>NC_080425.1:63913202-64646528 GCF_029873635.1 Malania oleifera
CATAGTCTCAAATTGCACACTAGCATAATCTCCTAACACTACAATCTTAGTAATGGTGCCTAACATGCCTATGGTCTACAAATGGTAGACCCAAGTCATAATTGAAAAAATTGTTGGAAATATTATAGAAGGAAAAATATTTACTAATAAAATTAATATTAAAAAAATACAATACTTATCATAAGCTGAGGCATGGAAGGACCAGTATCCTTAAAGTTTATTTTGCACCTATGAAGAACATTTCTTGGTGCATATAATCACTGCACGCACAACTTCCAAAATTACTCAGCTGGCTCGATTTTTTATAAACTCACAAACACCAAAGCTTTAGGAGATGTAGCGTCATTTTTTATGAACTCACCCCCTACACACCTATTTTACGAATGGTACCCTAATTAACCATGAATTATCCCTAAATTGAATCTAATGGTCTTTAATTAACTCCGTAAAAAGCAAATAAATATTAAAACCTTAAAAGAAAATGTGAAATACGGTGCGATTTAGGAATGTCTAATAAGACCTCCAAAGGAGGGGATCTTATTAGATAAACCCCTCTCAAAACTAATGTATGTGAGGTTTGAAACATCTCTTTACCCTTTATTTAATCATTGTGACACACACACATAAAATAGAATATATATATATATATATATATATATATATATATATATATTTAACCATGAAATAATTTTTTAAAAAAAAACTCATCAAAATCAAACAAAAAACTTTTAGAACATTCCCAAAATTTTTCAAGATTTTTTCTGAATTTTAGCATTTTCCTGCAATTTTCTAGGATTTTTAAAGAATATTTTTCTCATTTTATTTATTTTTGTTACTTTATTTTTCAATGTTTTTTGTTATCTGAGTAAAAAATAACTCAAATATTTTTTTTATTTATTTTTTCTGATTTTTTAATAGTTTTTCCTATTTTTCTAATTTTTTTTTACTTTTAGTCCCAATTTTTTTAAAATTAAAAATCAATTTTTAAATTAAAGAAATGAACCAAGTGGTTTGGGACTAGTCAGACCGGTTCAAACAGTCTAAATCGGGTCAATGGGTCAACTTAGGTTGACCCAAATTAGACCAAGCTAACCTAGTTAGGGAAGAGAGCTACCACGTGTCAGCCAACCGTGGTGACAGGTGGCATAATATTTTACTATGATTATTTTTTTAAAAAAACTTACTGTAGCAAGGTGATGTCACTTGCCACGTGATAGGCTGCGACGGGCGCTGGGCTTTTGACGGCAATGATCTAGCCATCCAGAGATAACACAACTTGGAGGCCTAGGATCACGCCATGTTGCTCCCCAAACGTGCATTTTTTGTTATGCCACGTGTCACTGTCCATAAGGTAACACGTATCCCACTAATTATTTTTTTATTTTTATTTTTTTGAAAAATATAATATAAAAAAATTTTTTCCTTTTCCTTTCCAAATTCTCTCAAACCTCTCTCTCTCTCCTCTGTTACTCTCCCTTTTTCTGATCTCTTGAACATCTCTCTCGCACAGCTCTCTCTTACTCTCTCTCATCTCTCTCAACTCTATCTTGCTCTCTTCTTTCTCATGGCTCTGTCACCCTCTATTCTCTCTCACCTCTCGCAGCTCTTTCTCTTCAATCTCACTCCTCACTATCTCTCTCATCTTCGATCTCTCAACTCTCTCACTCTCTCATCTCTCTCTCATCCTCAATCTCTCTCTCTTTTTTTCTCCTTTGGTCTCGTTCTCTCTTTCCTTAATCTCACTTCGTTTCTTCCCATTTTGCAGGTTTTGGTTGAATGACATTCAGTTTCTCAAGAGGCACTACCTGAACCTCCCTTTTGCTTTCATTTTCTTATATTTCAATTTCTCTTTCTTTTCTTGCATTTTCTCGAGGACCAAACGGATCTAGAGCAACAGTTTAGGTTGGATTGAGTTTTAGGCATAGGTTTGGGCCTTAGGCTAAATTAAATGGGCTTGGTGCGTTGGGCCAAGGTGATTGTGGCTGGTTTAATAGATTAGTTAGAATTTGGGCTTCAAATTGGGCAATAAGCAGTTGGGCTAAGTTGGGCCCAATTAGCTTTCAATTTTAATTTAAGACATGTCTAGGTTTAGGCCTACGAAGAATTGGGCTTGAACTTAATTAAATGAGGCTCGGCCCAATTGGGCTCAATTTGGAAATGGGCTAATCTGGTAAGTGAATCTAGCTTAGGCTTGCAAGGATTTGAGTTAAGCCCGGTATCTGGTCTTGGTTTAGTTCAAGGGACCAATGGGCTCAGGTCAATGAGTCAACGAACGATGGACCCAAGTCAAAATTGACTTGGGTCTTGGGTAGAGGGGTCAATGGCCTTGGACCCAAGTCAAGATGACATGGGTCTTTTGGGTCAGATCTGAAGTATTTGGATTCAGGTTATTGGATATGAGTATTCAGGCTTTTGGATCAGATCTGAATCAAAAACTTGAGCTTGTTTGAGGTATTCTGGAGAAATTCTTTATTCTATTGAGTTAAAACTGAATTTTTGTTCAAAGGTTCCGTCTAAATTTGAATTCAAATTACAGAATTAAGATTCAGAACATGCCAAAAATTCAAACGAAATTACAAAAAATTTAAAGAACCAACCTCTGTTTCTGAATCTTCAAATCTGCAAACCTAGTCTTTCTTCAACCACTCTCTTGGGTCTCCACTGTCAACGGAACAGCAAACAGCAAAGCAAAAGATTTCTTTTCTTACTTCAGCCCACATTTATTTTCTTATATTTCAATTCATTATTTTTTACAGTTAGCATATATTTAGTTTACATGTATAGGGCTTGACAGATTATAGTTTACTTGTATAGGGCTAGAATCATGCTAGACCTTATTTACTTTCCATGTATAGCATTCTTGTAAAGTCTATATATAATATACAGAACTCAAGGCCAATTCATTCAGCCATTCACAAAATATTTGACATGGTATCAAAGCCAGCCAACTGCTGTTTTTTTTTCCCTTCGATTCTTTGTCTTCTCGGTTTCGTGGCTGTTGTGGTTTTGTTTTCTCTTCAGGAGTATTTCTCTATTCTTTCGGTACTTCTGTGGCTGTCGGCACAGCAGGTTTTTGGGTTGCCATTTATTCCTCTAGTTTATGTCCTTGTGTTTCTTGGCAAGCAGGCAACAGTTTTCTGTTGCTGTTTGTGACTTTCGGCAGGCAGGCACAGCAGGTTTCTGGTTTGCCACTTATTTTTCCAGTTTCTGTTGCTGTTTGTGACTCTCGACAAGCACACTTGTGACTTTCAGCAAGCAAGCACATCAGGTTTCTGGTTTGCCACTTATTTCTCCAGTTTTTGTTGCTGTTTGTGACTCTCAGCAAGCAGGCAACAGCTTTCTGTTGCTGTTTTTGGCACTTATCTTCTCGGCACAGCGGGTTTTTGGTTCAAGATTTAATTTTTCATGCAGTTTTTTGGCTCAAGATTTAATTTTTTAGAGCAGGGAGGTTGTTCTTGGTTTTTCTTTGTACCTGCGTTGTTTATTTTGGGCTTCTAGATTTTCTGGGGTCTGTTTCTTTCAGCATGGACTTTTTTTTTGGGCTTCTCGATTTTCTCCATTATTTAGCATGGACTCCGCACCTATGTGTGCCAAGTTTACGGGCAACAATTATTCTACGTGGGCTTTTCAATTTGAACTTTTCCTGAAGGGAAAAGATCTTTGGGGTCATATTAATGGCGCGGATTGTGCACCCAATCCTGATAAATCCAAGGAGTTCATAGCTTGTCTTTCATGGGCTGTGCTTAATGCTCAAATTATGTCTTGGCTTCTTGGCTCGGTTGAGCCACATATTGTCCCCAACTTGCAATCTTATCACACCGCTCAATCCATGCGGACTTATTTAAAAACAGTATATCATCAAGATAACGATGCCCGTCGTTTTCAGTTAGAGCCTTCAATTGCCATGTTTCAACATGACAATCGTTCCATCCAAGACTATTAGTCGAGGTTTCTGAGTCTTTGGAATGAATATTCTGATCTGGTTACTAGAAATGTTCCTGTGGCTTCTCTTCCCATTATTCAACGTCTTCACGAGACTAGTCGTCGTGATCAGTTTCTTATGAAACTCTGCCCTGAGTATGAATCTGTTCGCTTGTCTCTGCTAAATCGCTCTCCTGTTCCTTCTCTGGATGTTTGTTTGGGTGAGTTACTTCGTGAAGAACAACGGCTTAATACTCAAGTTACCCTGGCACAAACTCAAGGTAGTTCTGGGTGTGTCCCTATGGCTTATGCTGCTCAACAACGAGGACCACCTAAGCATTCTAGCACTTTGCAATGTTTTTGCTACAAAGAATTTGGACATATCGCTGCTAATTGTTCCAAGAAATTTTGCTCTTACTGCAAGAAGAAGGGTCACATTATCAAAGAATGTCGCATCCGTCCGCAGAATCGTCTAGCCTAGGCATTCCAGACTTCTATTACTGTGCCCTTCACAGTGACTTTTGCGGGCCCTAGCTCTTCTTTAGGTGACTACTCTGTTCCTGCACCTCCTCCAGCTAATTACTGCACACCTGAAATGGCACAACAGATGCTAATTTCGGCATTATCAGCAATGGGGCTCCAAGGTAACAATTCTACTAATCTGTGGTATGTGGACTCAGGTACCTCTACTCACATGACGAATAATCCCACTACCTTGTGTCATGTTCGGCCCTATGTTGGTCAATCTGCTATTCAAACTGCCAACGGCAGTTCTTTGCCAATAGCTATTGTCGGAGATGCCTCTTCTAAGTTCAATAATGTGTTTCTTGCTCCTCAACTTTCCACGAATCTTATTTTTGTTGGTCAATTAGTTGATGACAATTGTGCTGTTAATTTTTCTGGTAATGGTTGTGTTGTGCAGGAGCAGGTAACGAGGGAGCCGATCGCGTAGGGACCCAAAGTGGGGCGCTTGTTTCCACTACTTTTGCCTATTCCAGCACATTCTCTAGTTTCTTCTATTAAGTCTTTTTCTTGTAATAATGTTTCAGATCTTAGTATGGTGTGGCGTCGTCATTTAGGCCATCCTAATACTTAGATCTTATCTCATGTATTGAACTCTGGTTCACTTGGTAATAAAGAACGTTCTTCTTTATCTCTTAAGCGTGCCTCTTGCAAACTTGGTAAAAGAAAAACTCTTCCCTTCCCTTTGCATGCTAGTAGAGCTTCTCAGTGTTTTGAGCTTATCCATAGTGATGTTTGGGGACCTTCCCCGGTTAGTTCACAGGAAAAATTTAAATACTATGTGACTTTCATTGATGATCATAGTAGATTTACTTGGGTGTACTTTCTTTGCTCTAAATCTGAGGATTTTCGTACGTTCACTGAGCTTTTAGCGTATGTTGACAATCAATTTTCTGCTATTATTAAGACATTACGCATAGATTCTGATGGTGAATATGTGTCTACTAAGTTATAGGCATTTTTGACTTCTAAAGGCATTAATCGTCAACGTTTGTGTCCTGTTACTCCCTAACAGAATGGAGTAGCCAAATGGAAAAATCGTCATCTCCTAGATGTGGTCTGTACTCTCTTGCTGGAATCCTCTATTCCATCCTTGTTCTGGGTTGAGGCTCTAAAAACTGCTACTTAGTTGATTAATCTTTTACCTTCTCAAGTTCTACTCATGGAGTCTCCCCATTTCCATTTATTTGCTAAGCAACCTAGTTACGATAACCTCCGTACCTTTGGTTGTGTATGTTTTGTTCATTTACCTCCTCATGAGCGACATAAATTATCTATTCAATCTGTTCGATATGCATTCTTAGGATACAATGTGTGTCAAAAGGCATTTTTTTGCTATGATCCTACATTACATCGTACACGCATTTCTAGGAATGTTATTTTCTGTGAAAATCAATAGTTCTTTCCTGTGTCCTCTGTACCCTCCTCTCCTACTGTGATTCTCCCTTCCTTTGAGGAGCAGTTTTCATATCCTCATCCAATCAGTTCTCGTTTTAAACCAGGTCTTGTGTATACTTAGCGTCCCCACCCACAGTCTCTTCCGGTAGCTCATCTGATATTTGATCCTACCACGCTCCAGATTCAATCAGTTGCAGCACCTCCAGAGCCTTTGGTACGTCACTCTTCTCAAGTGTTTGTACCCACAGATAGGTATGGGTTTCCCTCTTCAAGTTCTGGTAACTCTGTTTCAGCTCTTACTGCTGCATTGTCCAATTTAGATATTCTCACTTCCTACTCACACGCTGCCAAGCATGATTGTTGGCGACAAGCTATGCAGAAAGAAGTTGCTGCTCTAGAGGCCAATCACACCTAGGACATTAAGCCTTATCCTGCCACTATTGTTACTCTGGGTTGTAAATGGGTTTACTTAATCAAGGTCCAATAAGATGGAAGTCTAGATTGTTACAAAGCTTGCCTTGTTGCACTTGGGAATAATCAGGAATATGGTGTCAATTATGAAGAGAACTTTGCTCTTGTGGCTAAGATGACTACTGTTCGTACGATTCTGACTATTGCTGCTTCCAGTGAGTGGTCACTACATCAGATGGATGTTAAGAATGCTTTTCTTCACAGGGATCTTAAAGAGTGTATTTATATGAAGCCACCCCCGAGCTTGTTTCCCTCTCTGACTTCACATGTGTATAAGCTTCATTGTTCTCTATATGGTCTCAAACAAGCTCTGAGGGCCTGGTTTGATAAATTCCGCACCACTTTATTACAATTTTCATTCCAGCAGAGCAAGTGTGACGCTTCATTGTTTCTTCAGAAATCAGACATGGGTATTGTTGTTCTTTTGGTTTATGTTGATGATATTGTGATTATTGGTTCCAATTCTGGTTTACTTGCTCAGCTCAAGACTCATCTCTCAGAGTCCTTTCATATGAAAGATCTTGGTTCTCTCACATATTTTCTTGGTCTTAAGGTGAATCATAGTCCCTCAGGTATTTCACTCAATCAACATAAGCATGCTAGTGACTTGGTGGCCACTGCTGGCCTTCAGAAGGGTACTTCTGTTGATACTCCCATGGAATTAAATGTCAAGCTTCGCAAAGAGGAGGGTGATTTACTTGCTGATCCCAGTATTTTACTAGAAGTTGGTGGGTAGTCTTGTCTATCTCAGCATTACTAGACCAGACATTTCTTTTGCTGTACAGCAAGTCAGCCAATTTCTTCGGACTCTTCGCCATCTTCATTTGGCTGTTGTCCTTAGGATCATATGCTATGTTCAGGGCACTTCCGCCCATGGCTTATTTTTCCCTGCAGGCAATTCTACTCGTCTTGCTGCTTATAGCGATGCTAACTGGGCTGGTTGTGCAGATACACGTCGCTCCATCACTGGTTGGTGTGTGTTCTTAGATGATGCATTGATCTCTTGGAAGAGTAAGAAGCAAGACAAAGTTTCTAAATCATCGACGGAATTTGAATACCAGGCGATGTCTCTTTCTTGTTCTGAAATTATTTGGCTTCGAGGCTTGCTTGCTGAGCCAAATTTTTTTGAGACCGATCCTACACCTCTACATGCCAATAATACGAGTGCTATCCAGATCACGGCCAATCCTGTCTATCATGAGCACACGAAGCATATTGAAGTTGATTGTCACTCTATCTGTGAAGCATTTGAAGCTCGAGTTATCACTCTTCCACACATTTCCACTGAATTACAAATTGCAGATATCTTCACCAAAGCTCACTCCTCATCAACATTACTTCCTAAGTAGTAAATTGATGCTTATTGATCAACCCACATCAATTTGAGGGGGCAGTCAACGGAACAGCAAACAGCAAAGCAAAAGATTTCTTTCCTTGCTTCAGCCCACATTTATTTCCTCATATTTCAATTCATTATTTTGTACATGTAATGGGCTTGACAGATTATAGTTTACTTGTATAGGGCTAGAATCATGCTAGACCTTATTTACTTTCCATGTATAGCATTCTTGTAAAGTCTATATATAATATACAAAACTCAAGGCCAATTCATTCGGCCATTCACTAAATATTTGACATCCACTACTAAGCTCTTTTCAGTTTCTACAATTCGAGCCCTTTAGTCTTCAATCCTTCTCCGATCCTTCAATCTTAATCACTCTGCCTTTTCCTTCTCTCTTTTTTCAGCGAGCAATTCTTTCTCCAATTTTTCCTCCAATTTGCCTCACAAAATTCTCTCTCTAATTTGCTTCCTTACTCTTTCTTCAGTGAGCCATTCCTTTTTCACCTTTATATCCCTTCTGAAGCTCACTATTTATAGGCCTAGGGGAGCAATTCAATTAATTTTGATTTGATCAATCAAAATTTGATTGATCAATCAAATTTAAGTTGAATTGATCCATTTATGTTTGCCTTAAAATCTGATTTCATTCACATGTTTAATTGTACAATTTCCCACTTGTCTAATTGCCATTTTCCTTCATGCAAGTTTAAAGACGAAGACGCTAGCCCACTAAATTTTTTGTTTCATTATTTTTATTTTCATTTTTTTTTTCAATGTATTCATTTTTCTTTTTCATTTTCCACGTATTCAGTTTTTCTTATTTCCATTGTCCCTGTATTTTTCATCTTCATTGTGATGAATATTTACAAAACAGTATGCTAAATTCAAAACTGAATTAGAAAATATACCTAATAAAGGACCCCAAAGAGCACTAAAATTAAATTAGGGAAAAAAAAATCCAAATTCTGCTACATAAATGTCCTAGACAAAATGGGACGTCTACAATAACAGCAAAGAATCAGACCTCAAAGCATCCTTTGCAGTAATGGAGGATACATCAAATTTAGAGTATGCAGTTTCCTGCAATACTGAATCAGATGATGAATCTATACTAATTACGAAGAATGATAAAATAAATAATTACTATAATGATTGGATAGTTGATTCTGAATGTTCCAATCACATGACTTGAGTCAAAAAAAAAAAAGAATGTATGTCCAAATATTGAGGAGGATGACTAATAGTGATAGCTAACTCCAATATGCCAATAACTCACTTGCAAGACTGTGTCACGCCAAGTACAATTGCAATTTCATATTCCATAATCCAAGAAAAATCTGTTGTCAGTATCACAAATCACCACTTCTGGGAATTATGTGGTGTTCAGCCTAAACGACATAAAGGTGTACCACAGCTAACAGCTTGCACCTATGGTTGCACAAATCTTGGTGGGATAACGACTGGAATCTATATATGTAACATTAGCTGAAGAAGCACATATAGATAGACCAGTGTTTTAAAAGAAGGCATAAGGCGAGGCATTTTACCTCAGATGAGCGGAGGTGTAAGCCTCAAGGCATTGAAGCATAAGCATTTTGGGAGTTTAATTTTTATTTTAAAATATACAGCCCTATAATATAAGAATAAAATTTTATTAAATAAATTATGAAATCATTTATATAAAATTTTAAGATTCCAATTTCATATAACTCCTGCTGTGTCTTTGTCCATAAATGGTGTTGGCCTAACAAGGCTTACAAATCTTATTTTGATAATAACAAATCAAGGGAACTTAACATGTTTTGGTTAAGTGATGATGTTTTAGGAATCAAGTATATGAATTCAAGATCAAGTGCTCACAAACTTTATTAAAAGTTTATACTCCAAAGATAGATGGTCAAATGAAAGCTTAAAGTATATTTAAAGCTTAGATTCAAAGATAGAAAAATCTTATGAAACTTAAAGTATATTGAAGCTTGAAGACAATATGGATTCAAAGAATGACAAGCATGAAAACTTAGTGTTTAGAATATTTTAAGTCTTAAGAAGTCTTATGTAAGTACTTCATTCAATGTCGATATGAATGTGCATTGAAGCTCTTAGGTTTCATTATTGACTTAAGAGACCAAATTTTGAAAACCCTGAAAATATTTTCAAAAGTCTCGAAGAAATACGGCAAGTATAAAAGTTAACAAAAGTTTTTGGAAACAAAATTGTAAAAGCATATGTTGTTGCACGATCAGGCAACTGACCTTTTTATGCTGAAATAAATTGGAAAAACAGAATAGGGCCCAGTCGACTGACCCTATGAGTTCAGGTGACTGGCCCCATTCTGACTTTGAAATTTCGCTGGATTTTAAAAGATCAGACAACTGACCCCAATAGTCCAGTCGACTAAACTTCGTAACGGTCAAATTTAAATAGTGAAGAAAAGTTTCCAAATTTGGTTACTTGGACCCCAAATTTTGTAATAACTTGAGAAATACTCAAAGTAACTTGGGGAACACGAAATAGAAGTTTTTTCCATCTATAGATATATGGGAAAACCTAAAGATTTCATACACCAACAATTACAATCAGAAATCAAGCTATATTGTTACCTTATTGCAAATACTCCGCTGAAGTTCTTGCTGATCAAATCACACGGTTCATTGCTCAATTACTGAGAAATTCAAATCTAAGAAAGAACCCGGTGATAAATTTCTGAGCTTCAATTCTTTCTATATTGATATTTAATTGAAGTATATTTATTGTACATTCAATTGTACTAATCAGCTCTTTTGAGATTGTCATTGTACACCAAATCGTTTTTGTTAATTTTTGACGGTTCAGGTTATTAAATCATTGGACTAGCGAGAGGGGATTCTTGCTAGAGAGATTTGATGGTTCAGGGGATTGGATCATTGGACTAACGAGAGAGGATTCTTGTTAGAGAGGTTGTAACTTTGGCCTAATAAAAAAGTTGAAAAAGGAAATCCTCACAGCGGTTTGCTTAGGGCAAGGACGCAGGTCTTGGACCGAACCTTGTAAAAATATGGTGTCACTCTCCTTACCCTACTCTCTTTAATTTTCTGCATATATAAATTGCGTGGATGTTTACTTAATTGCTGGAAATTAATTTGTCATTGGGAATTGCGGAAAGGGAGTACGTTGATTGATAAATATCAAAGTTCATTAACTTATTGATTGGTTGATTGAGTTTTTGATACAGATCTGAAATCTGAATTGTTTTTATTGCTCAACTGACATAAATCTTGAGAAATTCAATTCTATTATAATCTGAAAAGTAAAGCTAAGATTAATTTTGTGAAAAGATTTTGAGCTTGAAACTGAATATTAAAGCTAAAACTTAATTATTTGTCAATCTGAAAATAAGTCTTGATCTCATATTTATTCATTGATTCTAAGTTTGAATATTAGAGAAAATCTGAGAATTTAACTAAACTGGTCTTTAATATTGAACTTGGTATAATTGTTGGTTAAAGTTCAAAGGATTCTTGATCATTGTGTTTGTGTGTGACAGCTGAAAAGAAAGATAGCTGGGATTCAAAATTAACTAAAGGAACTTATAAAAAGAGCTTGTAAAGAAACTTTTAAATCCCAATTCACCCCCCTCCCTTTGGGAGTACACCTTACTTTTCAATTGGTATCAGAGTGGGGTTATAGTAAATCTAAAATTAAAAGCTACATAAAGATCTATATGGCACACCTAGGTGTATCTCCTTTTGCTGAGGGTCAATCCTCACCTAGACCACCTATTTTCTGCAGTGTAAACTACACCTTTTGGAAACAAAGAATGAGAATTTACTTACAAACTATGGATTGGAAAGCATAGAAAGTCGTCACACATGGTGATCACATCCCTACTAAAACTGTTGATGGCAAAAAAGTGCCTAAAGAAGAAAAAAAATGAACGACAATGATTTTAAAATGCTACAAGTAAATTCAAGTGCAATGAATGCACTATATTGTGCTCTTGATGTAAATGAATTCAATAGGGTCATGGCATGTAAATCAACCAAAGAAATACGGGACAAATTAGAGGTAACCTATGAAGGAACGATTGATGTTAGAGATAGTAGAATCGACATGCTCACAAGCGAGTATGAGGCCTTTAGGATGAATCCATATGAGACTATCACTAGTATGTACACTAGGTTCACCCATATAATAAACTCCCTCAATGCTTTAGGGAAAAATTACTCAACTTATGAGATAATTCGGAAAATCCTTAGAGGACTTCCTCCAATATGAGAACCTAAGGCCACTACAATTACGGAAGGAAGAAACTTGAAAAACACCTCCCTTGATGAATTAATTCGATCTCTTCTTACATATGAGATGGCTATAAACGAAAGAAATTCTGAGAATAACAAGAACAAGAAATCAATAGCCCTTAAGGCTGCTAAAGAAAGCTCTAGTGAAGATGAAGAAGACAATGAATTAAATGATGATGATATAGCCTTCATCACAAAGAGACTTGAAAAGTTTTTCAAAAAGAATAAAAAATTCACTTGAAAGTTTAAAGGATCAAAAGCTAACAAAGGAGAAACAAGTAAAAAGGAAACTAAGAATGAACCTCCTACTTGTTATAATTGCAAAAAGGTTGGGCATATTAAACCAGATTGTCCACAGCTGAAGAAAGACAAGAAGAAGAAGAAGAGATAGAAGAAGGCAATGAAAGTTACATGGGATGACATGAGCTCAAGTGAATCGGAGGACGAATCAAGTGATCAAGAAGTGGCAAACATCTACTTCATGGCTAGAGATGCTGAGGTAAACTCCTACACTAGTTCATCTAAAGGATCTAGTGATGAATCTTGTAGTGATTCGTGTGATAACATGCCTTCATATAAAGAAATTCAAATTGAACTATTTGCCTTACATAATAGGTTCATAAAAGTAACTAAAAGAAACATAACTTTGAAATAACCAAATGAAAAGCCAAAAAATCAGCTAGAAACCTCAATATCTACTGAAAAAGAAAAGGACTCTCACATTGATGATCTCACCAGTAAAATAAACAAGATGTCTCAAGACTTGGCAAAAACGAAAGTAAATTATGAGAGCAAGAAAGATCTTGAAATAAGTAACCTTAAAGTAAAATTGAGGATAAAGATAAGATCATCTACAATCAAATTGAACTATTTGCCTTACATAATAGGTTCATAAAAGTAACTAAAAGAAACATAACTTTGAAATAACCAAATGAAAAGCCAAAAAATCAACTAGAAACCTCAATATCTACTGAAAAAGAAAAGGACTCTCACATTGATGATCTCACCAGTAAAATAAACAAGATGTCTCAAGACTTGGCAAAAACGAAAGTAAATTATGAGAGCAAGAAAGATCTTGAAATAAGTAACCTTAAAGTAAAATTGAGGATAAAGATAAGATCATCTACAATTTTATTAGAGGAAAAGAAAATTTTGAAAAAATGGTTGGACATCAAAAGATGACTTGTGATAAAGAAGGAATTGGATTCAATGGAATTGAAAGCAGAAAGAAAAAGAACTTATACATGGGATATTTCGTAAAGTAATCAAAATACTATGCAAGCACATCTTTTACAAATGCTTATGAACACACTACTTGCTTCTTGTGTAAGAAAAAGGGACATATAAAATTTAAATGTCCACTTAAAAAGAAATATGTCAAAATCAAGAATGAATGGAAAGTCAACACTAAAAATAAACATGACTTAAAAGGATTAAGAAGGTTTGGGTACCAAAAGTAACACCTTGAATCATTCTTGTAGGTGTGCTTTAGGACCACTCCACCAAAGGACAAGTGGTACTTAGACAGCAGGTGTTCAAGACACATGACCAGGGATAAAACAAAATTCACCACCCCAATGCAAAAAGATTGAGGGTATGTCACCTTCGGCGACAACTCTGAAGGTAAAATTATTGGAATTGGAAAAATAGGTAAATAACCTTCCTTAACCATTGATAATGTGTTGTTCGTAGAAGAGTAAAACACAATCTATTAAGTATAAGTCAGTAAGTGATAAGGGGTTTGACATAATCTTTAAACAAGACAAATGCATAGCCGAAAATCTAGAAAAACATGATGTTCTATTCACTGCTTATAGAGTTAATAATATATATTGTATAAACTTTGAAAATCTAATTTTTCAAGAGGTCACATGCTTAGCAGCCATAAATGAAGTCAGTTGGCTATGGCATAGAAGATTAGGACATGAAAGTATGGATCTGTTATCAAAATTATCTAAAAAGAAGTTAGTCAAAGGTCTACGCAGCACAAAATTCACAAAAGACAAAATCTGTGATGCTTGCCAACTTAGGAAGCAAACCAAGACAAGCTTTAAAAAGAAGAAACATATTTCAACTAGTAGACCTTTAGAACTTATCCATTTAGACTTATTTGGTCCTACTATAATACAAAGTATAGGAGGAAAG
Source organism: Malania oleifera (assembly GCF_029873635.1). Lineage (NCBI taxonomy): Eukaryota > Viridiplantae > Streptophyta > Magnoliopsida > Santalales > Ximeniaceae > Malania > Malania oleifera. The sequence goes on from NC_080425.1 coordinate 63,927,279, forward strand.
CAATATGTTTTTGTCATAGTTGATGACTACTCCAGGTTTACTGGGTACTCTTCTTGGCCTCCAAAGATGAAGCTTGCAAGATGCTAATTAACTTGTGCAAAAGACTTCAAAATGAAAAAGGATATGGTGTTTTAAATATAAAGAGTGATCAAGGAAGAGAATTTAACAATAAAGAAGTTGAAAAATTCTGTAATGAACATGGAATAAATCACAATTTTTCAGCACCTCGAACTCCTCAACAAAATAGAGTTGTTTAAAGAAATAATAGATCTCTTCAAGAAATGGCTAGGACCATGTTCAATAAACATAAGCTACCTAAATATTTTTGGGCTGAAGTGGTAAATACCGCATGCTATGTAATGAATAGAGTTTCCATAAGTTCAAGCTTAAATAAGACCCCCTATGAACTATGGAAAAGAAGAAGACCTAACATATCTTATTTTCATATCTTTTTGGGTGCAAGTGTTTTGTATTGAATGATAAAGATGACTTGGGAAAATTCGATGCAAAATCCAATGAAGGAATATTCTTAGGATATGCATTAAAAAGCAAGGCATTCAGAATCTACAATAAAAGAACCTTCACATTTATAGAATCAATACATGTAACTTTTGATAAGGAAAATTCATTCACTAAAACAATAAATGTTGAGGGAGCTGAAACAACACAAAAGTTAGAAGACTTAGAAATAAAAGAAGTGAAGGATGAGACAAATGAACCAACTTTAAATGATAAATCTTTAGAAAATTCTGAACTACCTAGAGAATGGAAATTTGCAAGGAATCATCCAAAATATCAAATTATAGGAGAACCTTCAAGTGGTGTATCCACAAGATCTTCATTGAAAAATATATGCAATCATTATGCATTTCTATCTCAAGAAGAACCTAAGAACATTGAAGAAGCCTCAAGTGATGATTCTTGGATAGGTGCTATGCAAGAAGAGTTAAATCAATTTCAAAGAAATAAAGTATGGAAGTTAGTTCCTAGACCTGATGATCATTCAATAATTGGAACAAAATGGGTATTTAGGAATAAAAATGATGAAAATGGAATAGTGACACGTAACAAAGCTAGACTTGTGGCTCAAGGATATAAGCAAGAAGAGGGAATAGACTACGATGAAACCTTTGCTCTCGTAGCTAGAATGGAAGCTATAAGAATGTTATTAGCCTATGCATCCCACGAGGAATTCAAACTCTATCAAATGGATGTAAAGAGTGCATTCCTAAATGGATTCATAAATGAAGAAGTCTATGTGGCACAACCTCCAGGATTTGAGGATATCCATAACCATGATCATGTGTTTAGGTTAACAAAAGCTTTATATGGGTTGAAACAAGCCCCTAGGGCTTGGTATGAGAGGTTGAATGGGTTTTTACTAGAAAAGGGATTTTCTATAGGAAAGGTAGACAACACATTATTTATTAAATCTAAAAATGAAGATATGCTCATCATTCAAATCTATGTAGATGATATTATATTTGGTGCTACAAACGAAGATTTATGTAAGGATTTTGCAAAATGTATGCAAGATGAATTTGAAATGAGTATGATGGGAGAATTGAATTACTCCTTAGGACTTCAAATTAAGCAAGCCAAGAATGGAACTTTCATAAATCAATCTAAGTATATAAGGGACATGCTTAAGAAGTTTGACATAGAAAGTAGCAAGCCTATAGGAACTCCAATGAGTACATCCATAAGTCTTGACAAAGATGAAAAGGGCAAATTAGTTGATATAAAATATTATCGAGGGATGATAGGAAGTTTACTATATTTGACAGCTAGTAGACTGGATATTATGTTTAGTGTATGCATGTGTGCCCGGTTTCAGTCAACTCCTAAAGAGTTTCACCAAATAGCCGTGAAAAGGATCTTAAGATACCTGATAGGTATTATTGACTTAGGTTTGTGGTATCCTAAGGACACCGTCTTTAAGATGATAAGCTATTTGGATGCTGATTATGTTGGATGTAAGATTGATAGAAAAAGCACAAGTGGGACTTGTCACTTTCTAGGACGGTCTCTTGTCTCTTGGTTCTCTAAGAAACAAAACTCCGTAACTTTGTCTGCTGCTGAAGCTGAGTATGTGGCAGCAAGTAGTTGTTGTGCACAAACACTCTATATGAAACAACAATTAAAAGATTTTAATTTAGAGTATTCAGCAATTCCTATAAAGTTTGATAATACAAGTGCAATAAACATCTCCAAAAATCCCATATCACACTCAAGAACCAAGCATATAGACATAAGGCATCATTTTTTAAGAGGTCATGTGCAAAAAGAAGATATTATACTTGAATTTGTGAATACAAGTAACCAAAGGGCAGATATGTTTACCAAACCTCTTCCAGAAGATAGATTTATATCCATAAGAAGAGAACTTGGCATATTACACAACAGGGAAGTTGCTTAGAAAGATACATGATGAGTGCTAAGAGAAAACTTGAAAGATAGGTGAGGTTAGGCGACTGAGCCATAAGCCCCGATCAACTGAACTCATTTTGACTCTCTCAATTTTTCAGGATCAGTAAGGTCAGGCGACTGACCCTCTGGCCCTCAGTCGACTGACATGCTACTGTCTGGGAAAAATTAAAATGCGCTAAATGTCAGGCGACTGACCTTCAGTCGACTGACTGAAGGGATTTTAAATACTTAAAGTGCGCGAAACCCTAACTCTTCAGATCCCCAGTCAACTGACTCTGTTTCTTCACTCATCTGAACTCATTCTTCTTCGATCTCAAGTGATTCTACACTCAAAATTCACCGATTAAATCGTGAATTTCATCTTCCCACATCCTTCCCAAGAACAAAAAACACGGCAAATCGTGGTTCTACCTCAGGAAAGGATGACGACAGTATTGAGAAGTGGCTTGGTGCTCCTCACGCCAAGCAACGGTATCGCAATCGCCTTCGAACTACGGAGCCTATCCTTGGTAAGGTTCTAGATATCACGTTCTTTGAAACAAAATTTTCAAATATCCTACCCATACTTAGGAACATAGGACGGCAAAATTTTATCACGTATCAAGCCAAAGGACTTTATCCAAACTTGGTTAAAATCTTTTACGCAAATTTAGATCAAGGTGAGTCAGTAATTTCTACCGAAGTTATGGGAAAATCCATTGCCCTTACTCCAGAATCCTTGGCCCCTATTTTCCATATTCGCCAAGGAGAATTTGATTGTCCTAACTTTGGGCAATCGTGGATTATGGAACAAGACTTTACCACTGAAGAATTCCTGCCACTTATCATGACTGAAGCTCCAATTTACTTTGGAAATCCTCCACCATACAAGCAATTGAACCTCTAGGCACAGATTCTTCAAAAGATTATCACGTATAATATTTTGCCTCACACTGGTTCTCATGACTATATGTCATATTTCGATTGCTTTGTTATGTGGTGCTTGTTGAAAGAAAAGAAGCTTGATTTATCAAGTTTAGTTCTTAAGTGGATGCTCTCAAGATTGGAAGCTCGTCGTGTAACTCTACCTTATGGTGGAATTCTTAACCTCCTCATTGCTCGTCTCGATGTAACCTCTCCCACTGAGTTGTTTATCAAACGTACTTGATATGATCTTTTATCCTCCACAACACTCAAACAAATGGGATACGAGAAACAGGAGCAAGGTTAGTTTCAAAAAGGCGGAAGACAACCAAGACAAGCTGTTGAACCAGCTCCACCTCATGTTCAGCAACCAGCACCTCAGCTTGATGCACCTTCATGGTTTATGTCTTATCATCAGCAGTTCACGGACTTTAGTACAGAAATGCATGCTAACTACAGCTCTCTTCAGGCGCACTATACTTCTCTAGACCAAAGACTTGGCCAAATTGAACAGCATATGACCGGCACTTCCTCTTCACGGGGAAAGGCTCCAAAGGAAGTTGAGTCTGATGGAAGTAAAGAAGGAGATGAAGAATAAGGAAAAGATGGTGAGTCTAATAATGAAGATGTTGGAGACGCTTAGATATATTTGCTCTTTGAACATTCTGAATTTCTACTAAAAACAACTTTGTGCACTATTTTGTTTTTACAGGCTTATTGCTCTTGTTGCTTATCTCTTTGAAGCATGCTATTAATATCTTATGTTTTGTTTTAACTTATTGATTATAACATGATAAATGGTATTCTCTATGTATGAGCTTATTGCTTTATCTCTTTTTGATTGATGTCAAAAAGGGGAGAACTTTTGAGCAAAACTAAGACAAACCTGAGACAGAAGTAATATAAAATTGAGATATACTCTGAAAATTGTCTCTTGAAGTTTGACTTGACAAATGCAGCACAACTAAGACATATATTGTTGATAGTCATAGATCTTGAAAAATGAAATAACGTGGAATCTAAAAATGAATCTGATGCTATCTGATAAGTTTTTGGAAACAAAATTATAAAAGCATATGTTGTTGCACGATAAGGCGACTGACCTATTCTAGTCAGGCGAGTGACCTTTTTATGCTGAAATAAATTGGAAAAACAGAATAGGCTCAATCGACTGACCCTATGAGTTCAGGCGACTAACCCCATTCTGACTTTGAAATCTCGCTGGATTTTAAAAGATCAGGCGACTGACCCTGATAGTCCAGTCGACTGAACTTCGTAACGGTCAAATTTAACAGCGAAGAAAAGTTTCTAAATTTGATTACTTGGACCCCAAATTTTGTAATAACTTGGGAAATACTCAAAGTAACTTGGGGAACACAAAATAGAAGCTTTTTCCATCTATAAATACATGGGAAAACCTAAAGATTCCATACACCAACAATTACAATCAGCTATCAAGCTATATTGTTCATACTCTTCAAAATCTTATTGCAAATACTTTGCTAAAGTTCTTGCTGATCAAATCACACGGTTCATTGCTCAATTACCAAGAAATTCAAATCTGAGAAAGAACCCAGTGATAAATTTCTGAGCTTCAATTCTTTCCATATTGATGTTTAATTGATGTATATTTATTGTACATTCAATTATACTAATCAGCTCTTTTGAGAGTGTCATTGTACACCAAATTTTTTCTTTTTTTATTTTTGACGGTTCAGGTTATTGAATCATTGGACTAGCGAGAGGGGATTCTTGCTAGAAAGATTTGCTGACGGTTCAGGGGATTGGATCATTGGAATAATGAGAGGAGATTCTTGTTAGAGAGGTTGTAACTTTGGTCTAATAAAAAAGTTGAAAAAGGAAATCCTCACAGCGGTTTGCTTAGGGCAAGGACACAGGTCTTGGACCGAACCTTGTAAAAATATGGTGTCACTCTCCTTACCCTACTCTCTTTAATTTTCTGCATATATAAATTGCGTGGATGTTTACTTAATTGCTGGAAATTAATTTGTCATTGGGAATTGCGGAAAGGGAGTACGTTGATTGATAAATATCAAAGTTCATTAACTTATTAATTGGTTGATTGAGTTTTTTATACAACTCTGAAATTTGAATTGTTTTTATTGCTCAGCTGACATAAATCTTGAGAAATTCAATTATGTTATAATCTGAAAAGTAAAGCTGAGATTAATTTTTTGAAAAGATTTTGAGCTTGAAACTGAATATTAAAGCTGAAACTTAGTTATTTGTCAATCTAAAAATAAGTCTTGATCACATATTTTTTCATTGATTTTGAGTTTGAATATTAGAGAAAATTTGAAAATTTAACTAAGCTGGTCTTTAATATTGAACTTGGTATAATTGTCGGTTAAAGTTCAAAGGACTCTTGATCATTGTGTTTGTGTGTGACAGCTGAAAAGAAAGATAGCTGGGTTTCAAAATTAACTAAAGGAACTTATAAAAAGAGTTTGTACAAAAAAATTTAAATCCCAATTCACCCCCCCCCCTCTTGGCAGTACACCTTACTTTTCAAATGGCAAAGTCACGGCCACATCCACATGCCTTTTCCAAGGGAATCGGCTGTCTTCCAGCCAGTAAAGATAAAGCACGTTGCTTGAGAGGGTCAAAGAGGTCCAATGAAATTTCGCATGTCCCAAATTTTAACAGTTCAGCCATTAGCACCTCTCACACACATCATCCTGGAGAGAATCAAGCACAAAAGGGAATTTTCAAGTGGCAATACAGTCAAGAAAGGGTCAACTGCCAATCAGAGAAACTTGTCAAATAGAGGAAGGTTCAGGGAGGTCGTCAAAGAAGCTGCCTGCTTTTCGACTATAAATGGAAAAGTGAAGAAGGTGGGTGTTTAAACAAATATGGGTCAAAGGCTTGACCCTGGAAGCTCGTCTCTTCCTGCTGTGGAAGGATTGAATGAAGTTCCTTCAAGCCTCAATCCATTCTTTTGCTTCTATTATTTTTATAAGAAAAACATATAAACATGTGTTCCCATTATGCATATGCCTTCTTAGGCAAGGCGTCAAAGACGCTTCTTTTTTGCTTCAGTGCGCCTATCCAGAAAATGCATTCCCCTTTATGAACTTGTGCCTTTAGCGAAGCGCCTTGATGCATTTTGGCCCCAAAACACCCTGACGCAAGCCTTGAAAAAACACTTTTCAAAACACTGGATAAGACAAGAAAGAATTGAGACAGCAGATTTATAGCATGCAGGAGTTGGACATGTAAATTATAACAACCTAAAAATAATGATTGAGAATAAGAGATTGCCATGCACAACAGCCTCCCCAAGTAGATATTCAAGAAGACATTGTGTGATGCCAGTACGGGAAAGCACACAGTTGCTATATAAGGAGTCAAAGTTCGAGGCTAAGACACCTCTTAGACTAGTTTACTCTTATGTATTTGGAAAAGTAAAATATACATCCATAATCATCTTTTAAATACATGATAACCATCATAGATGATTTCTACAAGTACGATTGGGTTGATTTTAAGCATTAAACAAATTTAAATAATTTAAGAAGATGACAAAAAAAAAAATAGACCAAAAAAATATGATGTCTATGAGAGTTTACATTAAATGAGTTCTTAGATTGTGAGCAAGAATGCAACATACACCAATAGTTCACTTGTCTAAACACACCACAGCAGAACATAGCAGAAAGAAAGAACCAACATCTTGGAGAAGTATGCTACATGCCAAGAATATGCCAGCCATCTTGATTGCAGGCTGTGGAATGAATCACTTTCAAGTATTTGGCAGTGTATGTTATCCATTCACGCCAGGTCATTTAAGCAACAAGTTTGGCAAGAAGGCAAACTTGTTGCATATTTTTTGACTATGATAATTGATGGGACAGAGGCAAATTGTTGTGATCCCACAACAAGTTGATGCTTTACCTCCATGAATCTCATGTTTGGTGTGGTATCAACGTGGTGGTCATTATAGGCAATATTATTTTTGGACACAATGGAAGTTGAGAAGTTGGAAGAGAAAATGCGGGAGCAGACTCAAAATCACAATGCTCAGCCAAACCAAGAGAGGGTTAAAGAAGTTGAACATTGAAAAAGTCAAACTAGAAAAGAAACTAGAGCTAAGTCGCCAGAAATAAAAAAAGCAAAAGGTCCATGGCAGACAGGAACACACCACACATAAAGTAGACAATGAAAGCAAAAGACCAAATATGCAAATGCAGCTTTAACTGAAGAAGATGGAGAACAAGAGCCACAAAGAGTGGAGGAAGGCTATGGAAGAAGAGATTCAAGCACAAATGCATAATGAGACATGGGACTTGGTGCCAAAGCCTAAAGATGTGAAACCCATCTCTTGCAAATGGGTTTGCAGAGTGAATATTCGGCCTGATGGATCAATTTAAAGGGCATAAAGCTTGGTGGATGCCTTGAAGATTCTCTTAAAAATATCGGCTAGACTATGATGAGACATTTAATACAGTAGCAAAAATGAATGTGTCCTGCTTGCATTTATTGCATGCAACTCTTGGAGGCTTTGTCCAATGGGCATGAAGAACGCATTCTTGCATGGAATGGAATTGAGACATATAGATGGAGCAGCCTAAATGGTTTCAAAGCAAGGCTCATAGAGCTACATGTGAAAATTAAAGAAAACATTGAATGGGTTAAAAACTTAAAACAAGCACTAGCAGCCTGGTGCAGTAAGAAGTATTCGTAGTACAAAATGGCTACACAGTACCCATAGATTCAAGTTTGTTCATAAAGGCCCAAAGAGGAAGGCTAACAATAGTGCTTGTCAATGTTGATGATCTGATCTCTTATTGGAGAAGATTGAACGAAGATACATCAAAACAAAGCTAATTTTTTCAATTCTAATCTAAATGATCTTGGACAGCTAAACATTTTCTTGGTCTCCAGGTGCAGCGAACCAATGAAGGATTTTTCTTATGTCACCAGAAGTATGTTATTCTTTAACATAAATTAAGGATGTGTTCAACTGCAAGACCACAAACCGCTCTCAAGTCGAATGACAGCAACACTTTGTTCAGTTGAATGCAAGGACTTAGAAGATGTTTGCCAATACTGGGTGGATTGATCTACCTCACAATGACATGACTAGACATATCATTCGCAATCATATAGATGCAACGCAACAAATTTTTATGTATGTGAAAGGAACTATCAACTTTTGGCTATAATTTAGTACAAGAAAAACATGTGAAGTAGTAGGGCATTGTGATCAATTATGCTCATGACCATGACCCGCGCTATCCAACTACTAAGCATGTTTTCAATATTGGCTCCACAACAATCTCTTGGTGTAATAAAAGACAACCACCAATGTCACTATAAACTAATGAGGTAAAGTGGGCAGCAACGATGCGGCCACATGAAAGTACTAGTTAATGCAGCTTATAAAGGATCTTCACCAACCAACATAGTAGTTATAATCATACAAATCTTGATTCGAATCGTATGATACATATAAAGAAAGGCATAAATCAGCCCGAATCACATGGCAGAATCGCAGAAGGCTGCAAATTGAGGTGAATCGTACATGAATTGGTGAATCTAATCGTATCATATGAATCATAAGATTTAGATCCAACTACTATAGAACCCAACTTACGTATTTTTGAACTTTTTTTCTCTTTTTATGAAGGCCTTCTATTTGCTATATACATGAGTTATGTCCTTTTAGAGAAAAGAAGGAAATATGTTGGCCATCTCATTCTGCACCTTCCTTTTCTGCCATTAGATAAGATTAAAAGAAAACCAGAGTCAGAAAAGGAAACCATGTGAAGAGAATCAAAGTTGAGAAGGTGGGTGAGCTTTTGGTTGGTGCATTGCCTTCTTCACATTCTAGATGTAAAGGTCTATTTTTATTAATTTTTATATTTTTATTTTTTTTTTATTTTTTTATTTACTTCTTCTTGTTTTAGTCGTTAGAACAAACCCATGCAACTAAAAATGACTTTTTTTTACTTAACACCATAAAGTTCAAATTTTTATTGTTTCCTATTGATTCATTCCTTTAAAAACCATAAAGTTCAATTTTCATTAAGTTTTTTCTAGTTTCCTCTCCTTATTTTTTTAAAGAAAACAATACGAATGAATTTTGTCATTATACATGTAAACTTACAACAAAAACATCAAGTCTAATTTTTAATAATTTTTTGTGGGTCTTTATCTTTTGTGTGTGTGTGTGTGTATTTTGAACTCTTAGACTTATTGCTTTAGTTTTAAGTCACATAACACGTGTTACAGTTTCAAAGAAACTAGCTTAGCTTGATACTTGATAAAGATGGAATGGTAAGATCACAGCTTGTATTGAAGTTATCAAATCCATCTAGGAGCATATTCAAGTATTCCAAACTTTGAGTTGAAACCAGGTTGGAAAGATTAAAGGCTAATGGGAATTTGTTAAATAAAGTTGTCGTTGATTACTTTGAGAACACTTTAATATCCTTTGTGATAGGCAACAAAGAAATTGAATATTAATGGTAACTTTTAGAAATACCACCCTTACACTTAAAACTACCCCTGTTACAATATCCTTGAAATCTCTTCAAAAATGTGCCCTCGTGTCAAACAACCCAACTCTTCCAAAAAGATAATCACTTCCAATATTGATTGACCTTAAGACCTTGTAGTTCAAGCCAAAGTAACAAGTTTTGCTCTCATGAGAAAGCTGGATTTGTGACTATTGGACTGAATCTATCATTTCATTCAATAGGTTGCCTACGTACCCCTTTTAAAGGATCAAGTCCAACCTGTGGTTCAGAATCAATTTAGGGGATCAAATTTCTTATGCCTCTTTTGTTTTGTTTTTTTTTTTTTAATACTCAATGGCATAAAGAGAAACTTCAACTTTATTGATTATTAAATGGTCATTACATCATTTTTGAATATAAAGCTAAAAGTACATGTCAAGACTCAAGGATAGAACTTCTTGATTAGATTATAATTGAAAGGCGGTGCAAACTCTTCATTGTCCATGTTAGCTAAGATCATAGCTCCTCCTCGTAAGAAAACCTTTTCACTACATAGGTACCTTCATAGTTTGGAGTAAATTTTCCTCTAGGATCATTTCTGTTAGCATGAATATTTTTCAATACGAAGTCTTCCTTCTTAAAGTTTTGAGGATGAACCTTCTTATTGTATACCTTGTTTACAGAGCCCTTTTTCCCTTTTATATCAATATATTTACGAGTTAAATAGATCATGGTAGTATTTAGACCTACAAAACTTGCTTCAAAGGCAAGCACCATACCGATTACCAACATAGTTGGTACATATTCTTTGAAATTTGAATATCTTTTTATATTTTACTATTAGTACATATATGCAAGCAATTTGGAACTAAACATTCAAATTTTATATCAAATCTTACAATTCAATTTGATTCTCGATTCTCAATCCATGAAAATGGGATATCGATTCATGATTTAAATCTCGATTTGACAACTATGCCAACCAATTGATTGCCCAATGCAAGTACACTGTGGTACGATACACTTGACACGGAATTCCAGACAAGAACTAAGCATGGGGAGGTGTACTGGCACTTCATCAAGGAGAAAGTAGTGTAAGGTGACATTGAGACAAGCACATTAAGGCCAAAGAGCAAGAAACAGACTTTTCTAAAGCGCACAACTGTAAGATTAGGAGGAATGTTCAAAGAGCCCCAACTCTATCTCTCTCTATTAATATGCATGTTGGTGTGCTGCTGTGAGAAGCCTCAAGAATATTTGGAGTCGATATAAAAACTGACTTTGGCTAGTATATAAGAAGCTTAAAGCTCCAGTTGCATGAAAAGAAAAAAATGTGAGCAAGTGTGTGCAGAAGTAACAAGTGAAGTCATAGTGGCTACGGGTGTTGGGCACCAATCTGAGAGTCGGTGGGACATGTTTGAGTGCATTTAAGTGTATTGGACTTTGAGTGTCAGTTTAGATGTAGAGTGTTTCTATAATTTTTGATTCTCGACCTTTCATTCAATCATCCATTACAACAAGGGCATGAGCTTCTATGTTCAACAGAGCATTTGGTTCACACATTCTATGTATTCTCACTGGAAATTCCTAGCAAGTTCTTCCCATAGTATTGCAATTTTAAAGACAAGTTTTCACAAATAAATGAGCATGCACGAAATCCATTACAATGTGGAATATTTCAGTTGTACTTAATAAATATGACATAAAACAAACATATCATTTACATGCTATGAAACTGCAGACAAAAACAAAAACACAAAAAGAGGAAGAAAAAAAAAACAAAAAGCCAAACTCTCAAATAAAAGTAACATATCACCAGAAAGGTAGAGAGTGAGAGGAGTATCCATTTTAGTATTGAAAGAAGCAACGTATCAATCAGGAAACGTGCAATTTGGAATTAACACTCTTCAATCTGTTGAAGCAACAGATATTCAAAAATTTAGAACTAACCGCGGCCGCAACCTCGCAATCTCAAACTCAATCTCCTGAGCCTCGGTATCGAGAAAATACTCAATCAGCTCCGCAGAAGTATCCGGAACCAGCCGCGACTATAATGACCAGCACACAAAGGGAGCAATCAGAAACATAGTAAATATAAAAAATTACAAATCCCAATACAAGGAAATTCAAAAACCAGACAGCGGATTACTTGTCGGAGAGAAAGGCGGCGCTCTTTCTCTTCCCGGACTTGGCGTTCAAAGGCCTCTCTAGCTTCGGCGTCTCTCTCCAACCGTCTCTGAAACTCTCGTCTAGCGATGTGCCCTGTTTGGGGGGGCCCAAATAGGCGCTCTGGGTCCTTCCTTTGCATAACAAGATTCAGAAATAGATATACAAAAACACGACATAAACGCATAAACAAACAAACGCGCGCGCGCAGAGAGAGAGCGAGAGAGATACCCATCCTACGCAAGAGATTCTGGACCTTGAACGGCCTGGAGGCGTTGCCGTACGGAAAATTAGGGTGGCGTTGATGTTGCTGGGGCCAATGCTGATAGCCGCCATTGCTAGCCCTTCTAAGCTCTAAGCCTCCACCACCAGACCAACTGGCTTGCCTTCTCTTATCCGTTAGGAGCTGGGAAGAGAAAACCAAAAAATACAACTTGATGCCCGTTGGTTCCTCCAATCGGAAAACACAACAAAAGTACAAAACTGTCAGTAAGTAGAAGTTATTGAACTTAAAAAGCTCAATTCCACGAATCATAAGCCGTATTAGTTGTGGAAGTTAATTTTTATTTTTAAAACTCTTTTGTGTTATCTTCCTAAATTCATTTACTAAATAAACTATATTAAATAACCGACCTCCCATCAATCCTACTAAAAGTGAAGTCAATTTCTTTTCTTAGTTCAAGTTTTTTTTCTTCTCCTCCAATTGGTCTTCTTCCCCTCTCTCTTTTTTTTTTATTGTATCATTCTACATCCAACAATCCCATTAAAAGTAGCTCTAAAAAAATAAACTAGTGTTTTGAAAAAATTTCAAATTGTTTGCTTTTTTCACAATTTGTTTCATAATTCGTGCTTTTCGCCCAGATTAGATTTAAAAGGCAGAAGCATCATCGCTAGGCTATAAAGTTCTACACAATATACTTTAATTTTTGAGAGCCCTTTAGACTTTAATTGGCCACGACTGCCACACCATCGCCGCCCCGTTGTCCTCCCTTTCCTTACTCCTTTAGTTCAATTATAGTTTAAAATAGAAGATAATAATTCATGTGTCATCTAACTAAATAAGTAATATGGACCCTCAGGATGTGGTTCGGGTGATAGTGCAAGCTGTAGGAGTGTCTTTAACGAGATCGGGTGTTCAAACCCTTCCAGTCTCTTTTCGCCCCTAGATTCCTGAATTTACCCTCCCTTTGGAGTTGTGGGGTCAACTTCAAGGGGCGCAGGATTAGTCACGTGGACCGTAAAACGGACGCGTGGATCCCCAGTGCGTATTCCAAAACAAAAAAAAATAAGTAATATGGTATATTATTAGAAGAAGAAAAATAAGTGGTAAAAAGTGATCCAAAATTTAAATAAGAAAATTCAATAAAATTATCAAAATCTAAAAGAATTAGAATTAGAATTTTAAAATATTAATTTCAAAATTATATTATATATCAAAACAAGTGATTATAATTCAAATAAAGATGTATGCAAAAATTATTAAAATTTGAAAGAATAAAATTATCAAAATTTAAAATAATGAAAATTTGAATTTTAAGATTAGAAAAAATTGGACATATTAATATTTTTTATTTTAACTTTCTAAAAGATATAATAGCATTTTTTTAATAGAGAATAAAAGTGATCCAAATTTAAGTATAATAATATTATCAAAATCTAAAAAAATTAAAATTTTTAATTTTAAAATATGAATTTCAAAATTATATCATATTAAAACAAAAGTCATTATAATTTAAATAAAGAAGTACGTTAAAATTATTCCATTCTAGCCACAGAGGCACACACTATGTGCCTACTTTAAGGTTTTTTATTTTTAAAATTTTGTAAAAAAAATTAACTAAAAATGATTTTTGTTGGAAAGATTTGAAGTGGGATGTTTATGCTTCTCTTTATACCTAAACTTAGCGTCTTGTTCCCTTTAAACCACTTAACCCATATTTAGCTGCTTAATTTTAATATTAGTGCAACTTATATGTTTCAAGACTTTGTTTATTAAAATTGAGTGTTGAATGTTAAATCCTTCAAATAAAAATAAAAAATAATGCACTACCTTAAATAATGTAGTTCTTATGAAACTTATGAATATTATGTTATATTTCAAAACTCCTAAAAAGTCGCAAAGCACACGCATCGCTTCGTATAACATAAATTAATAACAGTAAATAATTCTAACATCATTTACTAGGGAAAATTAATTTAATTATTTTATTAATAATTACAAAATTTTAACTTATTTTCTAATGTTAAAATTTATAGAAAAATTGAAAAATATTTTTTCATTATTTTTCTAAATTTCTATTGAAAAATATCTTTTTTTTATTTTTCTAAATTTTTAACTCTTTGCGTATAGAAATATAGAATTTGGGTAACTTTAGTTTGTATAGATTATATATGGAGATTTTTTCGAAATTCATATAAATCCAAATTTAAGCCCCAAAATCTATTACTCCAAATATTATCTCATATAAATTATAAAAAAATTTTAAAAAAAAAAAAGTTATCTTTTTTTGTAATTATTTTGAAATCTAGAAATAGAAAATGAAAATTTGTTTTGCACATTTAAACAAGTTCTTTATGTTCTACCTTTCTGAATCTTGAAAAATTAAAAATAAATTAAACTTTTGATATTTCTTTGTAAAACTAAGATTGAAAAAAAATAATATATATATATTACATAACCATGGCCCCTTGAACCTGGCTTTGGACTGTGTGGTTAGCCTCCTAACTTCCTTTTGGGAGCCCAAGGTTTGATTCCTTCGAAAGGGAGGGTTTTCCCTAGATTTTTGAAGGGGTGGATGGGGGGTTTTCAGCTAGTGGTGGTAGTGGTGGGGCTTGTGAAGGGGTTGTTGCTCTCCAACTCCACCAAATTTTAAATTGAATAAATAAAATTCCATGCTCTAGAACACAATATACTAATTCATGATAAACAATCATTTGTTTCTAAATTATATGGCTTTTTTCATAGTAAGAATTATAATTGTTCAATCTTATTTCTCACTATTAGATTAGAATGAGGGAGTAATAATGGTATGTGGTTCATGATATACAACAAGAATTTTTAGAGGATTGTTTTAAATTTTTTGGGTTTTTAAAAATATTTATAAATCCCCAAACCAAATGTGCTAGTGGATTTATTTTTAAATAAAAAATATTGGAGAGCGGGCATAGCAACTATGACACTATTATTATATTCTCTTAACTTAAACTATATTATGTAAATAATGTGGCATCGCATAAATTTACTTGACACAATTTTAGAAGAAAGAAATGATACTTGATCACACTTTGTTTTTTTTTCCCCAAGAAGAGCACTCTCACTTTTGCACTATTATTTTCAAAATTTCCTTCTCCAATCTATTTATAAAACCCTAATAAACGGCCTAGTTCTTAGAGGTGAAAACAAAGGTTCTTTTCTAACAAAGCAAAGATCTAGTATGAAGTGGTTGACACAAATAGTGACGAGAAAAGCAAATCCCGCTGTAGCGGACAATGGATGGATGGGGTGGCTTTAATAATTCCTTTTTCTTTGCTCCAAGGTTAAATATCAAAGTCTCAACTATGTAATAGAAGGTCACTCATCAACCATCTCTCACCTTGGTGAATATTTTCCCCTTACAGCTTTCAGAGTTACACCTCCACCTAAAACTGCACATCATTGATGCAACAACTAGTAATATGGAGTAAGTTCAAGCAATGCAAGAACTTCTCCTTTGTAACAACCTTCGTCAAGCAGCTACATTTTCTTGTGTAGCCACCTTAACCAACTGAATCTCATTAGTACCAATCAACTCTCATATCTAGTCATATCTAACTAAAGTGTGCTTTATTCTAACATGATAAAGTCGATTCATTGTTAAGTAAATAGTACTATGACTGTCATAATGCAAATGAATAGTCTACTACTTTATGCCAAGTTTAGTTACTAATCCCTTCAACCACATAACCTCCTTTGTAGCCTTTGCCATTGCCATGTACTCTATTTTAGTGGTAAATAATGCAAAAAATTGAATATAACATGGATTTCCAACAAATAGGTCCACCTGCTATAGTGAATACAGGACTTGTGGTGGACCACTTGTCATCTAAATCTCTTGCATAATATGCATCGATGAATCCCTCTACCAAAACTAAATCCTATCTTGTACCAAACTCAAGACCAAAATTTGCATTGCCTTTTAAGTACTTGAGGACCCACTTCAAAGAACTTTGATGCTCCTTACTTGGATTTGCCATAAACTTACTCACTATACTTTGCATATGCAAGATCTAAACAAATATATACCATGGCATACATCTAGCAATTCAATGCATTAACATATGGTGCCCTTGACATCTCCTCCACATCCTGCTCTATTTGTCAACATTGTGTTGAAGATAGTTTGAAATGATTTGCCAATGGGGTAGACACTAGTTTAGCATTGCTCATACTAAATCTCTCCAACACCTTCTTTATGTAAGCCTTTTAAGAGACTCAAATCTTATTATCTTTCTTGTCTTCCTATATTTCCATCCCAAGGATCTTATTTGCAGCACCAAAATCCTTCGTCTCAAATTTCTTACTTAATAAGGATTCAAAACCATTGGCATCAAAGATATTCTTTGCAACAATCAACATTTCATCAACATATAATAGTAGAAAAGATAAATGAACCATCAGATATACTTCTAAAGTAAACACAAAAAACATGCTCACAATGTGTATATCTGATACTCCTTATGTACGAATCAACCCGCTTGTACCATTGCCTTGGTGATTACTTCGGGACATATAATGATTTCCTTAATCTACAAACATAATTCTCATTCCTATGTTCTTTGAAACCTTTCGACCACTCCATTCAAATTTACTCTTCTACATCACCATGAAGAAATGATGTTTTAACATCCTGATGCTCTAACTCCAAATCAAAATAAGATGTTATGACTTGTAAAATCTACATTGAGGTATGTCAAATAACCAAAGGAAATACCTAATCATAGTTTATCCCTTCCCTTTAAGAGTACCCTTGCTCCACTAGTTTGACCTTTAATCATTTACCATCTCTTTTTGAAATATCATCTTTCTTCACAAACACTCATTCGCATCGCACTACTTTCCTTCCCTTAGGAAGTTCCACCAACTCTCAGGCCTGATTTTTATGCAATGACTCCACCTCTTCCATCACAGCTTCCATCCACCTATTTCTTTTTGGATCAGAAACTACATCCTGGAAGGAATATGGATCTCTAGTGCCACTAACTAAAGCAAAGGATACTACATTCTCAAAACCATATCTCTATGGTGCAAGAGTAATGCATCTAGGTCTATTTGTAGATACACTACAGTCATCTGATTGTCGTTGATCATTTTACTCAACTGATGGCACCTTTAGTTGCTAGTCATGTGGTTTACCAAGCTCCACCCACAACTCTAACTCCTAGTCAACTTTACTATATTGTCCATCTTCTTTGTACCTTAACATTAATACCTCATCAAACACCACATATCTACTCATAAATATCTTCTTATCCACTAGATCTCACAACTTGAACTTTTAACTCTCTTTTCATAGCCAATGAAAATGCACCTTGGATATAGGGTCTAGTTTGGATGAAAGCTCACTAGGAATGTGAACATATGTTGGACAATCGAAGATCCTCAATGTAGAGTTGTCAACCTCTTGACTTGTCCAAATTTCTTCAGCCACTTTATCATCCAACTTTGCAAAAGGTGGTCTGTTAATAATATAACAAGTTATGCTAACAGCATCTACCCAGAAATTCTTGGACAATTTTTCATGTATTCTTATACTCCTAGCTAGCAAT
This sequence comes from Malania oleifera, assembly GCF_029873635.1. NCBI lineage: Eukaryota > Viridiplantae > Streptophyta > Magnoliopsida > Santalales > Ximeniaceae > Malania > Malania oleifera. The sequence continues at coordinate 63,945,065 of NC_080425.1, forward strand.
TCACTCTACACTATTTGCAAAAAATTGATTGAACCTAAACAATTACACTCCTATGTCCAATAGGCCCCGAGTTTCAACTCAAAAAAAGGGCTAGCCCTCCAACTCAACTAGTTAAGTTATGGACATATATGTTGTTGACGCGTGGCGATTTTAATTTTTGATCAACAAAATAAATCACACAAAGAACATTAACAAAAAAATGGAAACGAGAGATTTTACATGGTTTGGCAAGGTTGCCTATGTCCACGGAGTGTGCACTTGGAGAAAAATCCACTATAAAACGATGGCAATACAAGATCTAATCAGTCTCTCCCTGATCTCAGATCCCCTGTACACCTCTTCACCTTCAACCCATTAAAGAAAAGTTCTTCCTAGAGAGAACCCCTCTCTAGCTCTCCTTACCCAAAATGACAAGCAATCACTATTTTTTTCCCATGGCTTACAAATATATATATGACACTACACAATCATTGGATTTAGAGACGATCCAACAGCTGTGATAAAAAACCACAATAAATAAATAAAAATAAACATATTTTTTAACAATCTTAACCTTGACTTTTAATCACATCCAAGCATAACATTCCATCCCCATGCTCTGGAATGCTCTGTCAATAATCAACAAGAGAGTACATTAACTAAGTCTAGACAACGCTTGAACTTAGCTAATGTAACAGGCTTCGTGAGCATAACTGCATCATTTCCATCTGCATAAATCTTCAATAACTGGAACTTACCACTTTCAACCCAACCTTTAACTGCATGGTACTGCATGTCAATATGCTTCGTGTGAGACTGGTAGACCTGATTCTTTGCCAAGTGGATCGCACTCTGACTATCACAAAATACGTGTAACCTATCTTGCATAACACCAAGTTCCTAAATCAGTTCAATTAACCACAAAGCCTCCTTACCTGCCTCTGCCAAAGCTATGTATTCAGCTTCTATAGTAGACAAAGTTGTAGTAGGTTGTAACATAACCTTCCAACTAATGGAACCACTAGCCATGGTAAAAATGAAGCTAGAAGTAGACCTTGTCTTATCCAAATCACCTGCATAATCGGAGTCCACATAACCCTGAACATTACAATCATCAATACTTTGAAACAGGATACCATAATCAGAAGTGCCATGCAAATATCTGAAAATCCATTTCACCGCATTCCAATGCATTCTACCTAGATTAGTCATATATTTGCTTACCAAACTAACTGCATATGACAAGTCTGGTCTACTACATACCATAACATACATTAGACTCCCTATTGCACTAGCATAAGGCACACTAGCCATATCCAACTTATCCTTATTAGTAGAAGGACATAATTTAGCAGACAACTGAAAATAAGTAGCTAAAGGTGTACTTACCGGCTTAGCCTTATCCATGTTAAACCTTTCCAATACCTTCTTAATATGCTTACCCCGTGACAACCACAGCTTCTTTTGTTGTCCAACCCTCCTGATTTCTATGCCAAGGATCTTGTTAGATGCACCAAGATCCTTATCTCAAACTTATCCTGTAACCTGGCTTTCAACACATTCAACCCATCAATACTGTTAGAGGCAATCAACATGTCATCCACATATAGCATAAGGATCACATATACACCACTATTAAGCAATCTGAAGTAAACACAACTTTTATAACTGCTCTAACATACCCAATCCTCAATATATAAGAATCAAACCTCTTATACCATTGCCTAGGGGGATTTTTTTAAACCATAAAGAGACCTATTCAACTTACATACCAGGTGCTGCTCTTTACCTTGTTCCACAAACCCTTCCGGTTGCTCCATAAAGATATCTTCCTCCAACTCACTATGAAGGAAAGCTATCTTTACATCCACTTATAACCAATCAGCTTCCTGTCCTTGGGCTTCTAAACCAACACCCAAGTGCCATTCTTATGAAAAGACTCCATCTCCTTAACTGCTTCCTAAAAATCAAAAGGATCTCCACTACTAGTAATCAGAGCAAATGCAACTAAGTCCTCAAACTCATACCTGACCAAAGGCTTAACATTCCTCATTTCTTTACCGATGGCTAGTCCTATAGGCTTATATCTATCACCTGTCTGAGGAATTTCCTGAGAAATTGTAGCTTGTCCCACTATATCATATGCAATAGAAACAACAACATACCTGAATTCTAAATAATGTCCAACTCGACCTAAATAGGTACGCCCGCTGAAATAGACTCCACCTTTTTATTAACATTCTCCTTCAACATGGCTTCCTCATCGAAGACCACATCCCTGCTAATGACCACCATCTGTGTTATAGGATCCCACAACCAGTATCCCTTCACTCCTTCTTGGAAACCATGAAATACGCATAGTTTGGACTTAGAGTCTGCCTTTGATGTCCTTCACTCCTTCTTGGAAACCAAGAAATACACACAGTTTGGACTTAGAGTCCAACTTTGATGTCCTGCTCCTACACATGCACATACGATGGACAACCAAATATTTTTAACACAGAGTAATCTACTGGCTTACTTGTCCATACCTCCTCAGGAACCTTTGCATTAATAGCTCCTCACAATGAATTAGGTAGATTAGCCTAAATCCGCATACACCTTGCCCTCTCTAGTAATGTTCCGTTCATCCTTTCAGCCACCCCATTTTGCTGTGGCCCATGTGAAACTGTATAGTGCCTAATGATCCCCTCTTCCTTATAGAAGTCAATGAACTGGTTGTTTTTGTACTCCAGTCCATTATCAGATCTCAGAAACTTCACATGTTTCACTGTTTGCTTCTCTACCTGAGCTTTCCATTCCCTAAACTTACTGAATACCTCACTCATGTGCTTTAGAAAATACACCCAGACTTTCTTGGAAAAGTCATCAATAAATGAGATAAAATAAATAGCACCACTGTGACACTGTACCTATACTGGACCCCATACATCTGAATGAATGTACTCTAGCACGTCCTTGCTCGTATTCTTTCCTATTCTAAAACTCACCCTACATTATTTACCAAAAAAATAGTATTTACAGAACTTAAGCTTACAACAAGAATTACCTCCTAGTAAGTTCCGCATGTGCAACTCCTGCAAACCATGCCCATTCATGTGACCCAGCCTCATATGTCATAGAGTAGTATTATCTGTATCTGTATCTGACGAGGTACTAACTGCAGCTCCACCTATCACTATGCTACCCACCAGAGTATACAAATTGTTCCTCAAATGACCCTTCATTACTACCAGCGAACCTCTAGCCACTTTTAGCACACCATCCCTAACTGAAAAAGAGAAACCATTACTGTCCAAAGAGCCCAAGGAAATTAGATTCTTTTTTAGATCTGGAACATGCCTTACATCCCTGATGGTTCTAATCACGCCATCAAACATCCTAATTCTAACCATTCCAATACCAAGAATATCACAGGAAGCATCATTACCCATCAACACCGTCCTTCCAGAAATTGGTTCATATGAGTCAAACCAGTCCCTATATGAACACATATGATATAAGCACGTCAAATCCAAAGTCCAGGTATTGGCTAAGTAACTAAAACCTGTAGTAACAGCCAAAATATCCCCATCAAAAGTCGATGAACTGCTCTCCACTATAGTAGCCTGCTCAGTCTCCTTCTTGTTCTTTTCCTCTAAATCTCTTTTCCTCCTTAGACAATACTTCTTCATATGCCCTTCTTTCCCATAATAAAAACAACCACTCCTCCAGTTCCCACTCTTACCCCTGGACTTGGATCGAGATTTCCCTCAATTCTAATTAGCCTTGCTAGAACTCCTGCCTCTTTGTTGGCTAGACTCACCCTTAGCTACCAACCCTTCTCCATGTCCTGGATGATCTAGTTTGTAAAAATTCTCACTCTCCAAAATGGCAGTAGTCACCTCATCAATTGTAAAAGTCTCCTTACCTAGCAGTAGTGTGGTTTTCAATGTATCAAGTGAACTGGGAAGTGAATACAACATAATCAGAGCTTTATCTTCCTCCTCAATTTTTACCTCAATACTCAGCAACTGCATGATTATCTTATTGAAATAATTGAGGTGGTCTCTGACTTCTGTGCCCTCAGTCATCCTTAACTGATACAACTGTTTCTTCAAATACAGTCTATTAACTAGGGACTTGGACATATAAATATTCTCCATTTTTTTCCAAAGCTCAGCTGGTGATGTTTCATTCAACGCACTGTATTTAATTTCTGGAGCTAAACTTAAGCGAAATTGTAGTTACCTGGAAAATTAAAAATGATTAAAATAATTAGGAAAAAATAATAAATAAACAAATAAAAGGAATAGTATGAAAAAAATAATAAAATATATGAAATAAAATGAAATTAGATTAATTATTAATTAATTAGATATTATTTAATTGAATTAATAAATTAATTAAATATTATTAAATTGAATTAATTAAATTAAGTATATGGTATTTATATATTTATATATACATGTGTGTATGTAAGAATGAAGGAATATATATAATAATAATAATAATAATAATAATAATAATAATAATAATAATAATAATAAGGTATAATATTATAATACTATAATATAATATATTTTATTATATATATAAGTATATGAAATCCGGATGCTTAAAGAAGCATCTAGATTGAAATTTTCAATTTCAAACAAAGAGGAGGCCGCCCCCCCTGAATTCTCCTACTTCTCGCCTCCGTCTCCGTCTCTCTCTCTCTCTCTCTCTCTCTCTCTCTCTCTCTCTCTCTCTCTCTCTCTCTCTCTCTCTCTCTCTCTCAATTTCTCGACGAATTTGCGGCAAATCGGGAAATAAAAGGTGTTGTTGGATTCTTAACTCCGCCACCGAAATTTCTACTAGAGCAGATTTGTCGTGAGAGCGGCGTAGGTACCATTCCTGGGGTAAGACAACTTTTCCCTAATTTCTCAATTTCTCTTTAAATCTGATGCTAAATTGACGATCAGGCACTACCATGTGGTCTTAGTTGCGATTGTCGTCATTTTGGCATAAGTAAATTTCCAATTTGGGTTTTCTAGGCCCCACTCCAAAGCAAAAGTGAGATTTGGGGAATTAGGTGAATTGGTTATATTTGAGGGTATAATTATTTATTTGAAATTTATGGCCCTAGAAAATATTAAAATAGTATTTTATTTAGGGTTAATTTAATGGAATTAGGATTTTTGATTTAGGGTTCGGGTGAGCGCCATAGGCATTTTTCAGGATCCTGCCGACGTAGTTTAGGAAGTTAGGTAAGGGGAAAAATATATATTAAACCAGAAGTTTTATGAATTTAATAAAAAATGAATTGTGTTATATATACGTGTATATGTTTCAGCATGGGTTTAAAATGCCAACCATTTAAATTATGTTTTTCCGAGTTTAGGGCTGTTTATTAGATACGTATATGCGAAATGAACTGATAAAAGTGAAAAATATTTTCAAGATAATTATGTAAGAAATGAAAGGTATTTTCAGTATATAAACGTTAAATGTTGATTGGCTTATTTTACAGGTAATTTATGAATTTTATTGCTAAATTGTGTAGCATGAGTAAATGTAAGTTCTGTGCAAATATATGTTAAATGTATGAGATGCAGGCTAAGTAAGTAAAGCATTAAGAATGAAATATGATATGAACCATGCTGCTTGTGTATGTTAATGCAACCATGTAAATGTATGACAGCTGAAAGCCGTGTTAGCAGATTCTAGCGCATTTTTATGTGGACTAACTGATGACAGCTAAAAGGAGCTGTGTTAGCAAAATTTAGCGCATTTCTATATGGACTAACCGATGACGGCTAAAGAGCAGTTGTAGTACGAATGAATGAAATGAAAATGGAATGAAATGACAATGAAATGACAATGGAATGAAATGTGAAATGTGAACGATGAAAATGGGAAAGAGTCACTTAAAGTGAAATGTAATGCAATGTTAAAGCTATGAACATGAATAGATATGAATGGTTGAATAATGATAGAAAGAATAATGTATTATAATATTAGAAGTATTTATGCTAATAGAACATGTTACGTTAGGGTGAGGCAAACTCTTCGCCTGAGGGCTTGCTGAGAAAAGCGAATGCCCTGGTTGTATCAGGTGTAGCAATAGACTACATAACGTACTAGGGCAGAGGGAAACTACTTGTATGGGCAGGTAGATTTCCCTATTCTTGGGAGCCTTCACTAGTAAACCTTTGGATGAACTGTGTGAGTACGAGATTACTTCTTCACCTATGGGCTTACTGAGTAAGGTGAGTGCCCTGGTATGCTTCAGTTATAACCTTCGGTTTGCCTAAAGTATCAAAGCAGAGGGGTGCTACTTGTATGGGTGGGTAATCACTCCTATCCTTAGGTTTTTCTTGTGGGTAAAATATCTTACATATGATTGATTAGGTTCAAGAAATGATTTCACAAATTATGATAAAGATATGCAAATGTTGAATATTATGTTAATTATAATCTCATGTTGGTCACACGCTGATTTAATATATTGTTTCTTCCCTTACTGAGATGTGTTTCACCCGAATATAAATATTTCTTTTTTAGGACATCCTCGAGGTTGGGCTTAGAGAGCTCGAGGGTTCATAGCATTTTGAGGATTATAAAGAGAAAGGGTATATTTTGATAATACTATTGGGTTGTATAAAGTTTAAGTTTATGTTTTTATGCTTTATGTTTTAAGTCTGTTGAGAAAGGAATGATTGTGAATACTGGTTGTGGATTAAGTTTTTGGAGTGGAGGTTTATGGAGTTGCGAATACAGGTGGATGAATGGTTAATAGGGATTATAAATAGAAATAGTAAACTCTGGTATTATATTTATGGATATTCTGTTTATGTTTTCCACTGCGTATGTTTTGATTTATGGATTATCAGGTATAATGCATCGAACCCAGGATTAAGGGTTCGAGGCGTTACATTTTGGTATAGAGAAATAGATTTTGGGATTTTGAGAACTTTGGAAATGATTTATACCAGAGTAAAGGAATGAGTTAGGATGAAAATAGGAGATGGGTAGGTTAGGTGTTTAGAAGTAGGTATGGTGTAGGGAAGTATAAGATTTTGTCTTATAACTTGGAGCAGAAATCCCTGGGTGGACTTCTATGATTTTCTAATTCAGTCGACGATCCATAATCTCAACATTGGATGGCATGTGGGGTTGCTCCTGAGGAATCTCCTGAGGCCCTGATCCTCTCTCAAGTATGGTAGGCAACCACATGTTGTCAGTCAGTTCGTAACCCATCAATTTTAAGGTAGTGGAAGAGAAGGTGTCTGTACTCTTGATCTTCTTCAGTACTGCATACGGAGTCCTAGTGACTCTCTCTCTAACAAACATTCTAGTCAGGATGCCCCTATATGGCAATACGATCCTCTTACCTACAGTCTTCATGAACATCCACTTAAGGATCAGTCTAGGCAAGTCCAACTTCTTCCTTGTAAGTAAGCACCACTTCACGAAGCAGTCTAGGTATGAAACCTGATCCCTAGACCCAAACTTCAGCAGGACATTGTACGAGATCAGATGGTGCACTACTTTAGCTTCAAGAGTTAGCGACCGATAGCTAGGGGTGTGATTAAGATCAACCACTAGGTTAGACATAACCAAATTCACGAAGGTACTCACAGTGAAATCCTGCTCGTTAATCCATGACTGAGTCAGGGTAGTCAAAATCTCCTCTCAAGATATTGTAAGTCTCAGTTAGATACCCATTGTGGAACCATATGTCAGTCTCAAAGACCTGAGAATTGGGTATTTTAAAAATTCTTTGAAACTTATTCACCTCTTAGTCCTTGTGTCTAAATTTAACCAATTACTTAACAAGTTCGTGTGAGATTATAACATACATGCAAGCTGGATATTGAAATGCAATGGGGAGAATAAAGAGATAAGGGAAGAGAGAATGCAAAAGCATTTTTTACGAGGTTCAGCCAACCCGGCCTACGTCCTCGCCTTTAGCAACGCACTTAAGGATTCTACTATAATTCCTGCTCCTTAAATTGGGATGGAACTTCCCTTACAATTTGCTGCTTACAAGAGGTACAGCTTCCTCCTACTCTGCTGCTTACAAGAGGTACAACTTCCTCCTACTTCGTTGCTTACAAGAGATACATTTCTCTCCTCAAACCCGGTTCACAACCCGAACCGTGATTACAATGAAATCTATAAAAACACTCAAAGTTGCTTCCATCAAAACTCGTGAGTACAATTCAAATTCTTAATACATAATCATATGATAAAACTTGAAGCTCAGAATGTATGAAACGATAAAATCGTTTATGAATGAATATGCTTTAATACACAATTTCCCATTTTACCAAAACTCCCAAGTAATGATATATTTAAATGCTTTGGAGAATATTAGGGTTCTAGTTCACTTTGTAAAAATGCACAAATATATCTAATGTGAACTTATTAAAAAAAAACTTTGTCTTGAATATTGGATCAATAAAAAATAACTACTTTTTTTCAAATATTCAATCACACAATGATCTTTGTAACAAACCAATACACACACACACACACACATATATATATATATATATATGATTTTCAAAGATCACAAACTGAATATATTGTTTTTTAAAAAATATCTCTCAATAAAATGTATATTTATGAATACCAAGGATATTTAATCAAGCGTTAATATATCTAAAATATAGATCCTTTAACAAAACACACACTTGAATCAAATCTTTTTAACCAATGATAAAAACCTTTATCAAGTAGTGAGATTATCTAAATAATATATATATAAAGTTTACTCACTCTCTATCACTTAGCCTATTTTAACAATAGATTTTGAAATGAGTAGTTCTTTGAAAAAAATATATATCAATGAAAATAAACTTTCTCAAGTAACACACTTGTCAAGAAAAATCTCTATATGGTTAGGAACACTCAAGATCAAACTCTCTAACGATAATCAATAACAGATGATGATATGAGAATCTCTTGAAAAACACTAAACGGATTAACCAAACCTCAATACCAAGTTGAAATCAAGATGTGTAAATGAATCCCCTTTGATTTTCTGAATGGATTTGCCCAAGCTTGATGAGTATGTGTAAGAGTGCAAGCAATCATATAGCAATGTGTTCAAAGTTTTCAAATCTCTTTTCAACAAGATGTTCTCTTCTTTTCTCGTTTTTCTTAGCTAATGCTTTAGGGTTTAGATGTTTAATATATAGGCGCTTAACCCTTAGAATCAATCTTGACCGTTGGATTGAAAAATATTTCGCGAGTTCTCTTAATAAAAATTAAAATTTTAAGTTTTCCTGCAAGTTCAGGTGACTAAGGTCGATGCCTAGGTGAATGAAGTTCCTTAGTGCTTTAAAAAAAATCAACCTGAATACAGGGTCAGGCGATTGAAGTGGAGTTTAGGCTCCAAAAGTGACAACTTCAGGCGACTGAAGTCACAAGTTCAGGCGACCGAAGTGCCTCGACCAGCTTCTGTGTTTCACCATTAATTCTTCAAGCAACTAAACTTAATCTTCAGGCTTCTGAAGAAATTTTTCAGGCAAATGAAGTTGAGTTTAGGCTACTGAAGTGGCCATTTCCTAAGTATTTTCTTTCTAAATTAAAATTCTGTTTTGCTCTCTTTCTTGGCTCTTTTATAAAAATATTTTCCAGGATTTTAAAAATATTTCTAAGTCTATGAATGTCTCCTAATGGTGTTCATGAAATGCTTGAGTTCTAAAGTCATTCTAGGGTATATGTTGAGCCTCATATTAGATCATATGAAAATGTGAATACATGAGTTCTAAATACCCATTCCCATGACACTCTTGAGCTTGGTGCTTGCATCTTCATTCTTGTATTCTTTGAGTTCCTTGGACCTTGCCCAGATATGTATGCTTTGTTCTTTATGGCCTCCATGACTTATTATCCTTCCGTGCATGCTTAATATAGTTTTTGTTCACAATCTCAATGCACAAATCAAAAACCAAGTGATTTGTCATTGTCAAAACAGGATTGGACTCATAGTGTCAACATACCTGCAGCATTCATGGAACTGATGAACCGGGTATTCCACGAGGACTTTGGATTGTTTTGTGGTAGTATTTATAGATGACATCCTGATCTATTCAAGGAGTTTTGGAGAGCATGAAACTCATTTGAGGCTAGTACTTTAGGTACTTAGAGAGAAGAAGTTGTTTACTAAAATCAGGAAATGCGAATTCTGGCTTGAGCAGGTTGCATTTTTCGAAAATGTAGTGTCCAAAGAAGGAGTATCAGTAGACTCAGGCAAAGTAGAGGCAATAGTAAACTAGGCGAGACCGAAGAACATTCACGAGGTCAGAAGTTTCTTAGGTCTGGCAGGGTACTACCACCATTTTATTAAGGGTTTTTCTAAGCTGTCAGGTCCGTTGACATAGATTACAAAAATGAATAGTAAGTTTGACTGGACTTGTGATTGTGAGCAAAGTTTTTAGGAGTTAAAGCAACGTCTGGTCACAACTCCAGTATTGACCATTTCATCAGGGGATGGCAGTTATGTGATTTATAGTGACGCATCCCAGAAAGGACTTGAGTGTGTTTTGATGCAATAGGGTAAAGTTATCTCTTATGCTTCTCGCCAACTCAAAGAGTATGAGAAGAAATACCCTACGCATGATTTAGAATTGGCAGAAGTGGTGTTTGCATTAAAGATATGGCAGTACTACCTTTACGATGAAAAGTGCAAGATCTATACTAACCATAAGTGCCTCAAATGCTTATTCACCCAAAAGGAGTTGAATATGAGGCAACATAGATGGCTCGAGCTAATTAAGGACTACAACTACACCATTAGTTACCACTCGGTAATGTGGTGGCTGACGCTTTGAGCCGAAAGTCGGTGAGCACATCGGTTTTAGTAATTTTCCTATAACATCAGATCATGATGGATCTGGAGAGGTTGGGGGTAGAGTTGGTGGACGAAGATTCATAGGCACTCATCGCTAGTTTAGTTGTTTTTCCAACCTTATGAGAGAGAATCAAGACAGCTCAGAAGGAAGACGCAGAGCTGGTAGAGGTCAAGGAAGGAGTGTATAATGGATTGAAGCCGGATTTCAATGTCTTTGCTAATGGGATGTTGAGATTCCATACCCGAATTTGTGTACCGAATGACGCCGATATTAAACGGGTCATTCTAGAGGAGGCTCATCACTCTCTCTATATTGTTCATCCAGGAAATACAAAGATGTATAAAGACTTACGGAAATCTTTTTGGTGAAGTAACATGAAGAGGGAAATTGCTTAATTTGTGGAGCAATGCGTGACATGTCAGCAGGTTAAGAAAAAACACCAGAGACCAGCAGGACCACTATAACCACTTGACATTCCCAAGTGGAAGTGGGAGCACATCTCGATGGATTTTGTATCGGGGTTACCTGCAGCGTTGCATGGGCAGAATGCCATCTGGGTTATAGTGGATCGGCTGACGAAAACTGCACACTTCATTCTTATTAAAGTCAGTTATTCCATGAATAGACTGGCATAATTATATATGCAGTAGATAGTGCGACTTCATGGCATCCCTGTTTCTATAGTTTCAGACTGAGACCCACGATTTACCTCTCGGTTCTAGAAGGGTTTGTAGGATGCCTTGGGATTGCAGCTCACTTTCAGCACCTCGTTTCACCCGCAGACGGATGGACAATCAGAGAGGACCATTCGGACCTTAGAAGATATGTTGCGGGCGTGTGTGCTAGACTGTGGGGACAATTGGATTCGGTATCTACCACTTGTGGAGTTTGCATATAATAATTGCTACTAGGCCAGTATAGAGATGGCACCATATGAAGCATTGTATGGTCGTCGGTGTCGATCTCCGTTATACTAGGATTAGTAGGATATCGGCGGTGTTGTACCGAAACTGATCCACAATCCTCCTCTGCACAGGGGCCGAGCTTATCAAGAGGGGTTAGGCAGCTCGAGTCCAGCAGAAAATTTTGCGGATACTCGCCGATGGAGTTAGAGTTGATATGGATGATAAGTTATCCCTGAGATGCCTTGATGAAGGGGTGATGAATTGGGAGAAAGGAAGTTGAGCCCTCAATACATCGGGCCATTTGAGATCCTGGAGAGGATAGGTCTAGTTGCTTACCGGGTAGTGTTGCCCCCATCACTATCCAGAGTTCATGACGTGTTTCACGTATCTGTGCTGAGAAAGTACGTGTTCGACCCTTCGCATGTACTCAGTTATGAACCTTTGGAGATCAGAGACGCATTATCATATAAGGAGGTATTGGTTCAGATTCTGGACTAGAAGGTACAACAGTTGCATACTAAAAAGATACCTTTAGTGAAAGTACTGTGGCAGAACCACGCAGTAAAGGAGACTTCTTCTTGGGAGTTAGAGGCTGAGATACACCAAAAGTACCCACAGCTCTTCGAAAAGGGTTAGCTCCAGACAGGTAATGTAGGTTGTGTGCTTACTAGTTACTTTTATGTATTTTAGAGAAAGGTTAGTACAAGAGTGTGATGTAATGAGACTTTATGTTGTATCCACGGTATTCCTCTGCCATAAGCGAGGGTATGTAATAAACTTGGGCCGCAACCTCTATGTGGGTGGCTGCCGACTTTTCTATAAAGCTGAGTTGTAATTTAAAGTACGTCCGATAGTTAGCCAATTTCGAGGATGAAATTCTTATAAGGAGGGGAGATAGTAGAGACCTGAACTTGTAAAAATAAGAAAAAATATAAAAAGGGGATTTTGCAGGCTTTGTCGATGAGGCCAATGCTCTCGTTAATGAATGCCCTTTAGTGCTTCATCACCAAAATTTAGAGTCTCATCGACAAAGAGATCCCGATCAATAGGAAAAATATCAGGCTTGGGTTCGTCGACGAGGGAGGAGGTTCGACGATGAAAAGTCTCCTATGGCTCATCGACGAGGGACCAATTCGTCGACGAGTCTGACCAGGTCAAAAGACCTATAAATATCATTTTTCATTGCTTAAGGGTTAAGAAACCCAAAAAGCTCTCTCTCTAGAACCGGCGAGTTCACTTTCTCTCTCTACAGTTCTTTGTCGTTCGTCACCCATTTTGATGATCAAAAGTTACTTCGAGGATCAGGGAGTTAGGATCTATAGTTCTAGTGGATTAGATTTTCAGTTTGGTGATAAAGGTTGGGATTTAGTTTCCGAGCGTTTCGATTTCTGTTTTGAAATCAGGTAAGGGGATTATGTTTAATGCAGTGTTGTATCATTTTTGAACCGATAGACCTGTGAGGGGAGAGTATGTTTTTTTTTTTGTACTTGAGTTTTTTTTCCCGTTGAGATTTGTAAAAACCAACCGTTCAAAAGGCTTATTTTCGAGCCTAGGATATACTATATGATATTTTGAGTAAAAATGAATGGTGGAAAGATCGGTTTGTTTCTACAAACCATTTATACAGTGTTTTCATGGTTGCCTATGAGCTATGTTTTTAATATGAAAAACTATGTGGCAGGTGAATATTGTTTTGAGAATTAGGGAAATATCAAAATGGGTATGTTTGTGTAATACCGAACTGTTTGTGAAATATATTGGAACTGTTTTGAGAAATGCAAGGATTTTATGAGAGGAACGATGACCAAATTGGTAACAAAAAGGGGCTGAGGCCCGAGCGTGTATTAAACGGCCGAGGCCGAAATTTATAAAATAATAAATTTTATTCAAGGGCTGAGAGCCAAGTTGCAATAGAGGGGCCAAGGCCCTAGTTTGTACTTTATGAGAGGGTCGAGGCCCGAGATTGTATTAAACGGCCAAGGCCGGAGTTTATTTTGTGAAACGAGTTTTAAAGTATAGTTTTGTTTCCTTAAATTACACAATATGCTTTAAGAAACCTGTGAACCCAGTGTTGTGAGCGCGGTATCATTGCTAAAGAGAGTTTTACCATTTGACCGCGTGCGCCCACATTTACGAGCGTGTGGTGTTGGGTGGTCCTAGCCGATTGACCTAGACTCAATCGGACCCATAAGCGAGCTTGCGGAAGCCTACTAACGTATATAACAAGGAGTTGACTTGGCTTGGATTGATCCCCCGGGTTTTTTTCTAGCCTTTGAGCCGCACAACCCTGACCACGGGGGTTTATACATGGCGAGTCATTCCAGGGTGTATCTTTTATGCATATCTGTATATTTATGTAATAATGTAAATGTTTTCCTAGTATTGATATATGTTATGAGAAATGAGAAATGAGTATACATACTATGTTCAGTAAGAGAGAGAGAAGTATGATTCTATTATACACTGAAAATCATGCTGCCACACACTGTCATTAACTTAATCTTCCTTATTGAGAGGTGTCTCATTCCGTTGCACAACATATCTTTTCATGGAATCCTGGAGATTGAGTTTAGCGGGATCCAGGGGGTGGAGACTAGTTTAGTTACTTTTTGTGAGTGTCTTCATGAACTCAACTGTGAGTTATTATTATAGTATGCCTTCGATCTTGTGTCGCTGGTCATATGGACCGAGTAAATGAACTCATTTTTGGGATGTAATATGTATATGGACAGAACCTGTATATGTTAATTTAGACTCTAATAATAGAATGTTGAGATTGTTTCATTATTACGCTGCATATCGTATGTGATATGATGGTATCAGGTACTCAAACGTCAATAAAGTAGCACCCCAGGCCCATGTGTTGAGTCGGGGCGTTACAAGTACGTTGATTGATCAATACCAAAGCTCATTAATATGCTGATTGGTTAAGGCTCAAGACTCATTAATTCATTAAATAACAAAGTTTTTTAATATTAACAGTGGTTTGTTTAAATTCTGAGTTTTGGAAGCTTGGTTAGATCTTCTATCTTGAGTCATACTGAGTAATCAAGCTTATATTATTGATTGGATTGACATACTTTAAAAATTGAATCTTTGAAGCAATTCTTGAAATTGTTATATTGTTTCATATTGTGAAACTTATCTTGGCTTATTGAATCAAGTTAATTAGGTGTTGGTTTAAATTGCCGAAAGAAGTATTCAAATTCGAATTCTCATTCATAAATGCTTATAACTAAATTAATTTTCCGCTGAACTTGTGATTGTAAATCAACTTTGCATGTGTGATTGTTGAAACCAAAAAGAGTTGAGAAAGAACAAATTAAAGAGGGTATAAAGAAATTTTTAAAATCTCAATTCACCCCCCTTTTGGGAGTACACCTTCCTTTTCCCTGTAGCACTGAATTTAGGTCTTCCTCCTCCTTAAACTTAAAAATAACCAACCCCTATCATGTTGAATTGAAACAACAGGGACTTACCATGATGCAACTAGTGAGTTAAAAGCTATATTACCTGGAAATTTCCCAGTAAAGTAGCCTTCCAAGTGCTTACTGGTAATCCCCGCTGAGTCCTTTATATCTGAAGCTGGAATTCGAGCACAGTCATTAGTTGGGGTGAATCCTAGAAGCGACCCACAAAAGAAGGGTCTTTGTTATTTGCAAAAAGTTTAGCCCAAGGCACTTTTTTATTGTTTCTTATAATCAACCTCCTCCTTCATATCAACTTCCCGAGTAGCAATTCCTAGAACCCTAGAAGCAACCCTGTGCCCCATTGTTACTCTGATTAATACAAATTTTAACCTTTCCGCATGAGCGGGAAAATGAAATGTTAAACCCCAAACTTCCAAATCCCAAAAAGATTAAAAGTCAGGCTACAATCAGTTCAAACTTTACGAATCCAGCAACAAACCCAGTAGATTATTGAGAAATCAAGAGATCTAGGAGTGAACCAGCACCAAGCACTCACGGACATTCAACCCCCAAACTTCCAAATTTCAAAATGAAGCTAAAAATCAACTTACAATCAATCCAACAACCTTCGATTAGCTCAAGCACTTTACAAATCCAACAACAACCACAACAGATTGTTGTAAAATCATGAAATCAAGGATGGAATAGTCCTAAGCACCCACGGTCATGCGTCTTCTAGGGAGAAGAGAGAGTTTCTCTCTCTAACATGACCTCATTTACCTTGAGCTTCCTTTTAACTTTATTGAACTTTTATCATAATTATCTGTCATCATTTCAGACCTTTCACCAAGACGTTACAACACTCATACTTTATCACGTTGAGTTTGGATAAATCTAATTTTATTGAAGTTATAATTCTCAATTAAGTACGACTCTTTGAAGAAATTTTAATATTTGAAACTAGTAACTTTTCTAATAAAAGTTTCATATTTGAATCCTAAAAGTGTTAAAAATAGATATAAGATGATAATTCATTATTTCCAATTTGTTGTCTGAACTAAAAACAAAACTCCAATTGGGCAGAGGAAATTGACAAGTTAAAGTAGACCTCCAATCGAAATTTTATTATTATTATTATTATTAATTAAGCCTGAGCTCAATGTAAATGCATGACCCATATTGCCGAGTGTGAACAGTTGACTAATTTGTCCCTAGGAACTGGCTGACAAGTCAAGTAATTGGTCCGTCCTTGGAGTTCAAAGTCTAATAGTTGACTGACCTTCACCAGTGCTCACTGATTGAAACCCATCCATCTCCTGAACTTGCAGTGGATCCATTAAAGCACCATAAATGTTCTACCTTCCTTTTTTCCCAACTTAGCCTTGACCAACCATTTTTCGTGCTACAATTTATTAATTAAATTGTTTATTTTTTATTTGAATTTTTTAAATTTATTTTATTTTAAAAATTACATATAAAATTTTAATATTTTAATTGAAGAGTACGTTCTTTGTTTTTAAAAAAGTAGAGAAATATTTTCGCTCAAGGTATGAATAAAATAATTAGGTAATAAAAATATTTGTTTAGAGTCGAAAAGTAGGGTGGTAGGTCGGGGGTCCTTGTCCTAGACTACTACTATGCCCTGCTGACAAACAAACTCATTAAATGGCATTATTTTGAACAGTTAAATTTATGATTGCATTGACCAAAGTGTCAATGTTAAAAAGTGTCTCTTTATTATCATCAACTGACTAGAACAATGACATAGACATGTAATAAATAAAAGATGGATAATTTATTTTTACTTTGCCATAATAAATTTAATTATACGCCTCTTAGGTGACATATATGATGAATATCATTTCGACATGTTGCAATCGTGCATGCAAAACAAATCACTCATCATCGAACGGCCGAAACCACTAAGAGAATTGTAAGAAAGATCACCTATTCATGTGAATGTTGTTTACTCTACAGTCAAGACAAACAATTAATTATCAATCTAGGAGACAAAGGTCGCGTAGTCATTGGGCGAAGGCTGCAAAGCTATTGGCAATATGACAAACAATCATCGGATATGAGAGAACTATAATAATTGAACTTAATTCAGAACCCAACTTTTTACTAGGTCTTTAAAAGCTTTGATTTATACTTCATAATTAATCAAAACTAAGTTTTGGGCACAACTTGGAGTAAATTGTAACTCCAAGTTTGACTTGAGGGTATAAATATGTGTTAGTTTTAATTGTAATGGACCTTCAACTCAATTGAACTCAATTCATACAATGTGGGAAATAACTTTTATTTTGATCCCTATGCCATTTTATCCCTCTCTTTTATATCTCTAATTACCTATGCTTTTTTTTTTTTAAATCTCAATCCCTTTCTCTTTATCCTCTCTTTATATTTTCTAATCTAATACTAGTCACTTCCCTATATTGTTCTCTTTCTATGATTTCTGCAACTCTCTTATTGTCTGTATCCTTACACCTCTAATAGGATTGACATAATAGGTTCATTTATAATCAACCTACAATCTACCATCTCGATCACACCATCACTTCAAAAGGCATTTGATTTTTATCAAATATGTCTAGTGAGACCCATCGTAACATTCTCAAAATTTTTACCATTTTATATATATATATATATATATATATATATATATGTATGTATTTCCATACCTAAGCAGCGGAACACAAATCACATAATCATATATATATATATATATATATATATATATATATATATGTAAATACTATACAATACCAAAATCCAGTGTATATCGACCCTAGCCATACAAAACAAATCCCTCCAGCATCATCTACTCCAAATATACAAAACTCTGTCAAAAACTCACCCTATAACCAGCGTAATCAAAATACTCTCTATCAGCGAGCCTAATCTGCTCCCCTAGCTGGTTCACCTGAAAAATGTTAAAGTCATGGGATGAGTCAATGCTCAATAAGTGAAAATATGCTATTACTAGTGTGTGACAACTAAATTAGGAATACTGTTTAAATAACAACTGAACTGTAATACAATAGTAAATCTGTAAAGCATACATTTCTTTTCACAATTTAAAATATAAATGTATTATCTGTGTTTTCTACTTTCATACTACTAATATCATACTATACTCATCATATACTGTAAAATTGTATACAAATACATAACTATGCTTTACCCCTGGAACTGTGTATGTCATGATTTGACCCCTCATGATAGGGTTGTACGGTCGTAAGCAAGACTTCATCTGGTCAGCCCTCTAGATAAGTCAATATACTCTACGCTACCTCAGTCCAGCCAAACTGTGTCCACTCCTAGGCTCGAGATTGGCTACTACCTCGTCAAACCGGCCCCCTCCACCCAATGAATTGGGGAACTACATACTCTCCGAGCACAGTCGATGGTACCGGCACACTATCTGAGATATGTGGTTACACTCTATCTGTATCTAGCAATGGTACCGTGCTCTATATTCTTTATCTGTATCTGTCTATATTCTTTCCTCAGAGATTTGATAATGTATCTGTCTATATTCTTTCCTCAGAGATTTGATAATATATATATATATATATATATATATATATATATATATATATATATATACTCTTTTACTGTTTTCATCATATTTCCAAAATTACCATAACGCTATCATTCTGTCTTGTAAATACTGTAATCTTTGTATACTGTATCTATAGCATCTTGATGTTATCTCTGTATATCTGTCTGTATTCTCTGTCTATATATTCTGTATGTTATGGTAATAGGAAACATGACATACTGTAAACACTATATATACTGTTCTGTATGAAGCTGTAATATATATACTGATCTGAGTAAAACTATATACATGTATATGTATATATATATATATATTTATTTTATGAAACTATTCGTATAAAAGTTGTATGTATATGTATATCTTTCTGTATAATTTCTGTGAATATATGGTTATATCTATATATTCTGTATAACTCTATATACTGGAAAAACTATATCAACTGTATATACTATCTATATCTGTGTACTCAGTATAGTATGTTATACCGTGAAAACTATATAAGTTCTTCATCACATAAATATCCACTCATGCCACACAAGCATTTAAAACTCATATTCTGTAAAATTAGGTAATAATTTGGTATATAAATATATGTAAAATCTCTGTTAACATTATAACAGTTTTTAGCATAGCATATTTCCCTTACCTTAATTCTGAAAAGCCCCTATAAAATTCTGGCTCTATACCCGCAGGGTTCCAAACTCAACATCCTGAAAAAAAATCCCCCAGAACAAAATATCAGTATTTTCTTACTTATATCATTTCTCATAACTACAAGGAAGGCATAATCTTAACAAAATACCTTACTCCTGGATTTGAGATGAAATCCAAACCAACTTCTCCAACGATCAGCTCTGGCAGACTTGTAGAGAACTTTGTCAAGAGCGTCGTGGTAGCCTTAAATCTTCAATCCGGTGAGAAACGAGCCTGAAAACGAAGAGAGAAGTGGGAGAGACTGTAGAAGAGAGAGAGGAGCACTGAAATTAGATAAAAATATGAGTTTTTCACTATTTATAGAGCCAGATTTGTTGACGAGACACGTCACCTTGTCGACGAGTCCTTAAGTAATTTCGTCGACAAACCTTATTGATTACGCACCGAAACTGCGTAATTGGGCATCTTAATCCGGGCTTTACGGTTTATATTTTTAATTAAATGTCCAAAATTATCCAATATTTTAATAAAATGCCAAAATCATCATTCTTAAACTTTATTGCACTATTAATGAGAATTTGGTAATTTTTTGTCTCAGGAAAATTCCCGGGAATCAAAACCGATACTTGTTCGTATTTTATGCATAACTTTTCCGTCCGAGCTTCGATCGAGACGATTCAAATTTTTGGAGAAAGAGGAAAGGATCATCTACAACTTTTGTGTTTTGAGTTTTGTGAGATACGAGCTCCAAAAGAGCAGAATTTGCAACGAACAGAGAATTAAAAAAATGAAAAAATCAAGTTGCCGGGTCAACCCGTTGCAAACGGGTCGGGTTGTTCCACGCCGGGTCATAGGGCTTTTCCCCATCCCCTTTAAATCTTCTCTTTCTCCTTCTTCTTTGGGAGGCAGCCCGTGAGGGCTCTGTTCCTCTTCCTCTTCTTCTTCTTCTTCTTCTTCTTCTTCTTCTTCTTCTTTAGTTTGCTTTGTTTTTTTTATCTTGCTCTCTTCTCTTCCCTTTACTTTCTCTCCCTCAAACTCTCCTCTCTTCCCCTGCTCTTCCTCTCCCTCTGGTTCTCATCCCAACTCCTCTGTACTAGCCTCTCCTCCTTAGCCCTCTGCACAGCAGCCACCACAGCAGGACAACCGCAGCCTGCAGCAACTCTTGCAGCAGCCTGCTGCACACGGCCAACAACATAGCCCCCTGTTACAGCACAGTAGAGCGCCTTCCCCTCTGCTGCAACCAGCAAAAGAACAGCACAGCAGAGCTCCTTCCTTTTTGCTGCAACCCGCAGAAGAACAGCACAGCAGAGCTCCTTCCCCTCTACAGCAACCCGCAGAAGAACACACAGCAAACACACGGCCAGCAACACAGGCCCCTGCCCTCTCTCTCTCTTTCTCTCCATTTATTGTAGTTGAATAATGTTTGTTTTTATTTATTTATTACAGATTATTGAAAAGTTAGAGTTTGGATACTTGCTAAGTAATTTTAATTTCTTTCTATTTACTTATCTTGTATTTAATTCAAGTTATTAGATTTAATTTAGTAGTTTTATTTATCATTTGTTTAATTTAAATACCGTTTTAATTTAGTTGATCTTTTCAAATTTAAATTTTTTTGTCGAAACTTGTTTTAGTTTAGGGTCAAGTCATATTAAAGCTTCCATCTTTATTGTGTTCAGTCTAGTTTAGGTTGTTAGGGATAATTTCTGTCTGAGTTCTTGGTTCCCCTTGAAGTTTGGTTTTGATTCAATTTCTTAATTTTGTTAAAGGTTTGATTTTTACTATTTGTGAGTGTGTTTTATTTTGATTGCATCTCTATTGCGTATGTAATTCCTTATTTGTAGTTTCCATTTTTAATTAGTGCGTGTGTCGATGTTTCCTTAGGTAGATTAGAGTTTCTATTCTAGCGTGTTTTAATTCCTTATTTGTAGTTTCCATTTTTAATTAGTGCGTGTCCTAATGTTTCTTCAAGTAAACTATGATTTCTATTCTTGTTTCTTTTATTTAGTACATGTTAGTTTTAGGGTTTTTAAATTACGTGTCATCTAATTCAGCAAAAGTGAAATTGAACCATCTTGAAAAACCCGAATCTGAACTGAGTTCAGTGCATTTTTAATTTTGATTGGAAGAACGTAAAATCTGAGATTAAACGCATTCCCTGAGGAGACGATCTAGCCCTTGGGCTTAATATTACACGACAGAACTCCTATACTTGGGATAGCTTCCGAGCTACTCATTTTTCGAGTGAGTCACTTACCTTCTCGTCGACGAAATTCAGACTGCCCAAAATCCCTCTTGGTATCTTCTCGTCGATGAATATTGTCTTCGTCGACGAGGTCCTCTTATGCCTTCATTGACGAATCCCCTGTGTTCGTTGACGAGGCCCATGAAAATTCTTTTCCTCTTTATTATTCAAATAATATTATTATTTGGATTGTTACATTCTCCCCTCCTTATAAAATTTCGTTCTCGAAATTTACTATCTGTATCTCTATCTATACACTCGATCATTCCATAAAGGAAAAATGTCTACTTATTTTATTTGCTGCCCTGACTTGTAGCGGAGGAATACCGTGGTTACATTTATGTTTTGGGAAATTACACATATAAAACTAAATACTATCTACTAACTAAAATCAATACATGTACCTGCAAAAGAAACACTATCTAGATACTATACTTTACCTGATTACCTCTATACCTCTTGGAACAATTGCAGGTATTTTTGTCTGATCTGCTCCTTGAGCTCCCAAGAAGCTTCTTCTATGGTATGATCCCTTCACAAAACTTTAACTAATTGTATCTCTTTAGTGTGTAAAGTCTGAACCTTTCTGTCCAAAATTTGTTGGTACTTCTTCATATGCCAAGGAATCCTTAAGCTCTATGTCTGCATAGCTAATGATGTGGGATGGGTCTGGGACGTATTTCCTTAACATGACAACATGAAACACATCATGAATTCGAGCCAAAGCTGGTAGTAAAGCTAGCCTATAGCCAATTGACCCTATTCTCTCAAGTATCTCAAAAGGGCCAATATACCTAGGGCTCAACTTGCCTTTCTTTCCAAACCTCATAACTCCTTTCAGAGGAGCTATCTTAAAAAATACTTGATCTCCCACGTCAAATTCTAACTTTCGGCGGTGAGTATCTGCCTAACTTTATTGCCGACTTTGTGTTGTACTAATTCTTTCTTTAATTAGTCGGATCTTGTCACAAGCCTGTTGTACTATCTCTGGACCCAAAATTCGCCTTTCGCCTACTTTGTCCTAAAAAAGAGGAGAACGACATCTCCTAACATACAATGCCTCGTATGGAGCCATGCCGATACTAGCCTGGTAGCTGTTATTATAAGCAAATTCAACTAACGGCATAAACTGAATCCAACTGCCTCTAAAATCAAGCACATAAACACGAAGCATATCCTCTAATGTCTGAATCGTCCTCTCAGTCTGACCATCTATTTGGGGATCAAAAGTAGTGCTAAAAGCTAACTGTGTACCCATAGCCTCCTGAAAACTTTTCTAGAATCATGAAGTAAACCAAGGATCTCGGTCAGAGATTATGGATACTGGCACACCATGGACGCGAACTATCTCCTGAACATATATCTCTGCCAATCTGTCCATGGAATAGACGATTTTAATGGGGATGAAATGAGCGATTTTCATCAGACGATCTACAACCACCCAAATCGCATTCAATCCCTGTCGTACTAGTGGTAACCTCGTAACGAAGTCCATCGAAACGTGGTCCCATTTCCACTTTGAATGAACAATGGTTGCAACTGTCCTGTCGGTCTCTGGTGCTCGGCTTGAACCTGCTGACACGTCAAACATTGCTGAACAAACTCGGCTATCTCCCTCTTCATTCCTATAACTCCCTAACCTAGGTCTTCCAGGGAGCACTACGTCTCTCCTCCTCCACCTGGACCAAACAACAGGGGGGGCGGGCCTTATCGGACTAATGACTGGCCCCACAGATCAACACGTGTCCTTTTCAATGTGTTTTGTCCTCACTTACACGCTTCCTAAGAAAACTTCCCAGGAGGTCACCCATCCCAATATTGCTCCAAGCCAAGCACGCTTAACCGTGGAGTTCTTATGGGAAAGCTCCCGAAAAGAAATATGCACTTTGTTGATATGGGTAGTAACATATAATCCTTTAAGTCTTTCATCCATGGGGTATCACATTCTCCCCCACTTATAGGACGCAACTCCTCGTTGCAAACCCATATTTCCAAACCCAAGTGATGTGAATCTCATCACACTTCCAGCTGGGTGTTGGCTCTGATACCATTTGTAATGCCCCAACCTGGGTCTTCTAGGGAGCATTGTGTCTCTCCTCCTCCACCTAGACCAGACAACAGGGGGACGGGCCTTATCGGACTAATGATTGGCCCCACAGATCAACACGTGTCCCTTTTAGTGTGTTTTGTCCTCACTCACACACTTCCTGAGAAAACTTCCCAGGAGGTCACCCATCCTAATATTGCTCCAAGCCAAACATGCTTAACTGTGGAGTTATTATGTGAAAGCTCCCAAAAATAAATGTGCACCTTGTTGATATGGGTAGTAATATCTAATCCTTTTAAGTCTTTCATCCATGGGGTATCACAATTCCACTCCACCAGAAATACTTTCGCAGGTCCCTGTACATTTTAGTACTGTCAGGATGGACCGTGTATAGGGATTTATGAGCCACCTCCAGTATAGTTCGCCTGATCTCAGTATCTGCAGGAACACATAACCTAGTGCGAAATCGCAGAGCTCTGTCATCTGATATGCTAAACTCCTCTCCCCGACCATCCCGCACTCTAACCATTACTTCTGCCAACTCTGCATCATCGCCTTGAGCTATTTTAGTCCTCCGTATAGTGCAGGCTGAACTACTAGACTGGCAATAACTTTCTGAGGACTCTTCTTTACCAATTCTATACTGAGTCTCTCCAAATCCACCAGAATTGAGTGCTGAATCTCCATAGCTGCTAGTACGGGTCCCCCTAATTTCCTGCTTAGAGCATCTGCCACTACATTTGCTTTTCCTAGATGGTAACTAATCGTGCAATCATAGTCTTTAATAAGCTTTAGCCACCTTCTTTGCCTCATATTCAACTCTTTATAGGTAAAGAAATATTTCAAACTCTTATGATCCGTGAAAATCTCGCACTTCCCACCATATAAATAATGCCTCCAGATCTTGAGAGCATACATCACTGCAGCAAGCTCTAAATCATGGACATGATAATTCTTCTCATATTCTTTAAGCTGTCTGGATGCATATGCAATAACCTTGCCGTACTGTATCAATACGCATCCAAGACCCTTTAAAGAGGCATCACTGTATATTACGAATCCATTCTCCCCTGAAGGAATAGCCAGTACTGGAGTTGAAACTAACCGCTGCTTTAACTCTTGAAAACTCTGCTTACAGTCATCAGTCCATTTAAATTTTACATTTTTCCTTGTAAGTCGTGTTAATGGACTTGATAGCCTAAGGAAACCATCCACAAAACTCCGGTAATAACCTACTAATCCTAGAAAACTCCTGACTTCCTAAACATTTCCCGGCCTTTCCCAACTCACCACTGCGTCTATTTTACTCGGATCAACTGATACTCCTACTTCTGAGATCACATGGCCGAGAAAAGTAACCTACATTAACCAGATTTCACATTTCTTGAATTTTGCATATAATTTCCTTTCCCTTAATACCTGCAACACCAGTCTCAAATGATGCTCATGCTCCTGAAAATTCCTTGAGTAGACTAGTATATCATCAATGAACACAACGACAAACTAGTTTAAGTATTGATGGAATACTCAATTCATGAAATTCATGAACACCGTTGGTGCATTAGTTAACCCAAATGGCATCACTAAAAACTCATAATGCCCATACCTGATTCAAAATGCGGTATTCGATATATCTTCTGCTTTAACTTTCACCTAATGGTAGCTTGACCACAGATCAATTTTAGAGTAAACTAAGGTCCCCTGGAGTTAATCAAATAAATCATCGATCATAGGGAGAGGATATTTATTCTTGACTGTCAATTTGTTTATCTCCTTATAATCGATGCATAATCTCATGGTCCTATCTTTCTTTTTCACGAACAGAACTTGCGCACCCCAAGGCAACACACTAGGCCTGATAAAACCTTTATCTAGCAATTCCTATAACTATTCTTTCAATTCTTTTAACTCTACCGGGGCCATATGGTATGGTGCTTTTGATATTGGTGCAGATCCCGGCAACAAGTCTATAGTGATCTCAATCTCATGATCTGGTGGCAAACCAGACAATTCTTCTGGAAATACATCTGGGAATTCCCTCACTATTGGTATGTTAGCTTGTCCCAATTCTTCTTTGGGCAATTCTTTTATGTATGCGACATACCCCTGGAAACCACCCTATAACAATCTCCTCACTTGAATAGCCGACACTAGCTGTGGCGAGGCACGCACGCGTGAACCTGTAAATCTAAATTCTGGCTCACTCGGGGGTCTAAAAATCACTTCTTTCTGATGACAATCAATACTAGAGTGATAAATAGCTAACCAATTCATACCCAGTATCACATCAAATCCTTGCATATCTAGGACCACAAGATCGGTTAAAAGCACTCTCTCTTGAATACTTACTGGAAAATTCTGATGCACCCTCTTGCATTTAACCACTGATCCCATTGACGTACCCACAAATAGTTGTACATTTAGAAGCTGAGTCTCTACCCCAGTTATTCTGACATATCCCGCTGATATAAAGGAATGGGTGGCACTTGTATCAAATAAAACAATCATTTTATATGGTAAAACAGTAAGAGTACCTGTGACTATGTCTCCAGCCGTCTCAGCGTCTCTGGGTGTTAATGCGTAGACCCTCACCGGCGCAGTGTTCCTCTGCTGACCACCGCGAGGTGCTTGATATCCACCTTAAAACGGTCTGGGAGCCTGAGCATAATTCAATGGCATCTGACACGATTGAGCCATATGATCGCCCCCCCCCCCCCGCGCATCGATAACAAACATTTTCCCCCAGTCGGCACTCACCAGGATGTCTCCATCCGCATCTAGGACAAATGGTAGGAAATTGTCTACCCTGAAATTCACCATGCTCTACCATCTGTCTCTGGCATCTGCCAAATCTACCCCCTCTCCAAGGGCCTCGGCTAGGACCCGCCTGAAAACTCGAGGGCGCAGTCCTCTTTCTCTAACTCTGCGTCTTAGTCTCTTTAGATTGACCCTCCTCCGTTATAGTGGCCCTGCCAACCAATTCTACAAAATCCTGGATCCTTAGTACCGCCACCTGTCTGTAAATGTCTCGCCACAAGTTCCTCTTAAACATTCTGGCCTTCTTCACTTCATTGGGAACAATATATGGGCAGAAATGTGAGAGTTCGATAAATCTCACCGCATATTGCTGGACAGTCAATGATCCCTGGGACAAGCTCAGAAACTCCTATACTCGAGTCTCTCTGACTGAGGTAGGGTAATATCTATCGAAGAACACATCCCTGAAACGAGCCCAAGTCATCGGCACTGGTATAGCCCTCTGTTCCTCCAACAACTTGGTGGCTGCCCACCATCTCTTGGCCTCTCCTGCCAGCCTATAAGTAGCATATAAAACTCTTTGCTCGACGGTGCAATGAAGTACCATCAGAATCTTCTCTACCTCCTGCACCCAGTTCTCAGCAACTGCAGGATCAGTCACTCTAGAAAAAGCTAGCGGATTCATCTTCATAAATTTCTCTATGGTGCATTCCTGAATGGGGGATGGGCCTCCTTGCTCTCTAGAATTTCGCTCTATCTCAGCCATAACTTGCTGAGCTACACTGCGTAGCACAGCATCTAAATCTCCACCTGCTGTGCTAGAAGGACCAGCACTATTATTCCCACTAGTGTTAGCACTATTGCCTCCTGGGTTCATCCTGCAAACACATAGAACACCGTTTCAGAATTCTATTTCCCTACAGACCCAACTTATTCAACTAAAACTTCAAATTCTCTATTAACCATCCCTCCTGATCCTAACATCGTAATCCACTCCTGCAACCTAAACACACGACTCGTCGATAGTTTACTATGGTTTTCCTGAAATCGTTACCCTAGGAAAAACACAGAATCTACCGTGAAATCCTATATCCAGATCACAGAATAAAACCTCAAATCTTTTTCCTATATTCTGGTATTATTTTTTGCTGCACTCTAGAGTCTACAAAACCTAGCAACCTAGGCTCTGATACCAAAATGTAACATCCTCAAAATTTTTATCATTATATATATATATATATATATATATATGTATTTCCATACCTAAGCAGCAGAATACAAATCACATAATCATATATATATATATATATATATATATATATATATATATATGTAAATACTATACAATACCAGAATCCAGTGTATATCGACCCTAGCCATACAAAACAAATCCCTCTAGCATCATCTACCCCAAAAATACAAAACTCTGTCAAAAACTCACCCTATAACCAGGGTAATCAAAATAATCTCTATCAGCGAGCCTGATCTGCTCGCCCAGCTGGCTCACCTGAAAAATGTTAAAGTCGTGGGATGAGTCGATGCTCAGTAAGTGGAAATATGCTATTACTAGTGTGTGGCAACTAAGTTAGGAATACTATTTAAATAACAACTGAACTGTAATATAATAGTAAATCTATAAAGCATACTTTTCTTTTCACAATTTAAAATATAACTGTATTATTTGTGTTTTCTACTTTCATACTGCTAATATCGTACTATACTCATCATTTACTGTAAAGTTGTATACATATACATAAATGTGCTTTATCCCTGGAACTTTGTATGTCATGATTTGACCCCTCATGACAGGGTTGTGTGGCCCATAGGCGA
Source organism: Malania oleifera (assembly GCF_029873635.1). Lineage (NCBI taxonomy): Eukaryota > Viridiplantae > Streptophyta > Magnoliopsida > Santalales > Ximeniaceae > Malania > Malania oleifera. The sequence continues at coordinate 63,973,286 of NC_080425.1, forward strand.
GACTTCATCTAGTCGGCCCTCCAGATAAGTCAATATATTCTACACCACCTTAGTCCGACCAAACTGCATCCACTCCTAGGCTTGGGACTGGCTACTACCTCGTCAAACTAGCCCCCTCCACCCAATGAACTGGGGAGCTGCATACTCTCCGAGCACGGTCGACGGTATCTGTACACTATCTGAGATATGTGGTTGCACTCTATCTGTATCTAGTAACAGTACCGTGCTCTGTATTCTTTATCTATATCTATCTATATTCTTTGCTCAGGGATCTAATACTATATATATACACATATATACTCTTTTACTGTTTTCATCATGCTTCCAAAATTACTATAACGCTATCTTTATGTATTCAAATAATATTATTATTCGGATTGTTACACCCATCATCTCAAATCAACTTTATTTGAAAGGTGCTTAATTTTCTATAAAATAGTAATGTGTTGTTAGTTTTGATTTATAAGTTGTAAGATTTTATTTTTAAAATATGTGAATGCATGTAGATGTCTTAGATAAGTAAGGTAAGTTTTAATTTAGAATTTAAATTTTTTTCCTAAATTTTGAGTTTTGTTACATAGTACCATCTCTTCTTGATAATGAAAGGGGTTCATGTACACTTTATGATTTATTTAAGATAATGTCCACTTTTACTCGTGGGTTTCACATTTCTAGCCTTAAGAGGCACATTATCTAAATAGGGTTGCAAATTAATAAACTTATTATTAAATTGAACCAATTTGTGAGCAATTTGATAACTCAATCTAATAAGAGCTTGTTTATCTTGTCCATTTGCATACATGAGCGACTCCAAAACCTATTTTTTAGACTTATATATTAAATAAGTAGAACCTAAGCATGTTTAATCATGACAAATTTAGAATCATGAACAGTTCTTATTAAGCTTGTTTATAGGCTTAGATTAAGTCTTTTTAGAAACTTGCTAACTAGTCAACTCATTTAAGGCCCAGCTATATTAGGTCATTTCCTAAAATGGAGCAACAGTTTATCAGAAATTTTGTCAGCAATCAGAAAATGGAAAAAACTTCAACCCATATAATAAGTCTTGTCCAAGGGGAGAAGGAGTCACTAGAGGAGTTCATGCGTTGTTTCGTCAGCACTACTTTAGAAAATTGAAACTTGGATCACTGGGTAGCAGTAGAAGCTTTGACGACAACTCTTCAACTAAGGGATTTCCTAAATTCATCGAGGAAAAATCCCCTAAACAATATAGGAGAATTGATGACCCAATCCTGGAAATACATCAATTTAAAAGAGGTTATCACCACAAGGAGGAGTTGAACCGATTAAACTAGGGACATACATACTAAAGGACTTAGCAAGAAGGGAGATTCAAAATACATGGAACTTAGAAATTTTAAAGAAATATTTTCAATAATTGTTCATTTTTGAATAAAAATTTTATTAGATTCAATAACATAATAAATAAGAAGAGCCCTACAAATCAAAGTCCTGCTCCCTCGAATTACCTACATCTTCTGTCTTATCTTCCTCCTCATCCTCATCCCCTGAAAGAGGCAGCCTAAGCCCAGTCTCAAAGTAGTCGACATACAAACAAACCTTGTTAGCTTTGTGGTGGCTACATGAGCTTTATTGTCTTGTTTTGATGACAACAACCCATTAGTGGTTTTAGGTAAACTTAACTTTGCATAATAAGTTATGGTAAGTCAAACACAAGTGCAAATATTAAGTAAAAAAGTAATAGGTTAGACATCATAAAAAATGGGGAGATTGTTAGCCTTAGGGATACATAATCTTGTTTTATATGTTTTGATGATATTAACCTATTTGTTGTTCCTAGTGCATTCCATCTTTGTAGATCATGTTTAGTACAGGTTCAAGAGACGAATACATGGAGTACTGAATCAAAGGCAAAGATCGGACCGAGTAGAAGTTTGAATAGGAAAGATAAAATGGACACTCACTCGGAAAGGACTCAAGTACAATCAATGGCAGCTTAATTGTTAAATTATATGTAATAAGGGTTGTGTGAGGTACGAACATTTCTTAACTCTTGCGAGTGTGTTTGTTGCATGATTTCTGAGTAAGAGTTGAGCAAATACATGTGTGATTTTTGGTGTAATCCCAAGAGGGGGTGAATTGGATATTTTAAAAGTCCTAGGTCAAATTAAAATTTGCAACCAATATTAGACAACCTAGGGTCTGTCTAATCAAACACAAATCAAGCAAATATATGAACTTTCAAATAATTTAAACGAGTATTACAGTTCCAATATTTCCTAATCAACCACAAATTAGTATTTACATGCAACAATAGTAATCACAATAGATAAAGATAAACAAGCAAATAAAGAAATGTAAAGAGTATAGGGAAAGAGTGAGACTCAATTTTTACAAGGTTCGCCAAACCGTGCCAATGTCATTGCCTCAAGCCAACCCACTTGAGGATTCACTATATGCTCACTTAACCAGGAAGAGTGACGATGTTTACAAGTTCTCCTTACAGGGTGGAGCCAAACCGTTACACCTTATAGGAAGTTGCCCTCCTAGCTCACTTAACCGGGCATAGCTAAATCAGTTCTCCTTATAGGGGGAAGTCTCCTTAGTTCACTTATCAAGTGGAGCCAAACCAGTTCTCCTTATAGGGCGGAGTCTCCCTAACTCACTTACCGAGTGGAGTCAAACCGTTACACAGATATAAAAGTTTGCGTTCAAATAAAGTGCTTCTTCAATAAGCAAATGTGTACATTATTAAGAACTAATACGCTCTTATATGATGCGATTTTATGCTCTATAGAGTATATTGTCCTAACCAGGCTTAATCTCGTTTTGATGATAACAAATCAAGGTTGCTTATCATGTCTTTGTGAGTATAAGTTTCATGACTTAAGTGATCTTATGGTTTCAAGTGGATATACTTGAAGAATCTGAATGGAAAATCACACTTAAGGCTATGAGACATGAGAAACATGAAATTTCAAGTTATGTGAGACATGAAGCTCGTTGAAGTAGTGCATAAAGCTTAGAAGACATATTGGACGCTTTACAACATGAAAACTTAGGCACTAAGATAAGAAAATCATATGAGAGTCTCATGTAAGTACTTCAAAACTCAATACTGGTTAATTAAAGCTCCTAGGAAATGTCATTGGACTTAGATACCTGATTTTATTCATGGAAAATATATTCTCAAAGTCCAAAATAAGTTTTCAAATATATGAATTAAGTTTGGAACCAAAAATCATTGAAAAAACAAGTTTGCTGAAAGGACAGGTGACTGATGATAAATCATCATGCGACTATGGTGCTTCTATGTTTGAAAATATTCAAACAGAATTGGCATAGGCGAATGACCTATCGAGCACAGTCGACTAACCCTATTCTGACTTTCAGAATATGCTAATTTTAAAGGAGCACAGGTGACTAACCCTTTGGGGACAAGTGACTAATGTGAGTGTTTAAACGTTAAACAACGTTGATCTTGTTTCCAAACCTTGTGTGAATGGCTTCCAAATTGATATAAAATTTAAAATAAAGTTTTTGAAATCCTAGTGCACCATATAAACTTATTTTTCTCGCACAAATGACACATATTTTTCTGTTTACTCTATTGTTGTGTTCTTACTGCGAACAAGAATAAATTCTGATATGTTTTTTTTTTTTAATCTTACACATGTAAATCAGATTTCTAGTGTTATACTTCAAGCTTCAACTTTCATATTGTTTTTGAAGTATTATTTTTGAATCTAACGTGTACTAATTTGCTCGTTTAAGGAGCTTTTTCTTGTACAATCAAGTATTTGCTTTTTCTTGTTATTTTGACACTTTAGGGGATTGAATCATTGCGTAGCGGGAGGGGATTCTCGTTAGAGAGGCGAACTCCACCTTTGAGGGAGAGAGGGTGTAACTTCACCTACTAACAAAGTTGGTAAAGGAAATCCTCACAGCGTGTTGCTGGAGGCAAAGACGTAGGCTATGGCCGAACCTTTTAAAAACAACGGTATTCAGCTTCCTCTTCCCTACTCTATTTTTATTTTCTGCAAGTTATAAACAGCGTGCATGATTTTTTTTTTTATAAGAACTTGCTGAATATTATCTCGTGCTCAATATTAAATCTTATTGAATATTTGAGGTTGAGCTAAATATTTGAAAATCTGTTTAAAAGAGGAATTTTGTTAAACATAGTGAACTTGTTGAACATATTTGTTTGAGAAAAAATATGTATTAGTTGTATGAGCAAAGCATTGATTTGACCATTCAAAAGGGTTTACAACTTTGAGTTTGAAAATAAATAATCTGAGGATTAACTTGTCTATGAACATATTTTGTGAATGAAGTATATGTGCTGAAGTTAAACAAGCATTTTACAAAATCTATTTTGATGGAAAATACATGTGCTGAAAGTTAGATCTTAATATTGATTTTCATTAAGGCATAAATCAATCACTGAATTTATTCTTGAGTACATTATTGTGAATCTTCTTAAATTAAGTTGAAAGTTATAATACGAACAAATGCTCAATTGAATGTGTTATCTCTTATTGTAAATTCAGTGTGTATATCCATATTCATATCTAAAGGCTTATAATTAATGTAGTTCTGATTGTTGTGTATCTACATATATTCATATATATAAATATATATATATATATATATATATATATATATTAAAAAGTTGAATAGTTAAGGGTTGAATAATTAAAATTCCGCGAATAATTTTTAAATAACCCAATTCACCCCCATCTTGGGAATACATCCTAATTTCAATTGGTATTAGAGAGTAGGTTGTAGTATATCCTAACAAGTAGCTACATAAAGATCCCTATGGCCAAGTTATAAGTATCCCCATTTGGCGAAGGCCAATCTTTATCTAGACCTCCCATCTTTTGCAGTGAAAACTATACCTTCTGGAAGCAACGAATGATAATATTTTTGCTAACCATGGATTACAAAGTATGGAAAGTAGTCACACATGGTGACTTGATTCCCACAAAATCTGTAAACAAAAAATAAGGCCCTAAAGAAGAGAAAGAATGGAATGATATAGACATAAAACAAATTCAAATTAACTCTAGTGCAATGAATGTGTTGTATTATGCCTTAGATGCAAATGAATTTAATAAAGTTATGAGCTATAAATTAGCTAAATAAATTTAGGAAAAGTTAGAGGTTACCTATGAGGGAACCGTAGATGTTAGGGATAGTAGGATTGACATACTCACCAGAGATTATGAAGCCTTTAAGATAAACCCAGAAGAATCCATCACTAGCATGTACACTAGGTTCACCCATATAATTAATTCCCTTAATGCACTAGGAAAGAGTTATTCTACCTATAAGATGATTAGGAAAGGGCTTAAAGGACTTTCTCCTATTTGGGAACCTAAGGCCACTACCATAACTGAAGGTAGAAATCTAAAAACCACTTCCTTAGATGAATTAATAGGCTGGCTTCTCATGTATGAGATGGCGATGAATGGAAGAGCTGTTGAGGGTAATAAACAAAAGAAAACAATAGCCCTAAAAGCTTCAAAGGAAATTTCCAATGAGGAAGAGGATGATGAGGGAGACGACGATGATCTAGCCTTGTTCACTAGACTCTTAGGCAAATTCTTTAATAAGAACAAGAGATTCGCTAGAAAATTCAGAGGATCAAAAACAAATAAGGGTGAGACTAATAAGAAAGAAACAAAGAATGAACCCCCTACCCGTTATAATTGAAAGAAAGTAGGACATATAAAACCTGATTGTCCATAGTTCAAGATAGATACAAAGAAGAAGATGAAAAAGAGAGCAATGAAAGCAACTTGGGATGACTCAAGTTCAAGTGACTCGAAGAGTGAATCAAGCGATCATGAGATGGCTAACCTATGCTTCACTACAAGAGAAAATGAGCTAAAATCCTATTCAACCTCATCTTATAAAACTAGTGATGAATCTTGTAATGAATCATCTAAAAGTTTACCTTCTTACAGAGAAATCCAATCTGAATTGTTTTCATTACATAATAGATTCATAAAAGTGTCTAAGAGGAATATAGCTCTAAGACAACAAAATGAAACACTTGTGAATTAACTAGAATCCTTTAGATTAATTGAAAAAGAAAAGGACTCAACTATTGATGAACTCATGGATAAAATAAATAAGATGTCGCAAGAACTAGTTAAGCTACAAGTAAATGGTAAAAGTACAAAAGACATAGAAATTTGTAGTCTTAATGTAACGACCCAAAAAAAAATAATTAAAAAAATTATCATTATTATTAAGAAAATTAATTAAATTAAGAAATTTGAGGATTGTGGGTATATATATATAAAAGTATATAGAAAGGTATATACAAAGTTATTATATAAAAAGTATAAAGTAAGGATAAAGGAAAAGAAAAAAAAAAAAAAAGGAAAGCTTAGTGGTTAAGCTTCTTGAAAAACAAAACTGAAGGAGGGAAAGAGAAAAAAAAAAAAACTTCTCACGCTGCGCAGAACAGGAAGGAAAGGGAAAGAAAGAAAGAAAAAGAAAAAAAAAAAACTCTCTCAGCTCACGCTCTCCACTCCTCCTCTCTTTACGATTTGGTGGCGGATTCTCGCCCAATTAAAAATCCGGAAATACCACTAGATTCCATTCTCCGCCACCGACATATCTACCGAAGTGGATTTGTTGTAAGAGCAGGGTAGACATATCTCTTCGGGTAAGGAAAATTCTCATTCTTATCTCAATTTTTCTTAAATTTTAAGTCAAATGAGCGATCGGATACCACTGCGAGAATCTAGGGATGATTCTCTACAAGTCTAGTGGAGCGGATTTCTCATGGGATCGTTGTAGGCCTAGCCCCAAAATTAGGATAAATGAGTTATTAGAAATTAATTGTTATTTAATTATTGTAAATTAGGAAAGGTTAAAATAATATTTTATTGAGGTTGATTTGATTGAATCAGGGTTCGTTTGAGCGCTGTAGGTATAATTTTGGGAACCCTGCAGGCGTGGTTCAGGAAATTAGGTAAGGGCGAATAAAATTATATCAGTATTTTATTAAGGTGAACCAGTCATTTACAAGCATATGAAATTTATTATTTATCCATATGATTTTTAGAACTGCCCGAGTACTAAAAAATGATGATTTTGTTTAAGATTTATATTTGGGATAATTGCATATGATATTAAATTCGAATATGAATTACTGTGGTATTTGGGTTTGCAAGTGGGGATGTTTGGAATGATTATGACATGATGAATGAATTGCTATGTTTAACTCATGTGTGGAAATGTATTGATCTATTGGATTACTATGTTGGAATGTGGATATGTTGGATACCTGTGTGGTAATGCATTGATGTGTTTGTGTGAACTAACAGGTGTGGTTATTCGTATGCATTTCAATATAACATTGGCATGGGGAGGTTGTTATATTGCCTAGATATAAATCATGATATGACACTGGCAGGTTGAGGAGCTCATCATATTGTCATTTATATGGGGTAGGACATTGGCAGGTAGAGGAGCTTGTTCTACTGATGTACTACGGGTAGGTCATGGGGATTGGATACTCGTGAATAGTGGTGCCCATGTGGGCCACTTGTTGCGAAAGCTAGAGTGGTGCCTGTGTGGGTCATGTTATATCCTGTGTAGATAATAGGGTCTGTGTAGGCCATGTTATATATCTTGTGTGGATAATGGTGCCTGTGTGGGCCATGTTATATATCCTGTGTGGATAATTGTCACGCCCCGAACCCCGAAATGGGACCTAAGGGTGAAAATGTAACTAACCTATCCCTGTATCCGATAAAACATCCAAAGATACAGTACAATGGATTAGGGTCCGACCCCGTGGGGTTCCCACGCACCCTAAACACATCCAAACACAATCATATACGCAACGGAAAAAGTCACTTTATATAAACATATACAGTACCATACCAGAGTTTATACAAGAGCAAAACATGGCTCTATAAAAAACGTACAAATTGGGTACCCAACATATCCCAAAATGGCAGCCCATCATAATACAGTCCTAACACTTACCCAAATGCTAAACGCAGTACATCGACTACTACGCTCCGTACACCAGGATGCTAGTTCTGGTTACTCGAAAGACCTGTAAAAATGTATGTACAGTAGGGATGAGACACCTCTCAGTAAGGAAGAACATAGGTTATATCGGTGTGTGACATTTGAGTGTTATCATGATACAACATACATGCAGTTAAATGCATTCCAGTACTAATTTCCATAGTGCATACACGCACACATACACATGATCAGCAATCTCGGTGTCGTCACACCCTTCGGCCCGAAGCCGGTTTGCGAAAATTCGGTGTTGGCCCAGCCAACCTATGAAGCATGGCACCACCGGCACATGGCTAGTCTTTGACTCCCATGGCATCATACCAGCGCTAATTGGTGGATCCACACCCTTCGGCTTGATCTACCGGTATAGGCTCATGCCCTCGAATATAGAGCCGGACACTCTTGCCTACGTGGCAGGTGATAAACATGCCCTCGGATATAGAGCCGGACACTCTCAGTACCTGGACAATTCGGAACCTCGTTCCTACTAGCCATTTAACATATCAAACACACATGCATGCTCATATAACCAACCAAACCACACCTATTTGGTAATCTAAAACATGGTTTTTCAAACAAATACAGTTTAAACAAGTCAAGGTACGACCATCCCAATATCACAATATAAATCAACATATACCCATGGTTTTCAACAAAACTAGGGATACAGCCCGTCGCCCCCTTTTCCCAAAACTGTAATAATGAAAAACCCATAATTTTCCCGTTAGATCCCCCCAAATGAGTAGCCAAAACACACACACAAGACCGTGGACTACAGTTCCACCGAGTCTGATTTCAAAAATAACCAATATAAGCATATCCCCTTGCCTTTTCCCCGAATCACAAATACCAAACTCCAAGGCCCCTAAACAGCGAACCGAGTTCCAAAACCTACAAATCACAGTACAGAATATGCTCACAAGACAATTACCTACAAAGCTATCGGATTAGAATTGAAAACCGAGCCTTACCTCGATTTTACACCGAAACCTGAAAATCTCCGAAACGAGATTCTGAGCCGTAGAAGTTGTAGAGAATCCTTCCACGATGCTCGTGGTAACTTTAGATTTCCGATTCCATCAACGATCGGTGAAGAAATCTAGAGAGAGAGAGAGAGTAGGGAGAGGTTTAGAGAGAGAGAGAGAGAGAGAGAGATATCTTTGAAGTTACTTAGTGAAGAAGTAATGAAAATTTCCTTCTATAGCCCTTTGACTAGGGCGAATTCGTCGACGAAATGGTGTTCTCATCGATGAATCTTTCACAGACTTCGTCGACGAATCGATGGCCTCATTGATGAATCTGAGATCGCCGATTTTTCCAAGACTCCTCGGCTTCTCCTCGTCGACGAGTCTCTGAATTTTGTCAATGAGAAGAACAAAGGCTTCGTCGATGAATTTTGGCTTCGTTGACAAAATGTGCCAAATTCCCAATTTGCCCCTCTCTTATTTATTTAACCCCTCTATCACGGTTCGGATTCTTACAATCTCCCCTCCTTACAAAAATTTCTTCCTCGAAATTTATCATCTCTTATTCACAAAATCATACCCAGAATACACATATACGAACTATCGACAAGAAAGTAGCAACTACTGCAGCGTAGCCCATCATACACATACACATACATACCCTCACTTATGGTGGAGGAATACCGTGGTTACATATACAACTGTCTTAGGAGTTCAAAATACACACACACTCCCGACGACTAACCACCTATCCCAACCCATAGTAGGATCATGTACAAGTGCTCAAAACAACTGTGGATACTTCCGACATATTTTCGTTTCTAGTTCCCAAGAAGCTTCCTTAACCTTGTGGTTCCGCCACAATACCTTCACTAATGGTATTTCTTTGGTATGAAGCTTCTGAACTTTATGGTCCAAAACCTGAACAGGTATCTCCTCATACGCTAAAGTATCCCCAATTTCCAACTCATCATAGCTAATAACATGTGAAAGATCCAACATGTACCTCCTCAACATGGATACATGAAACACATCGTGGACCCTCGAAAGTGCTAGAGGTAATGCAATCCTATAGGTTACCGGACCCACTCGCTCAAGTACCTCGAATGGTCCGATATACCTTGGGCCTAGCTTGCCCTTCCTGCCGAATCTCATCACCCCTTTCATCGGAGAAATACGTAGAAATACCTTACCTCCCACTTTGAACTCTAACTCACGGCAGCGAACATCTGCATAACTCTTCTGTCAGCTCTAAGCTGATCTAATCCTCTCAAGGATCAAACCCACCTTCTCAGATGCCTGCTGCACAAGTTCAGGTCCTAACACCTGATGTTCATCAACCTCATCCCAACACAACGGAGATTGACACCTCCGATCATACAAAGCCTCGAATGGTGCCATCCTGATACTAGACTGGAAGCTGTTATTATAAGCAAACTCTACAAGTGGCATAAACTGTATCCAGCTACCACCAAAGTCTAACACACAAGCTCGCAACATATTTTTCCAATATCTGTATCATCCTCTCCGACTATCCATTAGTCTGGGGATGGAACGATGTACTGAAAGTAAGCTTCATCCCCAATGTCTCCTGTAAGCTCATCTAGAATCAAGAAGTAAACCTTGGATCTTGATCCGATACTATGGACACCGGTACTCCGTGCATTCTCACAATCTCATGCACATACAACTTTGCTAGCCTACTCAAAGGATAGCCAACTTTCATCGGTATGAAATGAGCAGCTTTCGTCAATCTATCCATAATCACCCAAACAACATTCAGCTCGTGAAGCGCTGGTGGCAAACCGGTCAAAAAATCCATGGAAATATGCTCCCATTTCCACACCGGAATAGGCAAAGGCTACAATGGCCCTGCCAGTCTCTGATGTTCAGCTTTCACCCGCTGACACGTCAGACACTGCTCCTTGAACTGAGCAATCTATCTCTTCATACCAGACCACCAGAAGGTCTCGCGCAAGTCCCGATACATCTTCATACTACCAGGGTGTATCGTATACATAGAACGATGCGCCTCCTCTAGAATTGTCCTTTTGATCTCATTATCATTCGGAGCACATAGCCTGGTCCCAAACCTCAGCATACCTCCCTCAGAGATGTTAAACTCTGTAGCCAGTCCCTGTCGTACCTTTTTCGTAACCTCTGCCAACTCTGCATCACTAGCTTGTGCGGCTTTTATACGCTCAAATAAGGTCGGTTGGACCACCAAATGAGCAAGATAAGCCTGATGGTCACCAACCACCAACTCTATACCTGAGCTTTCCAAATACCTTCTGACATGATACTGAGCTACAACCGTAGATAGAGCCATAGGCCCTGATTTCCGACTCAACGCATCAACCACCAAATTAGCCTTCCCCGGGTGATAACTGATCGTGCAATCGTAGTCTTTAATAAACTCTAGCCACCGCCTCTGCCTCATGTTCAACTCCTTATGTGTGAAGAAATACTTGAGGCTTTTATGGTTAGTGAAGATCTCACACTCCAGCCCGTACAGATAATGTTGCCAAATCTTCAATGCATATACCACAACAGCCAATTCCAGATCATGCGTAGGATAATTCTTCTCGTACTCTTTTAGTTGTCGAAAAGCATACGCCACTACCTTACCCTACCGCATAAGCACACATCCCAAACCCTTTAGAGACGCGTCGCTATAAATCACAAATCCACCATCCCCCGAAGGGATGGTCAACATTGGAGCAGTAACTAGCCGGTGCTTCAACTCTTGAAAGCACTGCTTGCAATCACTGGTCCACTCGAACTGGACTCCTTTCCTGGTCAATCAAGTCAGAGGTCCTGAAAGTTTAGAAAAACCCTCTATGAACCGATGATAGTAACCCACCAGTCCTAGAAAACTCCGAACCTCCTACACATTCTTCAGCCATACCCAGTCAACCACATCTTCAATTTTGCTAGGATCAACTGATATACCATCCTCAGTAACCACATGGCCTAAGAACGCAATTTGATTCAACCATAATTCACACTTCTTCAATTTAGCATATAATTTCTTCTCCCAAAAAATTTGTAACACTAACCTCAAATGTTCCACGTGCTCCTCTGTACTCCTCGAGTATACCAGAATGTCATCAATGAATACCACTATGAACCGATCTAGGTACTCATGGAAAATCCTGTTCATCAGATCCATGAACACCGCCGTAGCATTCGTCAACCCAAACGACATGACTAAAAACTCATAATGGCCATATCTGGTCCGGAAAGCAGTCTTTGCTACATCCTCCGATTTAACCCTCACCTAATGATATCTTGACCACAAGTCGATCTTCGAAAAGACCCGCATGGCTTGCAACTGGTCAAATAGATCATCTATACGAGGTAAAGGATAGCGATTCTTCATAGTTACCTTATTAATCTCACAATAATCAATGCACATCTGCATCGAGCCGTCCTTCTTCTTTACAAACAATACCGGAGCTCCCTAGGGTGAAACACTAGGTTGAATGAAACCCCTGTCCAGTAATTCCTACAACTGCTCCTTCAACTCTCGAAGTTCTGCTGGAGCCATCGGGTATGGAGCTTTAGAGATCGGTGCCTTACCGGGCAGCAACTCTATCGCAAACTCCACCTCAACTCATCCCATGGCGGTTCCTACACACAAGCTAGGTACCCCTGACATCCGTCTAAGAGTAGCCTCCCCGCCTGTAGTGCGGACAGAATCTGTGGCGCTGGATGCACACACGATCCCACGAATTCATACTCCTACTCCCCAGGAGGCCTGGAAACTAACACCTTCCTACGACAGTCAATCACATCATAATTAGAGAACAACCAATCCATCCCCAGAATGACGTCGAACCCTGATATGTCGTATATCACAAGATTCTCCAGTAGCAGCTTCCCCTGAATTTTCACTGGGCAATCTACCAACATCTTCCTACAGAAAGATACACTCCTAGATGGCGTAGTAACAGATAACACCTCATTCATGTCTCGGGTCTCAACCCCCCATCGTCCCACAAAATTCACAGACACAAAGGAATGGGTTGCACCCAAATCAAACAAAATAGAAGCTTTATTCGAAAGAAATAATAAGGTACATGTCACCACATTACCTACATGCTCAGCGTCCACTGGAGTAAAAGAATATACTCTGGACGGAGCTGTATTCGTCTGAGCGATTCCTCGAGGTATCTTATTGCTCCGTTGGTCCCCACGGAATGCAGACACATCTCGCTTTGATGCACGAAAATCACGAGCCATGTGACCAGGCCGACCACATTTATAGTAGTTACCATCAAAAGACCGACACTCACCCTCATGCCATATGAAGCACCTGGTACAACGACCACCAGTCTGGCTCATCTGAGAATCCTGAAGCTCGATATTCTGACGATAACCCAAGCCCTTGCTTCTCTTCTTCCACGATCCCTAATGAGATCCTGTCTGAGAACCAAAAGGTAGTGTCCTCTTCCTCAATTCCTGATCCACCTCATCCTCTTGGATACCAGTCTCGATCACTGTGGCTTTATCCACCTACACTGAGAACTCATGGATCTGAAGCATACCCACCAATCTGCGAATATCCTTCCTCAAACCCTTCTCGAACCTCCAAGTCTTCTCATACTCGCTCGAGATCATACATGGTGCAAAGCGAGATAGCCATATGTATCGAGTCGCATACCCCTACACCATCAAACTCCTCTAATTCAGCGCAAAAAACTCATCTGCCTTCGCATCACGTACGAAAGCCAGGAAGTATCTGCCAAAGAATACCTCCTTGAAACGGCTCCATGTCATTTCCTTTGGACCAGGTCTCTGCTTCTCCAGAAGATTCATCGCAGTCCACCATCGACCCACCTCCCTAGATAGTTGAAAAGTAGCATAGAGGACTCCCTACCTATCCGTGCAGTGTAGAACCTCCAGAATCCTCTCAATCTTCTCCATCCAATCCTCTACTGTCGTCGGGTTAGGTCCTCTAGAGAACGTCGGAGGATGCATGCGTGTGAACTTCTCAATGGTGCAGTAGGAGAGCGCTGGCATCTCGTCACACTCCACCCGATCTCCCGCAATACCTGCCTCATCAAACCTCAAGGTAGAGAAGGAGACTCATCACTCACAGTCTCCTCGGAGCCACTTCCTAGGTTATTAATTTTGGGCTCCATTTTGTGAAACAATAGGAATCTATCAGTGTCCCTACAACACATACAGTTAACACAATGATCTACACTAATCGTGTCAACTACTCCCTACCAGGTCTAGGTCTGTCCTATCTACACTAATCGTGTTAACTACTCCCTGCTAGGTCTACTCCCTGAGATCGCCGATTTTTCTGAGACTCCTCGGCTTCTCCTCGTCAACGAGCCTCTGAATTTTATCGACGAGAAGAATAAAGGCTTCGTCGATGAATTCTGGCTTCGTTGACGAAATGTTCCAAATTCCCAATTTGCCTCTCTCTTATTTATTTAACCCCTCTATCACGGTTCGGGTTCTTACAATAATGGTGCTTGTGTGGGCCATGTTATGTATCCTGTGTGGATGGTGGTGCCCGTGTGAGCCATGTTATGTACCCTGTGTGGGTAATGGTGCCTGTGTGGGCCACGTGTAGATAAGAAGTACGTAGGTGCCTGTGTGGGCCACGTACTGATGTGTACGCAGTTGCTTTAGGCGAACCATATACTGAGGACATTGGAAGACGAAGTATGAGATGCATGATTCCTGTGTGGATGTGTTTTGCATGTGTGAATTTAATTAAAACATAATAATAACGTATAACATATTGTGAATGCATGTGTGTGCATGTAGCGAGGTAAACATACCACCATAGGCTTGCTGAGAAAGGCGAGTTGTAACGACACGAAGAATAGTGATAGTTAAATAATAAAGAAGGAGGGGAATGGAAATAGAAATAGAAGGAGGCAGCAGACTTTGTCGATGATATTGCATTTTGGATATAATAACCCAAGGAATTTTCTAATGGCCTCGTTGACGAACACATGGGATTCATCGACGAGGGTACAAGAGGGTCTCGTCGACGAGGGCATGTTTCGTCGACGAGAAAATACTAAGAGAAGGTTTTGGCCGATTTAAGATTTTGTTGATGAATGGGAGAGTTTGTCAACGAATTTCCTATTAGACTTGTTGACGAGATAATGTGGCTCGTCGACGAAGGCCGCAATATAAATAGTGCAAAACCTCTGATTAATGCAGAAATTTAGCGTCGTTCTCTTTCCTTGCTCTCTCTCCTACGGTTCCTCTCCCTTCTTTCCTCGATTTCAGCCTCGTTAGATGCTGGATCGACGATCTGAGGCCACCACAATGCTCTTGGCGGAGTTCTCTTCAAGTTTTCTAGGGCGGATCATCGGTGGGATCGAGTTGAATTTCTCCCCAAGTTCAGGGTAAGGTTTTTATTCGAAATTAGGCTTTCCAGCAATTGTAGGAAATGAAGTAGATAGAGAAATAATGATGTTTTGTTCTGGTGAATGTGATTTTCAGGGAGTTAAGTGGGAAACCCTGTGAGTGTAGGACCGGTATTCAGTAGGGGCTTTCCAGTGGTCAGGTAAGTGAAACATGCTATGCTAGGCAACCTTATATGATTTTAGTACAAATTATATGCTTGTATTAACTTATTATTCAAACTATATATATAGTTTTCAGAGCCTAGTAATATTAATATTTACTTGTGTGGCTTGAGTTAATAACAGAAACAGTATTATATTTATAGAATTTGTGAATACCATGTTTATAGTTTTTAACAGAAATACCATGATATTTGCATGTTTATAGAATGACAAATTTTTCAATGTACAATATACTTAGAAATACGCATTTTTAGTAATTTCAGAATAACACGTTTATCAATACCATAACGCCTCGATATACAAATATTTAGACAACCGTTCAGTTATACAGAAATCAGATTTTTAGTAAGTTTATTTAGAATTTCAGCTAAATTCTATGGGATTATGGTTATTTTAGAAACCACAGTAAAAACAATATATTACAAATATCAGTTACATATATAGTATCAGACCTTGATGGATCAGATGGCAGAGCACGGTACCGTAGCTATAGATATTCAGTTTAGAGTGCAACCACTTTACTCAGACAGCAGGTGGTATGAGGTCGATCGTGCCCACGTTGGGACAGGCTCTCCATCAGATATGGATTGAGGGAGCCGATCAGACTGTGGAAGTTCAGTTGACTTACCCTGATTGGCCAGCCAGGATAGGTCCCGCCTTTGGGCCGCAAAACCATGTCATGAGGGGTTAAATCATGACATACAGCCATCTAGGAAAATTTCTCAAATATTATAAGTACTATCAGACTCCAGCAATAGTAGTATTAATATGAAAAGTAATTTCATACAAATTGACATGTTCAGTTATGTAGTTAATGGTTTTATTATACGTTATGTAATATCAACACTTTTGGATTCAATTATTCATATTATTCTTAAATCAAATTATTTTTACCAAACTATAGCTCAATAGCCACACCCTAGTAATAGTATGTTTCATCTTACTGAGCGTTGGCTCATGTCAGTGTTGAATTATTTTTCAGGTGAACCAGCTAGGCGAGCGGAGCAGGCTCGCAGGTAGAGGGACTGTTGTTTTTCCCTTTTTGAGAGTGAGTATTTTTTGGTAGCATGTTTTTGTAAACCCTTGGTATCAGCAAGGGTAGTTTTAGGAAAACATTGATGATTGTATATTGTGGGTTGGTTTGACACTCTGGTATTGTATTATATGTGGTTTTATTTAATATGATTGGCCTTCCGCTGTTTAGGTTAATGATTTAAAGTTAGGGAAAAATATTTTATTTTATTAGCAGGTCGTTTTAATTTGGTATCAGAGCCTAGGTTGGTAGGTTCTGTAGACTTTAGAGTACAACGGAAGCAATACTAGAGTATAGGAAATGATTTGAGGTTGTTCTGTGGTCTAGGTATAGGATTTTCCGTGGTGGTTTCTGTGTTTTTCCTAGGGTGACGATTTTAGGAAAATCATAGTAAACTATCGTCAGGTCATGTGTCTAGGTGGCAGAACTAGATTTTGAGTTAAGATTGGGGAGAGTAGTTAATTATAAATATAGGATTTGAGTAGAATAAAATAGATTAGGTCTGTGTAGGAGATAAGATTCTTAAGTGTGTTTTTGTTTTCAGGATGGATCCACGAAGTAGCGATATGAACGCTGGGAGGGATGGAGCAGGACCTTCCAGTATGGGAGGTGCCAATACTGATGTCGTTCTGTGCAGCATCACCCAGAAGGTGATGGCTGAGATGGCTAGGAGCTCTAGGGAGCGTGGCTATTCGATTGAGCAGTTTACGCAGATGAAGCCCCCATTTTTTGCTGGAGGAGATTAACCGATTATAGCTAAGAACTGGGTCCAGGATATTGAAGAAACATTGGCGGTGCTTCCTTGTTCGAATGAGCAGAAGGTAGTATTTGCAGCGATTAAGTTGACAGGGGAGGTGAAGCGCTGGTGGAGGTCAGCGCAATTGATAGAGGAGCAGAGATCGGTTCCAGTGTCAGTGACTTGGGATCGATTCAAGGAGCTATTCTTTGAGTGATATTTTCCTTTTATTGTTCGGAGTGCGAAGGCAGCAGAGTTTCTGCATCTGGTATAGGGGCAGATGACCGTATCCCAGTACCCAGCTCAGTTTATCGAGTTGTCATGCTTTGCTCCACATATAGTACCTGATGAAGAGAAAAAGGCCAAGAAGTTTGAAGAGAGATTGAGGCAGAATTTGTTTGAGCAGGTGATTGGTTTCAAATCCCAGACATTTACGGAGGTTGTAGACAGAGCTGCGATTATTGAGAGTGGTACTTAGAGGGGTTTAGCAGTGCAGAGTCAGAGGAAGAGGCCAGCACCTCAGGGTTACCAGGGTGGCTCCAGTAGGGGTCCATGGAGAGGAGACCGTGATAAAGGAGATCAGAGGCAGACGACAGGACCTCGTGAGTACCAGGGTATGCATACCTTCCTAGTGTGCCAAACATGTGGGAGACGTCATTCGGGGGAGCGCCTGGCAGGGAGAGGTGTATGTTACCGGTGTGGGAGACCCGACCATATGGTACGTGCATGCCGAGTGCCGCAGGACCAGGTTCCAGCTCCCAGGCCCTATCAGGGAGGACATCAGGCAGCTCGGTGAGGTTATTAGGCGCCTTATGGAGGCCAGCAGAGGAATGCAGCTCCAGCGCGAGTTTATGCTCTGACGCCGGGTGATGCTGAGACTGTCTCGGATGTGGTGACAAGTACATTTTCTA
This sequence comes from Malania oleifera, assembly GCF_029873635.1. Taxonomy (NCBI): domain Eukaryota; kingdom Viridiplantae; phylum Streptophyta; class Magnoliopsida; order Santalales; family Ximeniaceae; genus Malania; species Malania oleifera. Next base: position 63,991,537 of record NC_080425.1, read on the forward strand.
TTTTATTATATCCAGTTATTGTTCTATTTGACTCGGGTGCCACTCATTCCTTTGTCTTTGCATCTTACGTAAAATTATCTGTAACTGAGACCCAATTGTTAGATATAACATTGTCAGTAGCTATACCATCAGGATCAGTGATGAGATGTCAAAGGCTACTTAGAAGCCATCCAATAAAAATTCAGGGGAGAGTGCTACCAGTAGATTTGATTGTATTTGATATGTGTAGGTTTGATGTAATACTGGGTATGAACTGGTTGGCTGCTAATCACGCCAGCATTGATTGTTGTCAGAAAGAAGTAATTTTCAAACCCCCTGGTGAGTAGGAATTCAGATTCGTTGGTTCACAGGTACGTGCTCCACTGCAGCTGGTGTCAGCTATACAGGCAAGCAAACTACTCCGAGATGGAAATCAGGGGCTTGTGGCTTTTGTTGAGGAAGTGTCGGAAAATAAATCGAAGCTCGATCTTACCCCAGTCGTTCAAGAATTTCTAGATGTTTTTCTTGAGGAACTACCAAGATTGCCTCCCGAATGTGAGGTGGATTTTCCTATAGATTTGCCTCCAGGGACAACGCCGATCTCTAAGGTTCCCTACCATATGGCTCCAGCTAAATTGGGAGAATTAAAGGAGCAGTTGTAGGACTTGCTGAACAAGGGGTTTATATGACCCAGTGTATTGCCATGGGAAGCTCCAGTGTTGTTTGTAAAGAAGAAATATGGGTCTTTGAGGATGTGTATTGATTATAGGGAAATCAACAAGGTTACTATCAAGAATAAATATCCTCTACCCCATATAGACGATTTGTTTGATCAGCTATAGGGTACACAGGTATATTTCAAGATCGACCTCAGAATAGGGTATTATCAGGTGAGAGTAAAGGCAGAGGATGTATCAAAGACAACCTTTAGGACCAGGTACGAGCACTATGAATTCCTCGTTATGCCATTTGGTCTGACAAATGCCCCAGCTGTGTTCATGGATTTAATGAATAGAGTTTTTCACCAGTATCTAGACCACTTTGTGGTGGTTTTTATTAATGATATACTAATGTACTTGAAGAATTTCGAGGATCATGAGGTGCATTTGAGGTAGGTACTGCAGACACTCAGAGAGGAAAAGCTTTACGCCAAGTTTGGTAAGTGTGAGTTCTGGCTTGAGAAGGTTGCATTTGGGCCATGTGATCTCAGGAGATGGTATTTCAGTAGATCCTAGCAAGATTGATGCAGTGGTGAATTGGGCTAGGCCGAAGAATGTGTAGGAAGTCAGGAGTTTCTTGGGGCTGGTAGGTTATTACCGTCGATTCGTTAAGGGGTTTTCAGTTTTATCAAGATCTCTCCTGCGTTTTACCAGGAAAAATGCCAGATTTGTGTGGGATGAAGAATGTGAGCAGAGTTTCCAGGAATTAAAGCAGTGACTCGTCATTGCACCAGTTCTAACGATTCCTTATGGAGGTGATGGTTATGTTATCTACAGTGACACGTCTTTGAAATGGCTCGGTTGTGTACTGATGCAGCATGGTAGGGTGGTAGCGTATGCGTACAGATAGTTGAAAGAATATGAAAAGAACTACCCTACTCACGATCTGGAATTGGTTGTGGTAGTACATGCACTGAAGATCTAGAGACATTATCTATATGGTGAGAGGTGTGAGATATTTTCTGATCACAAGAGTCTAAAGTATTTCTTCACACAAAAAGAGTTGAATACACGGCAAAGGAGATGGTTAGAACTCATCAAGGATTATGATTGTACCATCAGTTATGACCTAGGTAAAGCAAATGTGGTGGCTGATGCTTTAAGCCATAAATCAGAGGGTACGACACAGTTAGCAGTAGCAATTCAACACCCGATTCAAATGGACTTGGAAAGGCTTGGTGTAGAGTTAGTGGAAGATGATCCTCAAGCATTTATTGCCAGTCTGGCTGTACAGCCTGCATTGTATAAAAGGATTAAAGCTACTCAAGGAAATAATCCCAAATTAGTGGAGGTGCTAGCCAAAGTTCAGGATGGTCAGGGAGAGGAATTCAACATTTTCAATGATGGGGCTCTCAGATTTTGCACTAGATTGTGCGTGCATGTGGATGATAGCATTAAAAGAACGATTCTAGTAGAGGCACACAGATCTCCATACACTGTTTATCCTGACAGTATGAAAATGTATAGGGATCTGCGGGAGTATTTCTGGTGGAGTGGCATGAAGAGAGAATTAGTAGAATTTGTGCAATAGTATTTGACGTGCCAGCAGATTAAAGCTGAGCACTAAAGGCCGGCTGGTTAGTTGCAGCCACATTTTATTCCCGAGTGGAAATGGGACCACGTATCCATGGACTTTGTTATTGGGCTACTGTTGGCGCCGCATGGTCAGAATGCCATTTGGGTGATTGTTGATAGGCTGACAAAGACGACTCATTTTCTACCTATTAAAGTTAGCTACCCTATGTGTATATTAGCAGAGATTTACATTTAGGAGATTGTTTGACCCCGTGGAATGCCAGTATCCATAGTCTCGGACAGTGATCCATGTTTTACATTGCAGTTCTGGGGGAGCTTGCAGGAGGCATTGGGGACTCAACTAGCATTTAGCACCGCTTTCCATCCTCAGACAGATGGCAAGACAAAGAGAACGATTCAGATACTTAAGGATATGTTGCAATCGTGTATACTGGATTTTGGGGGTAGCTGGACTCAATTTTTGCCGCTAGTTGAATTTGCTTATAATAATAGTCATCAGGTTAGCATTGGAATGGCAACATACGAGGCGTTATATGGTAGAAGATGTCGATCTCCTCTTTTCTGGGATGAAGTCGGCGAGAGGCAAATTTTGCGTCCAGAGATAGTTCAGCAGACATGCGATAAAGTTCGACTCATTCGAGATAGAATCAGTGCAGCACAGAGTCGACATAATAGCTACGTGGATACTCGCCACCGGAAACTGGAATTTGAAGTGGGCGATCATGTATTTCTGAAAATCCATTGAAGGGGATTATAAGGTTTGGGAAGAAGGATAAGTTGAGCCTTAGGTTCATTGGCCCATTTGAGATACTTGAGAAAATTGGGTTAGTGGCCTATCGGCTAGCTTTACCACTATCTTTATTCAAGATTTACGATGTGTTTCATGTCTCAATGTTAAGGAAATACGTCCCAGATCCTTCCCATATCATTAGCTATGCAGAATTGGAACTCAGTGGTGATCTAACATATGAAGAAGCTCTGGTGCGGATCCAAGATAGAAAAAAACAAGTATTGTGTAGCAAGAGGATACCGTTAGTGAAAGTCTTGTGGATGAATCACGTGGTAGAAGAAGCCTCATTGGAGGTTGAACGTGAAATCAGAAAAAAATATCCCCATTTATTTGGTGAACATAGCGGTGATGTATAATTAAGGTAATAGTAATTTTATTTTGTTTAGTATAGTGTAATTGTAATGTAGTGTATAGGATAGGTAGTATTTTGGTTTTGAGGGAATTTTCTTTTATAATTGTAATCTCCCAAAACTACCCATGTAACCACAGCATTCCTCCGCCATAAGTGAGGGCAGGTAATAAAATAAGTAGACCGTTTTGCCTTTAAAGGATGATAAGATATATAAATAGTAAATTTCGAGGATGAAATTTTATAAGGAGGGGAGAATGTAACGACCCGAAGAATAATTATATTTAAATAATAAAGAGGAGGGAAATGGAAATAGAAACAGAAGGAGACAGCAGACTTCGTCGACGACATTGCATTTTGGATATAATAACCTAAGGAATTTTCTAATGGCCTCGTCAACGAACACAGGGGATTTGTCGACGAGGGTACAAGAGGGTCTCGTTGACAAGAAAATACCGAGAGAAGGTTTTGGGCGATTCTGAATTTCTTCGACGAAGGGGAGAGTTGGTCGATGAATTTTCTATTAGACTCATCGATGAGATAACATGGCTCGTCAACGAAGGCCGTAGTATAAATAGTGCAAAACCTCAGATTAATGCAGAAATTCAGCATCATTCTCTTTCCTTTCTCTCTCCTACGGTTCCTCTCCCTTCTTTCTTCGATTTCAGCCTCATCAGACGCCAGATCGACGATCTGAGGCCACCACGACGCTCCTGGAGAGTTCTCTTCAAGTTTGTCGGGGCGGATCGTCGATGGGATCGAGTTGAATTTCTCCCCAGGTTCAGGGGAAGGTCTTTTATTCGAAATTAGGCTTTCCAGCAGTTGTATGAAATGAAGTAGACAGAGATATAATGATGTTTTGTTCTGGTGAATGTGGTTTTCAGGGAGTTGAGTGGGAAACCCTGCCGGTGTAGGACCGATATTCAGTAGGGGTTTTCCAGTAGTCAGGTAAGGGAAACATGCTATGCTAGGCAACCATATATGATTTCAGTACAAATTATATGCTTGTATTAACTTATTATTGAAACTATATATACAATTTTCAGAGCCTGGTAATGTTAATATTTACTTGTGTGGTTGAGTTGATAATAGAAACAGTACTATATTTATAGAATTTGTGAATATCAGGTTTATAGTTATTAACAAAAATACCATGATATTTGCATGTTTATAGAATGACGAATTTTTTAGTGTACAATATACTTAGAAATACGCAGTTTCAGTAATTTTAAAATAACACGTTTATCAGTACCATAACGCCTCGATATACAAATATTTAGACAATAGTTCAGTTATACAGATTTCAGAGTTTTAGTTGGTTTATTTAGAATTTTAGATAAATTTTATGGGATTATGGTTATTTTAGAAATCATAGTAAAAACAGTATATTACAGATATCAGTTACCTATATAGTATCAGACCCTGATGGATCAGGTAGTAGAGCACGGTACCGTAGCTATAGATATTCAGTTTAGAGTGCAACCACTTTACTCAGACAGTAAGTGGTATGAGGTTGATCGTGCCCACGTCGAGACAGGCTCTCCATCAGATATGGATTGAGGGAGCCGATAAGACTATCGGAGTTTAGTTGACTTACCCTGGTTGGCTAGTTAGGGTAGGTCCCGCCTTCAACCTGCACAACCCTGCCATGAGGGGTTAAATCATGACATACAGCCATCTAGGGAAATTTCTCAGAAGTTTTGAGTACTATCAGACTTTTAGAGATTGTAGTGTTAATATGAAAAGTAATTTTATACAGATTGACATGTTCAGTTATGTAGTTAATGGTTTTATTATACGTTATGTAATAACAGTACTTTTGGATTCAATTATTTATATTATTCTTAAATCATATTATTTTTACCAAACTACAGCTTAATAGTCACACCCTAGTAATAGCATGTTTCGTCTTACTGAGCGTTGGCTCATCTCAGTGTTGAATTATTTTTCACGTGAACCAGCTAGGCGAGTAGAGTAGGCTCGCAGGTAGAGGGGCTATTGTACTGCCTTTTTTGAGAGCGAGTATTTTTGGGTAGCATGTTTTTGTAAACCCTTGGTATCAATAAGGGTAGTTTCGGGAAAACAGTGATGATTGTATATTGTGGGTTGGTTTGACACTCTGGTACTATATTATGTGTGGTTTTATTTTATATGATTGACCTTTCGCTGTTTAGGTTAATGATTGAATTTAAAATTAGGAAAAAATATTTTATTTTTTTAGCAGGTCGTTTCACGAGTGCTCTACTAGGTAGTTTCTTGGTATCAGTGCAAAGGGGATGCTACTTGTATGGGCGGGTAGACATCTTGATCCTCGGAAACCTTTGCTTTAAAAATAATAAAGATGTGTATACTGACGGCGAGGTACCTGAGGGCTTACTAAGTAAGGTGAGTGCTCTGGTAGGCATCTTTTAGGTACCAAAGCAGAGAGAAGTTACTTGTATGGGTGGGTAATCTTCCCTATCTTTGGGGACTTTCGCCTGTATAAAAATTATGTACTTGTGCATAATGGATGTGTATATGATATTAGATGTCGGGGATGTTATTAATGGTACATTTTCTCAATTGTTATTGATATTATGTGAGAAGCAGTTTATTTTTATATGTAAATATTAAAACTCATTTGTCACACATTGTTATAATTTATTCCTCCCTTACTAAGAAATGTCTCACCCTAGTGGATTAACAACTTTTCAGGTTCTTTTGGAGATCGGGTTTGAAGGCCTAGGCTGGGATTGTATTTGGTGGTGTCTTTTTAGGGTATTGTGAGATACTTGTATATATATATATATATATATATATATATATATATATATATATATACAGATGTATTTGTATTGGGTTATGTTCCAAATGATGGTTGTAGATACGGGGATCTGGATGTTGTAGTATTCGTTTTTGGGTTGTTATATAGAACTCTGGTATTTATTTGAGGTTACTTATATATGTTCCGCTGTGTGCATGTTAATTATGGTATCGGATACAGATGATTGGAACACATGGCACCCGGACCCCACTTGGCGGGTTCGGGGTGTCACCCTTAAGAGTAAAGTTGAAGATCAAGCTAAAATCATATATAACTTTACTAGAGGAAAAGAGAATTTTGAAAAACTTTTTGGTGTTCAACGAATGTCATTGGATAAAGAAGGAATAGGCTTTAATGGAATTAAGAATACTAAGAATACTAAAAGCCTTAAAAAATTATGCCGATACATCTTTAACTAATACATATGAACACACTACGTGTTTCCTATGTAAGGAGAAAGAGCACATAAAATTTGAATGTCCATATAAAAGAAAGAGTGTCAAAATTAAGAAAGTATGGAGAGTTAAAACTGAAAATAAATTAAATTCAAGAAGACCTAAGAAGGTATGGATACCAAAAGTAACACATTGAATCCCTTCTTGTAGGTATGCTTTAGGCCCACACCAACAAAAGATAAATGGCACTTGGATAGTGGGTACTCAAGGCATATGACTGGAGATAAGTCCAAGTTCACCTCATTAACATTAAAGGATGGTGGTGGATATACCACCTTCGGAGACAATGCTAAAGGCAAAATTATCGGCATCGGTAATGTAGACACCCCAATTTTAACCAGACAACTCTGAGGAGACCCAACGTAATAAAATTTGACTTTGGATCCCAGAAATTGGGGGATCCTTTCAAAAAAATCCAATTGAGTCTGTTTCAAAACTAAAAATCTTTTATTTAAGTCACAGTGTTTTTAAGTTGAATCCCGATTATTTTCAAAAATGAGTCTCGTTGGTCTTTAAATTGAGTCTTTTAATTTTGAGTCTTTCAATTTGAGCCCTTTGATTTTTAAATTGAGTTTTCTAAATTTTTGAATTAAGTCGTTTAGAATGGAATTCTTTAAATTGAGCATTTTATAGAGTCATTTTTATTAAATCGAGTCGAGGTCCCACTATTTCCGGAAATCAAGTTTTTTTTTCTTTAGGCCGAGCCTCTCTTTTTTGGAGTATAAAATTGGACAAAAAAAGTACAAAAAAGAAATACAAAAATAAAAATACCAAGAAAATAAAATAAAAAAGAATAAAAATCTGGAGTAGCATGTGTTATACTGATAGGAACTGCTTAGCAGAATTGGCAATCAGTGACCTGGAAGAATAACAAGAAACTCAAAAAAAAAATAATAATAAAAAGAAAAGAGAAAAGCATGTGCAATGATTCCGAGTTTTTTTATAGAAATATTAACAAAAAATAATAAAAAACACAAAAATAAATAAAATATGTAATATTTACCAAATTATACCTAACCGACTTTCCAAAAGTCGGTTTGGGTTTTGAATCCAATGCCCAGACGCAACTTTCAGTTTAAAAAAAATAAAATAAAGGGGTGGGGGAAAGGCGTAAGGGAGAGAGGTTGGGAGGGGGGGGGGGGGGGCTGGGGGGAAGGGAGATTGAGGGGAGGGAATTGAATTTTGATTGTCAGACCAAAAAAAAAAACACACACACACACACACACACAAGGGGGTGAGGGACTTATGTGCATGCGTGGAGGGGCAGGGAGATAAGGGGGGGCGGAGAATTTTTTTTATAAAAAAAAGGGACCAAACTGACTTTTGGAAAGTCGGTTTGGTGATCAATCTCACTATTTAATTTCAATGTTTTTTAGCAAAATAAATGTGAAGTCTTAAACTTATATATGTATAGATTGGTATGTTACTTAATATAAGTTTATATTTCAAAATACACAAATTTAAAGTTAAGATTTCAACTTCAATTTGCTTGAACAGTAACTCTGTATTTGGGAGTATAAATTTAAAACCTTATATGAATTCAAGCACAAATTTAGATAAAATATAATATAAATTTATATTATTTTTTAAAAAACTCACGAAAATATAATATAAAATTATATTAAGTAAGACCTAAGTGATTGGGATAGTTTATTTAGGTAAAAAGTTGAGGGCAATCCGGGGGCAAAATCGTTAGCGTTCACGTTAGTGTTTTAATTTGGATCGGAAGAAATCACAATTGTAGCAGTGGCTGCACATTATTATGTGAAGCATAGGGAGAAAGGAAGATTAAAATTGACTTTCCAAAAGTCGGTTTTGTTATGCTAGTCCTCTACATATTTGTTCATCATCCCTCAGCCATTACGCAAGCTTTCTCCTTTTTCATTTATTTGTTGATTCTCCAACCTTATTACCACCTTGCAGATAAGCTCTACTTTTGATAAGTCATAATGACGTCAAATTCGTCAGCTAACAAAGTTACGGTCTTATTATACATTGACTGTGAGATTATTCATGGATCAATCGGTATTAAGTACAGCGTTGGGCCAATGAAAGCCATTCGAGTTCGAAGGAGGATGAAGTTAGAAAGTTTGAAATGCAAAATATATGAAGGATTAGATATTGATCCAAAGGAATACATGTTAGAACTAACATCGAGATATCTGCAATGAGGGGGTGGTGGAAATTTGTTCTACATTGACGTCCCAATAAAAAATGATGTAGACATCCTAATTGCATTGGACCCGCAGAGTTCTTGTCCAGACGTATATGTCGTTGACATTTCTATTAATCGCAGTCCTCAAAGTAGTAGTATGGGCAGAGCCCCAACTTTGTAAGGGGAACCATTCATCCATTCTCAACCATATACCGAATATGGAACCGGTGAGACGAGCAGACTATTTGATCTCCTTTCACAAGTGACTGCGGCATTAGATTTGAATGACGTCCCCGGTACATCATTTCAACTAGAATTCTTGACAACAGAGCTTTGATGTGAGGAGTCTACCTTGCAGGGATTCAATGTGGGAAGCAATTATTATCACGAAGCAGAACAATCAACGAAGTATAGGCATGACCGAAGTTCAACTGGAGCTGTGTCCATACCAAACTTCCAAACAGTTCCATCTATTGTCATGAATGAGAGGGGGACATACACGATCCGGCCAATGCAACCTAATATGGACTGCAACCGTGAATTTGAGGAAGAAGATGGTATAGAAAAGGATTTTGAAGAGGCAGACTCAGGGGTAGATGAAGCTAGTGGACAAAATGATTATGGGGTTCACCGTAAAGAATTTGTGATGCCTCCTCAGAACACACATGTCGGTCACAAGAGGGTACGCGACGTGCAGCCGTTAGCGTACATGGTTGATGTTGAATCTGGTCATATCATAACTGAAGTTGAGAGTTCACTCGAGGGCACCCGATGGGACGGTGTCTTAGAATTTGAGAAAGGTATGATTTTCAACACGAAAGATGACCTCATTCACTCCGTGCACGTCCACCATGCGCAAACACACCACAACTTTAAGGTGGTGCAATCCACCCCAACAACGTGGATGGTTAGGTGCAATGCAAACAAGAGCTGTGTTTGGTGGTTGCATGCAACTCAACATAAAAAGCATGGGCTGTTTGAAATTACACAATACAGAGGCCCACATACATGCATAAACGAGACTCTCTCGCAGCAAGCACACTTGAGGTCAAAGTACCAGTACCATGTATCATATAGAAAGGTATGGCTCGGGAAGCAAATGGCAGTTGCAAGGGTGTTTGGAGATTGGGATATTTCATATCAACTGCTTCCAAAATGGATGCATGCTATGTGTGAAATAAATCCTGGTACAAAGGTGAAGTGGGCATGGACAAAAATCCCTGATGCTAACAACGTTACTATTTTGACATGTGTGTTCTGGTCATTTGCAGCATCAATAGAGGGATTTCGTCATTATCCTCTAGTTCTCTGTGTGGACAGAATGCACTTGTACGACAAATATATAGGTAAATTATTAATTGCAACGGCCCCTGATGCAAATCAACAAATATTTCCAGTAGCATTTGCCATCGTTGAGGAGGAGAGTTTGCGCACATGGTCTTGGTTCCTTAAGTGCATTCAGGATGAAGTGACTGATCGCGATAATTTGTGTCTTATATTAGATATACATGTCGGTATTCTTGCTGCCATTCGTCAGAACGATGACTAGCAACAGCCGTGTGTGCACCATCGGTTTTTCTTACGTCACATTGTTAGCAACTTCAACCAGAGGGTGCACAATACGATGCTCAAGCGGATGGTTGAAATAGTTGGTAGGGAGCACCAAGCTAGGAAATTCAATAGTATGATGGAAAGAATCCTAACATAGGGTGGGCCAATTGCAAAGTCCTTTTTTAAAGAGATACCTCCTCACATGTGGACGCAATGTCACGATGGTGGTCGAAGGTACAGAAACATGACCACAAATCTTGTTGTATGTTTTAATTCCGTCTTGAAAGGAACTCGTAGTCTACCAATAACGACCATTGTCCAGATGACATTTTATCGTGTTGCACAGTACTTTAGTGCCCGGCGAGAGGCATCTCGCTAAGCAATGGAGTCGGGGAATGGTTACACGCCACATATGTTGTTGCAAATGCAGAGGAGGGAGATAGCGTATTCTGGACATGAGGTTATCAACTTCAACATTGAAAGGGGGTTGTTTAGCATTCAAATTGTTCCACGGCCACCAAATAAGAGTCGAAATATTCAAACAGTTGACATAAAGGGACATCAGTGTACATGTGGGAAGTGGTAGAATCTGCACTACCCTTGTTCTCACTTGTTAGCTGTCTATGGTGCAAGAAGATTGGGGTACAGAAGCTATATTGACCCTTGTTTCACGGTATAGGAGCATTATGCGACATATGTGATGGACTTCATTCCCATCCTCCATGAACAATATTGGACGGATCCAGTAGTGCCAATATTATACGGTAATCGAAATTTGCTTAGGTAGAAAGGATGCCCTAAAATTTCAAGACTGCGTAACCAAATGGATGTACGAGAGGGCAATCGGAGGATGCGGTGCGGGTTTTGCCACGAAGAGGGTCACAACCGCAATCGATGTCCAAGGAGGACTGGAGGTCATGACAATGCTGGACCATCATAATACATTCAAAATATGTACTTAATGTGTATTGTACTTGAAATTTGTGAGTTGCCATTAAACTTTTTACCTTTTGAAATTAGTGAGTTGTACTCAAGTTCTATTTCGTTGTTCTATTTTGTTATTAATTTATTTCTTGGTCAATTTATAAATATAAATTTAAAAAAATTTCTTACAAAAAATTTATATACAAATATTTTTTATTAAATATGATTATTATTATTCATGCTAAAAAAAAAAAAAAACATTAAAGTATACATGCATAATAATCTACTCTTACGTCACTAAGTCCTACATGGTCGCGATCTCCTTTGTCTCGGCGGTTGTTGGCGTTGTTCTTGCGGACGTTGACGTTGCCTTCTGCGATGTCCAGCTGCCCCTTCTGCACCATCGTTACCTTCAGCTGTTGGAGGGATATGTTCCTCCAGTCTAGCATCAACCGACCCCCCATCAATGAAAAGATCGAATGGGATCGACGATGAGCTTGAAAATTGATGGTATTGCTGTTGTTCCCGATACATTGGAGGTGGGTCGCTTTGTGTGGACTGCAAAGCCTCTGGATGGTATGGTGTATTGGTGGATGCCCCATAATGATGCTGATAACCCCTATATGGCATACGGGAAGAAGAAGCCTCTACGTGCCACATGGAGGTCTGTGCCGATGTGAACTATGGTGTTGATGCTCCCCAATCACTTTCTGTTCACTGGGATGGTTTGGTGGGAGCCCCCCCTCAACTCGAACACGCCCCCCCCCCACGGCTCCGGAGAGGTCCACCACAACCTCTTCTATGCGACGCCTGCTTTGTAGCTGTGACATTATCATCTGATTCGGGACCCTCCGCGTTGGCGTGGCGATACCTATGAATTGATCAACGAGCTTCCTCAGCCACAAACTGCATACATGCCTCTGCAATTGGTCTAGCGGGACATGTCAGGACACAGTCTGATAAGTGGATGGTCCCCATCATATGCTCCTACAACAAAATACGTTGGACACAATACGAATAAGTTAATGATATAAAACCAGTCTATTTTTTACATGTGTTTAGTTATTTTTTCACTCACCACTGTCATGTGTAAATTGGCATTTCTACTCACGCATCGAATCGTGATGGATCGGTACCAGTCATTACATCCATCTTCCGCCAATGGAGGTGTATGCCTAGGGAGTGGAAGCTTCCTAAGTATGTAGATGGCATTTGCCACTTTATGTTGCCACATCTAGAGGGTACGCTCGTACTTAGTGCGGAAGTTGATTTGATGACTACCGCGCTGGTCACAGTCTTGTAGATCCGAATGATGGTTGTCGAGGTCATAACCTATCTGAGTTGGACGACGTATCTGTTGCCTCAGCCCGAATTGCCGCATTACAAGATCCGGAAAGTGCCACTCCATGATCTGAAAGCAAATCATAGGAGTGCAAACAAGCCAAACTTGTACACCTATAAGGCATATAGGGGGTAGATTCACGTAGACATCCACAGTGTACGACATCCATATAAACTACTAACAATGAATTTATGTCAGAAAATTACTATGAATAGTAAACGTTCCAAACCCATATTGAACGGTTCAAATGAAATAAATACGATATTACCTGGTCCTCACGCATCATATCAATGTCATATCGATAGGACCGTAGAGTATGTTGAGGGACGTGTGCGGTATGAAATGAAGCTCGCCATCTAATTGCAAGTGGGAATCAGCCATCGTCGACATCAAAAAGCAGATGTGGCATGCCAACTCTAATTGGAGCAAGAAAGGGCATGCGCTCCCATGCCCAAACCTGCAGGAGGAATAGCGCACCTCTAATTGATTGCGTTTGCACACAACCAACTTAACATATCTCTCTGTACAGCCATGCAAGTGCAGCGCTACCCCAACTATACGTTGATGCCCTCTCCAAGTCACTCAATAGAGGGAGGAACATCAACGACGCATAGTGTTGTGACTTGTTCACGAATAACAAGCCGCACATTAGACGTAGTATGTACCCTCGAGCGTACTGTAATACAACCTCCTTAGATGCTTCATCAAGAAGATCAGGTAAGTTCCATCCATGTCATAGACAAGGACGTGACGTTTTGTCCATCCATCCAGTGGGGGGCTTGCATCCGACTAGGCTTTGACACATCATCTCCCAGTCCTGCTGTATCGTGCCCGTAATAGCGTCACCATCAATAGGTAATCCTGTGATGATTGTGACATCTTGCAATGTTATCGTTGCCTCACCACAAGGAAAATGAAATGTGTGTGTCTCAGGCCTCCAACGCTCCAACAATGCACTAATTAAATGATGGTCTAAGCGAATATGCCGAATTTGGTACAGTGGATAGAACCCTGCTTGTTGAATCCACGGAATGCTTCTAGGATGGGCATGCCACATGGTTTCTAATGTGTGCACACACTGACGCCCTTTAAAGGCGTCACAATGATCCTCCTCCCATGCCTTATAGGAAGGATGTACCATCCTCAATGTCAATATAGATGAATCAAGTGGACCAAACTCCATCTCTAAGTGTTAAATATAGTGGGAGTGTGCAAACAAAATAAATATTTTTGACGAAGAAACTAAGGCAAATAATGCAACTGTAGAAGTAATAGTAGATGAGAGCAGTTGGAAGATGATATGAATATATAGAAAAAATTCACCAAACCGACTTTTGAAAAGTCAGTTCGGTCACTTTATAAAAAAAATTGAAATTAAAAAATTTGAACACCAAATCGACTTTTGGAAAGTCGATTTGGTCCTTTTTAAAAAAAATAATAATAATTCGGCCCAACCCCCCCCCCCCTTCTCTCCCTGCCCCTACCCCTGCCGTGCATGCAAAATTTCAACAAAAGTGCTGTGTATTGGCTTGGTTGTTTACTTTCTAATTATAGTTGATTGGTTTGGTTGAATGATTGGATGTTTGTATGGTTAAGGATTAAATAAAGAAACTAAGTTCTTGAGTGCTTAACAAATTAAACAAACAAGTCACAGATTGGTTAAAAGAAATAAAAGAAGTTTAAGAATTCTAAAAAGGAATTAAAAGAAAATTTTAAAGTCCAATTCACCCCCCCTCTTGGGAAGCTATTCCTAATTTCACATGATTATACAGTTTTCAATACCATGATTATACAGTTTCCAGTACCATGACTTACAAGTTACAGTTCAGTTCAGAAATACAGTTGACACATTTATAGTTTATTTCATTGTCATGGTTTATACAGTTATTTTAGAATCATGGTAAATCAGATATTTGTATATAGAGATATATTATATAGTATCAGACCCTGTTGGACCATACAGTTACATAGCACGGTACCGTAGCTACAGATATTTCAGTTTAGAGTGCAACCACCTATTTAGATAATACGTGGTAATAGGTCGATCGTGCCCAGACGTGGATAGGCTCCCCATCAGATATGGGTTGAGGAGTGGCCGATCTGACTGAGGGAGTATAGTGGTTTACCCTGGTTGGCCAGCTAGGGTAGATCCCGCCTATGGGCCGTACAACCCTGTCATGAGGGGTTAAATCATGACACACAGTTATCCACAGGGAAGTTTTCAGTTATTATTATGTATATACAGATTTACAGAGACAGAAAATATACTTATGTACATTAGAAGTATTTTTAATAGTACCCTAAAATACTGATATGTTAAGCAACATGAAAATGGTGGTGGTTTTTATTACATGTACTGTATTTGTAGATCCAGTTATACATGATTTTATAGAAACAGATTTTCATAATATTGTAACTCATCTACCACACACTAGCAATGACATATTTCGTCTTACTGAGCGTTGGCTTATCCCAATTACTTTAATATTTTTCAGGTGATCCAGGTAGGCGAGCAGACCAGGCTCGCAGATAGAGGAGCCACAGTACTGCCCTGTCAGTAGAGAGTGAGTATATTTTTGGGAGTGTTTTTGCATAACCATCACTAGTTGAGGATATCTGGGGAACAGTTATATATGTATATTTTGGGAAACAATTTAGAACTCTGGTATTGTATATAATTACATATGGTTATGTTTATTTGATTTCTGTTTCTTACTGCTTAGGTTGATGATTGGGTTTAATCCAGTTTGGTATCAGAGCAAGTTAAATGTCATAGTATAAAAAAAAAAAAAAAAAACCCAGTTAAATAGCAAGTCGTTACAGAAAGTCCTCACTAGATTGGTACACATTGTTGTCTTAAATGATTTGTCAGACACAATGCTGAATCTGAACTACGTAATGACTTGATCCTGAGAAGGCATGTAGGCAGCTTGTTCAAATGACAAGTTTGGTCAATACATTGCGAATACTTTGCCACAAACTGGGGTAGGAGATAGGAGGAGGGAATTTCGAGCCTTAGTTTCTTTTTTTTTCTAAGAACTCGTATCCTTAAGCCTACATTTCATCCCGAGTCCCAAAGTCCATCTCGAGGTCAAAATAGAGGTAGAGTTTCACTAAAATATGGACAACAGTCAGGACAAGAAAGCAACATTGGTTTCCCAGTAAAAGACAAAAGGGGAAATGTTTATTTCGACAAAACTAGGGCAATTAACAAAGGAAGAGAGTTAGTTATTCAACTTGATAAACTAACATCAATGTCACATGACTTTCAAATACTAGCATGAAATTTTCCTTTCAAAATAGCTTGAACATGGTAAAACATCTATTTTGTGCATGACCTTTTGATTTTGCAAATTGATGTCCAAAATGCATGATCATTTATCCTCAAAATCCCTTTCGTCCTTCAAAAGCTCCAAAAGACGACTAGATAGTTAAAGAAGTATCTCGCAAGGCTCGCCAACTTTCTTTTTTGGGAACCAATTCAGAGATTTTCTTACTCAAGTGGAATTTGAAAATATGGCTAAAAGCAGTCACAAGTAAATGTAACTGGGGCAAAATTCAGGTTAAGCTTCACTATAGCCAACCCCAGCACCTTCACATAAGAGTAGAATTTAAAAAACATGGCGAGAAGCAGTTACAAATGCGTTCAACTAGGGCGAATTTCGTATTGAGTGTCATTATAACCAGTTCTGGTGCCTGCGCATCAGAGTAGAAGTTGAAAGCTTGGCCCATGATCAATAAAATGTAACTGGGGCAAATGATGGGTTAATTTTTTTAACAAACAATTCCAAGGACCCTAAAATTGGATTCAAATTTGAAAAGTGGCCAAGGTCAGAGTTGGGATTGTCGATTACGGGCACGTTGGAAGAAGAAAGTTCATGTATCAACATGCACTTCATGTATTGCATAAGAAAATAAAATACACACTACATATATATCATCTCATGCAACATGCATATATCTCTGCATTCTAGCATCACAAGCAGCAACATGCATACATATAGCAATAGAGCATCATTCATCCATACTTGTCTTATTAGGCTTTTGAATAATCGTTTTGCATCACCTTGGACTGAGTCATTCTTGTCTTGCTGGTATCTAAAACTGGGGCAACTGACCCGAGGCACCGAATGACATACTTTGAAATTGGGGCAGCTGACCCCAGGCACTGAATGAAATACTTTGAAACTGGGGCAGCTGACCTCAGGCACAGAATGACATCCTTTGAAACTGGGGCAACTGACCCCAGACACTGAATGACATGCTTTGAAACTAGGCTAGCTGACCCGAGGCACAGAATAACATCCTTTGAAACTGGGGCAACTAACCCTAAGCATAGAATGACATGCTTTGAAACTGGGGCAACTGACCCCAGGCAGCTAACCCAGGCACAGAATAACCACTTTGAGACTAGGGCACAAGTCTTTAAAACCCAAAAATATGTCTCCAACATTCAAATGATCTTTTCTAAAGTTTTCCCAATTTACTATAATACTCGGGTCACCATACTCGGTACGAGTTTCCCAATTTACTATGGTATTCAAGCCACCACACCCAGTACGAGTTATCCAATTTGCTATGGTACTCGGGTCACCATGCCTGCTACGAGTTTCCCAGTTTACTATGGTATTTGGGTCCCCACGCCCGGTTCCAATTTACTATGGTACTCGGGTCACCATTGTAACAACCTCAAAATTACTACCATTATATATATACTATTACTCTGATACCCATAATACTATTCACTATAACATCTCGGACCCAAAGTGGTACCGAGGATACCTATTCACAAAATATACCACCTATGCAGTAGAAAACATAAAAATACATTACACTTATTTACAATACCAAAGTTCCATTTTTAAAAAAAATATACATATACATCTCTCAAAAGAAACATAGTGCCCTAAGGGCATACCCAAAAATACAACTCCCCAACTCAAAACTTACCCTGCAACTAGGGTAATACAAAAGTCCTCTCTATCTCGGAGCACGCTTCACATGCTTATCTGGATCACCCTAAAATATTTGGAATGCTGGGGTAAGACACCTCTCAGTAAGACAGAATAAATTACAGTCAGTGTGTGACAAATGAGTTTTACATGAATAACATAATTAATAACTCAATTGTGTTGGGTAACATTTCAATATACAACATATCATGACTCACACCTATGCCTTTTAAAATAAACTTTCTATTTGAACATACTTATAACTATAATAGGTAGTTCCTATTCTCTGTAAAACTATATACATATATTTATATAAATATAAAAGCTTCCCTGGATGTATAGCTGTATGCATGAATTAATCCCGTATGCTCGGGTTGTGCGGCCCATGGGCGAGACTTAACACTAGCTGGCCTACCAGGCGAAGTCAAACTATAACCTCTGTAGTACGATTGGCCTCCTCAACCTAGACCATCTACCAAGGAACCTACGTCTCTCCTCCGGGCACAATCGACTGTTCATTTCCACACACTCTATTTGAGATGTGTAGTTGCACTCTATACTATGTTAGCTATGGTACTGTACTCTGTAATCTGTACTACTCCATCAGGGATTTTATACTATATAATACTATGTCTATATATGACTGTTTTACCATGATTCTATATAAACTGTAATACCATGATTCTGTATAAACTGTAATATCTGTAAATCTTTGCTCTATAATAACTGTATATCATGGTTCTATAAAAGCTATGTATAATCATTGTACTGTAAAAACTGTAAATAATCATGGTACTATAAAGACTGTATAAAATTTGTATTAAATCTCTGTACTATATCTACCACTTCTCAAGCCACAAAATTTAAATAAAACTCTTTTATTATAATCTGTACGGTAAAACTTTATTTTCCTGCTATATGGAAATAATACATATCATTTGTAAAACTTTCCTGTAACCCAAAGATCTAAATTTTCACAAATATACCGCCGCTGTAAAATTCAAATCCCATATCACATGCTATACTTTAATTCATAAAATTTCTGAAATTAACTGGCGTAACTTATTCCCTTTACATGATTATCGAGAGGCCTGCAAATACACTATACTTACACCCTGCGGGGTTCGAAACTCTAAAATCCTAAAATCATATAACCCCAGAATAATATCACATTCACATTTTCCTCGGATCCATATACTCCATTTAACCAAGGAAACATCAAATAATTAATTATTTATCACCCTTACCTCATTTCCTAAGGAAACGCTCGCAAGAACCCTAAACCCATGCCTACGGCATTCACACCAAAATCCTGTATTCCAAAAATCCCAATTAATTAATTCACCCTAGAATTATGCTCATATTCACATTCCTAGAACTATATACCCATTAAACCAATTAAAACACCAAACAACATCATAAACAACTTCCTTACCTCAGCTTGGGATGGTGCCTGGGATTCTCAAAACACAATTCTACTCTGATCAAATTGAAGAGAATTGCCGCTGGGCTGTAGATATGGATTTTGATCATCGATTGGGCGATTCTAAAGTGAGAAAATGAAGAGAGAGAAAAGGAGGTTCACAGATGAGAGAAGAGAAAGAGAGATTTTGAAATTTTATAAATATATAACATGCAACCCCTTATATACTATTCTTTCTTTGACCAAAATTGTCAACGGTTTTCTTAGGTTCTCAGAAAACCGTCGCCGGTTTTCTCTTTAACCAGCCCAGTTTTCACCATTTACCATTTAACCTGGCCGCGGTAAAACCACATAACTATCGATGGTTTTCTTAGCTCTTCAAAAAATTGTCGCCGATTTTCTCCTCCCCCAAGTTATTTTCCTCTTTCCCTTATTTATTTTTAATATTATGTTTTCTGGGTCTCTACATTCTCCCTTCCTTATAAAATTTCGCTCTCAAAATTTACTATCTATGTTATATACCAATCTTTGAGGATAACTCATTGCAATTTATTAATTACCCTCACTTATGGTGGAGGAATACCATGGTCACAAGAAAGAGTTCTGGGAGATTACAATCATTCAAAGAAAAAGAAAACTCTCCCAAAAGCATTTATAACCTAAAACTTAAAAATACTAACTATCCTACCTTATTCTATACAAGTCAAAGAAATACATACACTGCTATTTATTTTATTCTACTTTTAACATCTCATCTCTGATCTCCTCTAAACCGATGTGGATATCACTAGCACATTTGTCCCTCTAATTCCACGAAACCTCCTCGATTGCATGGTTGCGCCATAGCACTTTCACCAGTGGAATTTTCTTTGTGCGCAGTTCCTGTTCCTTTTGATCAAGAATCTGAACAAGCACTTCTTCATAAGACAAGGAATCTCCAAGCTCTAGTACCTCATAGCTAATCACGTGAGAAGGATCTAAGACATACTTCCTTAACATCAATATGTGGAACACGTCATGAATTCTGGATAGAATTAGCGGTAAGGCTAACTTGTAGGCAACCAGACCCACTTTTTCAAGTATCTTGAATGGCCCATTGTACCTAGGGCTCAGCTTACCCTTCGTCCTGAACCTCATCATCCCTTTCATCGATGTAATTTTTAAAAATACATGATGTCCTGCACCAAATTCCAACTCTCGCTGGCATGTATCTGCATAACTTTTCTACCGACTCTGAGCTATTCAAATTCTATCTCTGATGAGTTTGATTTTCTCTGAAGTTTGTTGAACCAACTCCAGCCCCAAAATATGTCCCTCCCCAGTTCCATCCCAATACAATGGAGATCGGCACCTCTTGCCATATAACGCCTCATATGGTGTCATCCCAATGGTAGCCTCATAGTTGTTATTATAAGAAAATTCGACTAGTAGCATGTACTAGATCCACCTATCACCAAAATCTAATACACAGGTTTGCAGCAAAACTCCATATACTCCAAATTAACTTTAAAACCTTAAAGTATCTCACTTACCTTGGTTTTGGGATGGTGTCCGAAAACTCCAATCTGAAAATCTACTCCACCTAGGTTGCAGAAAATCTTCCTAGGAACCTCACTGTGGTTCCCAATCGTCAAAGTGGGCTGTAACAAAGTTGGAAATGAAGAGAGAAAGAAGGAGAATTGTGTATATAGAGAGAGACAGAAAGAGTGAGAGGATATAGAAAACACCGCTAAAAAAAATACGGGTTTACATATTTATAGGCTGTCGTTCATCGACGAGTTCAAGCAATTCATCAACAAATCCATGAAGGCACTTCGTCGACGAGGAGGCTATTTCGTCGATGAAGCTAAAATTTCCCTAAAACTCCCAAAACTCTCGGTATCTTCTTGTTCATAGGACATGTGTACATCGTCGCCAAAAATTACGGACATTCGTCGATGAAGACCTTGGGTTCGTCGACAAAGCCCTGCTATTCTCCCCTTTTAAATTTTCCTTCCTTTTCTTATTCTTCCATCTCTCTTTCTCTTATTACTTTTATTAATTTAATTTTCCAAGTATCAACAGTATATGCATTTATTTTTATATATCTTTGGTCTTTAATAAATGCATACATCCTGCATAATATGACTTAATGCTCAGATAGACCATAGATTGACTTTAGGGATCACCTTCGGTTGGCTGATGTCGGATTTTTTGGGGTTAGCTCTCAATGACCTTAGATCAATTCAAGGTTCCTACACATCACTTACACAAATCCCCTATATCTTACAAATCATAACTATGCGAACAGAGGTAAATTATACTCAAAATCAAGACCTAAAATAATAACTGAAAGTCACTCAGTTGACCGAACCCTACTGTGTATATTCAACTCAGTCGATCGAACCTTTCAGGGGTCAACAACTTGACCAAGGTTTAGTCGACCAAGTTTTGGAACGTATTTTCCTTGGTCAACCAAACCAACATGTGTCTACCCCACAACTATTCAGCCAACCGAACTTATAGTTCATTTTGGCCATGGCCGACCGAACCATATGAATAGCAGGCTGAACTTAAAATATAGTCAACCGAACCTCGAATGCTTTCAAAATTGCCTTAATTCAGTCGACCATATCTTTAGTTCAAAAGTACCTCGATCGACCGATCTTGGCAATTGAGTCAACCGAACTTAAAATACAATAGACCAAAATCTCGGGTTGGAGTTTTTTAAAAGTGCTAAAACGTCATTAACTTTTAATTAAACTTTTCCAAAATACCGAGCTCATCCCCAATGGTCATAATTTTTGAAAAATCTATAAATACCCCTTCATAACTCCTAATTAGTAACTTTGATTAACTCTAAAATTCTCTCTAAACCTTTGTTAATCAGAGTTCCCCCAAACCAATTTTTATTACTAAAATATCTTCTTTGGGGCAAAATCTTTTATGTAAAACTCTACAACATTCTTCAACTCTTTCATTTCAAAATTACTCTTGAAGAGAGTATATTTATTTTTAGGCATTTATTTTTACATGTTTACTCTCACTTATTATTTATCTTTGAAAATATTTTTGAGAGTATAACTTGGGTTTCTCACGGTTATTTCCATGATAAATATTTTTTGGGAGAAAGTTATTTATTGCACAAATATTTTTTTGGGCTTAAATTCCTAAATTCTCCAAATATTCTTTATTTGAAAAATATTTATAGGAGAAGAATAATACTCATTTTTCATATATATTCTATTTGTGCAAAATCATTTGATAGCACTCTTACTCTACTGAGCATTACTGCATATCATATTAGAGTGCATATATTTAGAGCTTAAACATTGTACATATTTGCCTATATTTAGAAGCATTTTATCATGTACAAAACTGGTTTTTATTATACCAATTGAGTTCATCCCATTAATTGAACTAGGGAGTCTCAACCCCATAAGTAAGATCGGTTTGGTTTAGTTTGGTAAATTGAACTGGGGAGTCTCAACCCCGTAAGTGAGACAAGTTGGGCTCAACCTTGTAATTGAGCATAGATTTACCTCGTTCTGTAAGGAGATGTTGTAATGGCTTCTGCTCCGCCCGTTTAAGTGAGCAAGTTTAGTGGAATCCTTGTGGTATGCCTATGGCAGGGACATAGACTGGTTTGGCCGAACCTCGATAACAAATATCGTGTGTCGCTCTCTCCTTATCTCATTTAATTTATGCCCTTTAAATTCAGCATGTGTATGCCTTTTAATTTATGGTTATGATTATTTGCATGCACACTTTTATTTAAATGAGATGTGTTGTATGTGTATCTTCACACTTATAACATAATCATTTTTCATACACGTTATTATATTGAATGGGATATGATATGTGGCGAATCGGCATAAATGTTTAATTTAGCCAAAAAGTTTTAAAACCCAATTCACCCCCCTTGGGATCACACCAATTCCAACACATTATTCATCATGCCAAAATATGTATATATATATATATATATATATATATATATATATATATATATATATATATATAATATAATCCAACATCAGCATGTGAACTTAAGATGGTCAAGATAAAAATAAATAAAAGAACTGAGCACAACAAAATAATATTTCAACCTAGCTCAGTGTTTGGTTTCACAAAATATATATGCATCTTGCATTACCATTAGATTTGTATGCTCATGCTCATGCTCATGTTTTCGTCAAACACTTATCCTTATTCCTTATTTGAATTTCTTATGCAATAAGCTCAATTTGATTTAGATTTTCTTTCTTTTGATTTCAGATAATTCTTTTGCATATAAATACCAAAATTTATATGGATTTTCAAATCTCAATACTTTCTAAGTTAAGCCTTGTACAATCCAAGCTTTCTTGATTTTTGGCCAATAATGTCATTCTTGTATTCATTAGTTACAATGTTATAGTCGTCAATAAGCTCATAAACTCTTCTTTAAGATTTTCCATTTCAACTAGTTCAATATCCTTATATTAAATTAGATTAAGTAGCTTTCTATATATTGTACAAGGAGAAATTTTCTTCTTATATTTGAATTGGCTATCTTGAATCTTGTAGGCTATGAAGGCATCCCTTTTTATTTTAGTATAGATTTAGCTTTCTTAATTTCTAAAAAGGGAATGACTAATCCTAATATCTTTGGAGTCCTTAGTTTGTAAACTAAGCTTTTTATCTAGGTACCCATACTTTCTTGGGTCCAGATGGTTTACCAAGAGTTGATTCTTTTATTCTCCAAACTTGTTTGATTTTTGCACCATTTCTTTTTAATAGGACATTCAAACTTAATGTGTCATTTCTCTTTACATAGAAAACATGCAATATGTGTGTAAGCATTTGAGGAAGTGCTAGCATAATCTTTGGAGGCTTTTGCAAAGTACCCCATGTAGAGGTTCTTTTTCCTTGTCTTCTCAACTCCATTGAATCCTATACCTTCTTTATTCAAGGACATTCTTTGTGTGTCAGTCATTTTATCAAGATTTTATTTTCTTCTAGTGAAATTGTAAATTATTTTATTTTGATCCTCAATTTTCTTTTCAAGGTAAAGTATTTCTAAATTTTTAATTCCTTTACAGTTAGCTTGTAGCCTTATTAGTTCTTTAGTCATCTGATTTATTTTGATTTCAAGTTCATCAATGACTAGGTCTTTTTCTTTTTCAATCGAAGCTTGAGATCTTAAATCTTCTTGTTCTTTCATCATCTTTTCATTCTTTCTTTCTAATCTCTTGATTTTTAGATCCTTTTATCTTTCAGCAATATTTTTAGATTCAAATTCTTTTATCATGGCTTCATTCTTATTTTTCAATGAAGTATATCGTTTAGTTACTTTAATTAAAATCGTATGAGCTTTGAATAATTCACTTTGTAGTTCTTCATAAGATGGCATACTCTCATCATTAGATTCATTAGATGAATCATCACTATAATCACTAAATGATTTGGATGAGGAGATTTGTTCTTCATCATTGTCCCATGCCATAAAGCAAGCAACCTCTTGGTACTTGATTCACTATATGAACTACTTGTACTAATATTATCCCATGTAGTGTCTTTCATTGCCCTTTTCTCATTCTTTTTGGAATTTTTCTTAAGTTGTGGACAATCCGGCTTTATGTGTCCAACTTTCTTACAATTATAACATGTTAAAAGTCCAACCTTTGTTTTCTTCTTACTAATTTCCTTTTCTTCATCTTCATCTGATTTTGAGTTTCAAATTTTTCTTGTAAATTTATTCTTCTTTTTACGGATTTTTGCAAGTTTCTTGGTTATGAAAGCTATTTCATTTGCATCCATCTCTTCTTCATCTTCATCATTAGAGCTTTCACTGAAGGCTTTAAATGCAATGGATTCCTTGTTTTTAGATTTTTCATTTCTTTCATTTATTGTCATCTCATAAGTGAGTAGAGAACCTATTAATTTATCTAGGGAGGTTTTTTTTTTCAAATTTCTTCCTTCAGTTATTGCAATGGCCTTAGGTTCCCAAATTGGTGTAAGTCCTCTAAAAATTTTTTGGATCATTTCATAAGTTGAGTAATTATTTCCTAAGGCGTTGAGGGAGTTTATTATATGAGTGAACCTAGTGTACATACTAGTGATGGTTTCATCTAGGTTCATCCTAAAAGTCTCATACTCGCTTGTGAGCATGTCGATTCTATTATCTTTAACATCAACCGTTCCTTCATATATTACCTCTAGTTTATCTCATATTTCTTTAGCTAATTTACATGTCATGATCCTATTGAATTCATTTACATCAATAGCACAATATAAAGCATTCATAGCACTTGAATTTACTTGCAACATCTTATGGTCATTGTCGGTCATTTTTTTTCCTCTTTAGGTATTTCTTTGTTATCGATGTTTTTTGTAGGGACAAGGTCACCATATGTGACAACTTTCCAAGCATTCCAATCCATGGTTTGCAGGTATATCCTCATTCATTGTTTTCAAAAAGCATAGTTGACTCCGCAAAAGAGAGGAGGTCTATATGAGGATTGACCCTTAGTAAAGGGAGCTACGCCTAGATGTGCCACAAAGATCTTTGTGTAACTTGTAGGTTAAGATTAGCTACAATCTCGCTCTGATACCAATTGAAAAGTAAGGTATAGCCCCAAGAGGGGGTGAATTGGGTTTTAAAAATTTCTTTTAACTTCTTTTATAGATTCTCAACTTATTGTAAGTTTAGTACTCAAACAAGGATAATTTGAATTACAATATCAGCAAGAAATCAATATTCACTTTTAAAATTTTAAGAATGGGTAAATCAACTTGATCTTGCAGTAATGTAAATTAACACCCAACCAATAAATTGATTCAATCAACACAAACCAATGATTCACACTGAAGAATGAATTTAGCAAAGCTTCCAAGATTCAGCGATTGAGTAACTCAAAGTAGAGTTTGATAAAAGCCCTGTTTTAATGAAGCACAATTGAAAATTCCAACACTCTTCCAAAACTCAGATTTTAAATATACTTTCAATTAATGAGTCTTGAGTGTTAATCAATCAATGTACTCCCTTATGGTTTCCGCAAAAAGTATTGATCAACCAGCGTACTCCCGTTTGGTTTCCGCAATCCCAAAGTCAAATTAATTTTTAGTTTATTTAATATCTAATCCACACAGTTTATAGATTTGAAATTAACAACCACGCGGTTATATATGTGCAGAAAACTAAAAAGAGTTTAGGCAAAGAGAGTAAGACCGAGTTTTTTACGAGGTTCGACTTATACCCAGCCTACATCCTCGCCTTAGGCAAGACCACCTAAGGATTCCACTATAGCGTTCCTTTATGGGCGAAACAAACCATTACAATCCCTCCTTTAGGGTGGAGCCCCCTCTCCAAGTGATACTCCACGCTCGATACAATAATTCAATCAACTTTGAATCGTCAAAAACTACAAGAGAAACAAGAAACAATTTGGTATACAATGACACTCTCAAAAGAGCATATTAGTACAATTGAAATCTTTATACTTAAATCAAAATCACAATATAGAAAGATGAAGCTCAAGTATATATATCACTGGGGTTCTTTCTTAGGTTGAATAACTCAGTAAAAATGCAAAGACCCGTGAGATTTTCTCAACAAAATCGCAGCAAGTAATTCAACAAGAGTATAGGCAAGGTAGCTTTAAAGAGTAGAAATAATTTGATTGATTTGCTGCTTGTAGGTTGTTGGTGTATTTGATCCTTGGGTTTAATCATGTATTTATAGAGTTTAAAGAGTATTTTTTGTGCTGCTCAAGTTTCTTGAAGTATTCCCCAAGTTTTCTCAAAGTTTATAATTCAAAAACTCAATTTTGGAAACTTCCCGTTACTTTTAAAAATCTGAATTTCGAAGGGTCAGGTGCCTGGACTCAAGGGGTCAATCACCTGGAGTCTAAATTTTAGAAAATTTTTGTACTTAGTACAGGTTCAGGTGCCTGAACTCACAGGGTCAGTCGCCTGAACTGGTTCTATCTACTGTTCATGTTGAACACTTTTTAGGATAAGGAGTTTTTGATAGAGAATAATACACATCAATGCGGATATAGAAAAAATAACACAATTTGGAAAATCCTATTTTGGTGTTTTTCATTCCAAAAATAATTTTAACTTTTTGAAATAACTTTTGACCTTATAAAAATATTTTTCAAGTATTTAAAAGGTATCTAGGTCCAAGCAATTAACTTAAGAGTTTCATGAATCCATATTGAAATCACTTGAAGTACTTACATAAAGACTTCTTAAGACTTTGACATTCTAAGCACTTAAGTTTTCATGCTTTTCCATCTCTTGAGTCTATCTTGACTTCCAACTTCAATTCACTTTAAGTTTCATCAAATAATCTTTAAATCCATGCTTTAATAGTATAAGTTTTATGAGATCTTCTTTCTTTGGAGTACGAGCTTTCAATAATCCTTGTATGCACTTGACATTGTATTCACATACTTGAGTCCTGAAGTGTCATCACTTAACCAAATATGTTAAGTTCCTTTTATTTGTTATCATTAAAACAAGATTTTTAAGTTTTTGTTATCATTAAAACAAGATTTTTAAGCCTTGTAAAGTCAACAAGGCCTAAAGATATGTCCAACTAATGAGAATTGTTCACCAGGCAACTTGAGAGTGAGCACGACTCAAATTGATCTACTCTCCCTGAACATCAGCTCAATATTAAGCGAGGTATCAGCTTAGATGGAGCCGTTATCCTGCAAACATTGGCTCGGGTTAAGCTGGAATGAGCCATTGTCCCTAAATATTAATTCAAACTGAGCTAGATAATCGGCTCAGATGGAGGGTTGGCTTTTTGAGTTCGATCCCTGTTTTGATGCTGACAAACCACCAGTATCTTATGTGTGCATTTAGCGTGTGAATAGGTTTTCATTTCAGAACGAACATAATATACCAAAAAATGGAAGCCAAGACAGGACTTAAAGCGTACACACAACTTGGCGTATCCCATGAAGAAAGAGCAAAAGACAAAGACATTTATTGTATTTGTATATGCATTTAATTTTTTATCTTTGATCTGTAATAATGCATGCATTTGCATGATATGTTTGAATGCTCAGTAATGACCGTAGACAGACTTTAGGGCTGATTTCGGTCAACTGACTCCAAGTTTTTTAAGCTAAAATAAAGAGCCTTGACCTTAGATTAACCCTAGGTCCTTACACGTAACTTTAAACTCAAAAGAGGACTTAAATGCACAAAGTTAGTGTGTTCGGTCAACCGAACTCTAACATACAAAACATCTTCGGTCGACTGAACCTCCCTAGGTCAACAGTTGACCATTTGGTCGACCAAACCAAAAACACACAGAACACTTCGATTGACCGAACCTCCCCAAGGTCAAAGGTTTGACTATTTGGTCGACCAAGCTTAAAATGAGCATTAATGCCTTGGTCGACCGAATTGGCACGTGGGGATTTCCCAACGCCCTAGTCAACTGAACTCCCAGTTGTAAAATACTTTGGTCGACCAAACGTGCAAGTTTGGTCAACCGAACTCAGGCTGGTCGACCGAACCTCAGAGGGTTCAAAATCGCTCTGATATGGTCGACCGAACTCGTAGTTCAAATTTTCCTCGGTCAATCGAACTTGTCAATATGGTCGACCAAACCTTCAATATGGTCGACTGAACCTCTCAGGTTTCGAATTTTTTTAAGGGCTTAAATGTAATTAACATTTAATTAAATAATTTGGAAAATACCCAACGTGTCCCCAATAGTCATAATTTTTAGAAAATTTATAAATACCCCTTCCATAACTCAGATTAGTAACTTTGATTACTCAAATTTTCTCTCTAATTTTATCTTAATCAAAGTTCCCCCAAAACCTATTTTTATTGTTAAAATCATTCTTTTGGGGCAAAATATTTTATTCAAATCTCTCCAACTCTCTTTCATGCATTTATTTCAAAATCATTTTTTAGGAGACTATTTTATTTAGGCCATTTTATTTGCACTTACTCTCACATAGCTTTTATCTTTAAAAAACATTTTTGAGAGTATTTGCGTAGATTTTCTCTCGGTTATTTCTTTGATAAATATTTTTGGGAGAAAATTATTTACAGTACAAATATTTTCTTGAGCTTAAATTTCTAGATTCTCCAAATATTCTTTATTTGCAAAAATATATATATTAGAACAATAATACTCATTTTTCATATACATTTTATTTGTCCAAATATTATTTAGATAAACACCCTTACTTTACTGAGCATAAATCATATCATATTAGAGTGCATATATTTGAGCTTTAAATGTGTACATTTCTGCTTGTATTTTTTAGAAGCATTTTTCATGTACAAAAATATTTTTATTGTATTGGTTGGGTTCAACCCGGAATTGAACTAGGGGGTCTCAGCCCTGTAAGTGAGACTGGTTGGGTTCAGCCTGGAATTGAACTAGGGAGTCTCGGCCTCGTAAGTGAGACTGGTTCGGTTTAGCTCGAAAATTGAATTAGGATTTTCATCGCCCTGTAAGGAGGGGATATAAACGGCTTCTGCTCCACCCGTTTAAGTGACCAAGTTTAGTGGAATCCTTGGGGGGTATGCCCAAGGTGGGGACGTAGGCTGGTATGGTCGAACCTCAATAACAAATCTGTTTGTCACTCTCTCTCTATCTTATTTAAATTCCTAGACTTTAATTTTAGCATGTGTATGAATGTTTATTTGATGTCATAATTATTTGCATACAAACATTTGTTTTAAATAAGATATACTACATACGTGTATGTATTCATTTATCGTTTTATTATTTTACATATACTCATGTACATTGAATAGGATATGATATGTGGTGAATCAGCGTAAATGCTTAATTTAGCCAAAATATTTTAAAACCTAATTCACCCCCCTTTTGGGATCACACCAATTCCAACATAGAGTTGTTCTCCCTTAATATTGGCTCGGATTGAGCTAGGTATCGACTAAAATGGAGCCATCCTTTCCTAAGAAATGGCTCGGGTTGAGGTTATTAGCTCAGATTAAGTAGTACACTCCTAATAAGAGGCTCAGTTTGAGCCAAATATGGGCTCAAATAAAGTCATTCTCCCTGAATATCGACTCAGATTGAGTTAAAGCAGCTTGATTTGAGCCAGATATCAGCTTTAATAAGGCAGTTTTTCTTGAATATCGGCTCAGATGAAGCCAGATAACGGCTTGAAAGTCTGACACCGGCTCAGATATAGCCCTCCTATCTTAAGAAGTGGCTCGAATTGAGCGTGTGTTTCATCGACTCAGATTAAGCCATTGACTCCTAATAAGTGGCTCGGATTGAGTCAAAGTGTAACACCGACTTGAATTGAGCCATCCACTCCGAAGAAGCAGATTTGATTGAGTCATTTTCTCACATCGGCTCGGATTAAGCTGAATTCCTGACATCTGCCTAGAATAAGCCATTCCCCAAAAAAAAAAAAAGAAGTCACGAGTCAAAAAACATAGAAGACTACTTAAAGATCAAAAGGTGGCTCAAGATACTCTCGAACTTTTGAACTAATTTCCTTATATATATATATATATATATAAAAGTAAAAGCGGGGTGATTGATATATATGGCCAAAGATTGATGGACATATAAATAAGGAGTCACAATCAATAAATCATCATTAATATTCCATTCCATAAATGTCCCTAAATTAATCGATAACAGACGCGAAATAATGTACCCATAAATATTTAATTAAATACGGGTGTTGTTGACCTCATAGGTCACGCCTGGTTTTGATTATGACAAATACTCATTGTATCTAATGGATGTTTGAGACTTTGTGCAAGAACCTAAAATTATCAAGATCAAGATGCACATAGTGCAGGTGAAGATTGAAGACCAAATTTCATTATGTTGTAATATATATATATATATATATATATATATATATATATATATTTCTTTTGCGAAATTGGTCTGTAATAGTAAATTAGGGTGACTTACTTGTAATAATCACACACCTGACGCGCATGATCTAATAGGTAAGCTCAGAACTAAAACGTAACTAAAATTGGACCTAAAAAGACTCTAGGACACTCACCTTTGCACTCATATATGTTAGGCACTTGAATCTGGTGTTTGTGAATTAAAACAATACCGAAATGCACACTTTGTGCACTTTCGATCGACCGACACATGCAGTTCATTCTGCCCTCAGTCGACCGAATCTAATCTGGGGCAACCGGTTGACCACAGCTCGGTTGACCGAACCCTTATAGTTCATTTGACCCTCGTCGACCAAACCACCTGGAAGTCAATATTTTGTCCTCCTGGTCGACCAAAAGGTTTTTAAACTACACCAACCTAGTCGACCGAGTTCCCATGTGTGGGAACCCAACGGTCTGGTCGACCGAATCACCCACTTCAAATATCCCTAGTCGACCGAACCCTGCTAGTTGGGAAAATCGTCTCTCCCGGTCGACCGACCCTGAAGTTCAAAGTTGGCTCGATCGACCGAGCCATATGAACTTCGGTCGACTGAAAAGCTTCTGGTCGACCAGGTCTCTCTAGTTGCCCTGAATTTTTTACCGTGGTTAATTTTTTAAAACAGGGTTAAAATAATAAAAATATCATTAATCTTTTCTAATAATCCCAATCTTGTCCCCAACGGTCACAATTCGTGGGATGTTTATAAATACCTCTTCATTTTGGGAAATTAGTAGAAGATTAGGCATATCAATTAGGAAAAATATTCTAAAATTCCAAAAATTATAATACTCCTTTTTTAGCCTCCAACACTTATTCTTATCAGATCTTACCACTCGAATATATTATGTAAGTGTGATTTAAGTGTTGTTGTTCTATAAGATTTGCTCTCCTTGTTTGTTTGATTGAAATGATTTTAATGAGAGCTAAACCTAAGTTCTCTTAGGGGGCTTTGTTCATAAGCCTATCCTAAGAAGACTCGCCTAAGCTTCTGAGTATTGCATTTGTGTTGCAATATCTTAGGAAACTTGTATTTGGTTTTTGGGTTGCAAAACGTTTTCAAAACTTACTCAAATATCTTGTGTGTTTTATATTTCATATACTTGTGAGAAGATATTTGTGTTTGTGATATTAATCTTTGTGTAATAGTTAGTCACTCACATATTATTTGTTGAATACAAAGATTACATATCGTTTGCAAACCATGCATATACATTATCTAATATTTACGTGATAGAGATATCCTGCTGATTGAAATCCTTGAGGCTTGCTTGACATCTTTGTGTGAACACGATTGATTGAATATCTTGAGAAACAAAGATTGTTTGTTGACACTCTCACACACTCATTACACTGATAGCAAATATTTTGAGAGTTGGAATATTATACCACACTGAGTTTACATATTAAATCATATTGCGGTGTATGTGACTGAGCGTATTTGGGTACACATCTGCTTTACTTGAAAGCATAATCACTGTATCATTCTATTTAATTGCAAATCAGTTGTATTTTCAAGCATGGGCCCGAAGAGGGAGACTAGCCCTTTGAAATAGTCCCAGATTGGCTTAGACCCAGTTAGGAAAGTTAGGTGCATCATCCTATTAAGGCGTGTAGGTTGAGGTCAGCCCCACTAATTGACCTAGTTGTAAAGGTTGAGGTTAGCCTTGTGCTAATTGATCTGCTTGTAATCGGTGCTGCTCCACCCTTAAGTGAACCGTTAGTGGAATCCTCGAGCTTGCGAGCTAGAGGCGGGGACGTAGGCATAGTTGGCCGAACCCCGATAACATATCATGTGTCTGTTTACATTTCTACACTTTATATTTACCACACGTGTATATTATGGTATAAATGATGTGCATGATTTAAATTTCCATATATTATATTGATCGGCGCATTAGAGATTGCTTAGAAAGACCCTAGGTTATAATATCCTGCTAACATCCAGTTTTACCTAGGAGAAAATTTTAAAAATTCCAATTCACCCTCCCCTCTTGGGAATACACCAATTCTAACAATTGGTATCAGAGCCTTGTTGCACTAGACTTAAACGTTTTTGCAAAAAAGATCACAATTGCTCAAATTGGTTTATCCCCATTCGGTGAGGGTCAATCACCTTTAAGTCCTCTTGTGTTCTGTGGTGTCAACTACACCATGTGGAAAATTAGAATGAGCATTTTTATAAAATCAATGAACTAGAGGGCATGGCAAGTGATTGTAAATGGAATTTGTATGCCTGTAGAAAATGATATTAATTCAATGCATGCAAATTCACATGCCATGGACATGCTATATTGTGCTTTAGGTAATGATATTCTTCATGAGTTTATGGCATGTTGTAGTGCACAGGAGATCTAGGTTGAGCTTGAAAAGAAATATAAAGAGACCCAGGAAAAGGAAACCATCACTCCAGAGGTGTCATGTTTAGATGATTGGGGAATGGTAAGTAATAGGGATAGTGCATCAACAGAACATGAGGTATATGGTTCTCACTTTGGCTCGTTTGAGGATTCATGTGTTAAATGTTGTGTTGCTACATGTACTGAATCATTTGTTGAATACCATGATAATTTTGTTGATGATGCGTGTGATGATTCTCATACTGAATGCTATATTGTGTCATGCGATGAATCATCCAATATTCCCTATGATAATACTTTTGAGTTTGCATACAATGACTCATATAATAATTATGATATGTCTTATGATGAATCATGCATTGAACTCACTATTGAAAGCATGCCTTCAAACAAAGAACTAGAATGTACTTCATCTAAAATGCATAAGCTTCTAGTACAGACGTCTAAGCATAAAATACTTTTAAAGAACGAGAACAAAAGAATAGCAAAACAATTGAAGGAGTTAGAAAATTATCATTCTATTCTTGAAAAGAAAAAGATTGAGAAAATATTGAAAGTTACATGCTTGGAGAAAGAAACAGATGGTTATTCTAGATTTAGACTCAAAGTTGTAGGTGAGAAAAATAATCATAATAAATCCTTAGATATTAAGAGGAAAAATATTTTCAAAAAGGATTTAGGACTATCACAAAATTCCCACTATCATGCCTCAACAAGCAATCATAAGAATTGTAAGCATATCCTTTCACGCATTTACAAAACTTGCTTACATTATAAAAGAAAAGGGCACAACTGATCTATTTTCTCATCCATAAGTGCCAGAGAGTTGGAAAAAGAAATGATGTGGGTACTCATGAAAGCAAACTCCTTAGGATCTAAAGAAGACCGGAGTCAAATAGATATAACTTAACTATCTTCTGTTTAAGGGGTTGTGATGATTGTAGGTCTGGGAATAGATTGTTGCTTAAAATGAAAATTTTAGTATACAATTTTATTATACTAAGACCCTTTATCCATTCCAAAAAAGACATGGCATCTATGCCTGGTACTCAATTCTAAATGCTTAACCAATGCCAACATGAAAATCACAAAGTTACGCAACTGTTGTCTATTGCACAAAATTGAGTGTTAGGGTTCCATTTTATTTCACTATACCCTAAACTCACTTTTGAATATGAAAACCCTAAATCAAAATCAAGTCATCACCCTAGGCTTAAAGAACTATTGATCATAAATGACTAATATATATATATTGAGCGCTTCTTATAGCTATAACCAAATTAAAGGCATCCACTAGGGGATTGGTCCCTTTGAGTTTAAATTGTAAAATATTTAGTCTTGGTTTATCTCATCCATAGGAAATCCTTACCAAATCACAATCATATTTGGTGAGGTTTCACTCATTCCTTGGAATGTACCCTTGCTCCTATATGTCATCATTTCTGAAGGATACTCTCCAATCATCAAAGAGCATTGTTCAAGAAAAGTCACATACTCTTTAGTGCTCGGTGCCAAAATAGTTAGGACTCAAAGGAAAGTACAGTCAAAGTAATTGCAAAACTAGGAAGTAATCTACGTTCAATATGTCAAATCTTGGTACGTGCTTCAATTGTGTAATATTTCTTCACCAAGAATCCCTAAAAATCATGTTCATGCTATAATATATCAAATATGAACCTAAGGGAGAACTTTGGATCAAAATGATGCCAAATCGGGGAAATTCACTATGCTCAGTCGACCGAGCATTGACTGAGTAAAAACTCCCAATCGACCAAACACCCCTTGACTTTGACCTTACGACCTACCAAACTTCAGTGAACCTCTCCACTCCGGTCAACCGAACATGTCGGTTTTCCCTTGGTCAACCGAATATAGGCACAATACACCATTTCGGTCGATCGTCCATCTCAGTTCAAATTCTCCCCGATCGACCAAACAGTGTCGGTTCGTGAAGAATCTGAATCGTCGGTCGACCGTATCTGCTCCTGGTTGATTGAACTGCGATACATATATACTCTTCCCACATTGAAAGCTCATTTTTGTTGGATATTTTCAGAGCTTTCATCACATATCTTTCACTCATTGTTCAAAACCCTTGAAACCTGCATCAAATCCCCTATGGCACATCAAAATGAGCACATTGAAGCACACAATTTAGCACATGCTAAAACGATCCAAGGTCAGATACATACGGGAGTTTCGTCCTAAGGAAGCAATACTAGGTAAGATCTTAGATTTGGAGTTCATGAATCAATATTTTAGAAATATAATGGACATGTTTGAATATCAAGGCTGGAAAACTTTCATTTCCTATCAGCTTGGGGGTCACTACCCAACGTACATAAGATTATTTTACACAAATCTAGATAATGATGAAAATGGGTACTTCTCCCGAGTATTAAGGATTGATGTTCGTTTCAATGCACAGTACCTTTCAGATGTCCTTGATATAGATCGTGGAGATTTTGAGTGCCCAGATGTGGTAAATTCCTGGATTCATGAACAGGAATTTACGGTTGCCACATTTGCAAACCGGACCTTATCTGATCTAGGCACTGCCAGCCAAAACCATCCCCCACAGTATAGGCAGTTTACGTTAGAGGCCAGAGTAGTGCACCATTTGATCACATATAATGTCCTGCCCAAGGCAGGTTCTAGAGTGCATGTATCCTTCCTGGATTGCTTTATTATGTGGTGTTTATTTGCTTGAAAGAAGCTAGATCTTCCCAGTTTAATGATTCGATGGATGATGGCCAAAACAATTGGCCATAGAATTATCATGCCGTACGAAGGGATCCTAAACAAGCTGTTTCAATCCATAGGAGTCACTCGCTCAACTATGGCTTCTCTGAAGAGAAGACAACCTGCTGATATATTCTCTGGCATCACCCTAAGGCTTATGGGGTATGAGCTAATTGGCAACATCTGGTTGCGTTCTAGGGGTGCAGCAGCATAGGGAGAGGCCCTGCAGGAGCCACCGCAGCCCATACAACTGTCAAATGTTGATCTAATGGCTGCCATCACTATTTTATCTGACTCATTAGGACAGTTTTGAGAATTAGTCCAGTTAGACCTACGAGATTTGGCATCATCATCCACCGCCCTTCGTGATGAGTTCTAGCAGTTCTCTATCTCTACCACTAGTCGATTCACAGATTTAGAGAGGACCATGACAATCAGCTTCAGTGAGTTGAACGATCATATTCAGGAGATGCAGGACGAGAGATACCAGATGACCATGGACTTTGACTTCGATGCCGGTGACGGTGGCGATGGAGGTGATGATGGAGGGGAGTTCTAGATTCAGGAGAGTAGCCTGTAGATCAAATTGTGTGGCCTTGATTCATTTTATGTTATTCTATATCATCTGGTTTGTACGTATATAAAACAACTTTTACCTTTGTTTTGTCTTATCTTGATGATCACATTCACCACACACACGTAGATACTATGATATGGTGATTATGCTTTTGATTATGATATATATTTGTAGTACTTTGATTTGCAAATGTTAGTGTTTAAATGACTACTCTATTGAAATGCATGCTTAGTATAAAGTGCCTCCTGCATGGCTGATGCAATTGTTGAGAATTGCCTGCTGGTAGATTATAGGTTCTCGCATGCCTTACTCTTGAGATAATGCTTGTTTAAGAATCGTTTTGTGCAGGTAAATTTTGGGAAATGTCCTGTTTACAGTCGGTATGCTGCCGAATTTTCTATAGACATTTGCCCAAATGATTGAAACAATTTTTTTTTTTTTTGTGTGCAAAGTCTAAATATTTTACGCTTGGTTCATTTGCGTTGAAATTTTAAATTCCTTGGGGCCGATTGTGCGTATATATTTAAAGTGATTGGACATTGGCAGGTTTTATGGAAGTGATTAAATCCTCAGACAAAATGATGCCAAATTTTTCCTTCTCTTTGCACATAACTTTAAATCATTTCTAAATGCTAAATTACTTAAAACTTAAGTTATGCTTCTAAAATAATATTTGAATTTTACTCAAGTTGACTTATAAAGGAAAATGCATACTCTTAGGGGAGTCACTTAGCATTAAAATCATTAGGTCCTGAGAAACAAATATTTATTCTTCACTGTATATTTGTAACACTTGGTACTAGGCCAACATGCTTTCATTATTATATATTTCTTGAAAATATGGATTTATTCTGGCCACCGAACATGATTATGATAAAATTGACTTTGAAAACTTTTTGAGAGGATGAGTGAAAACCAAATGAAAACTAAACCTCATCTTCACATAATCATAAGATATTTAAGGAGTATTGACTAAAATTTACGAGTTTAACTACACTAAAATTGTTTGTATTTCTCATTGGATCAGACTTAGTAAAAAGCTTATTCCGTGTGTGTACATGTCATATATCTATAGCATGATAATATTGAATGTAATGAGTATTGATCATTCCTTGTGCTGCACAATTTCTTGTCCACTTCATGATGATATTGAAACTTTTACTTGGCTGTTGGACCATACTGGACTATTTGAGTAGTTGTGGATAAATTGTTATGATATATTTAAACTCAAATAGGTTACACTTATACATGATTTATTTTGGAAAGTCCGATTTACAAATGGCACTTTGCTGAAATTTTTCTAAAACTTTCCAAAATTTTTCATGTATAAATGTAACATTTACCCATTGCCTAGAATGTTAACTCATATAGCTCCTTTTGTTGTTGCCAAAGGGGGGAGATAAAAAGGGGCAAAAATAATGGGTAAAATAACTTAGTTAAAGATAAAGCGGATGCATATTGATAGGGGGAGCCTCTTTAGGCTTAAACCCATATTTTTGCTGATTGTATTTGCCATCATCAAAAAGGGGGAAAATGTTAACCTCATAGGTCACGCCCAGTTTTGATTATGACAAATACTCATTGTATCTAATGGATGCTTGAAACTTTGTGCGGGAACCTAAAATTGTCAAGATCAAGATGCATATAGTGCAAGTGAACATTGAAGACCAAATTCCATTATGTTGTAATATATATATATATATATATATATATATATATTTATTTATTTTTTATTTTTTTTTGCGAAATTGTGTAGTAATAGTAAATTAGGGTGATTTACTTGTAATAATCACATACGTGTGCATGGTCTAATAGGTAAGCTCAAAACTAAAATGTAACTAAAATTGGACCTAAAGAGACCCTAGGACACTCACCTTTGCACTCATATATGTTAGACACTTGAATAGGGTATTTGTGAATTAAAATAGGACCAAAATGCACACTATGTGCACTTTCGTTCGACCAGAACATGCAGTTCATTTTGCCCCCAGTCAACCGAATCCGGTCTGGGTCAACCGATTGACCACAGCCTGGTCGACCGAACCCTTATAGTTCATTTGACCCTGGTCGACCGAACCACGTGGAAGTCAACATTTTGACCTCTTGGTCGACCAAAAGGTTTTTGAACTACACTAACCTAGTTAACCGAGTTCCCACGTGTGGGAACCCAAAGGTCTGGTCGACCGAATCACCTACTTCAAATATCCCTAGTGGACTGAACCACGCTAGTTGGGAAAATCGTCTCTCCCAATCGACCGACTGACCCTAAAGTTCAAAGTTGGCCCGGTCAACTGAGCCATATGAACTTCGGTCGACTAAAAAGCTTCCAGTCGACCAGGTCTCTCGGGTTGCCCTGAGTTTTTTACCGTGGTTAATTTTTTAAAACAGGGTTAAAATAATAAAAATATCGTTAATCTTTTCTAATAATCCCAATCTTGTCCCCAACGGTCACAATTCATGGGATGTCTATAAATACCTCTTCATTTGGGAAAATTAGTAGAAGATTAGGCATATCAATTAGGAAAAATACTCTGAAATTCCAAAAATTATAATACTCCTTTTTTAGCCTCTAACACTTATTCTTATCAGATCTTACCACTCGAATATATTCTGTAAGTGTGATTTATGTGTAGTTGTTCTATAAGATTTGCTCTCCTTGTTTGTTTGATTGAAATGATTTTAACGAGAGCTAAACCTAAGTTCTCTTAGGGGGCTTTGTTCATAAGCCTATCCTAAGAAGACTAGCCTAAGCTTCTGAGTATTGCATTTGTGTTGCAATATCTTAAGAAGCTTATATTTGGTTTTTGGGTTGCAAAACGTTTTCAAAACTTACTCAAATAGTCCCAGATTGGCTTGGACCTGGTTAGAAAAGGTAGGTGCTCCATCCTGTTAAGGCGTGTAGGTTGAGGTCAGCCCTGCTAATTGACCTAGTTGTAAAGGTTGAGGTCAGCCCTGTGCTAATTGACCTGGTTGTAATCGGTGTTGCTCCACCCTTAAGTGAGCCGTTAGTGGAATCCTCGGGCTTGTGAGCTAAAAGCAGGGACGTAGGAACAGTTGGCCGAACCCTGATAACATATCATGTATCTGTTTACATTTTTGCAATTTATATTTACCGCATGTGTATGTTATGGTATGAATGATGTGCATGATTTAAATTTTCATATATTATATTGATCGGCGCATTAGAGATTGCTTTGAAAGACCCTAGGTTACAATATCCTGCTAACATCCAGTTTTACCTAGGAGAAAAGTTTAAAAATTCCAATTCACCCCCTCTCTTGGGAATACACCAACTCTAACAGGTGTACCACCACTACTATAAAATGGTTGCCCTGGGAGGAGGTAAGCACACATTCTCATCCATTCTTCTTTATTGCTACAATCTAAGCCTCCCTCGATTCCTAGCTTAAGCATTGGAATGATCCTTCGGACTATACCTCGGATCCTCCAAGCTATACTTGTTTGATTCCTTTTAGGTGATCAAGGTCGAAGGTCAACCCCTATGAAGCCATTTAATTTTTGGCAGCAACATATGCATATTTGACTTTGTTTTGAAATGTGAAATAAGTTCTACAACATTGGTAAAAATAGATGTCTCAAGTGAAGTAATTTTTTAGGCATTAATTGCCTTTGGCCTCTCCTTTGATCTAACTAGTAAATCCAGCTACACTTGAGGAAAGTTGTGAAATAAAATTTCTTAACTGTGTTCTTATGCTTCCCTTTGATTGTCATAATCATGACAAATTTTTCTGTGAACAGTGAATACTTTAATACTTTATATTCTTTTAGTGACTTGATGTCTTTCTTAGAATTCTAAAATGTTATGAAGGGGCAAGAACAAGCAAGATGAAAGAAAATCTATCCCTTAATAAATTTTCTTGAGACGTTGACGAATGTGTTAGATTTTAAGCTTTTTTAAGTGTGTTCATTTTTAAATTGTAAGTATGTTGATACTAAACAAGTCCTAAAGGTACACTCCTATTTGAACTTCTATTTATTCTTTGATTTTTTTGGAGACAATTTAGATTTTTTAGAAGTGTGTTCAAAGTTGTATCCATTTTATTGAAGCTAGAGTATGTAGGTGCAACTTATTCAAGAAAAATATAGAATTTGTCATTTCTTTAAGGATAGGTATGTTGTTGCAATTATAAAGAACAAAAATAATGTTTTTTTTCTCTTGAAAGCTTTCCAAGTGTTGTCCTTTCACAAGTTTGCACAAATTTCACAAGGAAACCTCCCTTTTGACTCCTTCTCTCATGTGTTCATGGCATTCTCATGACTTTGAAATACTTCTTGCCCTTAATGCCTTCAATGTTTAACTTGGAGTAGTTCGCTAAAACACTTTGGCATGTATTTGTTAACTATAATCTAACTTGATAAACAAAATCTATTCCACTCCCCATGATTTAAAACATATCAATCATTTGATTGGTGTCTTGTTTTGCATGCTTATAGGCTACTTTGGTGAAGGTTATATATAATAAGCAAACTAGGTAATCTGAGTGTTACAGTCCAATTAAGTTTGTAACTTGTGCTATAATGGGAACTATTTTGCAAATGAATAATGTGTTAAATTGTAAAGTCATTTTTAGCATTCAAAGTCTAACATAGGGGTTGAACTATTCATATGGTGGTTGTACTATTTATATGGTGGCTGCACTATTCATTTGGTGGCTGCACAAGTCTATAAAGGTGGCTGCACTATTCATTTGGTGGTTGCACAAGTCTACAAAGGTGGCTGCACTATTCATTTGACGGCTTTGAAAAGGAGGCTTACAAAACCCCTATAATTAGGGAAGTGGTGGTGAAGGAAGATATCATCCCAAGCATCTCCAACTCCACCTTTAGAGAGAGAAATCAAGTACTCTCCTGCAAAGTATATCTGTTGTAGCCTTTTCTAGTTTCTCCTATTTTGAGAGAAGTTGTATCATTGTTTTTCATAGTGGATTCCTTCTACTCTTGCCCGTGGTTTTTCCCTCAATTTGTTTGGGAGTTTTCCACGTAAATCTTGGTGTCAATTCCTATTTTCTCATTTCTTATTTCAGCTATGTGATAATGTTTTTACCCATTCAATTTTCTAACAGTGGTATTAGAGCCTTGGCTTACGGCCTTTGGGTTGGGGTTATTATTCACGGTTACTATTCACACGCGTCAACGAATACTTTTATAGTATTGTGTGAACGTATACGAGATTTGTTCAAGTATACAGTTCCATTCATTTACGATACTATTCACGTATACGGTATTGATCACGGTGAAAAAGTGGGAGCCAGTTTAGTGGAGGAGCAGATCTTATCTACTACAATGGCAACAAAGTACGAACTTGAGAAGTTCAATGGGGGTAATTTCTCCCTTTGGAAATTGAAGATGAAGGCGGTCCTGAGAAAGGACAATTGCTTAGCGGCAATTGGAGACAGACCAACGGGGATAACTAACAAAAAATGGAACGAGATGGATGACAATGTTGTGGCAAATCTTCATCTAGCATTAGCAGATTCGGTGTTATCAAGCATTTTAGAGAAGAAGTCAGCAAAAAAAATTTGGGATGCGCTAACAAAGCTCTATGAGGTAAAGTCACTTCACAATAAGAACTTCTTAAAGAGGTGACTCTACACTTTCGAATGAGTGAGCCCACATCGGTTACGGACCACATCAACAATCTTAATACGTTGTTCTCCCA
The DNA here is from genome assembly GCF_029873635.1 of Malania oleifera. NCBI lineage: Eukaryota > Viridiplantae > Streptophyta > Magnoliopsida > Santalales > Ximeniaceae > Malania > Malania oleifera. Next base: position 64,033,764 of record NC_080425.1, read on the forward strand.
ACTGACAACGTTAGGCCATAAGATTGAGCCAACCAAACGAGCGGAGCTTCTACTCCAAAGTCTGCCAGATTTGTATGATCAACTCATCATCAACATTACAAATAATATTCAGTCAGATAATATAGTCTTTGATGATGTTGCGGTGGCTGTTCTGGAAGAGGAATCCAGATGCAAAAACAAGGAAGACAGATCGTCCAATTCTCAACAAGTTGAGGTACTACCGATGACAAGAGGAAGATCAACAGAATATGGCCCTAATGGGAGTCACAATCATGGTAGACCAAAGTCAAGTAGTAAGAAGAATTTTAAATGCTACAACTGTGGCAAAAGAGGGCACATCTCGAAGGATTGTTGGCATAAGAAGTAGAATGTAGGGAAAGCTCCTGAGGAGAACACTTCTCAAGGATGCACTGCGAGTACTTCTAGTGATGGTGAAATCCTGTACAACGAAGCAGAAGCTATCTCGAAAGGTGGTAAGAAACTTACTGATGTATGGATCATGGATTCAGGAGCAACCTGGAACATGACCTCTCGCCAAGTCTGGTTCCACTCTTATGGACCTGTTTCAGGCGGATCTGTATTCATAGGTAATGATCATGCCTTAGAGATCGCTGGTGTTGGTAATATCAAACTGAAGATGTATGATGGTACAATTCGCACTATTCAAGGGGTACGACATGTGAAAGGCTTGAAGAAAAATTTACTATCTCTTGGATAGTTAGATGACCTCAGCTGTAAGACCCTTATTGAAAATGGGATCTTGAAGATTGTCAAAGGTGTGCTTGTATTGATGAAAGCATAAAAGAATGTGGCAAATCTATACACACTACTGGAAAATACTATGCCACAGGGAGATGCATTAGTTGCATCAACCCAGAAGGAATCAATGATAATGTGGCATTGTAAACTTGGCCACATGTCTGAATGTGGTCTGAAGATTCTTTCATAACGTAGTCTTCTTCCCGGACTCAAATCAGTAAGTCTACTTTCCTATGAGCATTGTGTTATAAGTAAGAAACATAGATTAAAATTTGAAAGATGTACTGCCAGAAGCAAACACATTCTAGACTTGATTCATTCTGATGTATGGGAATCACCAGTTCCATCCCTAGGAGGAGCACATTATTTTGTATCATTTATTGATGACTACTCCATGAGATTATGGGTGTATCCAATCAAGAGGAAGTCAGATGTGTTTATAGTGTTTAAAGAATTCAAAGCACAGGTGGAACTTGAATCTGGAAAAAGAATCAAATACTTAAGGATAGATAATGGAGGAGAATATAAAATGGCAATTTTATTTCATTTTGCAAGCAAGAGGGTATTCAAAGGCAGTTCACTATTGTGCATACACCTCAGCAAAATGGCGTAGCAGAGCGGATGAATAGAACCATAATGGAAAGGACCAGAGCCATGTTGAAGACTGCAGATCTAGCCAAGTCATTCTAGGCTGAAGCAGTCAGAACCGTTTGTTATGTGATAAATCGGTCACCGTCAGCAACAATTGGTTTGAAGACACCGATGGAGATGTGGATTGGTAAGCCAGCCCAATATTCTTCTCTTCACATATTTGGATGTCCTGCATATGTAATGTGTAATGCCCAGGAAAGAACTAAACTGGACCTAAAGTCCAGGAAATGCATATTCTTGGGTTATGCTGATGGAGTCAAGGGGTATCGCCTATGGGATCCCACTGCCCGTAAGGTCGTAGTCAGCAGGGATGTGATATTTGCTAAAAATGAAATGCAAAATAAAGAAAACAACAACACTTCGAAAACGACTATTGTTCAGATAGAAGAAATAAAGATTCTTCTGAATCCGCACTAAAGCATGAGGAACAAAAACCAAATGAGGCCAATGATACAGAAGTTCGACATTTAGTACATGAAACAAGGAAACCATCATGGCACTCAGATTATGTAATGGCAAGCAATACTGCATATTGTCTTCTAACAGAAGATGGAGAGCCATCAACTTTCCATGAGGCTATTAGTAGCACTGATGTTTCTTTGTGGATGACAGCAATGCAGGGAGAAATTGAAGCCTTGTATAGAAATAATACATGAGAGCTTGTTCCATTACCACATAGACGTAAAGCCATTGAAAATAAATGGGTCTACAAAATCAAACGAGATGGTAACGATCAGGTGGAACGATATCGTGTAAGATTGGTAGTGAAGGGGTATGCTCAGAAAGAAGGTATTGATTTTAATGAGATATTTTCTCCAGTTGTTAGACTTACTACTATCAGAACTATATTGGCTATGTGTGATGTGTTTGATTTATATCTAGAGTAGTTAGATGCAAAAACTGCATTTCTTCATGGAGAACTTGAAGAAGAAATTTACATGCTCCAACCAGAAGGTTTTGAAGAAAAAGGAAAAGAAAGCTTGGTTTGCAAATTAACCAAATCTCTATATGGCTTAAAGTAGGCGCCAAGATGTTGGTACAAGAGATTTGATTCCTTCATAATTAGCCTCAGATACAACAGACTCAGTACATACCATTGTACGTACTACAAGAGGTTTGGTAATAATGATTTCATTATTTTATTGTTGTATGTGGATGATATGTTGGTTGTAGGCCCCAAGAAAGAAAGAACCCAAGAATTGAAGGCACAATTGGCTAAGGAGCTTGATATGAAGGATTTGGGCCCAGCAAACAAGATTTTAGGGATGCAAATTAACCGAGACAGAAAAACAAGAAGATTTGGCTTTCTCAAAAGAATTATTTGAAGAAAGTCTTGCGACGCTTCAACATGCAAGATTGTAATCCAATTCCTACCCCACTTCTTGTCAATTATAAATTATCCTCAAGTATGTGTCCTAGCAATGAAGCAGAGAGGATGGAATTGTCTCATGTGTAGTATGCATCAGCAGTGGGAAGCCTAATGTACGCTATGATTTGTACAAGATCAGATATTGTTCAAGCAGTTGGTACGGTCAGTCGGTTCATGGCGAATCCTAGTAGAGAGCATTGGAATGTTGTGAAGAGGGTCCTAAGATACATTAAAGGGACCTCAGATGCTGCATTATGTTACGAAGGATCAGAATTTATTGTCAGGGGATATATTGATTCAAATTTTGCAGGTGATCTTGACAAAAGAAAATCCACTACAAGTTATGTGTTTACTCTTGCAGGAGGAGCAGTAAGTTGGGTATCAAAGTTGCAAACTGTTGTTACATTGTCTACGACTGAAGCTAAATATATGGCAGCTACGCTGGCTTGCAAGGAGGCAATATGGATTAAAATACTATTGGAAGAACTTGGGCACAATCAAGAGAAAATTTCTCTATTTTGTGACAATCAGGGTGCCTTACATATTGTAAGGAATCCGGCTTTTCATTCTAGGACAAAACACATTGTAGTACAGTATCATTTCATTCGAGAAGTTGTGGAAGAAGGAAGTGTGGACATGCAAAAGATTCACACCAAAGACAACCTAGCAGATGTTATGACAAAACCAATCAACACTAACAAGTTCATATGGTGTAGATCCTCTTATGGTCTAACAGAAACGTAAGTGGCATGAAACTGGCAAGACTAGAAAGGATGAAAGGAAAAAGAAAAAAAAAAAAGGGTTTGAAAATGACTTTAAGTGGGAGAATGTTAAATTGTAAAGTCATTTCTAGCATTCAAAGTCTAACATAGGGGCTGTACTATTTTATATGGTGGCTACACTATTCATTTGGTGGTTGCACAAGTTTACAAAGGTTGTTGCACTATTCATTTGACGACTTTAAAAAAGAGGCTTACAAAACCCTTATAAATAGGGAAGTGATATTGAAGGAAGATATCATCCCAAGCATCTCCAACTCCACCTTTAGAGAGAGAAATGAAGTACTCTCCTGCAAAGTATATTTGTTGTAGCATGTGTTTTTAGTTTCTCCTAATTTGAGAGAAGTTATATCATTATTTTTCATAGTGGATTCCTTCTACTCTTACCCATAATTTTTCCCTCGATTTATTTGGGGATTTTCCACGTAAATGTTAGTGTCAATTCCTATTTTCTCATTTCTTATTTCAGCTATGTGATATTATTCCTACCCATTCAATTTTCTAACATAATGGCACATTAATGATAAATATTGACTAGATTTCCAATTGCACTAAGCAACTCTATTGTAAAAAGCATACAAATGATACAGTTGTCTTCACAATATTTGTAAGGGGTTTTTGGCTTCTTACTTCAGAGATCAAACATTTAGAGTTGATCACTATCCATATAATAAGGGTAGGTACCGAGTTTGTTATGATGGGACATTTTATGGGCTATGGATTTGTTATGTTTCAAGATGAAATTTAAAGTTGGGACTATTATGTAAGGATGTCTCAAAACAAAGTATAGATTAAAACAATTAAGTACAACTCCATTTTTTTTCCCGTGCAATGTTGCAAGAATATAAATATGTTGTATTACTATTTGTTATTATATATAATGATGTTAAGTTGACTTATTTCCAATGTTAAATTTACTAATTTGAGATAAATTAATTAAATAGATTTTGTTGAATAAGATACCGAAATTCTTCATTATGTTTGACTAACTATTAAACCTCGTATAAGAGTTAATATTTAACTAACTAGGCATCAATACCCCTACTACTAATAGTAATTCAAAATAACCACGATAATAATTCATGCATATAAAATTTATAAACAATTAATTTAATCATAAAAAATACAAATGTCACTCCCATCATTTTTTGCCTCCATACAAATGAAAATAAGTTTAATATTTTAATGTAAATCACAAACGACCTACTTTTTGAAGGCAGACTTCTTGGCTGAGATGAGATAGGATTGTGTCATTTTATGATTGGTCAAATTTAAACCGTGTGGGAACAGAAGATTTCTCCATTTCTTAAAAGAAAGAATTACCAATCCACCAAACAAGCCCGATATTATATAATTTATAGAAGCGGCAGCAGCCTGGAAGTAAAGTCAGGGAGAGACGGAGAGAGATGGGTTATCACAGGATTTGTGTGTTGACGGCGATGGCGGTGGTGGCGGTACTGATGGGTACAACGAACGTGGCGGAGGGCCAGCAGACGCCGGCGTGCGCGTCGAAGCTGGTGCCGTGTGCGAACTACATAAACTCGACGAACCCACCGGCATCGTGCTGCGATCCTCTGAGACAAGCGCTGGAGCATGAGGGAGACTGCCTCTGCACCCTATACAATACCCCCGGCTTGCTCAAAACCTTCGGTATCAACGTCACCGATGCTCTTCTCCTTCCTCAACACTGCAAGATCCCCGGCAACGTCAATATCTGCAGCAACAGTACTCTCTCTCTCTCTCTCTCTCTCTCTCTCTCTCTCTCTCTCTCTCTCTCTTTGAGGAATTAGTTCTGTGATTCTTTCGTCAATTCTTTGGTTCTATTCCCATTTTGAAAAAAAAAAAAAATGGGGAACTCAATTAATTGAGTTTACTCGGACGGCTCCTCCAAATTGCTACTTTTGATTTAATGCTTCATTTCTCGAAAAATTATTATTTTCTTTATCAAATTGAGTTTGATCTTCATCGATTTTCTTGTGACAACCTCCTACAGGTCCTAATTTTGAACATAATTCTCAACTAAATTAATCTGAAAATTTTCACTCTTTAATCTCCTCCTTCGATTCCTCAGCTTTGAGCTACTCTGGTTTGTTATCAAGTCCTTAATTTCAACGCATTTTATTGGCCCACCTTATCAGCTCTCAAAATCTGATCTTTAACAGTATCATTATTTGGGAATTTTAGTTTCCTCAATTGAATTTTAAATTGTTCTGTTCTTATTCTACCATTTATTTTCCTTGATGCAGATATTATTAACCATTTTTCGTTTTGTTTTCTCGTGAATCTTTGATACAGATTCTGCCCCGTCTCCCACATCAGTACCGGCGCCTCCAGGTAACCAATTGTCTCCTCGGCTTGTAGCTTCTTCTTCTTCTATTTTTTTTTTTTTTTTGTTAATGGAAATAGGCTGCATATATCAGTCAGCTTCATATGGAGTTTCTCAGTTTTTCACAGCTTCATCTATCGTTTCGTTTTCTTGTGAATTCTTTCCCTCATCTCCACCATCAATGAAGCATGTAAATTCCTTTTATATATATATATATATATATATATATATATATATATATATATATATAACAATAAAAGCTTTTAATTAAAACATCCACTGCATAAAACTTAAAAAAAAATGAATTATAAAAATTAAGTTAACAATTTCTTTTAAATGCTTACTGTGTTTAGAGTTAGAAGCCCTAACTGCAACTCGCAACCAGCCAAAATAAATAGTGACAGGTGGAGGAATTTGAAGAAGACACGCCCCATCAATCAATTTTTTTTAAATCAACATTCACTTAAGGGTATTTTTAGAAATAAATTTATAAATCCATTAAGAATATTAACGGTTTCTAATTAAAGGAGATTGTACTTTATATAAATACTTTGACATTACTTTTGGAAACATGAATTTTAAATTCAGTTCTGTATGGCTTGGATAAATTTTAATATAATTTAAAATTATATTTTATCTAAATTTAATATAAATTTAAATTTAATGCCTCTTCAAACCTAGAATGAAGGCGTTATGTTATAGTTATTTTAATTTAAGGTATATAATGTATCTTGCGTTTAGCACAAAATATTTTTTGTATTTTAAGGTCAAAGTAAAAAATGCTTAGCCTTGCGTTAGATGTTGGTCCATGCACAGCTTCTAAGGGCATGTTTGGGCAGTAGTAGGAAGCACTTTTTGGATTTAAACTTTAGCAGGTCAAAGGGGGCGGGCGGACTAAAAAGGTTTTCCACACTAGCGACGACCCTCACCAATACCAAACAAGGCTCGAAAACTTGTAATCAAAATAGGGAGCTGAAAGTTGGACGTTGAGTTTTCCCATTAAGACGAAAAACCTCAATAGTATGGCTTTTGATGGAATGGTTCAACTCAATTGCCTGCGAGATTGGTAAAGGTAGCTGTCTATTAGGGCCATGGTACGTGTAGGAAATGTACAATCGAACATATTATAACATTGTCTGCATGTTCCCTTTTGAGCATCCACATTACATCTTCTTCTTAGCAGAGGGTGGTCTCGTATATATCCTTCCAAGATTACTATGTATAAACCGATTATGACCTGCTTGCCTCGTTGCCTTTCACCATCCTCTACCCTGTCTTCATCGATGGAGTTTAAATTCCACAAGCCTTATTTTAGGATTCTTCATATATATAGGAGTGAGAATAATTACCAAAACCCAGTGCCTTCAACATCACGTCATGCTAGGGTTATACATACAACAGCAAATGCTTCATTTTTGTTTGTGTGTCTATTGATGATGCTGGAATGAATGGTGCAGGCGTACCTGGAAAAGATGAGAATGGCGGAGTCTCCAATGCATGGACTGGGGCGTGGAGCTTAGTGGTAATTTGGGCGTCCGTGATGCTTTACTAGAGTTCCTTCTTAACCCACAGAAGGAAATAGACGGACATTATTTAGACAATGTACTGACTATGGAGGGATTGTTTTCAGTGTGATTTCCACGTATAGAGGCCTTCTTGCTTGCTTAATATTGGGTCTTCATTAGATTGATCTGAATTCAACAGTGTTGTTGTTGCTATAAAATTTGTTGTTGAATTAATATGTTGTAATTGTTCTTTCTGTGCTTTGGGCTTGTTTTCTTGGAAAATACTTTTTATTTTTTGTAAGTCTGTTTGGATCAAAGATTTTGGTTTGAAACAAGATAAATAAGAACTGTATTTTTTTTTTCTCTACATCAAAAAGCATTAATAATGAAAACTTATTCTAATATGACTAAAAATTGATAAAGATAAATTATTAATCATATGTAAAATCGAAATTTTATTCACAAAAAGCTATATATTTTATTTTCCTTCTTATTTTTATTGATAATAAAAAATGAGAAAGTAAATCTATATATATATATATATATATATATATATATATATTATTTCTATATTTTTTAAGTTCCAAATGGGACTCTAAGGTGCTTGAAACTTAGACAAAATATGCCCTTAGCAAGATCAGAAGTGGTTGGAGCTATGATTATACGTACTTGTAAAATGTCTGCACTTTGTTAAATATTTTGAAAAAAAAAAAAATATTTTTGGAGTCTAACAAAAGAAATCATTTTCAAAAATGTATCCAAGAACATTCGTAAAATATACTTTTTCCAATAAATAATTTTAAAGTGTTTTTTGTATTTTTGGATACAATTTTCCTTTCTTTGGAAAATGATGATGATTACTATTGTTTTTGTTGTTATTGAAAATTCACTTGAATTACCCTTTATCAATGTAGTTTTTATGTTTTTATTTAGTGGAACAATTTTAAAAATAGCTTAGTAAACGTAATATAAAAAAAAAAATGATATGATCTCTTGTTTTTATTTTCAAAAATACTAACACAAAAACTCTTTTTGGGGTTCTTAGGCTCTATTTACTTGTAAAATAATTTTCTTTTTCATTTATGATTTCTCAATAATTATCAAAATATCATAATGTTTTCTAATTTTTAAATTTGTGTAAAAGTTGGAAAATACCTTCTCATTGTTTTTTATTTCTTAAATACATTTTTAAAAATTAAATAATAAGGTAGCATTTTTTATGTTTATTTGAAGATCTAAAAAAAAAAAATTAAAAAACACAAATAAATACATGCTTCCCATTCGATAATCATAAAAGTGATAAAGAAAATAAATAAATCAATGAACAAAATTGAGTTTAACACATGATTAAGATATGATTCTCATTCATTTTTAGTAACATTATCACACATTTTATTCTCTTTTCATTAAATTGTTCTTTTTGTCTTCCTTGGAAATCTTCCTTCTAAGACTTGAACATTTTGTTGTCATCTGGCATTACTTCCTCCATAAGGAGTGATCTTGTATTGCTTGTACCTCCCTATCTTTCTTTTTATCAATTCCTTTCTGCACAGCCCCCTATCCAGTACTATAGTAGCTCATCCTTCCCATCTTTAATGTTCCTTCAATTCTTTCTCTAGTGGTAACCAAGTATGTAAAACTATAGGAAGTGCTTTTGATGAGATAACTAAAATATGAATCTTTGAAGGTATTGACAAATAAAGAAATTACTTCTCTATCCTCAACGGGAGGATGTACCTGTGCTGCAATCTCTCTCCATCAATAAACGTATTCTTTAAATGACTCACTTACCTTCTTCTCCATATTTTTTAAAGTCACACTATCAGGAGTTATCTCAATCACGTGCCTACACTAGACAATAAAAAGCATGAGCTAGATCCTTCTAGGCGCAAATCCTTGTATTGTCTAACTAGATATACTATCTCATGGTTGCCCCACTCAAACTATCTTGGAAAAAATGGATAAGCAACCATCTTTTGACAATACACACTTAGATGGGTTATTGGACACTTAGACCCTTGAATTTCTCAAAATCAGGAACTTTGAACTTTGGGGGTAAAACAACATTAGGTACTACACACAAATCAAACGCATTGACATGCCCAAACATGTTTGTGTACCTTCCACAACTCACAGGTTCTTCCTTAATAATTCATACCTACAGTTCACCTCCAAGATAGGGATATGTTCTTTAATTGTTTCCTTGGTTATTCCCCTTTCTTTAGTATCAAGAATTATGGTTGGTGGGGCATGTGTATTCCCAGTTGATTGGAACCCTAGGGTCAGTGCCATTGGAACAAATGAATATAATCTTGGCCCCAAGCTTGTTGTCACATTAACTGGCTATGAGGAAGTGTGTCCACTGACTCATGTGAACCCTGGTGGAAATAAAGGATCATCTTCAATTGTGGGTTCTAGAGGTTATACAGCTTTCCCCTTACTCATGGTAGTAAGCATCTCCATCAATATTCATTTGATCCTTAATCTCACGAACATCAGGACTAACCTCCTCATGGCTTTGCTTAAGTCCCAACATGCGGTTTTCCAAATGCTCTCAAATGATTTTGACTCTTCGTCTAGTATTATAAGGTTGCAGGGATATTACCTTATTCTACTTAATGTTGGAACCTTGAAATTCTAATCAAACTCATTTAGATTTCTAGCTTTGCCATTCTGACACGTTGATTTTGTAGGTAATTGGAATGTGAGCAATGGCCCATTGACAATGATTGTGTATGAAATGCATGAATATTACTTATGCAATGCAACCTAAAATAGCCACTTTGCCAAAATTCTTGGAATAGCCTCGCCATTCCATCGTGTCTAAAGAAAATACAAAGAAAAATTCAAAAAGAAAGCTCACTCTTTTTTTTTTTCAATTTGTCCAACCAATTTTATTAAAAAACAAACACATATTGTAGTAACCCGGAAAAAAATATTAGTAACTAATTAATTAAATACTGGTTTAATTAAACACATACATATATATATATATATATATATATATATAATGTTAATATAAAATAATAATGCACGTGATCGTTAAATGCCATTAGGTGGATTTGGATTTCAAATTGAAATCCAATTTCTTTGTAATTGGAATTTGGTTCTCCTCTCCCGGCGCACACCTCTCTATCTCTCACGCCTCTCTCAATTTTCTTTTCTTTTCTCTCTCTCCTCACGCTCTCCCACTCTCACTCACACTCTCTCTCTCTCTCTCTCTCTCTCTCTCTCTCTCTCTCTCTCTCTCTCTCTCTCTCTAGATTTCTCCATGATCTAGGAGCTTTTCTTTTCAAGTCTAGCGAAGTAGATTTTTGAACTGGATTTTCCAAGCGCCACTCCAAGGCTAGGGTAAGATTTAGGGAATTAAGCAAATTTGATGTTTTTGAGAGTTTAATTATTTATTTGGAGTTTGTGGGCCTATTATATGTTAAAATAGTATTTTACTTCGGGTTGAGTTGATTAAACTAAGATTTATGAATTCAGGGTTCATGCGAGCACCGTAGGCACATTTTTGGGAGCCCTACAGGCGTAACTTCAAGAAACCAGGTAAGGATAATAGATTAAACCAGTTGTTTTGTAAATTCTACTAATTAAAATGGAAATTATCTGTGTTTGTATATGATTATCATGCAAGTTTTGAAAGCCAACCGTTTAAATTGAGGGTTTTGAGCTTAGGGTTGTGTTAATAGCTATTATTTTCGAAAATGAACCAATCAAAGTAAAGAAAAAGGCTAGCTGATTTAAGTAATGGATTCTCTGGATAAATTTGATTGGTTGAAATGATTGGTTGGAGTTGTTTTACATTTTCTAAATTTGGTCAAGGTGAGTAGGGTTAATTATCTTCATTTTTCTTACTAATGCTTATTTTGAGTATTAAATAAATTGTGCAGATAATTTAACCTATATTTTCAGTAAAGCAGATAATGAACATAGATTGACTTATTATTTTAGTGGTTAAATAAATATGTATATTATTCAAATAGTGTGGCATGAGGAAAAATGAAAATATTGTGTTGAGTTATGAAATATGTATAATATGGTGAAATACTGAAATGCATTGGGATTATATTGTATTTAGAATTGGTTAATCAGAACAGAGTATTAAAGTTAAATTGCAATGTATGGTTTGAGAACTCCAATAGACCATGGTACACACAGTTCCGTTGCGAGAGTTATGAAGAGCTTAGTGCAACCACACGTCTTAGAGAGAGTGTTGGTATTGAATAGTCGATTGAGCTGGGAAAGGTAGAGTTCCCCCTAGAGTCTAGACTAGCATGGGAAAACCAATCAGCCTAGTAGACTGAATAGTTGGGAATTGATTTAACTTTAGTGGGCCAACCAGGGTTAAGTCTAGCCTACGGGCCCCACAACCCGTTATGAGGGGAAGCATGTCGATTTTTATCTATCTAGCAGTGAGTTCTAAATTCATATCTATAGATTTAACCAGAGTATAATAGAACAATGTATGTAAATGTAGAACAGTGTATATGAATACAGTATATATGAAGACAAAGGATATAAAATGTGATAACAAAGTATGTGATAGGAGAACAGAGCATGTGAAAATAAAGATTATGAAGAGTTGGATTTTACAGAGATAAGAGCATACAAAGTAAAGTAACAAAGTATTAAATGTATTAAATATAGTATTATTATATGTATTTGGGGCAAAGTAAACTCTTTGTCTGAGGGTGTGCTGAGAAAGGCGAGTGCCCTGATAGGTATCAGTTGTAGCCATACCAGGTTGCAAAAAGTATTATAATAGAGGGGAGTTACATGTATGGGCGTGTAATCTCCCCTATCTTCGGGAACTTTCGATTATAAATAATTGTGTGTGTGTGTGTGTCTGTGTCTGTATATGTGTGTGCGTGCGCGCATAGTTGCATTATATGTATTTGGGGCAAAGTAAACTCTTCGTCCAAGGGTTCGCTGAGAAAGGCGAGTGCCCTGATAGGTATTAGTTGTAGTCATATCAGGTTGCATAACGTATTAGAGCAGAGGGGAGCTACATGTATGGGCATGTAATCTCCCCTATCCTCGAGAAATTTCTCTTATAAATAATTGTGTGTGTGTGAGTGGGTATGGTCTGAGAATGGTTTTATAACTGTGGTTAATTAACATATGACGATATTTTGTACACACTAAACTCATGATAGCCACACACTGGCATTAATTTATTTCGTTTTACTGAAATGTGTCTCACTTGTTATACATTTCATCTTTCTTAGGACCTCTGCATGATCGAGCTTAGCAAGCTCGAGATTGGGTTTTTTTTTTTTTTTTTGGCATAGAATTGTTTTGAGAGGGTACAGATCTTGGATGTATTTTTAGGTTTAGGTTTTTTTTTTTTTTTTTTTTTTTTTATGAGAAATATATATATGGATACTAGATGTTAGGAAATTTTTTTTTTTTTGGATGTGTATATAGAACTCTAATATATTATTGAGGATGTTTATTTATTTTTCCACTACATGATTGAGGTTATGGTATCAGACACAGGTCATTAGATCACATCACACCCCGGGCCCCACTTGGCAGGTTCAGGGCATGATTGTGATGCCCCGAACCCACAGATGGGTTCCATGTGTGATTTTAGTAGCCTAACATGTCTCTGTATCATTTAAAACATACATGATACTATACTGAATGAGGGCCTAACCTCATAGGGTACAAGTAAATCTTATACACAATCACATATGTACGCAGCGGAAATGTTATTTTTATATATATACAACATACTATAAAACGTACCATACCAAAGTTTATACATAACTAGGATCAACATTCTAAAATACCATGCATACCTCGGATGTCTACAAAACCGAATAATGGCAACCCAGTTACAGAATTTGTACTTATATAAGTACTCTACATAGCTAATCGACACCCATGCTTCCGAACGTTAGGATGCTAGTTTCGGCTATCCGAAGGACCTGAAAAACATTTGTATATTCGGGGTGAGACACCTCCGAGTTAGGAAGAAAATAGGTTATATCAATGTGTGTTGACCTTATAGGTCGCACCCAGTTTTGATAATGACAAATATTGATATTTGATGTTTGTTAAGTGTTTGTGCAGGTTCAAATTAAACTTCCTTGATGGCACTTGAAGAAACAAGAAGACCGTGAAGCTTTGTAATTTACATTGTAATATATTAGACATTTATGTAATAAGTTCTATAATAGTAATCTAGGATATGGTTTGTATGTCTATCACCTGCACATCATGCACACAAGATATAGTGTGAGCTCAACTTGACCATAGTAAGACCCTAGGCTCCACCACTCACACAAACATTGCATAAAATATGATTGTGAAATAATTGTGTTGAAATTGACAATATCTAAGCAAGCAAAGAAGGGTCGGGCAACCGAACCTTTGGAGTATAAAACTCCCCAGGCGCCCGAACTAAGACAAAGTCAAATAGTTGACCATCCCTTGAGCAACCAAACCATAAATCCATGTATCTTCTTCGGACGCCCGAACACTTTGAAAGGGACTATTCACCAACTCGGACAACCGAGGATTATAGTTCAAAATCAGCCCGGGACGACTAAACACAAGAGTTCGGTTAACCGAATTTAGGATCGGGCACCCGAACCTACGAACAAATGTTTCTAACTTTTGTTCGGGCTGCTGAGCCAAGACACGGGTGCCCGAATTAGCTTAGAATACTTTTATTGTTGTGTCTTCTTGGGCAACCGAACCTCGATTCAGCCACCCGAACTCCAGCCAGTTAAAATTAAATTAACCGCTGTAAAATTGGGTTTATACGAGCTAAGTGAAATTTAATTATTTGGGACTTTCTTAATTATTCCCATTGTGTCCCAAACGGTTATAAATTTTTACCAACCTATAAATAGGCCTTCATTTGCATGATTAGAAAATAATTAGCAAAAGTGATTAGCAAAAATTCAACAAAAATTCTCTCTCTCCTGAAAATCCAATTTTTGCTCTAATACTCTCAAACTTGCATCCTCCTGATCAAATCCAAGATTGTGAGAGTTTCATTCATGTTTATTTGATTGTTGCTCAGAGCTAATACTCCCATTGTTGTGTGTGCTTGAGATTTATTTTGTTGGGAGCATAGCTTAGGTTTATCTCACGGATTTCTCATTTATAAATCTCGTATGGGACTAAACCAAGAAAGCTTAGGATATTTGCACTTCATTGCAAGCATCCAATAGCTTTGCTTTTGGTGTGCAAAGATTTTTTTTAAACAAGCAAGCAACCTTTTCAAACTAGCTTTGTGCTCATTTTAATGAAGAAAATCATTCAGAATCTAGTTTGATTATTTGCATAGTATACTTGGAATATTGATGTGTTGTTGAAATATTTTGTTTAGATTCCAAGTCATTGCTTGTGTTGATTATTCTTGAGCATCATACTTATTGTATTGTGTTGAATACTCTTAAACTTCATATTGACAATACTGTGTTGAGTATTGATAGAACAAACCCTACATCACTGAGCTTACACTATATCCTTACTTTTGATGCGTATGTGATTGAGTGTATTATTTGGGTACAAATCTACTTTACGTGAAAGCATTATTTTGTTGTACCATTTGATTATAAATCTGAGTGATTCCAGGCATGGCCTGAGGGGGCGGTAATCTAGCCCGGTGAGGATTGGTGTAAAGGTTGAGGTCAGTCCTGTGGTAATTGACCTGGTTTGTATAGGTGTCGCTCTACCCGTTTAAGTGAGCAAGTTATAGTGGTTGTGACGCCCCGAACCCGCCAAGTGGGGCTTGAGTGCCACGTGTTCCAATCACCTACATCTAATACCATAACTAACATGCACGCAATGAAACATAAAATAAATAACCTCAAATAATACCAGAGTTCTATATAACAACCTAAAAACAAACACTACAACATCCAGATATCGATATCCACAATCAGCATTTAAAACATAACCCATTACAAATATATATATATATATATCACAATATCTCAAAAAAAACCACCAAATACAATCCCAGCCTAAGCCTTAAAACCCGGTCTCCAGAAGAACCTGAAAAATTGTTAATCCACTAGGGTAAGACACTTCTCAGTAAGGGAGGAATATATTATAACAGTGTGTGACAAATGAATTTTAATATTTACATATCAAAATAAACTGCTTCTCATATAATATCAATAACAACTGAGAAAATGTTCCATTAATAACATTCCCGACATCTAATGCCATACACACATCCAATATGCACAAGTACATAATTTTTATGCAGGAAAAAGTCCCAAAGGATAGGGAAGATTACCCGCCCATACAAGTAGTTTCCCTCTGCTCTGATACTAAAAACTACCTACCAGAGCACTCACCTTACTCAGTAAGCCCTTAGGTGAAGTATTACCTCGCCGCTAGTACACACATCTTTATTAATTTAAAAGCGAAGGTTTCTGAGAATCGGGATGTCTACCCGCCCATACAAGTAGCATCCCTTTGCACTGATACCCAGAAACTATCTATCATAGCACTCGCCTTTCTCAGCAAGCTCCCGGCGGTATGTTTACCTCGCCGCATGCACACACATGCATTCACAATTTGCTATATCATTATTATTATGCTATAATAAAATTCACATGCGCACAACACATCCACATAGGAATCATGCAACTTATAATTCATCTTCCAATGCCCTCGGTACGTGGCCCACACAAGGCAACTGCGTACATGTCAGTACGTGGTCCACATAGATACCTACGTACTTCTTATCTACACGTGGCCCACATAGGCACCCCTACCCACACAGGATACGTAACATGGCCCACACAGGCGCCACCATCCACACAAGATACATAACATGGCCCACATATACACCATTATCCACACAGGATATAACATGGCCCACACAGGCACCACTCCAGCTTCCGCAACACGTGACCCACACAGGCACCACTATTCACCAGTATCCAATCCCCATGACCTACCCGTTGTACATTAGTAGAACAAGCTCCTCGACCTTCCAATGTCCTACCCCATATAAATGACAATATGACAAGCTTCTCGACCTGCCAACGTTATATCATGATTTATATTTAGACAATATAACAACCTCCTCATGCCAACGTTATATTGAGATGCATACGAATAACCAAACCAATTAGTTCACACAGACACATTAATGCATTTCCACATAGGAATCCAACAGATCAATTCATTTCCCACACAGTATCCCAACAGATCAATACATTTCCATACAGGAGTCAAACATAACAATTCATTCATCATGTCATAATCATTCCAAACACCCCCACATGCAAACTCAAATACCATAGTAATTCATATTTAATTTATTAGGAAAAATTACTCCCATGTCACATGAATTTAATATCACATGCAATTATCCCAAATATAAACCTTAAACAAAATTATCATTTTCTAGTATTCAAACGGTTCTAAAAGTCATATAGATCAATAATAAATTTCATATGCTCGTAAATAACTGGTTCACCTTAATAAAATACTGATATAATTTTATTCCCCCTTACTTAATTTCCTAAACCACGCCTGCATGACTCCCAAAATTATACCTAAAGCACTCACCCGAACCCTAATTCAATCACATCAAGCACAATAAAATATTATTTTAACCTTTCCTCAATTACAATAATTAAATACCAATTAATTTCTAAATAACCCATTCATTCCACTTTTGGGGCTATTCCTACAACGATCCCACGAGAAATCCGCTCCACTAGATTTGTAGAGAATCATCCCTAGATTCTCGTGATGGTGTTCGATTGTCAATTTGTCTTAAAATTTAAGAAAAATTGAGGTAGGAGTGAGAATTTGCCTTACCTCGGGAGATATGCCTACGTTACTCCTACGATAAATCCACTTCAGTAGATATGTCGGTGGCGGAGAATGGAGTCTAGTGGTATTTTCGGATTTTCAATTGGACGAGAATCCACCGCAAAATCATAGAGAGAAAAGGAGTGGAGAGCGTGAGCTGAGAGAGTTTTTTTTTTTTTCCTTTCTTTCTTTCTCCTTCCTATTGTGCGTGAATCCCTTTTTTTTTTTTCTTTCTTCTCCTCTTCCTACTTGCTCCAGGAAACTTAGCCTTTAAGTTTTTTTTTTTTTCTTTCCTTTCTCCTTACTAATACTTTTATATATACTTATATATATATATATATATACTTACACATATACTTATATATATATATATATATATATATCCAAAATCCTCAAATTTCTTAATTTAATTAACTTTCTTAATAATAATTAATTAATTAAGAATAATAATTTTTTTAATTATTATTATTATTATTATTATTATTTTTGGATCATTACATTCTGCCCTCCTTAAAAGAATTTTGTCCTCGAAATTCGCTAATCAATTATAGAACAATGAATTAGTTTAACATTTAAATCCTCTATTAAAATATCAAACAACCAATTTATCCCCAAATCAACTCAACCTTCAAGTTCTAATTTTGAGTTTAAGACTCTCTGCTTAGAAACATCACCGTCAACGAATTTACCGTGGTTTTCTGAAACTGACCGGATTCAGAAACTCACAGAAGTCCATCAAGGGATTTTTACCTCTAAGCTACGAAACAAAAATCAAAATCTCCTATCAATATCCTAATCTACCCATTCCTATCCTTATCCTTATTTGTACCTATACTCTGTTATTAATCAATCCTAAAGTCTGCAGAATCTATAACCTAATGGTATGATACCACAATGTGATGCCTCGAACCCGCCAAGAGGGGCCCGGGTGCCACGTGTTCTAATCACCTGCATCTGATACCATAATTAACATGCACGTAGCGAAACATAAATAAATAACCTCAAATAAATACTAGAGTTCTATATAACAACCCAAAAACAAACACTACAACATCCAGATATCCATATCCACAACCAGCATTTAAAACATAACTCATTACAAATATATATCTGTATAAATATAAATATATATATATATACACCAGTATTTCACAATACCCCAAAAAAAACCACCAAATACAATCCCAGCCTAAGCCTTCAAACCTGGTTTCCAGAAGAACCTGAAAAATTGTTAATCCACTAGGGTGAGACACTTCTCAGTAAGGGAGGAATATATTATAACAGTGTGTGACAAATGAGTTTTAACATTTACATATCAAAATAAACTACTTCTCATATAATATCAATAACAACTAAGAAAATGTACCATTAATAACATTCCCGACATCTAATGTCATACACACATCCTATATGCACAAGTACATAATTTTTATGCAGGCGAAAGTCCCCAAGGATGGGGAAGATTACCCGCCCATACAAGTAGCTTCCCTCTGCTCTAATACTAAAAACTACCTACCAAAGCACTCACCTTACTCAGTAAGCCCTTAGGTGAAGTATTACCCCGCCGCTAGTACACACATCTTTATTATTTTAAAGGCGAAGGTTTTCGAGGATCGGGATGTCTACCCGCTCATACAAGTAGCATCCCTTTGCACTGATACCCAGAAACTATCTATCAGAGCACTCGCCTTTCTCAGCAAGCCCCCGACGGTATGTTTACCCCGCCACATGCACACAGATGCATTCACAATATGCTATATCATTATTATTATGCTATAATAAAATTCACATGTGCACAACACATCCACACAGGAATCATGCAACTTATACTTCATCTTCCAATGTCCTCAATACGTGGCCCACACAGAGCAACTGCGTACATGTCAGTACGTGATCCACACAGGTACCTACGTACTTCTTATCTACACGTGGCCCACACATGCACCACTACCCACATAGGGTACATAACATGGCCCACACAGGCGCCACCATCCACACAGGATACATAACATGGCCCACGCAGGCACCATTATCCATACAGGATACAACGTGGCCCAAACAGGCACCACTCCAGTTTCCGCGATACGTGGCCCACACAGGCACCACTATTCACCAATATCCAATCCCCATGACCTACCCGTCGTACATCAATAGAACAAGCTCCTCAACCTGCCAATGTTCTACCCCATATAAATGACAATATGACAAGCTCCTCGACCTGCCAACGTCATATCATGATTTATATCTAGGAAATATAACAACCTCCTCATGCCAACGTTATATTAAGATGCATACGAATAACGAGACTAGTTAGTTCACACAGACGCATTAATGCATTTCCATATAGGAATCCAACAGATCAATTCATTTCCCACACAGTATCCCAATAGATCAATACATTTCCACACAGGAGTCAAAAATAACAATTCATTCATCATATCATAATCATTCCAAACACCCCCACATGCAAGCCCAAATACCATAATAATTCATATTTAATTTATTAGGAAAAATTACTCCCATATCACACGAATTTAATATTATATGCAATTATCCCAAATATAAACCTTAAACAAAATCATCAGTTTCTAGTACTCTAACGGTTCTAAAAATCATATAGATAAATAATAAATTTTATACACTAGTAAATAACAGGTTCACCTTAATAAAATACTGATATAATTTTATTCCCCCTTACCTGATTCCCTGAACCACGCCTGCAGAGCTCCCAAAATTATACCCGTGACACTCACCCGAACCCTGATTCAATCAAATCAACCCCAATAAAATATTATTTTAACCTTTCCCTAATTACAATAATTAAATACCAATTAATTTCTAAATAACCCATTTATTCTAGTTTTGGGGCTATTCCTACAACGATCCCATGAAAAATCCGCTCCGCTAGATTTTTAGAGAATCATCCCTAGATTCTCGTGGTGGTGTTCGATCGTCAATTTGACTTAAAATTTAAGAAAAATTGAGGTAAGAGTGAGAATTTGCTTTACCCCAAGAGATATGCCTATGTTACTCCTACAATAAATCCACTTCAGTAGATATGTCGATGGCAGAGAATGGAGTCTAGTGGTATTTTCGAATTTTCAATTGGACGAGAATCCGCTTCGAAATCGTAGAGAGAAGAGGAGTGGAGAGCGTGAGCTGAGAGAGTTTTTTTTTTCCCTTTCTTTCTTTCTCCTTCATGTTCGGCATGGATCCCTTTTTTTTTTTTTCTTTCTTCTCCTCTTCCTACTTGCTCCAAGAAACTTAGCCTTTAAGTTTTTTTTTTTTCTTTCATTTATGCTTACATATACTTTTATATATACTTATATATACTTATATATATATATATATATATATATATGCTTACATATATACTTTTATATATATATATATATATCCAAAATTCTCAAATTTCTTAATTTAATTAACTTTCTTAATAATAATTAATTAATTAAGAATAATAATTTTTTTAATTATTATTATTATTATTATTATTATTATTATTATTATTATTTTTGTCATTACAGTGGTAATCCTTGTGCTTGTTAGTTAGGCGGGGACGTAGGCAATTAGCCGAACCTCGATAACATATCTGCATGTCACCCTCTCTTTACTACTTTCTGGTAATTGTATGATTAATTAAATTGCTTTATTTACTTTCTGGTATACATTTACTTTACTTGCACTAGATTGACCATATGGTTGTGAATATACTGGTGTCAGGAGGAATACCTAGGGGTTAAATTTTAAAAACACTAATTCACCCCTCCCCCTCTTGGAATCACGGTAAAGTTAACAATTGGTATCAGAGCCACGTTGCATAGAGTAATTGTTATTTTGCAAAAAGATCACATATGACTCATAGCTCCGTGACCCCTTTCCTTGAGGGATCATCTTCCACACGACCTCCTGTTTTTAGTGGTGTTAATTATACCTTCTGGAAACAAAGGATGTGCATCTACCTTCAGAATACTGATTGGAAGGTGTGAAAGATTGTCTCTAAGGGAAACTATGTGCCTATGAAAACTGAGGGTGCAGCTAGGGTTCCTAAGACTGAGGATGAATATGATGATGATGATATGAAAGTTGTAAGTCTAATGTCACTGCTATGAATATTTTATACTACAGTCTTAATGTAAATGAATTTAACAGGATTATGGCATGTTCTACTGCAAAAGAAATATGGGATAAGTTAGAGGTCACATATGAGGGTACTAGAGATGTGAAAGACGGTAGGATAGATATGTTGACTAGTGACTATGAGGCCTTTAGGATGAATGTAGGTGAGTCCATTCAGAGCATGTACACTAGATTCACACACATCATAAACTCACTACATGCATTAGGAGAGACCTATCCCACATAAGAGATGATCAGGAAGATCCTTAGAGGCTTACCTCCTGTTTGGGAAGCCAAGGCTACAGCCATTGCTGAGGGTAGAGATCTTAAGGCCATAACCTTAGATGAATTGATAGGTTCCTTGATTACTTAAGAATTGTCTATAAATGAAAGACTTAATGAGCCTAATAGGGCTAAGAAAGTGATTGCACTGATAGCATCTAATAACACATCTAGTGAGTCTGACACTGATGATGAAATGGCCATGCTAACCAGAAAGTTTAGCAGATTTTTCAAGAAGAACAGGGAGCCATTCAAAAAATATAGACTCTACTAATGAAAAGGGAGAGTCCAGCAAAAGAAAATAAAAATCAAATGCTCCTACGTGCTATAATTGCAACAAGGTGGGGCACATCAAACTAGATTGCCCATTACTGAAAAAGGAAATCATAAAAAAGAAGAAAGCTATGAAGGCGAGCACTTCATGGGACCAATACAGCAGCAGCAACTCGAATTAGATCATAGTGACACGGAGGTCACTAATCTGTGCTTAATGGCACACGAAGATAAGGTATTGTCCTCTAGATCATTATCTTCATTTTATTCATTTGATTCTGATTCTGATTGCATGCCTACTTTTAGAGAGTTACAACTTGATTATATTCGTGTATCTAAATTATTAGGCAAAATGGCCAAAGAAAACGATGATTTGAAAAAGAAATGTGAGAATTGGTCAAAACTGTTTAATATTGCGAAAACCTCTCATGCCTCTATTTTAAAAGAAAAGGATGCTATTAATGTTGAGCTTGAGAAGAAATTGGAGGATAGCTCCAAAATCATTTTTAAATTCACTAAGGATAAAGAAAATTTTGAAAAATTACTTGGTGCCCACAAAAACTCCTTAAGTAAAGAGGGTCTTGGTTTTAATGGTATTGAAAATGTTAGATGACCTAATCTTTGCTTAGGACACTTTACACGTGAGTCAAAATTTCATATTCCTCCTAAAGAACCTAAGTGTAGATTAAGATGTTTTAAATGTAAACAGATTGGTCACATTCAATTTGATTGTCCACTTAGGAATAAGCATGCTAAAATTAGGAAGGTATAGGTAGTTAAGGGAGATCTTGCTACTAACCCCCATGGACCCAACAAAATTTGGGGACCAGCATCAGTCACTTAGTTTATTTTGTAGGTATGTCTAAGATCGTCATCCTCCAAGGACAGATGGTACTTGGATAGTGGGTGCTCATGGCACATGACCGGCGATAAGGGAAAATTCACATCAATTGCTCCCAAGGATAGAGGCTATGTAACATTTGGGGACAATGCCAAAGGACGCATCATCGGGGTAGGTAAGGTTGGTAAGGATTCTTCTCTTAGTATTGATAATGTTTTGTTGGTTGATGGACTAAAACATAATCTACATAACATAAGTCAGTTGTGTGACATAGGATATAAAGTATATTTTGAAAATGAAAAATGCATAGTAGAAAATAAAACATGTCACAAAGTGCTTTTTACTGCTAATAGACATGAAAATGTTTATACTACACCTCTTGATAATCTAGTTTCACAACAAGTAACATGCTTTTCTGCTATAAATGAAGCTAGTTAGTTATGGCATAGGCGTTTAGGACATGTTAGCATGGATTTACTGTCTAAACTTGTTAGAAAAGAATTAGTTAAAGGCTTAACTAAGATGTTTTTTGTAAAGGATAAAATATGTGATGCATATAAAATGGGTAAGCAAACAAAATATAGTTTTAAGAAAAAGAAATTTATATCTACTACTGACCTTTGGAGATGCTTCACCTAGATCTATTTAGACCTAATTTTGTGCAAAGTCTTGGTGGTAAATCTTATGTTTTTGTAATTGTGGATGAATTTTCTAGATTCACATGGGTGTTGTTTCTTGCACATAAAAATGAATCATATGAACAATTCACCAAACTTTGTAGGAGAATTCAGAATGAAAAAGGATATAAAATCACTCACATAAGAAGTGATAGAGGCACGGAATTCAAAAATGAAAGCATAGAAAAATATTGTGACTTAGAAGGCATATCACATAACTTCTCTGTACCTAGGACACCTCAACAAAATGGTGTAGTGAAAAGAAAGAATAGGTCACTGCAAGAAATGGGTAGAACCATGTTGAATGAGCATAACTTACCTAAATACTTTTGGGCCGAAGCCATTAATACTGCATACTATGTTATGAATTGTGGAACAACCATAAGCCTAATATTTCCTATTTTCATATGTTTGGTTGTAAATGCTTTGTGCTTAGAGATAATGAATATCTAGGAAAGTTCGACTCAAAATCCGATGAAGGAATTTTCCTAGGATATGCATTAAATAGCAAAGCATATAGGGTTTTCAATAAAAGAACTTTAACTGTCATTGAATCTATTCATGTTGTGTTTGATGAGTCTAATCTATTTTCAAATAAAGATGATGAAGATGATATTGATATTAGAAAATGCTTAGAGAAAATGTCTATTGAAAACAATGCAAGTGAAAATCAAGAAGCAAATGAAAAATCAACTAAAGATAATGAAAATAGAAATCAAGAGGTGCCTAGAGATTGGAAATTCATTAGAAGTCATCCTATAGATCAAATCATAGGCGAACCATCTCGTGGAGTAGCCACAAGATCCTCCTTGAGAAATATAGTGAATCATTCCGCCTTCTTATCCCAAGAAGAACCTAAAAATATTAAAGAAGCAATAGAAGATAAGTCTTGGGTAATGTCCATGCAAGAAGAACTTAACCAATTTGAAAGAAGCAAAGTGTGGACTCTAGTTCCTAGGCCTAATGAGCACACCATCATTGGAACTAAATGGGTATATAGAAATAAGAAAGATGAGAATGGGTAGTAACTAGGAATAAAGCTAGACTAATTGCCCAAGGGTATAACCAACAGGAAGGGATTGACTTTGATGAAACATATGCTTTTTTTGCTAGGTTAGAAGCCATTCGTATGCTACTTGCCTTTGCTGCTTTTAAAAATTTTAAATTATTTCAAATGAATGTTAAAAGCGCTTTTCTAAATGGCTATATTAATGAAGAGGTATACGTATAACAACCACCCGATTTTGAAAATCATAATTATCCTGATCATGTTTACCGGTTATCTAAAGCCTTGTATGGATTGAAACAAGCTTCTAGAGTTTGGTATGAGAGGCTTAGTGGTTTTCTACTAGAAAATGGGTTTACCCATGGCAAGATTGACACTACACTCTTCATCAAATCCAAAAATGATGATATGCTCATTGTTCAAATTTATGTGGACGATATCATTTTTGGAGCAACTAATGACGAGTTGTGTAATGAGTTTGCCAAATGCATGCAAAGTGAATTTGAATTGAGCATGATGGGTGAACTTAGTTTCTTCTTAGGGCTACAAATTAAGCAAGCCAATTATGAAAATTTCATATGCCAATCTAAATATATTAGGGATTTACTAAAGAAATTTAATATGAAAGATTGCAAAATTCTTGGTACACCTATGAACCCTTCCATTAAGCTTGATAAAGATGAGCAAGGAATCTCTGTTGATGTAAAAGTGTATCGTGGCATGATTGGAAGTCTCCTATATCTCACTACTAGTAGGCCTGATAATATGTTTAGTGTATGTATGTGTGCTAGGTTTTAGGCTACTCCTAAGGAATCTCACTTAAAAGCTGTCAAACGAATCCTTAGGTATCTAGTTAGGACTATAGAATTAGGCTTGTGGTATCCTAAGCATACTACCTATGAGATTGTTAGTTACACTGATGTTGAATTTACCGGTAGTAAGGTTGATATAAAAAGCACTAGCGGCACTTGTCATTACTTAGGACAATCTCTTGTTTCTTGGTTTTCTAAGAAACAAAACTCAATTGCATTATCCACAGCCGAAGTTGAATATATTGCGCCTGGAAGTTGTTGTACCCAAACTCTTTATATGAAACAACAACTTGTGGAATTTGGATTGCACTATGAAACCATACCGATTAAATGTGATAATACTAGTGCAATCATCATCTCTAAAAATCTTATCTCACATTCACGAACTAAGCACATTGAAATTAGACACCACTTTCTTCGTGATTATGTGCAAAAAGGAGATGTGGCTCTTGAGTTTGTATGCACTAAGGAACAATGGGCAGATATATTGACTAAACCACTACCCGAGGATAGGTTCATACAAATTAGACGTGAGTTAGGCTTAATGCATAGTAGAGAAGCTTCTTAGGCTTATATATTCATAACTTGCATAAATTTAGGGGGAGCTCAATAATGGGAACTTTCCAAGTCTTAGCAACTAATATTATTTTTGACTTATCTTCTTGCTTTAGATTTTGTGAAAGTTGATTATTGATTGTGTGCACATGTCAAATATTTATCTATTACATAATCGTATTGAATGAAATGAATAATGATTATCATTTGTAATGCACAACTTGTCCATTTCATGATCGTATTGAAATTTTATTTGCTTGATTGGACATTACTGGACTGTTTGAGTAGTTGTGTATAAACTGTTAGGATACATAACCTCAAACAAGCTACTGTTTACACAGGTTTATTTTGGAAAGTACGGTTTACAAATGGCACTCTGCCGAAATTTTTATAAATCTTTCCAACTTTTCTTGTATATTCGTAACATTTACTCATTGCCTAGTTTACTTTAATTGGCCCTTTTTTCTGTTGCCAAAAGGGGGAGATGGAAAAAGAGGCAAAAATAATGGGTAAAATAATTTGTTCAGAGTGCATATTGAAAGGAGGAGCCTTCTTAGGCCTAACCCATATTTTTGTTAGTTGTATTTGTCATCATCAAAAAGGGGGAGAATGTTGACCTTATAGGTCGCACCCAATTCTGATAATGATAAATACTAATATTTGATGTTTGTCAAGTGTTTATGCAGGTTCAAATCAAACTTCCTTGATGGCACTTGAAGAAACAAGAAGACTGTGAAGCTTTGAAATTTACATTGTAATATATTATATATTTATGTAATAAGGTCTGTAATAGTAATCTAGGATATGGTTTGTATGTCTAACCTGCACATCATGCACACAAGATATAGTGTGAGCTCAACTTGACCATAGTAAGACCCTAAGCTCCAACACTCACACACACATTGCATAAAATATGATTGTGAAATAATTGTGCTGAAATTGACAATATCTAAGCAAGCTAAGAGGGGTCAGGCGACCGAACCTTTGGAGTATAAAACTCCTCGGGCGCTCGAACTAAGACAAAGTCAAATAGTTGACTAGCCCATGGGCGACCAAACCATAAATGCATGTATCTTCTTCGGGCGCCCGAACACTTTGAAAGGGACTATTCACCAACTCAGGCAACTGAGGATTATAGTTCAAAATCAGCCCGGGGGGACTGAACACATGAGTTCGGTTAACCGAACTCAGGATCGGGCACCCGAACCTATGAACAAATATTTCTGACTTTTGTTCGGGCTGCCGAGCCAAGACACGGCCGACCGAATTAGCTTAGAACACTTTTACTGTTGTGTCTTCTCGGGTGACCAAATCTCAGTTCAGCCACCCGAACTGCAACCGATTAAAATTAAATTAACCACGGTAAAACTGGGTTTATACGGGCTAAGTGAAATTTAATTATTTGGGACTTTCTTAATTATTCCCATAGTGTCCCGAACGGTTATAAATAATTAGCAAAAGTGATTGGCAAAAATTCTCTCTCTCTCTTGAAAATCCAATTTTTGCTCTAATACTCTCAAACTCGCATCCTCCTAATCAAATCCAAGATTTTGAGAGTTTCATTCATGTTTATTTGATTGTTGCTCAAAGCTAATACTCCCATTGTTGTGTGTGCTTGATATTTATTTTGTTGGGAGCATAGCTTAGGTTTATCCCATAGATTTCTCATTTATAAATCTTGTGAGGGACTAAACCAAGAAAAGTTAGGATATTTGCACTTCATTGCGAGCATCCAATAGCTTTGCTTTTGGTGTGCAAAGATTTTTTTAAACAAGCAAGCAACCTTTTCAAACTAGCTTTGTGCTCATTTTAATGAAGAAAATCATTTAGAAACTAGTTTGATTATCTACATAGTATACTTGGAATATTGATGTGTTGTTGAAATATTTTGTTTAGATTCCAAGTCATTGCTTGTGTTGATTATTCTTGAGCATCATACTGATTGTATTGTGTTGAATACTCTTGAGCTTCATATTGACTATACTGTGTTGAGTATTGATAGAACAAACCCTGCATCACTGAGCTTACACTATATCATTGCTTTTGATGCGTATGTGATTGAGCGTATTATTTGGGTACAAATATGCTTTATGTGAAAGCACTATTTCATTGTACCATTTGATTGTAAATCTAAGTGATTCCAGGCATGGCCTGAGGGGGCGGTAATCTAGCCCGGTAAGGATTGGTGTAAAGGTTGAGGTTAGCCCTGTGCTAATTGACTTGGTTTGTATAGGTGTCGCACCACCCGTTAAGTGAGCAAGTTATAATGGTAATCCTTGTGCTTGTTAGCCAAGGCGAGGATGTAGGCAATTGGCCGAACCTCGATAATATATCTGCGTGTCACCCTCTCTTTACTGCTTTCTGGTGCTTGTATGATTGATTAAATTGCTTTATTTACTTTCTGGTATACATTTACTTTACTTGCACTAGATTGGCCATAGGGTTGTGAATATACTGGTGTTAGGAGGAATACCTAGGGGTTAAATTTTAAAAATACTAATTCATCCCCCCCTCCCCTCTTGGGATCATGGTAAAGCTAACAGTGTGTGACATACAAGTGTTATTTCAACATAAAACATAACACGATACAATTTCAGTATTTACACAATTAAGTTCTAGTACATACGATACCAAACATACGATCAGTGTCGTCACACTCAAGCAACCGATACCCTACAATTACCGAAGCCTCACAGCAATATCGATGCCAGTACGATGTCCACTCACACCCATCGGTTACTAGCCGGAACAAATAGGTGATATTTCACACCCTCAGATATTGAGTCGAACACTCTCGCCCACGATAATTAGCCGAGACATGGCGTCAGCGTATGATAATTAGCCGCCCCTAGCTAAAAAAAAACATGGAACAATTTTGGAACTTATGTCCCTATACTCATCAGCGTGCGTTAATTAGCCACCCCTATTTGTTTTACAAAACCCTAGAACATTTTACATACAACATTTCATTCCACACTTATTTGAGTATACAACAAATCACATTGTTTTCAATTTTAGAAATATAGTTTAATACAAATATAGGTACGACCATCTCATTACTACCATTTTATACAACATATGATTTTCCAACCGAAATAGAGATGATACCAGAAACCCCAAATTTTCCCAAAAATTGTAACCCAAAAATCTTACATTTTCACCCGATAGATTTTCCCAAATAAGTAACCAAAACATACATATGATCGTAAACTATAGGTTTACCGATCCCGATTTCCAAAAATAATTGATATAAACAGAATCCCTTTACCTTTTTCCGAATGCCAAAATATGAACTCTATGGCTCCAAAACTACGAACCGAGTTCCTAAAACCTAAACATCCAAGAACTATACTTCACTACGATTCTTAATACTACATATATACCGAAATGAAAATGAAATCGAACCCTTACCTTGATTTTGGGTCAAAACCCAAAAATCCCTGAAACGAATTTCTGATTTGCTAAAAACGTAAAGCTTCTCCTCTTGGTCCATGTGATAACGTCAGATTGTTGATTCCAGCAACTAACGACCTGAAATCCTAAAGAGAGAGAGAGAGAGAGAGAGAGAGAGAGAGAGAGAGAGAGAGAGAGAGAGAGAGAGAGAGAGAGAGAGAGAGAGGGAGAGAGAGAGAGGTTTTTTGTTTTATTCTTCATTAAGCAACAAAATATCCTATTTATAGACCCTTGAGTTGATCCAATTCATCGATGAGAGCCTTCGTCGACGAATCATCCACACATTTCATCAACGAATCGGCTCCTTCAGCGACGAACCCTATTCCAATATTTTACAACACGTTCGGTATCTCTTTGTCAACGAGGCTCTGAATTTTGGCGACGAAGAGTACGAGGGCCTTCGTTGACAAGAACAATGGCTTCGTCGACGAAGCCTACAAAAGTTACCCTTTTACCCTTTTGTTATTTATTCAATCTACATATCTTGGGTCAGGTTCTTACAACCCCCCTCCTTACAAAAATTTCGTCCTCGAAATTTGTAATCTCTCATTTACCAACTCAACTACATACCCAAACGCATACCTGACTCTAGGAAGAGCCGGTGGCCACCAACATAGTAGCCCTGTCCCAAATACATACTGTTGGCTTAGTTAGGCTTACAAACTCTTAGTTTTGATGATAACAAAGTAAAGTTACCTAATGTGTTTTCAAGTGATATTATTTCAAGCAAAGATGTTTTGCTCAAATTTCACATACCCTGACATGAAAGTTTACAAGGATCAAAGAATAAGGAAAGTCACACATGAATACCAGAGATCCATAATGAAAGCTCACAGAAGTCTGAAAGATTAAAGAGTGGCATCAAAATGACTCAAAGCAAAGAAGTGTCAAATGTGTTTATAGAACAATCTTTGTAATTACTTCAAAGTTGATTCAAATATGAATTTTTATTTTTAAGCTCATTAGGTAAAGACATACTTAAGAAACCTTAGTTTTAAAGTCTTGGAACATGTTTTTCAAAGTTAAAACAAGTTAAAATTCCAAGGTTAATTAAACAAAAGAGAGAGAAATAAAAAATGACTAGAAAAGAGAAACAGCCAGCTGACAGACGACTATCTATATAAGGACAGACGACTAGCAAGTTAAATGCCCTAAACTAAAAGAAGTCAGAATCCTAACAGATGACTGTCAAGGTTCTGACAGATGACTGCATTGTCAAGTGAGACGCTTGTATATGTTTTGCTAGCCGACTATCATTATTCTGTGTGTTTTGAAAAACTTAATTGCTAAGTGACATACGACTGCCACCATGAGGACAGCCGAATGCCACCTTTCTATTTGTGAATTTTATAGTTGTAATACATGGATAGCTGACTGCTAGTGACTACATAGTCATCTGGCTTATGGTAGATTTTAAAATTTCCAACGGACATATTTTTGAAATTTAAATTATTTGAAGCCCAAATTAATTTACAACTTGGACCCTACTCAGAGTAAACTTGGGGAACAAGTAAGAAGTCTTTCTACATCTATAAATACCCTCAAGGTTTATTAATTTAGACACCAAGAAATCAATTCAGCTATCATACTCTCTCAAAGCTTACTGAAATTCTAAAAGTTTTCTATTGCTTTCATCACTCACAAAAATCTCTGAAGTCTTGCTAAGTTTCTCACTATGATTGTCCATCAATTGTTGATTCTTTCATCTATTAAAAGATACTTACAGTGATAAAATCTTTAGAGTTTCATATTGAAATTTCATATTCTAAATTTACTAAAGTACATAGTTTTTCAATTTGTACTAATCAGCTTTTTGAGGAGCAAGTTCTTGTACGCCTTGTTTTATATCTTTGTAACAAATTGATTAACGGTTCAAGTGTTGAATCGTTGGAACAAACAAGGGGATATTGTTTGGAGAAGGCACGCTCTAGCCTTACCCAAGGAGTGTTGTAACTGGTATTGTTTCGCCTAGTAAAGGAATGGTAAAAGTGAATCCTTTGGTGGTTTTGCCAAGGGCGAGGACGTAGGCTGTGTTGAAGCCGAACCTCGTAAAACCCTGTGTTCTTCTTTTTCTTCCCTACTCTTTATTTATTTATTTTTTTAGCAAAAGTTACGATCTATGTGGTTCCTTTAATTAATAAATTTTGAGTGTTTGATTGTTAAATAGATTGGAAGGTAATTTGTTTTTGATTTGATCAGCATTGATTGCGGAAACTGAAAGAGACTACGTTGGTTGATCTTCCTTAACTTATTATACTAAAAGTTTATTTAAAAGCTAAACATTGGGAAGAAGTGTAATTGTGATACAGGGCTTATACAAGTTCAGCAAATTTTCATATTGATACGGTCTATTATTACAAGAATTGAGTGGTTGATAATTTTACTTTGGTTATGACTACTCTAAATTAATTTTGATTGTATTTAAACATTGATTATTGTTATAA
The DNA here is from genome assembly GCF_029873635.1 of Malania oleifera. Classification (NCBI taxonomy): domain Eukaryota; kingdom Viridiplantae; phylum Streptophyta; class Magnoliopsida; order Santalales; family Ximeniaceae; genus Malania; species Malania oleifera. The sequence goes on from NC_080425.1 coordinate 64,065,416, forward strand.
ACACAAAAGGTATTAAAAAGGAGGAATAAAATTTTTAAATCCCAATTCACCCCCCTCTTGGGAAAGTTATTCCAATTTCAATTGGTATTAGAGCTAGGTTATAGTAATTCCTAACAAGAAACTATAAAAAGATCAAATGGCAAATATAGGAGTAGCACCCTTTGGTGAGGGCCAATCCTCAACCCATCCACCAATCTTTTGTGGACATAACTATACCTTTTGGAAAAAAAGAATGCAAATCTATCTCCAACACATGGATTGGAAAGCATGGGAAGTAGTTATGGATGGAGACCTTATTCCCACTAAGGTAGTAAATGGAAAACAGATTCTAAAAGAGAAAAAGGATATGACCGATTCAGATTATAAAATGCTTCAAATCAATTCAAGCGATATAAATGCTTTATATTGTGCTTTAGATGCTAACGAATTTAATAGGGTCATGGCCTGCAAGACGGCTAAATAAATATGGGACAAATTAGAAGTAGCATATGAAGGAACAATAGATGTTAGAGACAATAGGATATACATGTTAACAAGCGAGTATGAAGCATTCAAGATGAATTTGGATGAAACCATATCAAGTATGTACACAAGATTTACCCACATAATCAATTCCTTAAGTACCTTAGGAAAAACTTATACTACGTACAAAATGATTAGAAAAATTCTAAGAGGCCTTCCCTCCATATGGGAACCAAAGGCTACAGCTATCATGGAAGGTAGAAACTTAAAGACCACCTCTCTAGATGAACTCATAGGTTCACTACTTACCTATGAAATGGCCTTAAAGGAAAGAAATCTTGAACTCAAGCATAAAAGGTCAATTGCATTAAAAGCTTCTAGTAACAGCTCAAGTGAAGAAGAAAGCGAATCAAGTGACTTAGATCAAGATGAATTAGCATTTATTACTAAAAAATTAGGCAAATTCTATGGGAGAAATAAACAGTTTCCTAGAAAGTTTAATAAAAAGAAACCTAAAAGAGGAGAGACAAATAGAAAAGAAACTAAAAGTAAAAAATGAACCTCCTATATGCTATCATTGTAAGAAACCAGAGCATATCAAGCCAGACTACCCGTTACTCAAAAAAGACAAGAAGAAAGAGAAGGAAGCTATGAAGGCCACTTGGAATGACTCAAGCTCCAGCGAGACGGAAAACAAGTCAAGTCGACAAGAGATGGCAAATATATGCTTCATGGCTAATGACGAAGAGGTAAACTCCTACTATTCCTCTATAGAATCTTACAATGAGTCTTGTGACAACATGCCTTCCTATAAAGAATTACTAACTGAGTTGTTTTCTTTACATAAGAGATTCATAAAAATTTCCAAAAGAAATATAACTTTGAAAGATTAAAATAAAGAATTAATGAAACAACTTGAAACATCTAAAACCAGTGAAAAGGAGAAAGATTCTTGTATTGAAAAATTAGAAAATGAAATAAAAGAAATTACTCAAGAGATAGGAAAAATTTAAAGAAGATGATTTAAACAAAAAGGAGTTAGAGATAATCGAACTTACAAAATCAGTAGAGGATAAAGAGAAAATTATATATAACTTCACCAAAGGAAAAGAAAACTTTGAAAACATGATTGGACAATAAAGACTAAATGGAAACAAAGAAGGGATAGGTTATAATAGAAAAACAAACAAAAGGAATAAAAAATTATACATGGGATATTTTGTCAAAGAAGCCAAGCACTATGCTAGTGCTTCTTCAAACAATAAACATGAACACGCCACTTGCTACATGTGCAACAATAAAGGTCATGTAATGTTATGTCAAAGTACAAGTAGAATGGAAAGTCAATAATGGAACTAAAAATAATGCAAAGAAAGTTAAAAGAATTTGGGTTCCAAAGACTAACACATTAAATCTCTCATTGTAGGTATGCTTTAGGACTACACCGTCAATGGATAAGTGGTACTTGGATAGCTGGTGTTCAAGGCACATGACCGATGATCAGACTAAGTTCACCCCATTAAAATAAAAGGATGGAGGATACGTCGCCTTCAGCGACAATGCCAAACGTAAAATTATTGGCATTGGAAAAATAGGTAAAGAACCTTCCCTTACTATTGATAATGTGCTATTAGTAGAAGGATTAAAACACAATCTTTTAAGCATTAGCCAATTAAGTGACAGACTGTTCGAAATAACTTTTAAGAAGGAGAAATGTGTTATCCAAAATCCTGAGAACAATGAAACCTTGTTTATAGCTCATAAGATAAATAATGTTTATTGTATAAACCTTGAGAACTTAGTAAATCAAAATGTAACTTGTTTGGCAGTAATGAATGAAATAAGTTGGTTGTGGCATAGGAAAATAGGCCATGCTAGTATGGATCTTTTATCCAAATTATCTAAGAAAAATCTTGTAAAAGGATTACCAAATACTAAATTCACAAAAGACAAGGTGTGTGATGCATGCCAAAAAGAAAAGCAAGTTAAAATAAGCTTCAAAAAGAAAAAATACATATCTACTAAAAGACCCCTAGAACTCCTGCACCTAGAATTATTCGGTCCAACTAGAACCTTAAGCTTATGAGGCAAACAATATGCTTTTGTAATAGTAGATGACTATTCAAGATTTACTTGGGTATTATTCTTAGCAAACAAAGATGAAGCTTGTGACATGCACCTTATGCAAGAAATTACAAAATGAAAAAGACTATAATATAATTAATTTTAGAAGTGATCATGGTAGGGAATTTAAAAACAAAGATATTGATAAATTCTGTAATGAACATGGAATAAATCATAATTTTTCAACACCTAGGACTCCAAAAAAAAATGGAGTTGTAGAAAGAAAAAATAGAACTCTTCAAGAAATGGCAAGAACCATATTAAAAAAAAATAATCTACCTAAATACTTTTGGACAAAAGCTGTGAATACAACTTGTTATATTATAAATAGAGTATCCATAGGATCAAGTATAGACAAAACACCGTATGAATTATGGAAAGGTAGAAAACCCAACATTTCCTACTTTCATGTATTTGGGTGTAAATGCTTTATTCTTAATACTAAAGATGATTTAAGAAAGTTCGATGCAAAATCTGATGAGGGTATCTTCTTAGGTTACTTTACAAATAGTAAAGCTTATAGGGTTTACAACAAAAGGACTCTTACTATTACTGAATCAATACACATAACGTTTGATGAATCAAATAATTATGACAATAAAGTTAAGAAAGATGAAAAAGAAGATATCTCACAGAAAGTATAAGATCTTGAAATAAAAGAAGAAAATAATAATGAAGCTTCAAATGAAAACATCATATAAAATCTAGAACTACCTAAAGAATGAAGATATGCTAAAAGTCACCCAAAAGACCAAATTCTTGGTGAACCATCAAAAGGAATAACCACTAGAGCCTCATTAAAAAATATTTGTAACAATTATGTCTTTTTGTCTCAAGATGAACCTAAGAATATAGAAGAAGCCTTAAAAGATGATTCTTGGATTATAACTATACAGGAGGAACTAAATCAATTTGAAAGGAGTCAAGTATGAGAACTTATACCTAAACCCAAAGATAAATTAATCATAGGAACCAAATGGATGTTTAGAAATAAAAAGGTTGAAAATGGGGTAGTTGTAAGAAATAAAGTTAGGCTAGTAGCACAAGAATATAATCAAGAAGAAGGTATAGATTATGAAGAGACCTTTGCTCCTGTAGCAAGAATGGAAGCTATAAGAATGCTTTTTGCCTATGCAACCAATAAAGACTTCAAATTATACCAAATAGATGTAAAAAAGTGCATTCCTAAATGATTATATAAATGAAGAAGTTTACATTAAACAACCTCCGGGTTATGAAGACTCTAAAAACCCAAATCATGTATTCAAGCTAACTAAAGCCTTGTATGGATTGAAACAAGCTCCTAGAGTTTGGTATGAAAGACTAAGCAAGTTCCTACTCCAAAACAATTTTTCAAGAGGAAAGATAGATAGCACTTTATTTATAAAAACCAAAAATAATGATATGCTTATAGTACAAATTTATGTTGATGATATTTTTTTTGGAGCAACTCAAGAGGATTTGTGTAACGAATTTGCTACTACTATGCAAAGAGAATTTGAAATGAGTATAATGGAAGAGTTAAATTACTTCCTAGGATTACAAATTAAACAAGCTAAAAATGGAACATTCATAAATCAAACTAAATATATCAAAGACATGTTAAAAAAGTTTGATATGGAGGAAAGCAAACCCATAGGAACTCCCATGAGCACCTCAACAAGTTTTGACAAGGATGAAAAAGGAAAACAAGTAGATTCCAAGCATTACCGAGGAATGATAGGAAGCCTACTTTATTTAGCAGCAAGTAGACTAGATATAATGTTTAGTATTTGTATGTGTGCTAGGTTTCAATCGGCTCCTAAGGAATCACATCAAATCGCAGTTAAATGAATCCTTAGATATTTACTAGGCATACTTGATCTAGGTTTGTGGTACCCAAAGGGAACTGATTTCGAAATGATAAGTTATTCAGATGCAGATTATGCAGGATGCAAAATAGATAGAAAGAGCACTAGTGGGAATTGTGACTTTCTAAGACACTCACTAGTTTCTTGGTTCTCAAAAAAACAAAATTCTGTAGCATTATCTATAGCTAAAGTAGAATACATAGCATCTGGGAGCTGTTGTGCTCAAACCTTGTATATGAAACAACAATTAAGGAACTTCAAAATACAATACCAAACAATCCCTATAAAGTGTGACAATACAAGCACTATAAATATTTCAAAGAATCCAGTATCACATTCAAGAACTAAATTTATTGGTATACTTCATCATTTCTTAAGAGATAATGTAGATAAGAAAGAAATAGTACTTGAATTTGTTAACACTCACGATCAATTAGCTAATATATTTACAAAACCATTAGCTGAAGATCAATTTGTATTTATCAAATGGTAATTAGGAATGTTACATGTAAGAGAGGTTAAGTAGGAGAGAATCGAATTTTTCTCCAAGGTAGACGACTGCCAGATATCTGGCAGACGACTGACAGGCTACTGCCTATGTGGAAAGACAGTTGACAGATCTCGCGGCAGTTCATGTTCTTTTAACATAAAAACACTCTTTTTAAAACCCCCAGACGTTTGTCCATTTGTCTTCCCTTCTCTAAACCAACTCCTCTTCATTCTCTTCGAAGTTCTTCCTCTCCAAACCTCCTCCCAACGTCAATCCATCACAACCCCAACTCCTTCACACCTAGAGTTTCACGAATTTTAGCTTCATCAAAATGCCATATACCAAAATAGTTGGGAAAAATGACAAAGCATCCTCTTCTTTTTCAAAGGCTACAAGCAACAACGACATAGAGAAATGGTTCGTCTCATCTCACGCAAAAGTGTCGTACCAAAATCACATCTCTAAAATCGATCCAATATTTTGTAAGGTATTAGATGTTACTTTCTTTGAAGAAAATTTCCTTGAAATTCTTGAGTTGTTCAGAACTATAGGATGGGATAAGTTCATTTTTCACCAAGTTAAGGGATACTATCCTAACCAGATTAAACTTTTCTACTCAAACTTGGTAAAGAAAGACGTTGGATTTGATACTGAAGTTTTTGGCCAAAAGATAACACTTACTCCACACTCATTACGGAAAATACTTCGTATCAAGCATAGGGATTTTGAGTGCAATTCAATAGAAAAATAGTGGACTATGGAGCAGGGATTTTTACCACAAGAATTTTACCTCTTGTGATGAACAATCAATCTGTTTATTTTGGCAATCCTCCACAACACAAATAGCTAAATCTACAAGCACAAATTCTCCACAACATCATTGCTTATAATATAATTCCGAGATCAGGATCTTTTGATCACATCTCCTTCTTCGATTGTTTCGTTATGTGGTGCATATTAAAAGGAAAGAAATTGGATTTAGCTAGCCTTGTACTCAAATGGATGGTTATGAAGCTCGAATCTCCTAGAATTGGGCTTCCGTATGGTGGCATTGTTTCCTTAGTATTTGCTCATTTTCAAGTCATCACTCCATCTTCCAAACTGGTGAAGCGAACCCATTACAACCTATTCTCCTCCACTACCTTAGAGAAGATGGGTTACAAAAAGTACACCAAAGGATGGAAGTTTAGGGGCAATAGACCAGCATGACTGGCACCAGAAGAAAGGAATCCAACTCCTGAAGAAGCTGATATGCCTTCTTGGTTTCTCCCTTTTTATCAACACTACTCTAGCTTCAGTTATAAAATGAAGGATAATTTTGCTTCTCTTCAAGACAAGATCACAAATATTGATGATAAATATACTTTACTAGATAAATATCTTGAAAACATAGAGCAACGTGTCACAAAAAATGACACTGATTTAGATAAAGAGAGTAATGAGAATGTTGATGAAGACACTTAGGAAAAATCAGGAGAAGACACTGCTGAAGCAGAAGAAGAAGAAGAAGAAGAAGAAGAAGAAGAAGAAGAAGAAGGCTCACAACAATCCAAAGGAAAAGAAATTGCTGAAGATAGTGACATAGGTTCTGATACTTGACTATAGACTTTTCATGTTTAAACTTTTTATATTTTGTATGCTACACATGCTCCATTTCTGGATGTATTAGGCCTTTTTGTTGATGTCAAAAGGGGGAGTATGTGTGTGAGCAAAGTCTAGGAGTCTATGTATGTTTAATGTACTACGAATTCTATGAATTATGAGTTTTATAAGTGTATCTATGAAATATGAGTTTTTATGTATGTATATGTTATGAGTTTTATATATGTATATGCATATGCTTCAATGATAAATCTGAAACTTTCACCTTTATGAAATTATGTCTTAATGAGATTATTTTAAATCTATGCTTATTGACAGAGGGAGCATTAATTTTATTTTATATATTTGCTCTTTCTTTGTCATCATCAAAAAGGTGGAGATTGTTGGCCCAATAAGGCTTACAAACTCATGGTTTTGATGATAACAAAGTAAAGTTATCTAATGTATTTTCAAGTGATATTATTTTAGGCAAAGATGATTTGCTCAAATTTCACATACCCTGACATGAAAGCTTACAAGGATCAAGGAACAAGGAAAGTCACACATGAATACTAGAGATCCATAATGAAAGCTCATAGAAGTTTGAAAGATTAAAGAGCAGCATCAAAAGGACTCAAAGCAAAGAAGTCTCAAATGTGTTTATAAAACAAGCTTTGTAAGTACTTCAAAGTTGATTCAAATATAAATTTTCATTTTGAAGCTCATTAGGCAAAGACATACTTAAGAAACCTTAGTTTTAAAGTCTTGGAACATGTTTTTCAAAGTTAAAACAAGTTAAAAATCCAAGGTTAATTAAACAAAAGAGAGAGAAATCAAAAATGACCTGAAAAGAGAAACAGCCAGCTGACAAACGACTGTCTATATAAGGACAGACGACTGGCAAGTTAAACAACCTAAACTAAAAGAAGTTAGAAGCCTAACAGACGACTGTCAAGGTTCTGACACATGACTTCCAGTGTCAAGTGAGATGCTTGTATGTGTTTTGCCAGTCGACTATCATCATTCTGTGTGTTTTGAAAAACTTATTTGCTAAGTGATAGACGACTGCCACCATGAGGACAGCCGACTGCCTCCTTTCTATTTGTGAATTTTATAGTTGTAATACATGGACAGCCGACTGCCAGTGACTACATAGTCATCTGGCTTATGGTAGATTTTAAAATTTCCAACGGACATATTTTTGAAATTTAAATTATTTGAAGCCCAAATTAATTTACAACTTGGACCCTACTTAGAGTAAACTTGGGGAACAAGTAAGAAGTCTTTGTACATCTATAAATACCCTCAAGGTTTATTAATTTAGACACCAAGAAATCAATTCAGCTATCATACTCTCTCAAAGCTTACTAAAATTCTGAAAGTTTTCTATTGCTCTCATCACTCACACAAATCTCTCAAGTCTTGCTAAGTTTCTTACTGTGATTGTGCATCAATTGTTGATTCTTTCATCTATTCAAAGATACTTACGGTGATAACATCTTTAGAGCTTCATATTGAATTTTCATATTTTGAATTTACTGAAGTACATAGTTTTTCAATTTGTACTAATCAGCTCTTTGAGGAACAAGTTCTTGTACGCCTTGTTTTATATCTTTGTAACAGATTGATTGATGGTTCGAGTGCTGAATCGTTGGACCAAACAAGGGGATATTGTTTGGAGAAGGCACGCTCTAGCCTTACCCAAGAAGTGTTGTAATTGGTATTGTTTCGCCTGGTAAAGGAACAGTAATAGTGAATCCTTTGGTGATTTTGCCAAGGGCGAGGACGTAGGCTGTGTTGAAACCGAACCTCATAAAACTCTGTGTTCTTCTTTCTCTTCCCTACTCTTTATTTTTTTTTTTTTAGCAAAAGTTATAATCTGTGTGATTCCTTTAAAATTAATAAATTTTGAGTGTTCGGTTGTTAAATAGACCGGAAGTTAATTTATTTTTGGTTTGATCAGCATTGATTGCGGAAACCGAAAGAGACTATGTTGGTTGATCTTCCTTAACTTATTATACTAAAAGTTTATTTAAAAGCTGAACATTGGGAAGAAATGTAATTGTGATACAGGGCTTATACAAGTTTAGCAAATTTTCATATTGATACAGGGCTATTATTACAAAAATTGAGTGGTTGATAATTTTACTTTGATTGTGATTACTCTGAATTAATTTTGATTGTATTTAAGCATTGAGTATTGTTATAAACACAAAAGGTATTAAAAAGGAGGAATAAAATTTTTAAATCCCAATTCACCCCCCTCTTTGGAAAGCTATTCCAATTTCACATACATACCCTCACTTATGGCGGAGGAATACCATGGTTACATATATACACTGTCTCGAGAGCTCACAATACTACCAAACTCTCCCAGAAACTAACCACATGACATTACTACAATAACATTATTCTACATATATACATACCCATACCGATCCTACTATCAAAACTACTACTTGGAATAACTATGGATGTTTCTGGCATATTTCCATCTCTAACTCCAAAGAAGCTTCCTCAACCACATGATTCCGCCACAGTACCTTCACTAATGGTATCTCCTTGGTATGCAGCTTCTAAACTTTACGGTCCAGAATTTGAATAGGTATCTCCTCATATGCCAAAGCATCCCTAATCTCTGAGTACTTGTAACTAATCACATGCGACTGATCTGGCACGTACCTCCTCAACACGGATACATGAAACACATCATGGATCCTCGAGAGCATTGGAGATAGTGCAATCTTGTAGGTCATCGGACCCACTCGTTCTAGTACCTCGAATGGTCCGATATACCTCGAGCTCAGCTTGCCCTTTTTCCTGAATCTCATCACTCCTTTCATCGGAGTGATTCTCAAAAATATCATACCCCCAACCTCGAATTCCAACTCATGACAGTGAACATCCGCGTAACTCTTCTACCGACTCTCAGCTGATTTAATCCTATCCCTAGTAAATCTAAGCTTCTCAGAAGCTTGCTGTACGAGTTCGAGACTCAATATCTACCGTTCACCGACCTCATCCCAATATAGAGGAGACCAACACTCCGACCATACACTGCCTCAAACGTTGCCATCTCGACACTAGCCTGGAAGCTGTTGTTATAGGCAAACACCACCAATGCTAGAAACCGAATACAAGTACCACCAAAGTCTAATACACATGTTCCTAACGTATCCTCCAAGATCTATATCGTCCTCTTTGACTGCCCATTAATCTAGGGGTGGAACAACATACTGAAAGTAAGCTTCGTCTCTAATGCTTCCTATAAACTCTTCCATAATTAAGAAGTGAATCTTGGGTCTCGATCTAAAATGATGGACGTCGGTACCCTGTGCATCCTAACTATCTCCTGCACATACAAATTTTCTAGCCTACTCAAAAAGTAGCTAACCTTCCTCGGTATAAAGTGAGCAAATTTGGTCAACCTATTCCCGATTACCCAGATGGCATTCTTCCCGTGTAGTTCTGGTGGTAGCTCGGTGACAAAGTCCATGGAGATATGCTCCCATTTCCACTCCAAGATACTCAATAGCTGCAACGGCCCTACTGGCCTCTAATGTTCAGCTTTTACCTGCTGACATGTCATACATTGCTCCACAAATCGAGCAATCTCTCATTTTATGCCACTCCACCAGAAGGACTCGTGCAAATCTCGATACATCTTTGTACTACTCGGATGTACCGTATACAAAGAACGATGTGCCTCATCTAGGATCATCCTCTTTATCCCCTCGTCATTTGGAACACACAGCCTGGTCCCAAATCTCAGCACACCTCCCTTAGAGATGTTAAAATCTACAGCCAACCCTTGCTGCACTTTCTCTACAACCTCGACTAACTCCGCATCATTAGCCTACACGACTTTAATCCTCTTAAATAATGTCAGTTAGATCACCAAGCTAGCAATGAAAGCCTTCTAATTACCATCCACCAACTCCATGCCAAGACTTTCTAGATCCCGTCTAATATGATGCTGACCTACTATTGTAGATACTGATGCATGCTCTGACTTTCGACTCAATGCATCAGCTACCACATTAGCTTTCCCTGGATGATAGCTAATGGTGCAATCATAGTCTTTGATCAGTTCAAGCCACCTTCTATGCCTCATGTTCAACTCCTTCTGGATGAAAAAGTATTTGAAGCTCTTGTGGTTCGTGAAGATCTCACACTATACACCATACAAGTAGTATCTCCAGATCTTCAACTCATATACTATCGCTGCCAACTCCAGATCATACGTAAGGTAATTCTTCTCGTACTCCTTGAGTTTCTGAGAAGCATAAACAATTACTTTCTCCTGTTGCATCAGCACATATCCCAACCCCTTCAGTGATGCGTCACTGTAAATTACAAAACCATCGTCCCCAGAGGGGATGGTTAAAACCGGAGCAGTGACCAATCGATGTTTCAACTCCTGGAAACTATGCTCGCACTCATCGTTCCAATCAAATCTCACACCCTTCCTCGTCAACCTTGTCAGAGGGCTAGATAACTTAGAGAATCCCTCCACGAACCGCCGATAGTACCCTGGTAGTCCTAGGAAACTCCGAACATCCTGCACGCTCTTCGATTTTACCTAGTCAACCACTGCTTCTATCTTACTAAGATCAACTAAGATACCACCCTTCAACATGACATGGCTTAGAAACGCAACCTGATTCAGCAAGAACTCACATGTCTTTAGCTTAGCATATAACTTCTTCTTCTGTAAGACCTAAAGTACCAACCTCGAATGGTTTCTGTGCTCTTCTGAACTCTTAAAATATACTAGAATATCGTCGATGAATACCACTACAAACTAATCTAGTTATTCATGGAAAACCCTGCTGATTAGGTCCATAAATACCGTCAGAGCATTAGTTAACCCAAAAGGCAAGACTAGAAACTCGTAGTGACCATATCTGGTTCGGAAAGCAGTTTTCACAACATCCTTTGTCCTAATTTTCACCTGATGATACCCTAACCGTAGATCAATCTTTGAAAAGACCTGCATTCCCTGCAATTGATCAAACAGATCATCTATGCGAGGCAATGGGTATCAGTTCTTCACTGTTAGTTTGTTGATCTCACGATAATCAATGCACATTCGCATCGACCTTTCCTTCTTCCTCACGAACAACACTGGAACTCCCCAGGGCAAAACACTAGGTTTGATAAAGCCCTTATCCAGTAGTTCCTGCAACTGCTCCTTTAACTCTTTAATTTCAGCTGGAATCATCCGGTATGGAGCTTTAGAAATTGGCTCCTTACCAAGCAGCAAATCAATAGCGAACTCCACCTCACAATCCGGTGGTAAACCGAGTAAGTCTTCGAAAATAAATCCAAAAATTCATTAACCACTCAGATATCTTCAAGTTTCACATCATCTCGAGGTGGTTCCTTCACATAAGCTAGGTACCCCTGACAACCCTCCAAGAGTAACCTTTTCACTTGTACAGCTGATAGAATCAGTGGCATCAAACGCACACATGATCCCACGAACTTATACTTCTACTCCCTAGGAGGTCTAAACACTACTACCTTCCTACGACACTCAATCACCGCATAACTAGAGAATAACCAATCCATCCCCAGTATGATGTCAAATCCACACATGTCGTACACTACTAGGTTCCTCGGTAGCAGCCTTCCCTGAATAACCACTTGGCAGCTTCTTAACATCTTACTACAGATCGTTATACTCTCAGTCGGTGTAGCCACAGAGAACCATTCATCCATTACTTGGGTTTTAACCCCACACAGTTTCACAAAACTAGCATATATAAAAATGGGTTGCTCCCAAATCAAATAAAACAACAGCTCTATTCAAAAGCAATAACATGGTACCTATCACCACGTTCCCAGCATGTTCCGCATCTGCTGGAGTAAGGGAGTACACCCTCATCGGAGCCGTGCTTGCCTGATAGTTCCCGTGAGGCATCTGATTACTTCCATGGTTCTGGCTCTGTGCAGGCATATCGTTCTTTTGTGCCTAACAGTTTTGGGATATGTGGCCTGGTTTGCCATAGTTATAGCAATTACCCCAAAACAACTGGCATTCCCCATCGTGTAATTTACGACACTTGGTGCATGGTGTGGAGAATGGATCCCCCTGAGAACTCTGCCATTCAGTATTCTGATGATAACCCAAACCATAATTCTTCTTCTTCTTCCATTGTCCCTGTCGAGGACCAGTTTGAAAGCTAGAAGATATTGGCCTCTTCCTCTGTTTTTGTACCCCCTTATCCCCCTGGAGGTCTATCTCAACCATGGTGGCTTTATCCATCATAATAGAGAACTCTCGAATCTGCAGCATACCCACAAGCCTGCGGATGTCCCTCCTTAGACCCTTCTCGAACCTCCGAGTCTTCTCATACTTGTTCGAGATCAAATACGATGTGAAATGAGACAAATCAATATATCTGGCAACATATCTCTACACTGTCAGGGTTCCTTGACTCAAGCCAAAGAACTCATCAGCCTTCGCGTCATAAGTGGAAGCCAAGAAGTATCTCTCGAAGAATGCCTTCTTGAAACGACTCCAAGTCATACCAGATGGACCAGCTCTCTACTTCTCAAGCAGACTCACTACTGTCTACCATCTTTCTGCTTCTCTTTCTAGTTGAAAGGTAGAGTAGAGAACCTTCTTTTAATCAATGTAGTGCAGAACTTCCAATATCTTCTCGTTCTTTCGCATCCAATTCTCTACTACTATCGAATCGAGTCGTCCCGTAAACGTCGGAGGTGCATACGGTGAACCTCTCTATAGTACAACCTATAGCAATAGGAGAATGCTCACGTATCCTAACACTCCGCCTGATCTCCCACATAACTTGCCTCGTCAAACCCCGAGACACAGAAGGAGACTTATTACTCGCAGTCCCCTCGAAACCACTATCCAAGTTGTTATCCTTGGGATCCATTTTGGAAATAGGATAGGAATCGGTTAGAATTCCTATATCACACATAGTTAACACAATCATTGAAAGCTAATCATGTCAACTACTACTCTCATGGGTCCAGGTCTATCCTACCACACCGACACGAAACCATCAATGGCTTGTTGTGGTTTTACTAAAATCGTCATTCTAGGAAAAACACAAAACACCGCCAATGAGTCCCCGTCTAGCAACAAAACAACCCTCGACCTACTCTACCCATTTCCTACATCCTATACTCTGGTTTGTACACACAGGTATACCTAACCAAGTCTACAAGACCGAACAACCTGGTTAGCTCTAATACCAAGCTGTCATACCCCGAACCCATGGATGGGTCCCAAATGTGATTTTAGTAACCTAACATGTCTCTGTATCATTGAAAATATATATAATACTATACTGAATGAGGGTCCGATCCCGTAGGGTACACGTAAACCCTATACACAATCACATACATGCCCATAGACATCAAATACGCAGTAGAAATGTTCTTTCTATATATATACATCATACCATACAACGTAGCATACCCAAGTCTGTACATAACTAGGATCTACATTCCAAAATACCATGCATACCTCGGGTGTCTACAAAACCCAATAATGATAACCCAATTACAGAATCCTTACTTACATAAATACTCTACGTAGCTAACCGACACCCACACTTTCGAATGCTAGGATGCTAGTTTCAGCTACCCGAAAGACTTGAAAAACATTTGTATATTCGGGGTGAGACACCTCTCAATAAGGAAGAAAGCAGGTTATATCAGTGTGTGGCATACAAGTGTTATTTCAACATAAAACATAACACGATACAATTCTAGTATGTTCACAATTCAGTTCCAATACATAAGATACCAAACATATGGTCAATGTCATCACACTCAAGCAACCAATACCTTACAATAATCGAAACCTCACAGTGATATCGTTGCCAATACACTGTCCACTCACACCCATTGGTGACCAATCGGAACAAACAGGCGATAATTCACACCCTCGGATATAGAGTCAGACACTATCGCCCATAGTAATTAGCCGAGACATGGTGTCAGCGTACGATAATTAGCCGCCCCTAGCTGATTTACAAAACTTGGAACAATTTTGGAACTTATGTTCCTATACTCATCAACGTACAGTAATTAACTGCCCCTAACTGTTTTACAAAACCCTAGAACATTTTACATACAACATTTCATTCCACACTTATTTGAGTATACAACAAATCATATCGTTTTCAATTCGAGAAATACAGTTTAATACAAATACAGGTATGGTCATATCATTACTACCATTTTATACAACAAATGAGTTTCCAACCGAAGCAAAGATGATACCCAAAACCCCAAATTTTTTCAAAAAATGTAACCCAAAAATCCCGCGTTTTCACCCGATAGATTTTCCCAAATAAGTAACCAAAACATACATACGATCGTAAACTACAGGTTTATCGATCCTGATTTCCAAAAATAACTGATATAAGTAGAATCCCCTTACCTTTTCCCGAATACCAAAATACAAAGTCTGGCTCCAAAACTACGAATCGAGTTCCCAAAACCTAAACATCCAAGAACTATACTTCACTACAATATTTACTACTACATATATACCAAAACGAAAATGAAATCGGACCTTTACCTCAGTTTTGGGTCAAAACCCAAAAATTCCTGAAACGAATTTCCAATCCGCTAAAAATGTAACGCTTCTCCTCTTGATCCACGTGGTAACATCAGATTGTTGATTCTCGCAACTGACGGCCTGGAATCCTGGAGAGAGAAAGAGAGAGAGAGAGAGAGAGAGAGAGAGAGAGAGAGAGTGAGTGAGTGAGTGAGAGAGAGAGAGAGAGAAGAGAGAAGAGAGAAGAGAAGAGAGAGAGAAAGAGAGAGAGAGAGAGAGAGAGAGAATTTGAGTTCTAGAGAGAGAGAGGTTTTGAGTTTTCTTCTTCATTAAGCAACAAAATATCATATTTATAGACCCTTGACCCGGTCCAATTTGCTGATGAGACGGCACCTTCGTCGATGAATCATCCACACACTTTGTCGACAAACTAGCTCCTTTGGTGAATATTCCAATATTTTACAACACATTTGGTATCTTTTCATTGATGAGGCTCTAAATTTTGGTGACAAAGAGTATGAGGGCCTTCGCCTACAAAATTTACCTTTTTACACATTTGTTATTTATTCAATCTACATATCTCAGGTCGGGTTCTTACAGTGACAGAGTGGTATCAGAGCATTAGGCTTTTAGGTTTTGTAGACTCTAGGATGGATTAATACCGAAGTATAGGATCGAGTTAGGATGAAGATAGGAATGGGTAGATTAAGATACTGTTAGGAATTCTAAGTTTTTTTTTTTTTTTTTTTTTTCTAGCTTGGAGGCAGAATTCCCTTAGCTGAATTTGTGATTTTCTGATTCAATCACGAGTTTTAAAAAACCACAGTAAATCCATCGACAGTGATTTCTAAGCATTGACCCCGATTTTTGACATTTATTGATTTTACAGTTTAATATTTGTATCGATTAGGCTATGACGATGGGATTTTAAAAGTCTTTTCTGTCTATCTTCATGATGGATCCCAA
Source organism: Malania oleifera (assembly GCF_029873635.1). Classification (NCBI taxonomy): domain Eukaryota; kingdom Viridiplantae; phylum Streptophyta; class Magnoliopsida; order Santalales; family Ximeniaceae; genus Malania; species Malania oleifera. Next base: position 64,081,434 of record NC_080425.1, read on the forward strand.
AGATAAGGGTGTTGATGCTAGGAGGAAGCAGCAACTTGGGAGCTTCCAGCATGGATGATCTTGATACCTCTGCAATGTTGCGAGGTATAGCTCGCTAGGTTAAGAGCGAGATAAGGCAAGAGTCTAGAGAGCAAGACTGTCCACCTACAGACCAAAGCTGCAACATTAAGGAATTTACTCAACTAAACCCTCCTACTTTTTTGAGAGGACCTGATCTAATAACTACTGAGAAATGGGTTCAGGACATCGAGGAGATGATGACAGTACTCTGCTGCACTGACAAGCAGAAAGTTCTTTACACCTCATTTAAAATGGCGAGGGAAGCGAAATGCTGGTGGCTTTCTATGAAGATGCTTGAGGGACAGAGACTGGTACCAATTCCACTGACATGGGCCAGAGTTAAGGAGTTTTTCTTTGACCGATACTTTCCTTCTTCTATCCGAGAAGATAAGGCAGAGGAATTTATCAACCTAGCCTAGGGGAGTATGACTGTCGGGGAGTATGCAGCAAAGTTTGTAGAGCTATCTCGCTTCACACCATATATGATCCTTGATGAGGCAAGGAAGGTTAGAACATTTGAGAAAGGCCTGGGATGGAGGATCTTTGAGCTGGTGGTGGGGTTCTAGGTCCAGAACATCTCAGACTTGGTGGACAAGGCCTCAGTACTAGAGAAGAGCTTACAGGGTGGTATAGAACCGTCAGAACAGAGAAAGAGGCCTCTGCACCTCCCAATTTTCAAGCTAAGTGTTGAATCAGGTGTAATCCCAAAAGGGGATGAATTGGGTATTAAAAAATTATTTGATACTTATTTACCTCTTAAACCCTTCTTATATATTTACTAATGAATTCTTGTTACTCAATTACTTATGTGTAAGGCTATCCAACCAATATATGCAATACACACAACTTAAATGCAATACTGAAAATAAAAAGTAAAGGGAAGAGAGAGGACAAACACGGTTTTACGAGGTTCAGCCGACTTGGCCTACGTCCTCGCCTTGAGCAACCACTCAAGGATTGACTAAATCCCTGCTCCTTAAATTGGGACGGAGCGTCCCTTACAATCTGCTGCTTACAAGAGATACAACTCCCTCCTACTCCGCTGCTTACAAAAGATACAACTCCCTCCTCACACACCAGTTCAAACACCGAACCATGTATACAATAGAATCTGAAAAGTAACACTCAAAAACAATGCTTCTAACAAAAGTTTGTGAGTACAATTCAATTTCCTAGCACATTAACATATGATTAAAACTTGAAGCTCATGAATGTATGAAAACGATACAATCATTTTATGTATGATATGCTTCAACACACAAATCCCTATTTAATCAAAACTTCCACGTAATGATATATTTAAAATTTTTTGGAGTATACTAGGGTTCTTGGTTCACTTTACAAAAATGCACAAATATATTTGAAGTGAACTTGTTAACAAAAACTTTGGCTTGAATATTAAATCAATCAAAAACACAGTTTTTTTCTTTCAAGTATTCAATCACAAACTGAGTATATTGTTTTTTAGAAATTATCCCTCAATAGAATATATAGTTATAAGTACCAAGGATATTTAATCAAGCGATAATATATCTAAAATATAGATCCTTTAGAAAACACTCACTTGAAACAAACCTTTCAATCAATCACACAACTTAAATCAAGTAATGATCTTGTTTAGAATAACTATGTATATGTATAGGCACTTTTAAGATCAACCTTTTAATCAAAATAGGTTTTTCAACAATAAGCTCTATGAACGATATATATGGATATTTATATACTCTTGAATCAAAAACAATCAATCAAGCTAAACAAGCTTTCTCAAGTAATGATCTTTTCAAAAGTCAATTTTTATACGAATATGTACACTTAAGATCAAAACTTTTCTAATGATAATCAAAAGCACGTAATGAGATGAGATGAGAAGTTCTTAAGAATAATAACTTGAAAGATCAAACCTCAATACTAGATTGAAGTACAGTTGAATGAATGAATGCTCTTTGATTTTCGGAATGGATTTGCCGAGAGAAAATGAAAGTAGAATGAAGTGCAAACAATTAGCTCAAGTTTCTCTACAATCTTGCAATACGATGTGTTCTTCTCTTGTTGTGTGTCTTAGCCTCGTTCTAGGGTTTAGATATTCAGTATATATAGTGTCTTACCCTTAGAATTGATCTCAGCCATTGGATCAATGAAATAGCTCGCGAGTTCTTTTAATAAAAAAAAATAAGTTTTTAAGTTTCCCGCAAGTTCAGGCACCTGAGGTCAAAAGCCCAGGAGACCAAAGTTCCTTAAGCCTTTGAAAAATCAAGTTGGAATATAGCGTCAGGTGCCTAAGGAGGTAAGTTCAGGCTCCTAAAGTGGGTTCAGGCACCTGAGGTTCCAGGGTTAGGCGACCAAAGAGCCTCTGCCAACTTGCTGTGTTTCCCATTAATTCTTCAGGCTACCGAACTTAATCTTCAGGCGACTGAGGTTGAGTTTAGGCTACCAAAACCCCCTTTTTCTCAATTTTTCTTTTCTAGTTTAAAATTATGCTTCGCTCCTTTTCTTGGGTCTTTTATTAAACAACTTTTCCATGATTTTAAAAATATTTCTAAGTCCATGGAAGTTCCCTAATGATGTACATGAAATGCATTAATCCTAAAATCATCCTAAGTCATGTTGAGCCTCAAATTAAATCATATGACAATGTAAGTACATAAGTTCTAAATACCCATTCCCAAGCTGTTCTTGAACTTTGCCGCTTGCATCTTGATTCTCGTACTCTTTGAGTTCCATGGATCTTGCCAAGATTTGTAAGATTTACTTGAAGGCTTCCATGACTCGTCATCTTTCCATGCATACTTAATATAGTTCCTATAGTTCCTGTTCACAAACTCCATGCACAGATCAAATACCAAGTGATTTGTCATTATCAAAAACGGATTGGACTCGTAGAGTCAACACTAAGGTTAGTTAGGGTTCATGGAAGAGAGAAAGGGACAATGTGGGCCTGAGGCAAGTGATAAGAGATCAAGGTTATCATGGTTATCAGGATGATTCGTCCTACCTTGTATGCCGCAAATGTAACAGAAGACATAGGGGTGACTGCCGAGTTGGCAGTGCCAATTGCTATCGATGCGGTAAGTCAAGGCACATTGCAAGAAATTGCCGAGAACCACTAGCTAATGCACCTACACCTAACCATAACCAGGGAAAAATCATATACCCTGAGGTGGTCTGGCACGCGTGTGCACAACGATCCCAACTGATGCAGACATTGTCCATGGCGCAGGAGCAGGAAATAAATTTATATTATGAGATAAACAATAGTTATATCTGGTTTTAAATTAATGTAGTTGTTTGTAATTATAAATTATATTGGAATATATGGTATGGGGTGGTTCGTTAATAATAGAATCTAAATAGAATCATCGGTTCACAAATTTCGAGGATGAAATTCTTTTAAGGAGGAAAGAATGTAGTAACCCGAGAAAAAATATTAGTAACTAATTAATTAAATACTATTGAATTGGTTTAATAATATACATATATATATAATGTTAATATAAAATAATAATAATAATAATAATAATAATAATAATAATAATAATAATAATAATAATAATAATGCGTGTGATTGCATTAAATGCCATTAGGTGGATTGGATTTCAAATTGAAATCCAATTGCTTCGTAATTGGAATTTGGTTCTCCCCTCCCAACGCATGCCTCTATATCTCTCACACCTGTCTCAGTTTTTTTTTCTTTTCTCTCTCTCATCACGTTCTCCACCTCTCTCTCTCTAGATTTCTCCTTCATCCGTAAGTCAAATCAACGATTAGAAATCACCAAAATGATCTAGGAGTGTTTCTATACAAGTCTAACGAAGTAGATTTTTGGACTAGGCTTTCCAGGCACCACTCTAAGGCTAGGGTAAGATTTATGGAATTAATCAAATTTGATGTTTTTGGGAGTTTAATTATTTATTTGGAGTTTGTGGGCCTAGGAAATGTTAAAATAGTATTTTACTTGGGGTTGAGTTGATTAAACTAGGATTTATGAATTTAGGGTTCGTGTGAGCGTCGCAGGCATAGTTTTGGGAACCCTGCAGGCATAGCTTCAGGAAACCAAGTAAGGATAATAGATTAAGTTAGTTGTTTTGTAAATTCTACTAGTTAAAATGGAAATTATATGTCATTTATATGATTATCATGCAAGTTTTGAAAGCCAACTGTTTAAACTGAGGGTTTTGAGTCTAGGGTTGTTAATAGCTATTATTTTCGAAAATGAACTGATCAAAGTAAAGAAAAAGGCTATAGGATTTAAGTAATGGATTCTCTGGATAAATTTGACTGGTTAAAATGATTGGTTGGAGTTGTTTTATATTTTCTAAAATTGGTCAAGGTGAGTAGGGATAATTATCTCCATTTTTCTTACTAATGCTTATTTTGAGTATTAGATAAATTGTGGAGATAATTTAACCTATATTTTTTAGTAAAGCATATAATGAACATGGATTGACTTATTATTTTAGTAGTAATATAAATATCTATATTATTCAAGTCATGTGGCATAAGGAAAATTGAAAATACTGTGTTGAGTTATAAAATATGTATAATATATTGAAACACTGAAATGCGTTAGGATTATATTGTATTTAGAATTGTTTAATCAGAACAGAGTATTAATGTAAAATTACAATGTATGGTTTGAGAACTCTAATAAACCATAGTACGTACGGTACTGTTGTGAGAGTTATGAAGAGCTTAGTGCAACCACACGTCTTAGAGAGAGTGTTGGTATTGAATAGTCGATTGAACTATGAAGGGTAGAGTTCCCCCTAGAGTCTATACCAGCATGAGAAAGCCAATCGAACTAGCTGACTGAAGAGTTGGGAATTGATTTAACTCTAGTTGGCCGACCAGGGTTAAGTCCAGCCTACGGGTCGCACAACCCGTCATGGAGGGAAGCATGTCGATTTTTATAAATCTAGAAGTGAGTTCTAAATTCATGTTTGTAGATTTAGCTAGAGTATAATAGAACAGTGCATGTAAATACATAACAGTGTACATAAATACAGTATATGAAGACAGAGGATGTGAAATGTGATAATAGAGTATGTGATAGGAGAACAGAGCATGTGAAAACAAAGATTATAAAGAGTTGGGTTTTATAAAGATAACAACATAAAGTGTTAAGTAACAAAGTATTAAATGTATTAAATATAGTAGTATTATATGTATTTGGGGTAAAGTAAACTCTCCATCTGAGGGCTTGCTAAGAAAGGCGAATGCCCTGATAGGTATCAGTTGTAGCCATATCAGGTTGCATAATATATTAAAGCAAAGGAGAGCTACATGTATAGGCGTGTAATCTCCCCTATTCTCGGGAACTTTCACTTATAAATAATTATGTGTGTGTGTGTGTGTGTGTGTGTGTAGTAGTAGTAGTAGTAGTATTATATGTATTTGGGGCGAAGTAAACTCTCCGCCCGAGGGCTTGCTGAGAAAGGCGAGTACCCTAATAGGTTTCAGTTGTAGCTATACTAGGTTGCATAACGTATTAGAGCAGATTGGAGCTACATGTATGGAAGTGTAATCTCCCCTATCCTCGGGACCTTTCGCTTATAAATAATTGTGTGTGTGAGTGGGTATGGTCTGAGAATGGTTTTATAACTGTAGTTAATTAGCAATTGATGATATTTTTTATACACTAAACTCACGATAGCTACACCCTAGCATTAATCTATTCCATCTTACTAAGATGTGTCTCACTTGTTATATAATTCATCTTTTTCAAGACCTCCGCGTGATCGAGCTTAGCGAGCTCAGGACTAGGTTTTTTCTTTTAAGCATAACATTTTTGTGAGAGGGTACAGATCTTGGATGTAGTTTTGGGTTTATGTTTTTTTTTTGTTTTCTGAGATGTAAATATGGATACTGGATGTTGGGAAGTTTTTTTTTTTTTTGGGATGTTTATATAGAACTATGGTATATTATTGAGGATGTTTATTTATTTTTCCATTGCGTGATTGAGATTATGGTATCAAACACAGGTGATTGGATCACATCACACCCCGAACCCCACTTGGCAGGTTCAAGGCGTGACACATATCCTTAATGAAAACACACAAACCAACCCAGCTCTTGATGTACATTATGTATAATATTTGCAGTTTCAGAATCAAACTATCCTCCTCAACTTGTAAATACATTCCTTTCCTCTGTTGGAACCTAAAAATTATCCCATATACTTCATCTACTAAGCATTCAATTTAGCTCATGACGGATTTTTCCGTAGGTAAGCAAAATCTTTATTGCACCCCTACCTTATCCTATAGCCATACTATTTCTTTGAACTTCCATTCTTGTCTGAAACTGAGGCGAGACCTAGCAACCAAAGGTCCCATCTAAAGAGTGGGAACTACCTGAGGACACAAGGGTTGAAAATTTGTGAGGATTAATTCGATTAATGCACAAACCTAACCAAATTGTCTTTAAGTCGTTTAAAGAGTTTGAATGAGTGTCGACCCTGACCCAAGCCAGTAGCATCACATTAGTACCTCTGATCAAACTATCACCCCAATATCTTTGCTAGTCTTTGGAACTACACTTTTGTTTCTTCCTCCTTGTACACCACTATTGAGCTGTCCATGGGGTGATTTGGAGCTAATCCAGAATTTTGAAAAAGTAGTGTGTATACCTAAAATGAATGTATAATGTGGGAAACAATACAAAGGAACTAAAAAAAATACAACAAAAGAATGGAATAAGTCATGTGAAGAAGGATGAAGCTCCTATCCCAACCCCAGATGGATTTATTACTTACAGGTTATCTTTGAGGCTCTATCCTGAAGGAGGAAACTAAAGTCAGATATGTCTGGTTCAAGCTCTATTTCCTATCGACAATAGGTTCCTATAATGTCCCCTATCCTTACCCAATGGGCTAGGATAAATTAAGTACAAATTAAGTGGAGTGATTCTCCCATTAAATGAATTATTTGAATCATTAATCTTCCTTTCGTGGAGTTTCTCCATTATTCATCACCACTTTGTGGAAAATCGTTAGGTATGCATATGTTAGATATCTATGACTCGATTGGTGAAACAAACTTTGTGAATTTCCACCAAGAGATTTTACTAATGAAAAAGCTTTTAATGCTACCCAAATTCAAATTATCAAGTTGATGCATAACCCATGATCAGGTTTAAAAAAGTTCCCGAAGATCTTGTCTCACAAAAGTTAACGGTACTACACTTTATCTATTCCTAAAAGGGTAAATCCCGGGTATAGGGCTCATGAAAATGTATGTGCTAACATAAATTTAAAACTCTATTCCCTCATTCAAATACATCATGACACCATGTACATACTTATCCGTGCATCCATAGTATGCATATAAGAGCTATTTATATAGGTAAAATATTTACAAGTATGCGACAATTATTCATATTTACTAGTAAAATGTCATGAAATAATCAAAAGGACCATTAAATTCATATTTTGGATAATTTATAATTAATTGATGGCTTGACTCTCTAAGTCTCCAGTTGAGTCACCAAGTTGGTACAACCTCCCAGAGAAAGGTCCATAATGGTGAGTGAATAATAATATTAAAGGTTCAATGGAATCACAACTAACTTGTTATTTTTCTAGGTGCAGTTAGCTTACCTAAGTACTACTTGTTGATTGGTCTTTATACTAATCCTAAGGTTAAGGAACCAGTAGTCTGGATCTGCATTTACCAAAATTGGGATCAGGAGTTTAGTTATACAAGAGGAAGGTACTAACATCCTCTACACACCCATTCTACAAACGGTACCTAATTGATAATGAATTATCCCTAAATTGAATCTAATGGTCATTAATTAACTCCTTAAAAAAATAAATACTATTTTTTAAAATAAAAAATGTAAAATGAGGTGCGATTTAGGAATGTCAAATAAGACCTCCAAATGAGGGAATCTTATTAAATAAACTCCCCTCATAACTAATATAGATGAAGTCTGAAATACCTATTTACCCTTAGTTTAATCATTGGGACGCGCACACACAAAATAAAATATAAACATATAATAATCAAACAAATTCCTCAAATTTGAGTAAAAAAAAAAATCTTTTAAAACATTCCAGGTTTTCCAAAATTTTATGAAGAATTTTTTGAAAATTTCCCAACATTTTTCTACAATTCTCTAGGATATTTAAAGACTTTTTCTCTATTTTATTTATTTTTAGTATTTTTTTTTTCCATTTTTTTTTTGTAATTTGAGTCAAAATAACTTAAATAATTTTTATATATTTTCCTTCCTAATTTTTTACTATTTTTCTAATTTTAAAAAACTAATTTAAAAATAAAAAATAAACCAGCTATTTGGGATTAGTCAAATCAGTTTAAACGGTCTATGCCAAGTTAATGGGTCAACTCAGGTTGACTCGGGTCAAACTGGTTTGACCCGGTTGAGGAAGTACTGCCACATATCAGCCAAAGAAGGCGCCATGTGATGCTAATATTTTTTATCTTTATTTTTATTTTTTTCAATTCACTGCAGTAGAGTGACATCATGCTGACGTCACCTGCAACGTGGTAAAAATCCTATGGGTCATAGGCATTTGACGTAGATTTTTTATGTGGTAGTGACCAACCGTATAGAGAAAACACACATTGGAGAGCCAGGTTCACGCTACGTCCCCCCCCCCCCCCCCCCAAAATAGGGGGTTAGATGCTAGTTGACTCAGGCATTAACCCAAGCTAGATTAGTTTAGGTGGGGGTTCAGGTTAGGTTGGTCAAGGTTAAGGTTAAGTTGGTTGGGTTACTTTAGGTTGGCTTAGGTTGAATCAGGCCCAATTGGACCCTAGGTCAATTGAATTTAGGTTGATTAGACCCAATTGGGCCCTAGTTGTTGGTACTAGGACATGTATTTGGCTCGTGAGAAATTGGGCTAAGACAAGCCAAATTGTGTCGTGGATTATTTGGGTATTGGGGTTTAACTAGGTTGGGTTAATTTAATTTGTATTTTGGTGAGTTAAAATTAGGCTCACTTGGGTCGTGAAGAAAAAGGTGGGCTGATTGGGCTGGGGGAGTTAGCTGACTGGGCTAAGATTAGTCTTAACTGACCCAAGTCCACAATGACTTGGGTCCAAGTGTTTGGGTTAGACTCGGGTCATTAGACCTGGGTTGGGTATTCAGGTCGGTTGACTTAGACTTGGGTCAAATTGACTCAAGTTTTCAAGTCGGATCTGGGTCACTCAAATACAGCCTATCGGACCAGGATACAGATCTTGATCTGGATATGGGTACTTGGATATGGTTTTTCCAAATTTGAGTCAAATACTCGGATTTTGTTTGGAGTATTTTGGAAAAAATTTTCTGGATTTGTTGATTTCTATTTTTTTTCAAACTCTAATTGCAAAATTATAAGTTCAACACTCAGCATGCCATAAATTTAAATAAGATTAATATAAAATTAGAAAATACCAATCTTTGTTCCTAAATTTTGCTCAAGCCCCTTGAATTCTTTACTGCCAATCTTCTATTGCTCCTGTTGTTCAATCTCTTAGTTGCCTTTCCTTTAACCTTTCTAATTCTCTCCTTTGAACCTAAAGCGCTTCCAATATTTCTCTTTCAAATTTTCTCCTTTTTTTTCTGCCTATTTCTCTCTCAACTTTTTTGCAATGAGCAATCCCCATCTCCTCCTTTGTCTCTATGTGTCTCTCCGTTCTAAAGTTATCTATTTATAGGTCCGAGGGAAGAATTTTGATTTAAATTTAATGGACAACAAGTTTCAAATAGATCAATCAAACTTAAAACTAATTTGTTAATTAAAATGATTAATCAATATTAAATTATTCAATCAAATTTATAAATCAATTAGTTTTTTTTTTTATTTCCTGATTGAAATTCTTTTATGTGTGTATAGGTGTAAATATGGAGAAGCTGTCCCACTCGATCCCTTTTCAAATTTTCTATTTATTTATTTCTTATTTTCATTTTTCATTGCATTTTTTATTTTTCCTATATTTTTTACATTGTATCAATGAATATTTTCTTAAATTATGTTATATAAGTTCTAGACAAAATGGGGTGTATTCATTAACAATGAAACTATTTAATTAGTTTTAAGTCTAAATTAAAATTGCTATTCCAACCATCCAAACAAACTTTTGCTATTGGAAGGAATCATTACAAGTAATATGTGCATGATTAGTTTTATTAGTTTCCCATTTACCTATTTTAAAACATTATCTTCTAATAATTCATTTATCTAAAAGTTAAAATTAAAGTTATCTAATGCCAATAAAAAACTTGAGAAAACGTGTGTTTATTTAAATATTCTTATAACTTTTTGAGTTTGTTTGATCCAAAATGAATCACTATGTTTTTTTTATTCAATTTTGGCTACCAATTAATCTTTTTAAGTTTTTACCTAATTTTTTTTAAAAAAATAATTTAGAAAAAAAACCAAAAACACACCCAATATAATAACCTAATAATCAGTTTGGATTTTTATTTTTTGGACAGGGATGATGTTGACCCACCCATGTGGGTGCATTTATTTTTTGCTTAGGAAGATATAGCTCGTGGAGCATGCACAGTCTCAAGCATGCATCCGTCTTTATTGCTGCTCTATCTCAATGCTTCTCTCTGGCATATATTTATATATTGCTTTGTAAAGTTAAGTGTGTGTGTGTGTGTGTGTGTGTGTGAAAAATAGACAGAGTGCAAAAGAGAGTTGTGTGTAAGGTAGAGAGGTTTGAGCCCAAAGTTGAGTTAGAGTGTGTTCTCCTCCTCGATTGTATTTTTCTTATTGATCATATAGTAAGACTTCCTCTCTCCCATGGACATAGGCCATGTTTGGCCGAACCACGTATTTCTATTGTGTTCTTGTATGATTGTGTTGTGTTTGTGTTGTTGGATTCATCCCCTCCCCTAACAACAGGTATCAAAGCCTGAGAAGGTGAGATGCGTGATTGAAAATCTGAGCTTACCTTCGGATTTGGTGACGTCGAGTCGAAGCTAGGACAACAGTTGCAAAGGCATGAATGGTGGCTTCACGTGCCACCATACCAGCTCCTCATTGCTTTCCGACGAAGACCACACGCAGCTGCTGATCGTGTTGATCGTGTCAGAGCTCTCCACCGCGTCTGGTTGTCTGGTGTGTGAAGGCCATAATTTTTTTTTTCTATGCAGAGACAGAGACAGAGAAAGGTGAAAATAGGAAGATTGAATCTTCCATAGCAAGTCACATTTAAATACAGAGGTTTTTTTAAAAAAAATACAAAAAAAATGGGCACATCATTTGTTTATTAAAAAGAAAGGTGTGGTCACATCTTACTTTTTTTTTTTCTTGCACTTTATAATTGCTTTGGAGTAAAATTTTTTTGGAGAAGCAAGCAAGAGGAAGTATTTGCTGACACGCCACATCCAGAGATTTTTTTTCTTGGCACGTCACCAACAAGGCCCACCAGCCACGTCACTAGTGGGCCCACCTGCCACATCATCAATAGGACCCACATATATCAAGTCAAACCCATTCCTAGCTATTTTGGTCGTTCCAGATGCATTGGTGCAGTCAATTTTGCCAAAATCAACCTCTAAGTTGCTGTTTTATAAGGGCTGACAATTTATCCAAGTTCGGCGTGGAGAAATTTGATGGTCAGAACAATTTCAGTCTATGGCAGAATACAGTCAAGGATATATTGATTCAGCATAACTTGATTAAGCCGCTAATCAAGAAGAAGTCAAAAAATATCAAAGATGATGATTGGGCAGAGATGGAAATGAAAATGGTTAGTACTATTCGTTTATGCATGTCAACTGAAGTTAAATATTCTGTGTTAGATGAATCATCACCTGTTGAGTTATGGAAAAAATTAGAGCAGAGATACATGTCAAAATCTCTAACAAACAAGTTATTTTTTAAGAATAAACTCTATCAGCTAAAAATGAAAGAAAAGGTAAATATTTTTTACCACATAAATGGCTACAACAAGATCATGACCCAGTTAATGAGTTTTGGTATAAAGTTGAAGAAGGAGATAAAGCACTTCTTCTCCTAGCATCTCTACCACCTTCTTATGATAGTCTTGTCACAGCATTGCTTGTTGGTAAGGAAACCTTAAATTTGGAAGAAGTGATGGCTTCACTATAGGATACTGACACCCTGAGAAAGTCAACTGTTAACCTCCAAGGGCGTGCCTTGGTCACACAAGGTGAGAAAACAGACCAAGGGCAGAAATCAAAACCATGGAAGATTGAGAAACATACGGTCCAAATCAAGAGTTCTGGGAAATTCCAACAACACACAGAGCAAAAAGCAAATCCAGTATTGGAATTGTGGCAAGACTGGCCATTACAAAATCAATGTCGATCCTAGAAAAAGGAGCTAGAAAATAAGACCGAAGCAAATGTCGCCTCTTCTCCAGGAGAAGGAGATGCACTGTTATGCTCTTTGGAAAGGAAGGAAGAGTCTTGGGTATTAAACTCTGGAGCCTCATTTCACTCAATAGGCAATAAAGAAATGCTTAACAGGTATGTACCCAAAAATCTTGACAATGTTTATCTTGATGATGACAAACCTTGTGAAATTGCAGGAAAAGGAGAAGCAAAAATAAATTTGATAAGTACCACATAGAGTTTGACTGATGTCGGTTATATCCCGGATCTTAAGAAAAATTTAATATATGTTGGACAGCTTGCAAGTAAAGGTTACACCACAACCTTTTGTGGTGATAGATGGAAAATTCCCAAAGGTGTGATGACATGCTTGCGCGGTAAAAAAGCTGGTACTCTTTATATGACCACAGATGCTTGCATGTCAATTTCAATTGCTGTAGGAAATGAAGATTCAATCCAATGGCACCAGAGACTCGGTCGCATAAGTGAGAAAGGTTTGAAAATCATGAACTCAAAAGGAAAAATACCAGGCCTCCAACCAGCTAATATTGACCAATGTGAGAGTTGCATCATTAGCAAATAGAAAAGAGTCAGCTTTCAAACATTCAGCAGAACTCCAAAGAAAGAAAAATTAGAGCTAGTGCACACCGATGTTTGGGGACTAAACCCAGTTTCATCCATTAGCAAAAAATCCTATTTCATCACCTTCATTGACGACCATTCCAGGAAGCTATGGGTTTATTTCTTAAGACATAAATCTGAAGTGCATGTTGTTTTTAGGAAATGAAAGGCCATGGTGGAAAATGAAACAAGCTTAAAAATAAAAAAGCTGAGATCAGATAATGGTGGTGAATATGAAGATAGAGAATTCAAAAGGTTTTGCTATGAGCATGGGATCAGACTTGAAAGAACCATGCCAGGTACACCCCAACACAACGGCGTAGCAAAACGAATGAATAGAACCTTGACTAAGAGAACCTGAAGTATGCGATTACAAGCAGGTTTACCAAAGTAGTTTTGGGCAGAAGCAATCAACACAACTGCTTATCTAATCAAATGAAGTCCATCATTATCATTGCAGTTCCAGTTACCAAAGGAGGTATGGAGCAAAAAAGAGGCAAAACTTTCACATTTAAAAGTTTTCGGTTGCGTTGCTTTTGTACATATTAGTGACTAGGCTAGGGGCAAGCTTGATCCCAAATCTCAAAAATGCACACTTCTTGGATATGGTGAAGATGAGTTTGGTTATCACATCTGGGATGATCAAAACAAGAAAATAATCAGAAGTCGAGATGTTGTTTTCAATGAAAATGTTATGTACAAAGACGCGATATCATCAAGTGTTGGAATTGGTGTGATCCCAAAAGGTGGGGTGAATTAGGTATTTAAAATTTTGTCTCCTAGGTTCAACTAAACTATCAACAGTAATACACAACCTAGGGTCTTTCTAAACATGTACCACTACGGAGATGAAAATAAGATGTGGAAATTAAATCATGCGCAACATTCACAATATATCAAATATAACATATATGCGCAGGAATATAAAGTGCAGGAAATTAAAACCAGACACACGATATGTCATTGGGGTTCAGCCAATACTACCTATGTCCTCGCCTTAAGCTCACAAGTAAGAGGATTCCACTAGATGCTCACTTCACAGGTGGAGCGATACCATTTACAACACCTTACCAGGATGGTGCACCTAGTTCTCTTAACCGGGTTTGAACTAGTCCGAGACTATTCACAGGGCTATTCTTCCTCTTTCAAAAATTCACTGGGAATACAACAGATATGAATAATTTGTGTACAATCAAATGTGCTTTTTATGCTAAGTAGATGTGTACAACAATACAGTTTAAAATACACTCACGAATGATATGACAATAAGTTCAGTGCGAGTATGGTGATTTTTCTCAAAATAACTTTTTTGCAATCTTTGAGTAAAGTGTATATAGTGAATATTTCAAAAATTCAACCCCAAAAGATCTCTTCCCAAAATATTTTCAAAAACTTGTTCAAAGGAAGCTAGGGTTTTAGCCTTCTAAGTGTACATCAAAGTGAGCACAAATGCAAGAAGACTTTTTCAGCACAAAGTATATGTGCTCAAGTCTTTCGAGGTAACCAATATAAATTTTCTCCTAATAATATTTATCAATAAAATATATAGGAGGTCCAATAAGCTAACTCTCAAAAATAAACTTTCACAAACAAAGAACAAGTGAGAGTATGAGCTTTGAATATAAAAAAAATGCCCAAAGATCAATCAAATGCTATCTTCAAAATGATTTTAAGAATAGGAAGTGTAAGAGAGTATAAGAAGTATGTTTTGAAAAGATTGGAAGTATTTGAGCAATAAGAGGAGTTTGAGTATTAAAAAAAATTTCAGAAATTTTTTTTAATGATTTTTGTTAATCTCTTGCTAATTAAGACAAATGAAGGGGTATATATAGAGTTGGGGAATAATGTGACCGTTGGGGACACGCTAGGTATTTTGGAAAAATATTAAACATGTTTAGTTAAAAATAACCCTATTTAACTGCGGTAAAAAATTTGCCAACTCGAGAGGTTCAGTCGACCATTTTTAAGGTTTGATTGACCAGGTTACTCAGTTCGGTCGATCAGGGTGTTTTTGAACTGAGGTGTTGGTCGACTAGACTTGGGGCGATTTCAGAACCTCCGAGGTTCGGTCAACCGAGCTAAGTTCGGTTCACTGAAGTTGAACGTTCAGTCGACTGGGCCATTTTACAACTATGAGTTTGGCCTACCAAGGCGTTGGGATTTCCTACATGCCAGTTCGGTTGACCAGGGCATTGACACTCATTTTTTAGGACGGTCAACCAACTGGTCAAACCATTGACCCTGTGGAGGTTCGGTTGACCAAAGTGCTTTGTGTGTTGGGGTTCAGTCGACCGCACACACCAACTTTGTGCAATTCAGTTTCTATCACCCTTTTAAAGACACCCCTAAAGACATATTTGTTAATGCTAAGATTATGGGGGACCTTTCATGCACTATTTTGGGTCCTAAGGTCAGTTTAAGGTCTTTGAGAGTTAACCCCAAAAATCCAGCATCGATCGACCTAACGGTCATGTTGAGCTTATCATACATATCATGCATGCCATGCATTATTACATACCAAATTTAAAACATAAATGCATTTACAATAAAATTCTTCTTTTTTTCTTTTGCTCTTCATATTCTCATGGAATATGCCAGGAGTATGTGCTTGTGTAAGGTCTTTCTGTCTTCTACTTCACTTCAAGTGTGTGATTTGAATGATTAACCTATTCAAGTACTTAGGCACACACATTAGTAACATGTGGTTTGTTATTATCAAAACCAAGGATCGGACTTAAAAAGTCAACATCAAGTAATTTGACATTATATAACCCCGATATTGTAGAGTTGGATGATTTCACTAACAGCAAAGTGGCACAACAAACTATTGATAATTCCCAGACAGGGGAATCTATCATAAACGAGTGCTCTAAAGCACCATAGACTCCAACCTTGACTCCTACTCCAACACTGAGGAGGTCTTCCCGATGCATATACCGAATAGGAGATATTTGGATTACTTGTTACTAACTGATGTAGGTGAACCAAAGTGCTATGATGAAGCATGTCAGGTGAATGAGGCTAGCAAGCGGGAACTTGCCATGAAAGATGAGATGAAATCCGTTACCGACTACAAGACTTGGGAGCTAGCTAGGTTACCCAAGGGAAAAGAAGCTCTTCAAAACAAATGGGTGTACCACATAAAAGAAAAGCATGATGGTTCGAGAAGATACAAAGCAAGACTCATGGTCAAAGGTTTCCAACAAATAGAAGGTATTGACTACTCAGAAATCTTCTCACTAGTTGTGAAACACACAACTATTCAGACAATTTTGAGCATTATTGTAGTAGAGAATTTACACCTTGAGCAATTAGATGTAAAAACGGTTTTCCTCCATGGTGATCTAGAGGAGGAGATATACATGCACCAGCCTGAAGCTTTTATAGAGAAAGGAAAAGAAAAACTTGTTTGCAGGTTGAATAAGAGTCTGTATGGTTTGAAATAGACTCCAAGGCAGTGGTATAAGAAAATTGACGGCTTCATGCAAAAGAATAACTACCGC
Organism: Malania oleifera; assembly: GCF_029873635.1. Classification (NCBI taxonomy): domain Eukaryota; kingdom Viridiplantae; phylum Streptophyta; class Magnoliopsida; order Santalales; family Ximeniaceae; genus Malania; species Malania oleifera. Next base: position 64,097,936 of record NC_080425.1, read on the forward strand.
AAATGCAACGATGATCATTGTTGCTATTTCAAGAGGTATAAATCAGGTTACATAATTCTTTTGCTTTATGTTAATGATATGCTAGTTGCAGGATCAGACATGGATGAGATCAAAAAATTGAAAAGGCAGTTGTCCACTGAATTTGAAATGAAATAAGTAGGTCTAGCAAAGCAACTGGTTGGGATGAGAATCATTAGAGACAGAAAGGAGGGAACCTTCCAGTTATCTTAGGCTGAGTACATTAGGAGGATTCTCAGAAGGTTCAACATGTGATGTTAAGGCTGTTAGCTCACCATTAGCTGGTCATTTCAAGTTATCAAAGACTCAATCTCCAGAGTTAGAGGAAGAGAAGAAAGAAATGAACAAAATGTCATATGCTTCAGCTGCAAGAAGCTTAATGTACGTCATGGTTTGCACAAGACTAGATCTCAGTCATGCAGTGAGAACCGTCAGTAGCTTCATGTTGAATCCAGGAAAAATCCACTGGGAAACAGTAAAATGGATATTTCGATATTGATTACATGCTCAAATTGCATAATTAGGTGTTTTAATTCATGCATTATGAATTATATTTTTAATTAAATGCATAATTAATCTCAATAAATTAACATTGTGTCATATTTATAACATTTGGGTTTTATTTAGTAAATTATGAATTTTTAGTATTTTTTATCGCAGGGCAATTATTGGAAGCTAAAAACCAACGATAGTTCGTAATATGTGCGTAACTCTCTCATCCAACCTTTGATTTTGATGATTTGAGATGCTATAAAAATATAAGAAAATTATCTATAATTTTCATGTTTTGCATTTTGAGAAATACTAGCTGCATCAAGATCGAAATTAGGCGTGAAGTTACCATACGCTGTTTTATAGACTGTCAGTATTACTCCGTAATCTAAGCGTAACTTTCTCGTACGAGCTCTGATTAAGACGATTCAAAATTCTAGAGAAATATGAGAAAGAGATCTATGACTTTTATGTTTTGAGATTTGAGAGATAAGGGCTTTAGTATGGTTGAAATCAGACTTATTCGCTGGGTGACAGAAACTTAAAATGGAGCTAACAAAACAAGAAATTGAAGATAAAAAAAAATGTGGGTCGGATGACCCGGCCATGCAACTTAAGAGGCACTGGGGAGAACTCTTTGGGCCTGCACATGAAGGGTTGAAGGGCTGGAGGGCGAGAAAGGAAAGGAAAAGAAAAGAAAAGAAAAGGAGGTAGGGTAGGGTTGAGAGATTAATTTCTTTTAAGGGGGGCTCTCTTGGGTGGTGCGGCTGCAAGAAGTAGAGACAACAGCTACTGCTGCTGTGTTGGAGGAGCTCCTATAGCCATCCTCCATCTCTCTCTCTCTCTCTCTCTCTCTCTCCCTCTTGTTTATTTAATGTTGTTTTGTTGAGTTATTATTTATGTTTTATTGTCATTTTCCATGGATATTTTAAAGTATTGTTTGGATTATTTATTAATTGAGTATTCATATTTTAAGTTATTGTTGGGTTTATCACTCTCTCTCTCTCTCTCATCTTGTTTATTATTTTAATGGTGGTTTTAATACATTATTTGACTTGTTTTAATGTTAGATTGAATATTTTTCTTTACTTTATTATTTGAGTGGTTTATAAGATTAATCAATGTCTTGTCTTTTATTTTTGTTATTTTGAATGCTTTTAAGGTTGAATTAATTTGTTGTTTTAATTTAGTATACATTTAGTCTAGTGATGGGAATGATTTTAGGTTAGATTAATTAGTTTTCTTTTAGTATAGTATACGTCTAGTTTATTGTTCTTTTGAGTTATTGTCTTTTATTTTATTATTGCAAAAATTTATTGTGGAAGTAATTTGACCTAGAAATCTTGGATTGCAAGCATGTGGGGCTAAGTTTCATAACTTGGGTTGTGGGTTAATGTCAATTGTTTTCCATGATTTATTAATTTCCCTTTGAGATCTATTGTTAGGTTTATTTTAATTTATTTAGTTGAACTTTATTTATTGTCTAGCTTAGTCTATGTTCATTTAGTTGAGTCATTGTTAGGTTCGATTTATGTTTAGATATTGTAGGATCTATCTCTTTTGTCTAAGTCACTATTGTGTAAAGTCGGTTCATTATCCTTAAGTCATTGTTGAAGTTTGATTTTAGTTATCTTTGTTTTGTTATTTGAATGTTTAATTGGTGAGTTGTTTGGTTGATTTTATGCGTATTAGGTTCATAGTTTAAGTTTTGCGTCATTTTGACTCCATCACAAATTCTCCAAAAACCCAAAATTTCGAATCTGAACCATGTTTAGTAAAATTTGTTTTCTTATTTTCTTCTCCTATTTCACGCTAGTTTAAAACTAATCTGCATTCCCCGTGGAGACGATCTGGCCTATTTGGGCTAATTATTACACGACGTAGCTCCTATACTTGGGATAGCCTTAGTGCTACTCATTTTTAGAAGTGAGTCAAATATCTTAGAGGTACAATTAACAAATGTTTATGCTTTGGAAAAAGTGATATGACATTATAGGGATACGTAGATGCAGACTTTGCTGACAAGATAGATCATAGAAGAAGCACTACTGGATATGTATTCGCAGTAGATGCTACTGCCATTAGTTGGGTATCATAGATATAGAAAATTGTTGCTCTATCCACTATAGAGGCAGAGTATGTAGCCATGACAGAAGTTAGCAAAGAGATGATTTGGTTACAGGGTCTGTTGACAGAGTTGGGTTTTAAGCAGGTAAAGAGTTTTTTTCATAGTGACAGTTAGAGCACTATACACTTGGCAAAGAATTTAGCATTCCACTCAAAGACCAAGTGTAAGAACCTGAACCGTGAAATATGGGTTTAATTAATAATAGAGGGGTACAAAGGTAATTAAACAGGCTTCGTCGACGAAGCTAGAGTTCATCGATGAAGGCCTCATATTTTTCGCCAACGAGAAGCAGGTGTTCGTCGATGAGGAGAAGCCGAAAGGTGTTGTGAACTGCGACAAAATTCAGGGCTCGTCGACAAGGAGAAGTTGAGGGGTTTCAAAAAAATAAAAAATCCCAAGCTCGTCAATGAGGTCATGGTCTCGTCGGTGAGAAGACTATAAGGTCTCGTCGACGAGGACGTAATTCGTCGACGAGAACAGCTGAGTCAAGGGCACTATAAATATCCATTTTCATTACTTCTCAACTAAGAAATCTAAATATCCTCTCTTTATCTCTCTAGAAACTCTCCATACACTTCCTCTGTCTAGGTTTCTTCGCCGTTCATTGTCTAATTGGACGATCCAAAGTTACCACGAGGATCGTGGAAGGATTCTCTACAAGTTCTACGAATCGGATTTTTGGTTTGGTCATTTTCAGGTTTTGGCTCAAAATCGAGGAATTTCAATTTTGATCAAGTAGTTTTATAGAGAACAATTTTTTGAGTATTTTCTATACTATTGGTTGTAGGTTTTGGAACTCAGTTTGCTATTTAGGGGCCTTAAAGTTTGGGATTTGCCATTTGGGGGAAAGGTAAGGTGAATCTGTTTATGTCAGTTATTTTCGAAATCAGACTAGGTAGAACTATGGTTCACGGTCCTATATGTGTTTTGGCAACACATTTGGGGGGATCTAATGGGGGAAAACTATTTGTTTTTCATGATTATAGTTTTGGTAAAAAGGGGGCGACGGGCTGCATCCCTGGTTTTGTTGAAAGCCAAATGTATATGTTGATTTATACTGTGTTATATGGATAGACATGCCTTGACTTGTTTAAACTGTATGTGTTTGGAAAACCATGATTTTAGATTACCAAATGGGTGTGGTTTGTTTGGTTATATAAGCATGCATGTTTATATTGTGTTTGGTTGAAATGCATGTAGGAACGGGGTTTCGAATTTGTTTCAGGTACTGAGAGTGTCCAGCTCTATATCCGAGGGCATATGAAATCACTGGTCATGTTTGGCAAGAGTGTCCAGCTTTATATCCGAGGGCGTGAGCCTTACCGTCTAATCACCGAAGGGTGTGGATCCACCAATTTAGCGCCAGTACGATGCCATGGGAGTCTGGGACTAGCCATGTGCCAGTGGTGCCGTGTTTCACGGGTTGGCTACGAGCCAACGCCGTATGTCACGGGCTAGCTTCAGGACAAAGGGTGTGACGACACCAAGATTGCTTAGTCATGTTTGTGTACGTGTATGCACTGTTGTGAAATTAGTACTGGAACTGCATTTAACTGTATATGTGTTGCATCATGATAACACTCAAATGCCACACACCGATATAACCTATATTCTTCCTTACTGAGAGGTGTCTCACTCCTGCTGTATGTACATATTTTTTAGGTCCTTCGAGTAACCGAAACTAGTGTCCTTGTGTTGGGAGCGTAGTGGCCAATGTACTGCGGGTAGCGTTTGGGTAAATACTAGGACTTATGTTTTGTGGGTTGCCGCTTTGAGATATGTTGGGTAACCGATTGTACGTTGTATGATAGAGCCTTGTATCAACTTTTGTATAGACTCTGGTATGATACCATGCTTGCATAGAAAGACCTTACTTCCGCTGTGTATTTTCTGTTATGTATGGATGGGTATAGGGTGCCTAGTAACCCCACGGGGCCAGACCCTCATTCATTGTACTGCATCTTTGGATGATTTATTGGATATAGGGACAAGTTAAGTTACATTTTCACCCTTGGGTCCAATTTTCGGGTTCAGCGCGTGACAACTTGGTATCAAAGCTAACTAGGTTGTTAGGTCTTGTAGACTTGGTTAGGCTTACCTGTGAGTACATACCAGAGTATAGGATGTTGGATGTGGGTAGAGTTGGTTGAGGATTGTTTTGTTGCTAAACTGAGATTTGTTGGTGGTATTTCATGTTTTTCCTGGAATGACGATTTCAGTAAAAGCAGGGCAAATCATTAATGACTTTCATGTTGGTGTGATAGGACAGACCTGGACCTGGTAAGGAGTAGTTAACATGATTTCGGATAGATAATTGTGTGAACTGTACGTCTGTACATGTTATAGGAGTATTGATAGATTCCTACTATGTTTTTAGAATGGAGCCCAAGGATAATGACTTGGGAAGTGGCTCCAAGGAGACTACGAGTGATAAGTCTCCTTCTGTGCCTCGAGGCTTGGCAAGGCAGGTTTTGCAGGAGATCGGGTAGAGTGTGAGGAGACGCGAACGCTCTGCTATTGCTGCGGGGTGTACCATTGAGAGGTTCACACGCATACACCCTCCGATTTTCTTTGGGGGAACATGACCCAACAATAGTAGAGGACTGGGTGGAGAAAACTGAGAGGATCTTAAAAGTCCTGCACTGCATAAATAGGCAGCGAGTCCTCTATGCTACCTTCCAGCTATCTGGGGAGGCGGGTCGATGGTGGACTACGGTGAATTTACTGGAGAAGTAGAGGGGTGGTCTTAAGGAGATGTCGTGGAGCCATTTCAAGGAGGTGTTCTTTGACAGATACTTCCTAGCTTCTGTATGTGATGCTAAGGCAAATGATTTTTTTTGCTCTGACTAAGGGGAGTATAACGGTGCAAGGGTATGCGGCTCAGTACATAAAGCTGTCTCGCTTTGCACCGTGCTTGATCTCGAGTGAGTACGAGAACTCTCGGAGGTTCAAGGAGGGTTTGAGGAAGGATATCCGGAGATTGGTGGGTATGCTTCAAATCCGCGAGTTCTCGATGTTGGTGGATAAAGCCATGGTGATTGAAACCGGTATCCGAGAGGATAAGGTGGATCAAGAATTGAAGAAGAGGACAGTACTTTCTAGTTCTCGGTCAGGATCCCAGCAAGGATCGTGAAAGAAGAGGAACAAGGGCTCAGGTTACCATTAGAAAACTGAGCGCCAGGGTTCCCAAGGGAGCTAGACTAGTGGTCATTGTACCACATGCCACAGATGGCACGAGGGCGAGTGCCGGTAATTTGGGGGTAACTGCTACAACTGTGGCTAGTTGGGTCACATGTTTCGCGATTGTCGTGCACTGAAGCGAGACGTGCCTGTATCTAGTGTGAATCGGGGGAGCAATCAAATACCTCGAGGAACCGTTTAGGCGAATACAGTTTCAGCCAGAGTATACTCTCTTACTTTAGCGGACGCTGAGCATGCGGGGAACGTAGTGACAAATACCTTATTACTGCTTTCAAATAAGGCTTCTGTTCTATTTGATTCGGGTGCAACCCATTCTTTTGTGTCTGTGAGTTTTATTAAGCGGTGTGGGGCTGAGACCCAAGTCATGAACGAGGTGTTATCTGTTACTACACCATTTGGGAGTATATCATTCTGTAGGAAGATGTTGGAAGACTGCCCAATGATAATCAATGGGAAGCTACTACCAGTGAATCTTGTGGTATACGACATATCGGGGTTCGATGTTATTCTGGGGATGGATTGGTTGTTCTCCCGTTATGCTGTGATCAATTGTCGTAGGAAGGTGGTAGTGTTCAGACCTCCTAGGGAGTAGGAGTACAAGTTTATAGGATCGTGTGTGCGTTCAATGCCACAAATTCTATCGGAATTATAGGCGAGGAGGTTACTCTTGGATGGATGTCAGTGGTACCTAGTTTGTGTGAAGGAACCACCACGGGATGAGTTGAGACTCGAGGACATTTGAGTAGTCAGCGAATTCTCATATGTGTATCCAGATGATTTACCCGGTTTACCTCTAGATCGTGAGGTGGAGTTCGTGATAGAGTTGCTGCCTGGCAAGGTACCGATCTCTAAAGCTCCGTACCGGATGGTTTTAGCAGAACTTTGAGAGTTAAAGGAGCAGTTGCAGGAATTACTGGACAGGGGTTTCATTCGACCTAGTGTTTCGCCCTAGGGAGCTCTAGTATTGTTTGTGAAGAAGAAGGACGGATTGATGGGTATGTGCATTGATTACAGTGAGATTAATAAGGTAACTTTGAAAAATCGTTAATAAGGTAACTGTGAAAAATTATTGCCTTCTGCCTTGTATAGATGATCTTTTTGACTAGTTGCAGGGTACGTAGGTCTTTTCAAAGATCGACCTATGGTTAGGGTATCATCAGGTGAGGGTCAAATATGAGGATGTTACAAAGACTGCTTTCCGAACCAGATACGGCCACTACGAGTTTCTAGTCATGCCATTTGGGTTAACGAATGCTTCAGAAGTGTTCATGGATCTTATGAATAAGGTTTTCCATGAGTACCTGGACTGATTTGTGGTGGTGTTTATTAATGATATTCTAGTATACTCAAGGAGTACGGAAGAGCATGAGAACCGTCTGAGGTTAGTATTACAAGTTCTGCGAGAGAAGAAGTTGTATGCTAAACTGAAGAAGTGTGAATTCTAGTTGATTCAGATTGCATTCCTAGGCCATGTGGTATCTAGAGACGGAATCTCAGTTGATCCTAGAAAGATCGAAGCGGTGGTTGACTAGGTTAGGCCGAAGAATGTGCAGGAGGTTTAGAGTTTTCTAGGACTGGTGGGTTATTATCATCAGTTCGTGGAAGGTTTTTCTAAACTGTTTAGGCCTCTGACTTGATTGACCAGAAAGGGGGTGAAGTTTGAATGGACCAGTGATTGCGAGCAGTGTTTTCAGGAGTTGAAGCACCGGCTGGTTACTGCTCTAGTTTTGACCATTCCTTCGGGGGATGGCGGTTTTGTGATCTATAGCAAAGCGTCTCTGAAGGGTTTGGGATGTGTGCTTATGCAGCAGGGTACGGTAGCAGCATATGCTTCTCAAAAACTAAAGGAATACAAGAAGAATTACACTACGCATAATTTAGAGTTAGCTACTGTTGTTTATGTCATGAAGATCTAGCGACACTATCTATATGGTGTGCAATGTGAGATCTTCACTAATCATAGGAGCTTCAGGTATTTCTTCACGCAGAAGGAGTTGAATATGAGACAGAGATGGTGGCTTGAGTTGATCAAGGACTACAATTGCACCATCAGTTATCACCCGGGGAAAGTTAATGTGGTGGCTGATGCTTTAAGTCGAAAATCGGAACTTGCTGCAGTATCTGCAGTTGTAGCTTAGCATCACATCAGATAGGATTTGGAGAGCTCAGGCATAGAGTTTGTGTATGGAGACCATCAAGATGCTATTGCTAGCTTGGTGATCAAGTCGACTTTGTTTGAGCGTATTAAAGCCGCACAGGCTAGTGATGCAGAGTTAGTGGACGTTATGGAAAAGGTACAACAGGGATTGGCTACGGAGTTCAACATCTCTGAGGGAGGTGTGTTGAGGTTTGCGAATAGGTTATGTGTTCCGAATGATGATGAGATCAAAAGGACGATACTGGAGGAAGCGCATAGTTCGTTATATATGGTACATCCTAGTAGTACAAAGATGTATTGGGACTTGTGCGAGACCTTCTGGTGGAGTGGTATGAAGAGGCAGATTGCTCAGTTCGTGGAGCAGTGTTTGATGTGTCGGTAGGTGAATGCTGAACATCGAAGGCTGGTAGGGCCGTTGCAGCCTTTGCCTATTCCAGTGTGAAAATGGGAGCATATTTCCACGGATTTTGTAACCGGATTGCCACTAGCACTTCATAGGCAGAATGCTATCTGGGTGATCGTGGATAGATTGATGAAATTTTCCCACTTCTTACCGATGAATGTTAGCTATCCTTTGAGTAGGCTAGCAGATATGTATGTGCACAAGATTGTGAGAATGCACGGGGTACCTGTGTCCATTGTATCAGATCAAGACTCGAGGTTCACTTCTCGATTTTGGACGAGCTTGCAGGAGGCACTGGGGATGAAGCTTACTTTCAGTACAGCATTCCACCCCCATACTGATGGACAATCAGAGAAGACGATACAGATCTTGGAAGATATGTTGCGAGTTTGAGTGTTAGACTTTGGTGGTAGCTGGATACAGTTTATGCCACTAGTAGAGTTCACTTATAATAACAGCTTCCAAGCAAGTATCGGGATGGCACCATTTGAGGCTTTGTATGGTCGAAGGCATTGATCTCCTTTGTATTGGAATGAGGTTGGTGAACGTAAGGTGTTAAAACCTGAACTTGTGCAACAGGCATCTGAGAAGGTGGGTTTGATCTGGGAGAGGATTAAATCAGCTCAGAGTCAGCAGAAAAGTTACGCAGATGTTCACTGCCATGATTTAGAGTTCGAGGTGGGAGGGTAAGGTACTTCTGAGAATTGCTACGATGAAAGGGGTGATGAGATTTGGGAAGAAGGGCAAGCTGAGCTCAAGGTATATCAGACCATTTGAGGTTCTTGAGCGAGTGGGTCTGGTAGCCTACATGATTGCACTACCCCCAGAACTCTTGAGGGTCCAAGATATGTTTCACATATCCATGTTGAGAAGGTATGTGCTGGATCCATCACATGTTATCAAATATGATGATTTGGGAATTGGGGATGCTTTAGCGTGTGAGGAGAAACCTATTTAGGTTCTAGACCGTAAAGCTCAGAAGTTTCATACTAGAGAGATACCGTTAGTGAAGGTATTGTGGCAAAATCATGAGGTTGAGGAAGCTTCTTGGGAACTGGAAATGGAAATACGCCAGAAGTATCCACAGTTGTTTTGAGTACGTGCACGCCATCCTGCTTTGGGTTGGGATAGGTGGTTAGTCATCGGGAGTGTGTATTGTAAACTCCTGAGATAAGTTATGTTGTAACCACGGTATTCCTCCGCCATAAGTGAGGGTATGTATGTTTGTATTATGATGGGGCTGCGCTGTAGAAGTCGCCAATTTTCTCTAGAGTTGAGTGTATGTGTGAGTGTTTGATTGTATGTATGAGTTCATGAATGAGAGATTACTAATTTTGAGGATGAAATTTTTGTAAGGAGGTGAGACTGTAAGAACCCAAACCGTGAAATATGGATTTAATTAATAAGAGAGGGGTAAAAAGGTAATTAAACAGGCTTCGTCAACGAAGCTAGAGTTCGTTAACGAAGGCCTCATGTTTCTCATCGCGAGAAGCAGGTGTTCGTTGACTAGGAGAAGTTGAGAGTTATTGTGAAGTGTGACGAAATTTAGGGCTTGTCGACAAGGAGAAGCCGAGGGGTTTCAGAAAAACCGAAAATCCCAGGCTCGTCGATGAGGTCCTGGTCTCGTCAAAGAGAAGACTATAAGGTCTCGTCGATGAGGACATAATTCGTTGACGAGAACTTTTGAGTCAAGGGTACTATAAATATCCATTTTTATTACTTCTCAGCTAAGAAATCTTAATATCCTTTCTCTATCTCTCTAGAAACTCTCCGTACACTTCCTTTCTCCAGATTTCTTCATCGTTCATCTTATGATTGGACAATCCGAAGTTACCACGAGGATCGTGTAAGGATTCTTTACAAGTTCTATGGATCATATTTTCGGTTCAGCCATTTTTGGGTTTTGGCTCAAAATCGAGGTAAGGCTCGGTTTTTAATTCTAATCCAATAGTTTTGTAGAGAACAATGTTGTGAGTATTTTCTATATTGTTGGTTGTAGGTTTTGGAACTTGGTTCGCTGTTTAGGGGCCTTAGAGTTTGGGATTTGCCATTTGAGAGAAAGGTAAAGTGAATCTTTTTATGTCGGTTATTTTCGAAATTGGACTCGGTAGAACTGTGGTTCACTATCCTGTGTGTGTTTTGGCTACTCATTTGGGGGGATCTAATGGGGAAAACTATGGATTTTTCATAATTACAGTTTTGGGAAAAAGTGGGCGACGGGCTGCATCCCTAGTTTTGTTGAAAACCAAATGTATATGTTGATTTATATTATGTTATAGGGATGGTCGTCCCTTGACTTGTTTAAACTGTATGTGTTTGGAAAACCATGATTTTAGATTACTAAATGAGTATAGTTTGTTTGGTTATATGAGCATGCTTGTTTATGTTGTGTTTGGTTGAAATGCAAGTAGGAACGGGGTTTCAAATTTGTTTCAGGTATTGAGAGTGTGCGGCTCTATATCCGAGGGCGTATGAAATCGTTGGCCATGTTTAGCAAGAGTGTCCAGTTTTATATCCGAGGGCGTGAGCCTTACCTTCTAATCACCAAAGGGTGTGGATCCACTAGTTTAGTGCCGGTACGATGCCATAGGAGTCTAGGACTAGCCATGTGTTGGTGGCGCCATGTTTCGCGGGTTGTCTACAGGCCAACACCGTATGTCGCGGGCTGGCTTCGGACCGAAGGGTGTGACAACACCAAGATTGCTTGATCATGTTTGTGTGCGTGTATGCACTGTTGTGAAATTAGTACTGGAACTGCATTTAACTGTATATGTGTTGCGTTATGATAACACACAAATGCCACACACCGATATAACATGTATTTTTCCTTGCTGAGAGGTGTCTCACCCCTACTGTACGTACATATTTTTCAGGTCTTTCGAGTAACCTGAACTAGCATCCTTGTGTTGGGAGCGTAGTGGCCAGTGTAGTGCGGGTAGCGCTTGGGTAAGTGCTAGGACTTGTGTTTTGTGGGTTGCCATTTTGAGATATTTTGGGCACCCGGTTGTACGTTGTATGATAGAGCCTTGTATCAGCTCTTGTATATACTCTGGTATGATACCATGCTTGTATAGAAAGACCTTATTTCCACTACATATTTTCTGTTGTGTATAAATGGGTATAGGGTGCCTGGTAACCCCACGAGGTTGGACCCTCATTCATTTTACTGTATCTTTGGATGATTTATTGGATACAGGGACAGATTAGGTTACATTTTCACCCCTAAGTCCCATTTCTGGGTTCGAGGCGTGACACCAAGCACATTGGACTCCGTTATCACTTCATCAGATCTCTTCTAGACGAAGGAGTAACGACCTCAAATTCTACGTCATTCATTTTTTTTTCCATATATATACATATACTGTTTTGATACCCCTTCTATGTAATCTCAGGCCCTAAAGAGGCACTAGGGTGCTCCTGTACATAATGACCATACCTACACAGTGGAAACATAAATCATACACCTATACATATCATACAATAATACCAGAATTCAATATTTTCAAACCATAGCTATATAATACATCTCTCCCCAGTTTCAACTACCCCAAAATACAAAATTCTTACACAAACTCACCCTACAGCCCGGGTAAAACGAGTAATCTCTATCCGTGAGCTTGATCTGCTTGCCTAGTTGGTTCACTTGAAAAATGATAAGGTAATGGGGTGAGACGATGCTCAATAAGTGAAAATATGCTATTACTAGTGTGTGACGACCAAGTTGTATAGTCATACTATTTAAAACTGTATAATTTGGCAAAATAGTAAAACACATTTATCTCATTTATAGTAACTTAAAATATAATTGTATCATGTGAACTTTTTATCATTCATACTGCTAATAACATACTATGTTTAACAAATGCTGTAAAACTGTATACATATACATCACTATGCTCTTTCGCTGGGATTGTGTTTGTCATGATTTGACCATTCATGACAGGTTTTTGCGGCCCGTAGGCGGGACTTAACTCTTGTTGGTCCTCCAAGTAAGTATCTATACTTTACACTACCTCAGCCTAGCCAAACTGTATCCACTCCTAGGTGCAGGACTGGCTACTACCTCGTCAAATCGGCCCCCTCTCAACCCAAACTGGGGAGTTGCATCTTCTCTGAGCACGGTTTGATGGTACCCACACACTATCTGAGATATGTGGTTGCACTTTATCTGTATATAGCAACGGTGTCATGCTATGTAAACTATATCTATCTATAATATTTACATAGGGATCTGATACTGTATAAGTGCATATATATATCTATGTTGTTTTTATCAAGTTTCCAAAATAACCATAACATTATAACTTTATACTGTAAATATTGTAATATCTGAATAACTGTAGTATCTTGATGCTATACTAGATAATCTGTACATATATTATGTCTATATACTCTGAGTGTTATGGCATTTAGAAAAACATAGCTTTCTATGAACACTGTATTTACTGATATGAATAAACATATGTATATAGTTATATATTTATCAATCTGTGTAATTCGCTGAATAAAAACTGTATATATACATACATAAGTTCGTATAATATCTAACTGTATCTGTATATGCTGTATGACTTGATATACTGTAAAAATTATATAAAACTCTATATCAGGTAATATGAACTCACGCCACACATACTTTAAAAACTCATATTCTGTAAAATTACATAATAACTGACACACACACACACACACACACACAGATATATATATATATATATATATATAATTTTTGTTAAATAATCAAATCTCCTAGCATAGCATATTTCCCTTACGTTATCCCTGAAAAGTCCCTAATGTACTCTGACCCTTTACCCACAGGGTTTTCCACTCAACACCCTGAAAACAATATTACCCAAAACAAAACATTAGTATTTTTCTGCATACAACATTTCTTATAACTGTAGAGAAAGTATATCCTGAATAAAACACCTTACCCTGAATTTGGAATGAATTCCAAACCAATTTCACCAACGATCAGCTCCAGTAGATTTGCAGAGAACTTTTCCAAGAGCGTCGTGGTGGCCTTAGATCGACGATCCGGTGAGAAACGAAATCAGGATCGAAGAAAGAAGGGGAGGGGTGCGATTTAGAGAGAAAGAGAGAGAGAGAGAGACGAGAGAGAGAGAGAGAGAGAGAGAGAGAGAGAGAGAGAGAGAGAGAGAGGGTGATTTGTGCTGAAAATCTGTCAAAAATATGAGTTTTCACTATTTATAGAGCTGGCTTCATCGACGAGACACGTCACCTCATCGACAAGTCCTGAAGAAAGTTCATCGACGAACCTTCTCTCCTCATCGACGAATTTCAGACATCCAAAAACCCCCCTTTTGTATTTTCCCATCAACGAGACGTGCCTTCATCAACGAGACACTCAAGAACCCTCATCTACGAAACCCCTGTGTTCGTCGAAGAGGCGCTGAAAAATTCCTCGGGTTATTACATTCTCCCCTCCTTATAAAATTTCGTCCTTGAAATTTACTATTCGTGTTGAACATCATTTATATAATCTATCATCCCATGAGATAAATGGTCTACTTATTTTATTACTTACCCTCACTTATGGAGGAGGAATACCGTGGTTACATACTAAGTTATGGGAGATTACATATATAAAACCAAAAACTACCTACTAACTAAATCGATACATGTACCTACAAAAGAAACATTATCTAACTACTTACATTTACTTGACTATCACTAGACCTCTTGAAACAACTGCAGATATCTTTGTCTTATATGCTCCTCTAGTTCCCAAGAAGTTTCTTCTATTGCATGATTCTTCCATAAAACTTTTACTAGCTGAATTTCTTTATTGCGCAGTGCTTGTGTCTTTCTATCCAAAATTCGTACTGGTACTTCTTCATAAGCTAATGAATCCTTAAGCTCTATTTCTGAATAGCTGATTATGTGGGACGGGTTTGGGACGTATTTCCTTAACATAGTAACATAAAACACGTCATGAATTCTAGCTAGAGTTAGCAACAAAGCTAGCCTATAGGCAACTAACCCTATTCTCTCTAGTATCTCAAAAGGGCCAATATACCTAGGGCTCAACTTGCCCTTCTTTCCAAACCTCATAATTCCTTTCAGAGGAGCTATCTTCAAAAGTACTCGATCTCCCACATCAAACTCTAGTTCTCGGTGGCGAGTGTCTGCGTAGCTTTTATGCCGACTCTGCATGGTACTAATTCTTTCTTTAATTAGTCGGACCTTATCACTCGCCTATTGTACAATCTCTGGACGCAACACTCATCTCTCACCAATCTCGTCCCAGAAAAGAGGAGAACGTCACCTCTTGCCATACAATGCCTTGTAGGGTGCCATGCCGATGCTAGTTTTATAGCTATTATTGTAAGCAAACTCGACTAACGACATAAACTGAGTCCAACTACCCCCAAAATCAAGTACGCAAGCACAAAGGATATCTTCTAATGTCTAGATCGTCCTCTCGGTTTGTCCATCTATCTGAGGATGGAAAGCAATGCTAAATGCTAACTGTGTACCCATAGCCTTTTGAAAACTTTTCCAAAACCGCACAGTAAACCAAGGGTTTTGGTTGGAGACTATGGATACTGGAACCCCATGGATACGAACTATCTCCTGAACATATATTTTCATTAATCTGTCCATGGAATAGCTAACTTTAACAGGGACGGTCTTCGTCAAACGATCAACAATCACCCAAATTGCATTCAACCTCTGTTGCACTGGTGGTAACCCCGTAACAAAATCCATCGAAACGTGATCTCATTTCCACTCTGGAATGAACAATGGCTGCAACTGTCCTGCCGGTCTCTAGTGCTCAGCTTTAACTTACTGGCACATCAAGCACTACTGAACAAACTCAGCTATCTCCCTCTTCATTCCAATCCACCAGAAATACTTCTACAGATCCCTGTACATTTTAGTACTGCCAACATTAATCGTGTATAGTGATATGTGAGCCTCCTCCAGTATAGTTCTCTTTATCTCAACATCTACAGGGACACATAACCTAGTACAGAATCGCAGGTCTCTGTCTTCTAATATGCTGAACTCCTCTCCCTGACCATCCTACACTCTAGCCATCATCTCTGCCAATTCTACATCATCACCCTAAGCAGTCTTAATCTTCTCATATAGTATAGGCTAAACCACTAAGCTGGGGATAAATGTCTGAGGACTCTCCTCAACTATCTCTATGCTAAGTCTTTCCAAATCCATCAAAACTGAGTGCGGAATCTCCATGGCTGCTAGTGCTAGTCCCACTGATTTCCTGCTCAAAGCATCAGCCACCACATTTGCTTTTCCTGGGTGATAACTAATGGTGTAGTCATAATATTTAATAAGTTCAAGCCACCTTCTTTGTCTTATATTTAGTTCTTTCTGGATAAAGAAATATTTCAGGCTCTTGTGATCCGTGAAAATCTCGCACTTCCCACCATATAAATAATGCTTCCAATTCTTTAAAGTGTAGACCACTGCAGCTAACTCCAAATCATGCACATGATATTTTTTTTTATATTCTTTAAGTTGTTTAGATGCATACGTAATAACCCTGTCATGCTGCATCAACACGCATCCAAGAGCTTTTAAAGAGGCATCACTGTATATTACAAACCCGTCCTTCCCTGATGGAATAGCTAATACTGGAGCTGAAACTAGCCACCGTTTTAATTCTTGAAAACTCTATTCACAGTCATCGGTCTAATCAAACTTCACATTTTTCCTCATAAGTCATGTTAATGGACCTGATATCCTGGAGAAGCCATCTTTGAAGCGCCAGTAATAGCCTGCTAATCTCAGAAAAGTCTTGACATTTTGAACATTGTCTGGTCTTTCCCAATTCACCACTGCCTCTATTTTACTTAGATAAACTAATATACCTGCTTTAGAGATCACATGGCTGAGGAAGATAACATGCCTTAACCAGAACTAATATTTCTTGAATTTTGCATAAAATTTTCTTTCCCTCAACATCTGCAACACCAGCCTCAATTGATGCTAATGCTCCTCAAAACTCCTCTAGTAGACCAGTATATCATCAATAAACACAACCACAAACTGATTCAAATATTGATGGAACACCCGATTCATTAAATCCATAAATACTACTGGTGCATTAGTCAACCCAGACGGCATCACTAAGAACTCGTAATGCCCATATCTGGTTTGAAATGCGGTCTTCGAAATATTTTCTACTTTAACTTTCACCTGATGATAACCCGACCGTAGGTCAATTTTTGTATAAACCCGAGTCCCCTGGAGTTGATCAAATAAATCGTCAATCCTAAGGAGAGGATATTTATTCTTGTCTGTCAGTTTATTTATCTCCCTATAACCAATACATAATCTCATGGTCCTGTCCTTCTTTTTCATGAACAGAACTGGCGCTCCCCAGGGCGATACACTGGGTCTGATGAAACATTTATCCAACAATTCCTATAATTGTTCTTTCGATTCTTTCAACTCTACTGGAGCCATACAATGTGGTGTTTTAGATACCGGTGCTGACCTAGGCAACAGATCTACAGTAAACTTAATCTCTTGGTCTGGTGGCAAGCCAGGCAATTCCTCCAAAAAGACATCTGGGAATTCCCTCACTACTAGTATGTCAGCTTGTCTCAATTCTTCTTTTGAAAATTCTTTTATGTATACGACATACCCTTAGCAACCACTCTGTAGCAATCTCCTCACTTGAATAGTCGACACCAGCTGTGGTGAGGCACGTACACGTGAACCAACGAATCTATATTCTTGCTCATTCGAGGGTCTGAAAATTACTTCTTTCTAGTGGCAATCTATGCTAGCTTAATAAGTAGCTAGCCAGTCCATGCCCAGTATCACATCAAACCCCTACATATCTAAGACTATAAGATCGGCTAATAACACTCTCTCTTGAATACTTACGGAAAATTCCGACACACTTTTATGTATTTTACCACAGATCCCATCGATGTACCCACAAATAATTCTACATCTAATAGTTGTGTTTCTACCACAGTTATTCTGGCATACCCTGTTGATATAAAAGAGTGGGTTACACTTGTATGAAATAAAACAATAATTTTATATGGTAAAGCCAGTAAGGGTACCTGTGACTACATCTCCAGCCGTTTCGGCGTCTCTTGGCATTAATGCATAAACCCTCATCGGCGCGGTATTTCTCTGCTGACCTCCGCGGGGCGCCTGGTATCCTCCCCAAAATGGTTTAGGAGCCGGCACATAACCTGGTGGCATCTGACAGGATCGAGCCATATGACCGGGTCTCCTATAATGATAGAAAACATTCTCCCCCAGTCGGCACTCACCAGGATGTCTCCGTCCACATCTAGCACAAATGGTGGGAGGCTGACCACCATGAAATCCACCCTGCCCTATGATCTGTCTCTAACCTCTGCCAAATCTACCACCTCTCCAAGGACCTCGATTGGGACCTGCTTGAAAACTTAAAGGCGTAGTCCTCTTCTTCTGACTCTACATCTCAGTCTCCTGGGGTAGACTCTCCTCTGCTATAATAGCCCTGTCAATCAACTCTATAAAATCTTGGATCCTTAGTACCACCACTTGCCTATAAATACCTCACCTCAAGTTCCTCTCGAACATTCTGGCCTTCTTCACTTCATCGGGGACAATATATGGGTAGAAATACGAAAGCTCGATAAATCTTGTCGTGTACTGCTAGACTATCATCGACCCTTGGGACAGACTCAAAAACTCCTGTATCCGAGCCCCTCTGACTGAGGCAAGATAGTACCTATCAAAGAACATCTCCCTAAATCAAGCCCAGGTTATCGGTACTGGTATAGCCCTATGCTATTCTAATAGCCTAATAGCTGTCTTGTGATGACCCAAAAATATATATACGATTAAAGTATAATAATAATAATGATAAAAAAAAAAATGGTCATTAAGTTAATATCAATACAGAAGTGTTTTCTATAAGATCATTGATTCCATGTTTAATGCCTAAGAAAGACCTTGTTTTAGCGAGTGCTCAGAGACCATTGCAGCTCAGTCGCTCCCTAGAGGTCGGCCTGGTCAAAATGGAATTTCATAGGATAAACATGATAGACACTGTTTGTATATGTAAATAAGTACATATACATAAAATAGTGTTTTGACAAACATAATTTGTAGAAATAAATGGTAAAATAATAAGCATAATATAGGTATCCTATGTAGGCCCCACAAGACTATGTGGGGCCCACATAAGTCCCGAAGTTGTGTGGGGTCCACAAGAGTCACGAAACTATGTAGGACTCATAAAATCGTAAAAGGACTATTAGAGTTACGTAGGACCCACTTGGGGCTTGAAGTTGTGTGGGGCTCACAAGACTATGCCCCACACATGAGTTTTCGAAATTTAAATTTAATTCTTTAGAAAAAAATATATTAAAACGTGACTTAATAATAATAATAATAATAATAATAATAATAATAATAATAATAATAATAATGATGATGATGATGATTTAAAAAAAATAAAAATAAAATAATTAATTAATTAAGTAAGTAAGTAATTAATTAAAAATTAATTAAATGGGAGTGGTGGCAAATGCTCCCACATGACCTCCATCCTTATCCCATACTCAACTCATACCTAGTCCATCCCTTGCCCATTCTTTAATTTTAAAAAAATTATAATTTCACCCCTCTCCACACACTTTTACAAATTCCATTTCTTTATCAAAATTTTCCTATAAATAGGAAGCTCTCAACCTTCATTTTCTTCAAAAATTTTCAAAGGAAAAAAGAATTAGTGGTAAAGAGAGAATTTTTTAGTAAGTTTTTACTCACCCACTATTTCCGATCTCATTTCTTAGAAATATTCATTGTGATCATAGCACAAGGTTAAATAAGAGGTAAATAAATTTGATTATGTTATATTTTTATTTAAAATTCATATTCGAGTTTATTTGTAAGTATATTTCGATTATGTTAGTTTCATAAAATTCTCTTGAATTTATTTTTTACACATATTTAATTATACTAGTTTTATCTTTAATATACTTGTATTTATTTTTGAGTTAAGAAATGTTCTAATCCCTCGGGTATTTTACATTATTAATTACTACTCAAGAAAATATTTTTAACACGAAATTTGTGTTGCATGAGTTTATTTATACGTTACATATTTCACGAAAATAAGAGTAATGACTACATGAATTGATTTTTTTTTACGTTGCGTATTTCACGAAAATATGAGTAAAAATGAGATTTTCATGATATTATTTTAATTATACAAATTATATAATAAAAACATTTTTAAAACCCCTTATGGAAAAGAAAGTTCAAAGTTACAGATGTTTGGTACCGTGACTTAAAGTTTAAAAGGATTAGAGTGCACCCACACTATTTACAGAGTGATTTTATATGGTAGTGGATTTCTCCTGAGTGTACACCTGGATCGGACTAGGGTTTAATAGGGAAAATCTCACTTAATGATGATGTACTCTAATTTAGTTTGGTCGGCCAACTAGCTAAATTCAGTCTTTGGACCGCACAATCCAGTCATAGGGGTAAACATGACTTACGATTAACAGGCCTAAATGTGGTTTTTACAATATATATACATATTTAATTATGTGTACATAATTATTGATGATTTGAAGGTAAAGTATAAGTTTATATGAGCAGGGTCATTCTTGTGCCTAAATAATGATATAAAGGAAACGTATAAGGAAAATTATATATATGTATATAATTAAATATTTTTACAGTTTTAAAGTTAAAAGTTTAATTTAACAGTTACAGTATATGATTATTAAATTTTACTGTTATAGTTGATGGTAAATGTTTTATGCAAAAATTTTTAAATTTACATTTATTTTAAAAGCATTTTTGAAGTTATAGTATAAAATATTATTTTACGAAATTATGAAAGCTCATTTTAGCCACACACTAATAATAATTTTATTTACTTACTGAGTGTCGTCTCACCCCAATTATTATTTTACATTTTAGATCATTTTAAAGAGAGTACCCAAATCTGGCATAACAAGTGCATGAGCGGGAATAGAAAGAGCGGAGTAGAAAATAAAAAGTAGCATAAAATAATTTAGAATATGTTTGTATATTTTAGAATTTTAGAAATTTGCATTTTAATAGTTGAGACATATATTTGTAATAAAGCTAATTAGTGCTCTAATAATAAAAATAATTTAGATTTATTTGCGTCCGCTGAAAAATTTATATGTAGGAACCCACTCGGATTCAGTTCCTTACAATTAGTATCAAAGAATAGGATATATGTTCTGCATACTCTAGCATATAGATTTTACCAGAATTTAGGCATAACACATGATTTGGGTAGGATGGGGTAGTTTAGAATATTTATTTTAGTTTGTTCTACGTTAATAATAGATTTATTATTTTAAAATAACATTTGATCATTGTTTAATAATGGATCCTAAAGATAGTGCATTTGAATACACGTTAATTAAGTTAAATATATTATTTATGTTTGTAGAAACACGTACCCACATTGATGACTCATAATTAATTGTTAGATCATATGCATTAATAATTTAAAATTTTCAAATATATAAATATAATGATATAATAATATTCAAGATTTATTTATTTTTGTTGTTATTATTTTCACTGAAAATATAAGAATTAGACCTTATTAGGTTTGCAGATGTTACACATACAAATAGATATGAGTAAATGGTTTATCCTGAAATCTGAATTTTCCCAAAATTTCTTTGCATTTGTAAGTTGGATATGAATATGTATTTTTACGTTGCATATTCAGTTTTTATCAAAATATTCAAGCTTAATTTAGGAATATATATTTTGACGAAATCTTTAATTTTAATTTTGTATTAGTTTATAAAAAATTAAATACAATTTAAATGTTACTATATTATATTTAACTTCAAAAAAAAAAATGCCTTAGCATGTGCAAGTTAAATACGAATATATATATATAGATTACATATTCAATTCCCATCAAGTATCCAAGTTTAATTTAAGAGTATAAATTTTGATGGAATCTTTAATTTTTATTTTGTATATTTATAAAAGTAAATACAACTTAAATTTTTCTATATTATAAAAAAAATTCCATTAATGAAAGCAATATAAAAATTAACTAATCTTCCTCAAATAACTAACCAATGTCAAATCATCGATCGGTCAAACATACCCAATATATATTTGATCTAATATAATAATAATAATAATAATAATAATAATAATAATAGAATATATATATATATATATATATATATATATATATATATAATGGGTACTCTCGTAGTAAAAAAAAAAAATAGCCTCGTGGATAGAAATAATCGATTATAGCTCACTTTCTCCCGAAGCAAGGTCAGGGCATGAGATCACTTGGGCATAGTGGGGATTTGAATCCACGATCATATGGATGCACGGTCAATTCCTTACCACTAAGCCACCCACACAAGTGGTGACCTATGGATCGATGAAATTAATTGTAGTTAAAGCATTAATAAAGATGTAGAAACATGAACAGAACATTGAGTCCGCAAATTTTGCAATACGTGTCGCTCGCTCAATTTCCACAGCACGCGTCACTCTCTCGATTTATGCAACACATATCGTTCTCCCTCGATTTTTGAAAAATGCGTGACTTGAGGCACACATCACTCTCTCTCGATTTTCGCGATACACATCGTTCTCCCTCAATTTTTACAAAACACGTCGCTCGATATCCGTGATACGCGTCACTCTCTTTTGATTCTCACGACACATGTTGCTCTCCTTTGATTTGTGAAAATGCATGCTCGATATCCGTGACACGCGTCGCTCTCTCTCGATTCTCGCAGCACACGTCGTTCTCCCTTGATTTGTGCAAAACGCATCGCTCGATATTCGTGATACGCATCACAGAGCTCTTCCCAACTTGTCTCTTAGTTGTCTCATTACTCAAAAATATTGTCAAATCACCCAACTCCCCAAGTTGTTGAGAGCAACACTAGATCGTCGATCCAAAGATGAAAACCCAATAAGATACAGTTGGAGATTTTAGAGGAGGCCTTCCACAGCAGTCAAGGGGAACTCCCTTCTGTGGAGCGGACTATCTTGCTTGCAGCACAACTCCTACAGTATGGTTTAATCGAGTTGAGAAATGTATGCTTTTGGTATGAGAATCTTAAGCATAGGTAGGGATCAGTTGAAGAAGCCACTATCTCAACTACTGCCCTACCAATAATCCATCTTACCTCCTCCGCCACTGCCACCCTGAGCAGTGCCCCTGCCATTTTTCCAACCACTTGTACCCTCAATATTCCGTCTATGAAACTCACAACTAACATCACACCAATGAGTCATACCCCTTATAATAGCAGTATCACAGTCACCACACTAAGGGTTTCGGATAATGCTGGCCTACTCCACCATTGCAAAAAGATCCAATACGCGTTGAGACTCATGTACGGGCCACCGATGACTCGTTATGATCATCCCCACCAAAGGCCACAAAGGGAAGAGGGCAGCTCTTCCTCCCTCGATGAACAAACGAGCATTCTGTCCCATTTTTCGACCCAAGCCGACGACATTACAAGAGGTCAACTCCGCCAAGAAAGAACCAAGGATGTTAGTAGTGACACCGCTAGCATTTCGATAGATGTTGACGTTGATTTAAGGCTCTAAAGGCCTGATTTTATTTAATTTTATATATATATTTTTTAATTTATAGGACATGTATAATATATATATATATATGTATATATAATTATCCTTTTCCACATCTTCTAAATTTCTTTTCCATTTCAACCCCTATTAGATCGACGATTCACACTTCAGTTTCCAAAATAAAATATTTCGCCAAATTGACCTTCAATCTATTCTAAAATTTAGCAAAATCGTTCATCAATTTACTCTTTCAAATAGCGCAATCAATTATACAGTACTCATTTTAAATTAGCAAAATTTCGAGAACGAAATTTTTATAAGGAGGGGAGATTGTGATGACCCAAAAATATATATACGATTAAAGTATAATAGTAATAATAAAATAATAAAAATAGTCATTAAGTTAATATCAATATAGAAATGTTTTTTTATAGGATCCCTGATTCCATGTTTGATGCCTAAGAAAGACCTTATCTTAGTGAGTGCTCAGAAACCATTGCAGCTCAGTCGTTCCCTAGAGGTCGGCCTGGTCAAAATGGAATTTCATAAGATAAACATGATAGATACTGTTTGTACACGTAAATAAGTACATATACATAAAATAGTGTTTTGACAGACATAATTTGTAGAAATAAATGGTAAAATAATAAGAATAATATATGTATCATATGTGGGGCCCACAAGACTGTGTGAGGCTTACATGAGTCCTGAAATCGTGTGGGGTCCACAAGAGTTTCGAAACTATGTAGGGCTTATAAAATCGTGTAAGGACAATTAGAGTTATGTAGGACCCACTTGGGTCTCGAAATTGTGTGGGGTGTACAAGACTATGTGGAGCCCACATAAGTTGTCAAAATTTGAACGTAATTCTTTAGAAAAAAATAATAATAAAACATGACTTATAAATAATAATAATAATAATAATAATAATAATAATAATAATAATGATTTTAAAAATAAAAATAAACAAAAATAAAATAATTAATTAATTAAATGGGAGTGGTGACAAATACTTCCACATGACCTCCATCCATATCTCATACTCAACCCATACCTAGTCCATCCCTTACCCATTCTTTAATTTTAAAAAAATTATAATTTCACCCCTCTTCCCACACTTTTACAAATTTCATTTTTTTCCCAAAATTTTCCTATAAATAGGAAGTTCTCAACCTTCATTTTTCACAAAAATTTTCAAAGGAAGAAAGAATTAGTGGTGGAGAGAGAATTTTTGAGTAAGTTCTCACTCACCCACTTTTTCTGATATAATTTCTTAGAGATATTCATTGTGATCGTAGCACAAGATTAAATAAGAGGTAAATAAATTTGATTATGTTAGATTTTTATTTAAAATTCATATCAGAGTTTATTTGTAAGTAAATTTCGATTATGTTAGTTAGTTTCATAAAATTCTATTGAATTTATTTTTTACGTATATTTAATTATACTAGTTTTATCTTTAATATACTTGCATTTATTTTTGAGTTAAGAAATGTTCTAAATTCTACAGGTATTTTACATCATTAATTTATACTCGAGAAAATTTTTTTTAACACGAAAATTGTGTTGCATGAGTTTATTTATATGTTACATATTTCACGAAAATATGAGTAAAGATTACATGAGTTGATTTTTTTTTTATGTTGTGTATTTCACGAAAATATGAGTAAAAATGAGATTTTTATGATATTATTTTAATTGTACAAATTATATAATAAAAATATTTTTAGAACCCCTTATGGCAAAGAAAGTTCAAAGTTACAGATGCTCGGTACCACAGCTTAAAGTTTAAACGGATTAGAGTGCACCTACACTGTTTATAGAGTGATTTTATATGGTAGTGGATTTCTCTTGAGTGCATATCTGAGTCGGATCAGGGTTTAATAGGAAAAAATCTCACTTAATGATGATGTACATTGATTTAGTTTGCTCGGCTAGCCAACTAAGTCCAGTTTTCAGACCGCATAATCCAGTCATGGGGGTAAACATGACTTACGATTGAGTGGTTTTTACAATATCTATATATATATATATATATATATATATATATTCATATTTAATTACGTGTGCATAATTATTGATGATTTGAAGGTAAAATATAAGTTTATATGAATAGGGCCATTCTTGTGCCTAAATGATGATATAAAGGAAACGTATAAGGAAAAGTATATATATGTATATAATTAAATATTTTTACAGTTTTAAAGTTAAAAGTTTAATTTAACAGTCACAATAATGATTATTAAATTTTACTGTTATAGTTGATGGT
Source organism: Malania oleifera (assembly GCF_029873635.1). NCBI lineage: Eukaryota > Viridiplantae > Streptophyta > Magnoliopsida > Santalales > Ximeniaceae > Malania > Malania oleifera. The sequence continues at coordinate 64,123,197 of NC_080425.1, forward strand.
AAAAGTTTTATGCAGAAATTTTTCAATTTACATTTATTTTAAAAGAATTTTTGAATTTATAGTATTAAATATTATTTTACAAAATTATGAAAGTTCATTTTGGCCACACACTATTAATAATCTTATTTACTTACTGAGCATCGTCTCACCCCAATCATTATTTTACATTTTAGATCATTTTGAAGAGAGTACCTGAAATCTGGCGTAACAAGTGTATGAGCGGGAATAGAAAGAGTAAAGTAAAAAATAAAAAGTAGCATAATATAATTTAGAATATGTTTGTATATTTTGGAATTTTAGAAATTTGCATTTTAATAGTTGAGACATATATTTGTAATAAAACTAATTAGTGCTCTGGTAATAAAAATAATTTAGATTTATTTGCGTCCATTGAAAAATTTATATGTAGGAACCCACTCGGGTTCGGGTCCTTACATGTCCACCATCTCTCGGCCTCCTCTGCCAGTCTCTATGTAGCATATAAGACCCTCTGCTCATCGATGCAGTGAAGTACTATCAGGATCTTCTCTACCTTCTGCACCAAATTCTCAGCAACTGCAAGGTTAGCCGTTCTAGAAAAGGCTGGCAGATTCATCTTCATAAATTTCTCTATGATATATCCTTGAATTGGAGATAGACCTCCTTGCTCTCTAGAGCTCCGCGCTATCTCAGTCATAACTTACTGAGCTACACTACGTAGCACAGCATCTGAATCTCCACCTCCCACGCCAGAAGGACCCGCTCCACTGGTGTGAGCGCTATAGCCTCCTATGTCCATCCTGCAAATATGTAGAACACCGTTTCAAAATCCTATTCCCCATACATGCCTAACTTATTCAACTAAAACTTCAAATCTTTTATTAACCATCTCTCTTGATCCTAATCTCAAAATCCAATCCTGCAACCCAAACACACGACTGGTTGATAGTTTACTATGACTTTCTTGAAATCGTCACTCAAGGAAAAAAACAGAACCCACCACGAAGTCCTGTATCCAGATCACAGAACAAAACTTCAAATTCTTTTTCCTATATTCTGATATTGTTTCCCGTTGCACTTTAAAGTCTATAGAACCTAACAACCTAGGCTTTGATACCAAATTATAACAACCTCAAATTCTACATCATTCATTTTTTTTTTCCATATATATACATATACTATTTTGATACCCCTTCTATGTATTCTCAGGCCCTAAAGAGGCACTAGGGTGCTCCTGTACATAATGACCATACCTATGCAGCACAAACATAAATCATACACCCATACACATCATACAATAATACCAGAATTTAGTATTTTCATACCATAGCTATATAATACATCTCTCCCCAGTTTCAACTACCCTAAAATACAAAATTCTTACACAAACTCACCCTACAACTCGGGTAAAATGAGTAATCTCTATCCGTGAGCTTGATATGCTCGCCTAGTTGGTTCACTTGGAAAATGTTACGGTAATGAGGTGAGACGACGCTCAGTAAGTGGAAATATGCTATTACTAGTGTGTGGAGACCAAGTTGTATAGTCATATTATTTAAAACTGTATAATCTGAAAAAATAGTAAAACACATTTATCTCATTTATAGTAGCTTAAAATATAACTGTATCATCTGAACTTTCTATCGTTCATACTACTAATAACATACTATATTTAACAAATGCTGTAAAATTGTATACATATACATCACTATGCTCTTCCTTGGGATTCTGTTTGTTATGATTTGACCCCTTATGGCAGGGTTGTGCAGCCCGTAGGCAGGACTTAACTCTAGTCGGCCCTCCAGGTAAGTCACTATACTCTACACTACCTCAGACCGACCAAACTGCATCTACTCCTAGGTGCAGGACTGGCTGCTACCTCGTCAAACCAGTCCCCCTTCAACCCAAACTAGGGAGCTGCATCCTCTCCGAGTATGGTTTGACGGTGCCCACACACTATTTGAGATATGTGGTTGCACTTTATCTATATATAGCAACAATACCATGCTCTGTAAACTGTATGTGTCTATAATATTTTCACAGGGATCTGATACTATATAAGTATATATATATATATATATATATATATATATATATATATATATATCTTTGTTGTTTTCATCAAGTTTCCAAAATAACCATAACACTATAATTCTGTACTGTAAATACTGTAATATCTGAATAATTGTAGCATCTTGATGCTATACTGTATAATTTGTACATATATTTTGTCTATATACTCTGAGTGTTATGACATTTAGGAAAACATAACTTTCTATAAACATTGTATTTACTGATCTGAATAAACATCTGTATATAGTTATATATTTATCTATCTGTGTAATTCGCTGAATAAAAACTGTATATATACATACATCTACCCGTATAATATTTGATTGTATCTGTATATGCTGTATGACTTGATATACTGTAAAAACTATATAAAACTCTATATCAGGTAATATGAACTCAAGCCACATATACTTTAAAAACTCATATTCTATAAAATTATCTAATAACTGATACACATGTATATATGTAAAATTTTTGTTAAATAATTAAATCTCCTAGCATAGTATATTTCTCTTACCTTATCCTTGAAAAGTCACTATTGTACTCTAACCCTATACCCGCAGGTTCTCCACTTAACACCCTAAAAACGACATTCTCCAGAACAAAACATCAGTATTTTCTATATACAACATTTCTTATAACTGTAGAGAAAGTATATCCTGAATAAAACACTTTATCCAGAATTTGGGATGAATTCCAAACCAATTTCACCAACGATCAGTTTTAGCAGACTTGCAGAGAGCTTTTCCAAGAGCGTCGTGGTGGCCTTAGATCGTCGATCCGGTGAGAAACGGAGCCGGGATGGAAGAGAGAAGGGGAGGGTGCGTTTTAGAGAGAGAGAGAGAGAGAGAGATATGTGCTGAAAATTTGTCAAAAATCCGAGTTTTCACTATTTATAGAGTTGGCTTTGTTGACAAGGCACGTCACCTTGTCGACGAGTCCTGAAGAAAGTTCATCGACGAACCCTCTCTCCTTGTCGATGAATTTTAGACATCTAAAAATCCCCTCTTGGTATTTTCCCGTCAATGAGACGTGCCTTCGTCGACGAGACACTCAAAAACCTTCGTCGATGAAACCCCTGTGTTCATCGACGAGGCGCTGAAAAGTTTCTCAGGTTATTACAAAAGGGGTATTAGCAGTTAAGAAGATCCTTGACAGTCAAAACCCAATAGATATGTTCACAAATATTGTGATTAGAGAGAAATTGGAGTTATGCTCACATTCAGTGAGTCTCCTAGATTTATTGAAATCATCCATTAGATGATCCCAGAATGAGCACCTTAACAAGGGGGTGTGGGCACTCTCTCAAGGGGGTGCGGACGCCTAGAGACTAGGGCAAGATCGCAGTGTTGCAGTATCAGGGTAGTGGACACTTGGTTGCCCCCACATGTTTGACGGGGGTGATTGTTGACCCATTCATGTGGGTGCATTTATTTTTTTCTTGGGAAGATACAACTCGTGGAGCATGCGCAGTCTAGAGCATGCATTCCATCTTTATTATTGCTCCATCTCAATGCTTCTCTCTAACATATATTTATACACTGCTTTGTAAAGTTAAGTGTGTGTGTGAAGAATATACAGAGTGCAGAAGAAGAGAGAGCTGTGTGTGAAGCAGAGAGGTTTGAGCTCAAAGTTGAATTAGAGTGTGTTCTCCTCCTCCATTGTATTTTTCTTATTGATCATACAGCGAGACTCCCTCTCTCTCATGGACGTAGGTCGAGTTTGGCCAAATCATGTATTTCTATTGTGTGATTGTGTTGTGTTTGTGTTGCTGAATTTATCCCCTTCCCCTAACAGATGATTGATCTTTCTTGGTGCTGGATTAAAATGCACTTTCAAGTTTAAATGGATGTGTTAGGGCTTTGCCTTGACGTCGTTTTGGTTCTCTCAAAACGACATCGTTGTAGCCGGTAAACTCGCACAGATAAAAACTAAGCGCCAAAAGGGAAATCAGAAAAATGGAGTGTATTGAAGAGTCGGAGCCCTATCCTTAGAAGTTACTAGAAGGGGTGCCTTTACCTCCGAAACAGAACATAAAGAACTATAATAAGAACTGGGAATCTCTAGAACGATTGGTTTCGATTTTCGAATTAATTCATTTACGCACTTTGAAGCTTACCTTTCTCTGCGACATCCGTGTTGAGATTTGAGAGTCCGGCCATGGACGCCGCAAAGCTTAATCAGTTGAAGCTGTTCATCGAGCAGTGCAAGGCCAATCCATCCATTCTCAGCGATCCGTCTCTCTCCTTCTTCAAAGATTACCTCCAAAGGTATACAATCCCTAAACACTCTCTTATAATGCAGTTTGTATTGTTTTTTCGTCTCTTCTCCGTTTCTATCTCCCTCATTTTCTTGATTGGTTCCAGTCTGGGCGCCAAGCTTCCGCCCTCAGCTTACACTCATGAGGATTCCGCTAGAAGTAGCAAACCGGTACTTCTTTATCCCTTTGTTTCTCTATGGATTCTCTCTCTTTCTCACGCATTGATGAGATGCGACAGTCGGTTTGATTGCTCGAGTAAATGTGGAAACCCTTTTCTAGGGTTTATCATTGGTTGACTTTTTTCTTGTTTAATTTTGAAATTTGAAATATTGTGAAATTAACGTACTTGATTGGGGATTTGAAGTATGTGGTGGATGAGAGTGACGACGACATGGCGGACCTCGAAGAGGAGCCTCGCCCGGCTGATGAAGGATATTTGAGTGACATAATCGAGTCTGATATCGAGCTCGAAGGGGACACTGTAGAGCCTGACAATGATCCTCCCCAAAAGGTAGATTTTGAATGAATTGAATACTTCTAGTTTAATTTTGGTAGTTCAGATAATTTTATTTTAACGTATTCCATATTTTGTGCAGATGGGAGACAGCTCTGTGGAGGTTACCGAGGAGAGTCGTGATGCATCGCAGGCAGCAAAGGCACAGGCCATGGAAGCAATTTCAGAAGGTATCATAGTGCTGTTTTTTTTTTTCTTTTTTTTGCATCGTGATAGCGAGTTTTCACAATCTGATGGTACCCTGTGATCAGGTAAGCTGGAGGAAGCTATTGACCATCTGACGGAGGCAATTTTGCTCAATCCTACATCTGCTATTATGTATGGCAACAGAGGTAAATCTTGATTCACTTTTCTTAGATGTGTTGCTAGTTCTTGTTATTTGTTTATAATTTGTACGTTACTACTTCTGTTTAAACTTTTTTTGGGCTTGCTTCATTCTATGTTCTTACAGCTAGCGTGTACATCAAAATGAAGAAACCCAATGCTGCTATTCGGGATGCCAGCGCAGCTCTAGAGGTTATATTGCATTTCAAACATTAGTTTATCTGTGTAGTTGAGCATTTATCTTCTGTCCACATATTTGCCTGGAGTAGTTATGAAATAATTTCATTTTTTTCTGGTAGAAAATTGTGAAATAATTTCATTAAATTGATGTTCAGTTCAATGTCTCATATTTAGTATTAATATTATAAATATATGTGTACTGTTGAAAACTGAATGCTATCAAGCTGAAATTTTAATGTCGACTGTATACTGTTGGCAGTGGTTCATCTCCTGGCCCTACAAGTCGGGGTTCAACTTCGGTGAGGTTGTGTGTGCGTGGGCATGAGTGTGCATGTACACTCCTATTTTTTTGTGTGTACTGTGTTATACAGAGATCTGTAATAAGTGGGCAGATTTGTGTATCCTCTGTTATAATATTCAAAAATGTTTAGCGCATCCATTGTCTCAGTTTTATGATAACAGTATGATGATAAATTTAGGAGAGTTCAGTCCAGATTTATTGTTGTTTAATAGCAATTTTGATTCATAAGATCTTAAATTCTTTGCTGCTGTATTCTGTTCTCGTTTTCCAGCATAATGTGAATCTTGGATGATGTGTTTACATTTTTAATGCTAATTCCAGATTAACCCAGATTCTGCTAAAGGTTACAAATCTCGTGGTATGGCCCATGCAATGCTAGGCCAATGGGAAGAGGCTGCAAAGGATCTTCACTTGGCATCAAAGTTAGATTATGATGAGGAAATAAATGCGGTACTTAAGAAGGTGTGCTTTAATTATATGCAAAACAGCAAAATAAATATTCTTTAGTGATTCGCTTGCTGTTCTTTGATTTAATTCATGTACTGAGGCATTGATAGTTGATAACAAGCTGCAAGATAGTGTGTGTGTGAAACCATCTTTGATATGCATGCAGTCCGCATGTCCAACATGATTTTTTTAAAAGAAAAATGCCAAATTAGGAGTTTTGGGCTTAGATTTTAGTTCTGTTTCTTGAATGTGTAGGTTGAACCCAATGCCCATAGGATTGAGGAACATCGGAGGAAGTATGAAAGGTTGCGCAAAGAAAGAGAGGATAGAAAGATTGAGCGTGAGAAGCAACGTCGTCGGGCTGAAGCTCAGGTAAATATCTTCATGCTTAATTATTTGCGAAAAAAGTCACTTATATGTTTCTCGTGAGTGATGTTTTGTTGTGCATTATCTCCTAGGCTGCATATGAGAAGGCTAAGAAGCAAGAGCAGTCATCTTCAAGTAAGAAACCTGGAGGACCCAGTGGCTTTGGTGGAATGCCTGGAGGCTTTCCTGGGGGTATGCCTGGAGGCTTTCCTGGGGGCATGCCTGGAGGTATGCCTGGAGGCATGCCTGGAGGTATGCCTGGAGGCATGCCTGGAGGTATGCCTGAAGGTATGCCTGGAGGTTTTCCAGGTAGCATGCCAGGAGGGATGCCGGGAAATGTTGATTTCAGCAAAATATTAAATGTAAGCATGATGATTCTTGAGATAAATTTGCTTTTAAGAGAACATATAATTGGCTGCACTTAGATAATGTATGTTACGTTTGGCCCCCAGAATTGAATGGTGTTGCCATAGTTTAGGGGTTTAATAGCGTGCAAAAGAAAATGTTTTGCCACTATAAAACAAGTGACAATGCTGATTTTTTTTTTCTTAATTCATAAGATGGGTTAGTCAAGGAATGACTATTCCCAAATTTTACAATGGGAATATCTATTTCTGTCTTGCCCCATGTTGGATGGAATAACAGAAACTTTTGCATGAGTGACTTTTTTGTAAATTTTTATTTCTGATTGACACAATCTCTTTTCCATTTACACCTTATTCCATTTCTTGAACCAGATGTAACCCTACTCATCATTCTATGATCCCTAACCCCTCATAATTGTTCAATCCTCAATGTTTTTATTTTATTATGTAGTATGTTTTTATGCTAGAAACACCCCCCCCCCCCGGCCCCCCCGCCCCCCCGCGGGCCGGTTTCTGGTAAACTTTACACTCAACGAGGGCTGTCATTTTGGAACAGGACCCGGAATTGATGGCAGCTTTTAAAGATCCAGAAGTCATGGCTGCACTTCAAGATGGTAATCTTTAGTTTTCTGCTGTTCTTTGTTATTTATAGTTACTCATTACCCATTTTTTTCTTGATCATGTAGCTGTTTAGAAACTGCTTATCACATCATGCTAGCAATTTTGATTGGTTCAGATGTGCTTCTTTTTTCCCTTCTAAAACTTTTCTTTTTATTGGGCCTGCCATGGGTGGGTTGATTTAGGTGTGCTATTTTTCAATGTAGTCACTGTATCAAAGCGCCTTTTCTATTGTTTCTAAAATTTTTTGTTCTGTTTTGTTTTATTTATTATCATTTTTTTTCTTTGGGGTAGGGGGTGTTTCTTTAACCCTCTTGGGGCCATACCTTGCACACCACTGGGTCGGTGTGGGGTTGTTTTTTTTATTTTTTGGGATCATGATGTTTAGGTTTAAAACTTGCAGAATCATATAACTTTGGTTATTTTGGGGTTGAGTTGACTGAATAACTTAGTCCATATGTAGTTAAATTGGTATAAGTAAGAATGATTATACAGGAATGGGAAGAAATTGTTTGCCTACATTGGCAGGCAGAATGGCAGGCCTATTCCCCTCATGTGTAGATGAATCCGTTCTCCATTCTTGTCATCTACAACATGTCTGGGTAGGCAGTTTGTTCTTCAAGCTTTGATGTCAATAATAATTGTGAAAAACAGTGCCTCTAATATTTTAAGTTGCCAGGTTAGCCAAACATTACATGTCCTGTTAACAAGCTTGCCATAATTTGGTTTGGCATATGGCTTCTGCATCTAGGTTACCTAGTCTTCTAGGCTGCAGATTAAGCCCAGTGTATGGTATGTATGGATCTGTAGGCAACCTGCTGGGAATTCATGGACTGAAATGTTCAATCCACGGATTCCCAAATAAACTGAATGTTCAAGCATTATTTAAAAGGTTAGGACCGGAGAACTGGGGTTGCACTGAAGCGAGAGAGTCGCCCTAACGTAACATTTTAATACAACTAAAGAAAAATTCTTAAACATGTGAAACACTTTGGTGATAATATGGACTTGAAATGGCTTATATTTTGAAAATAGGCGATTGGCCCAAACCCCCTCCTATTTCCCACCCTAGGTATCCTAGTTATGTGAACTACATATTTAAACTCACATTTTAGTGCTCTAAGAGCAATCCTATTGTATATTTCAATTAAAAAATGATAAAAATATTTCTTAAATGACATTAATTTTTTTTCCAAAAATTTAGAAAATTTTTGGATAATTCTCATTTTAATTTTTATTAAAAATTGTGTATAGAATGATGTAATCCACAAACATAAATTTAGATATCAAAGTACCACACACAACTAAAACCATAAAATCTAATTTTTGATTTTTGGTATTACAATTGAAAATTGACTACAAAAACAGAAAACTATAATTGTAGAATAAAAACCTTGTCATTGACCTGTTTTGTCACATTGCAACAAGACAAAATATCACATTCGAATGATATGAAACAGCTGTTAGGTTTTTTGGAAGGTGGCGGCTGGTAGTTATCCTGGCCTGGGGTTGAATACAATAACCAACCTGGGGTTGTTGGGAAATGGTTTCAGCCAAATCAAGATGCGCCCTTGTACTGCAATTTGTGGAGCATCTTTTCATGGGTATTGAAGGCGGGCTTGGATCATCTGTAAGGTTGCTCTTTGTAACTGATATGGCATGGGTTTGAGGCTATGAAAACAGCCTCTTTGCTTCAAAGCGGGGGTAAGGCTGCATACTCTGTGACGACCCTTCCCCTACCCTGGCAAGGCAGAGAGCCTTGTGGTTTGGGGATGCTGTTTTCGTGGGTATTGCAGGAGCTATATCCGCCTGGATATAGAGGATGGCTTGTTCCTTTGCTATAAAAATTTACCTTTGTAGTTGGTGGCTTGGGCTTGTGCCATGTGGCTTGTGATATCTTGTAGCGTTCAATGTGTGGACTTTGTATGGGACTCTATTTTGATTACCTTTGAGGCTGTAGCTTTCATTTTGCGGTGGGCGGTTTCCTTGAGGATGCCATTGTTACCTTTTTTTAATGGCCACAGTTTACATTAACTCTAGGTAATGAATAACTGTTGTATGGGAATGTAAATAGTGTGTAAAAAAAGTGGTGCTACTCTAAACAAACCACCATGCCAAAATTGGACAGAATAGTATGGGAATTGACATTCCTATGGTAAAGTTGACATCTGGGGATAGTTATTCCTCATCTATTTCATTGCAGTTGGACTGCGACCATCTTTGTCATAGTTATTTGCCATAAAATAGTTCAGATTTTATTTTATAAACTGTTAATACTCCCTCACAATAATTATTCCATTCCCACTATCCCAATCCATGAACTAAACATAACCTTAGGGTTTTTGTTGAAGCATGTTTCATTCTTGTTAGAGAAGAGCTTTTTCTTTTTCTTAGTCATGAAATTTTCATGGATTCTTTTTTCTGAATCTAATGCATATGACAATTTATTTATCAATAGAAGGTACTTGAATGATATATATGAACAATGCTTCAATTAAAATTGTGTTAAAGTGTGCACATTCCAATACTGTGCAATTGCATGTATCTTCAAGTTCTGAGGACGAGAAATTCAGATAAAAATACTGAATGTTGTTACTGTAGTATCTAGAGTGCACCTGTCTGGACCCTGCTTGGTAGGACCAGTTCTGGGGAATTGCTTCTCAAATCTCTTTTTCAGTACTGTATTTGTTTTTTAAGCAAACCAGCAGGGGGTAAACTTTTGATCTAGATCTGCACGAAAAACTTGTTCATATGCAATTGGACATACTACAAACAGTGCATGGTGATACGGTTGTGATCACAGTCCTCCTGTTTAGTACAGAGTTTGCCAGTTGCTTCAGTAGCAATTTGCTGCTAATTTGTTCAGCATAAATATAAAAGGACTCGAGTTAGAATGCAGTAAAGGTTGGAAAAACAGAAGAGAGGAGAGAATAATACTTCTTGAAGCTTTAGCTCATTGTTGTATGGCTCTTGGAAGGAAATTATCTTTAGGATGCTTTTAAATGAGTTATGCTCAAATCACATGGTGTTTAAGAAACATTTTTCATAAATTGGACATGATTGAATTGTGTAATTGTGCAAGAACAGATGACGTGGTATTGTAGGAGCGGCAAGGATGAGATAGGTTCTGAAGGACTTTAGAAACTGAGGAAGAAGAAGCTAACATATGATTTTAGACAAAAATAATTTCTGGCAATGTTAAACAAGATTGTGTGTTGCAGTCTTATAAATAGCTACTACTTAGGTTTTAGTTGGTGGAATGCAGTGATTGTTTGTCCATAGAAAATATTTTTAATGTAATTATACAACAAACTGTGAATCCAATGTTTCAGTCAATTTACCTCAAAAAATGAAAGAAGTCTGTAATCAGTGCATTTCACATGAGAGTTTCTTGTCATATGTTGCTCATCTGTTCTTGTTTGATAATTTTGCAGTGATGAAGAACCCTGCAAATCTGGCAAAGCATCAAGCGAATCCAAAGGTGGCTCCCATAATTGCAAAGATGATGAGCAAATTTGGAGGACCTAAGTGAACAATTTTGATTTAGTTGCTGTGGGTGTTCTTTGTAAGCAAGTCCATGCACGATTGATGTGTGTAGCTTGTTCTGCTTTTCATAGTTGTCAACTTGTCATGAACCCATATGATTGCCTACACGCTTAACTTTGAAATAGACCCAACAAAAGGTTTTTCTTCAGGATTTTTAAAGAATGGAAATTTCTGGGTTTTTAGGCCTGCATTTGATACTTGTCAATTGATGCCTTCTGGCATAAACTAATCTGTTTTCTAAACCAATTTGTGTATTGACTATACTTTGCTCCCGCTAATTCACCACCTGTGAATTGTGTGTTCATGCATGCTCAAACTGCACTTTAAAGACGACTAGGACAATTGAGAAAGCAGCCCTCATTTTGGAGCATGCAAACTGTTGGCTAGTGTAAGTATTGAATTATCTGGTGGAGTATGTTCTCCCCTAACAGGAAACTCTGTTGATCACAAGCCGGGCAATGGTTTTGGAAGTGACTTTGAAAGGAAAATATGAAGATAAAAAACTTGTGGGTGCTAGAAGTATATCTCTCTGCTGTAAAAGCTTCGTCCTTGTGGGCTAAATCCCCAGATATTCGCATTGCTCTGTTTTGGCGTGAAACCTGTTTTCATGCTTCTTGCCTTATGCTCCAATATATAACCTGAAATCTTCTGTCCCAGAACTTCCAAAAAAACCGTTGTGTTCATGATATATAAGTAATACTAATACCTTCAGGCATACTTATCGTGTATGTTCTCTGGTTTTTGTTTTTATTTTTTTTTAAATTTTTTATTCAATTAATTTTATTTATTATTATTATTCAATGAGTTCAGTGAATTAGGGATATGCAGCGGACCTCTTTGAATATAATTCATGCTAAAAAATTATGAAAAATAAAATTGGAAAACAAAACTAATTGGCTGTACTTTAAGAATAATAACAAGTTAAAATTAATTCAAGTAAATGCGTGTTTAGTTTTAAGATTTGAAAATGTTTTTGAGGGTTGCAAGTAATGTTTTTAGCAATGTTTGTTTTTGGCAATCTCTAGTGGGTGGTCAATGTTAAATTGTCTTTGTTTTAAAAGGACTGGGTAATAAGGCAAAGGATTCAACTTAATAGTTTTTCTTTAATGATAACCTACACTTTATCGACTGTTTGGTCTTGACATTAAATCGTCGATAGTATGTCTGAAATCGTCGACGGTTTTGCTCGATTACACAACGTTAGTTTTCGAATTTTGAATTGGGAGGTTGTATAGGTTGAGTTTCGAGAGAAAAACCTCCGGGAAGGTTATATATACATATTGTATGCTCTAAGTCTTTGGACACAAGATAGTGAAAATTCATAGCCATTTGCTTTTGTGGATATTCGTGTCATTGTTTTATTATTTTCATATAATCTGTGTTATTGTGTTTTTTATTGATTGTTGCATTTTGTGATTCGGTTTTCCGTTGCGCATTTATTTGCGCAACAAATTGGTATTAGAGCAATTGGTTACAATGACTTTTGGGATTTCTTTTGCAAAGTTTGATGTTGTTAAGTTCGATGCAACAAGTAATTTCGGACTATGGCAGAGAAGACTTAAAGATCTGTTAGTGCATCGGGGTATGGTGAAACACGGAAGTTAACTGGAAGACATGGACGAAACAAGTTGGAAGGAATTGGAAGCAAAGGCTGCGACGACTATTAGGCTTTATTTGGCTGATGACGTGTTAGTTTCACGTCATGGATGAGGAATCTCCGGTGGTTGTTTGGCAGAAACTGAAAAGCTGGTAGATGTCCAAGTCTTTAATGAACAAGTTGTATCTTACGCAGAGATTGTATTGACTTAAGATAGCAGAGCGTTTGAATTTGAACTAAAACATCAATATATTCAATCATATTATAAGTGATTTAATGCAGGTTAATGTGAAGTTTGAGGAGGAAGACAAGACGTTGATGCTATTGGATTCCCTACATGTGTTTCATACGTATGAAAATATGGTTACAACTCTAACATGGGAAAAAGAAACCTTGAATTTGGAAGAGTTAACAAGTGCTCTGCTAGGTTTTCATCAAAGAAAGAAAACCAGCGATGAGATTTCACAAGGTGAAGGGCTGGTGGTGAAGGGTAACCACGAACGAGAGAGAAGCAAGCTCAGAAGTGGATCGATTAATAATAAGTCTCGGTCGTAGCCCAGGAAGAAGAAGGACATACGATGTTTTAAGGGCAGGAAAAAGGGGCACATAAAACCAAAGTGTCTAAAAAGGAAGAAGGGGAATGTAGAAAATCAAAAGGGTTCTTCAAAATTAGAAAATGTAGTGGAAGAAAGAGAGTTAGAGAGCGGTCATGGTGATATGCTTTCTATTTCATTGGGTTCAAATCACCTCACAGATTCTTGGATCCTAGATTTGGAGTTCTCTTATCACATGACATCAAATAAAAATTGGTTCAGTACCTATAGGTTAGTTAATTCTGGTTGTTCTGATGGGAAATGATGTTTCATGTAAAATTGTTGGAATATGAAACATCAGAATTAAAATGTTTGATGGTGTTGTGAGAACATTGTGTGATCTTAGGCACATACCGGATCTATGGAAGAATTTAATTTCATTGGGTACTTTAAATTGTAACGGGTTTAGTTACAAGTCTGAAAGTAGGGTAATGAAGGTGTGTAAAGACATTTTAATGTTAATGAAGGGAAAAAAATTAGCGAGAAATATTTATGCACTGCTGGGTACTACAATTGTAGGTAGAGCTACAAGTGCAGATTCTGAGTTAGATAATACTGTCTTGTGGCATATGCAATTAGGTCATATGGGTGAACGTGGGATGAAAGAGTTTCATAAGAAAAATATTTTGAAGGGTGTCAAAACACGCAGGCTAATTTTCTGCAAGTATTGTGTTCTTGGGAAACAGAACAAGGTGGAGTTCAAAACAGCCACTCACAAGATGGAAAGGATTCTTGACTACATTCATTCAGATTTTGGGGGCCGGTGAGGGTAGCATCACGAGGTGGACATATGTACTTCGTGAGTTTTATTGATGATTACTCACGAAAGGTCTGGGTATACTTCATGCGTCATAAGTTAGAGACGTTTGTTAAGTTTAAATTGTAGAAAGTTAAGGTGGAAAGCCAGACCAGGAGGAGAACTAAATGCCTTAGGTCAGACAATGGAACCGAGTACGTTGATTCGAGGTTCGTGGAGTTGTGCGAGCAACATGGCATAAAGAGACATTTCACAATACACAGGAGACTACAACAGAATGGTGTGGCGGAAAGGATGAACCGAACTCTAGCTGAAAGGGCTCGGTGTCTCAGGTTGAATGCAGGGCTTGCAAAGAATTTCTGCGCCGAAGCCGTGAGTATGACAAGTTTCTTGGTTAACCGATCACCAAGGGCATTACTAGATGAGAAAGTTGCAGAGGAGGTATGGACATGCAGTGTGTTAGACTACTACGGTTTGAGAGTGTTTGGATGTCTAGCCTATGTTCACATTTATTGTAAGGAGAGATCAAAGCTTGATGCAAAATCTAGACGATGCATGCATTTTTCTGGGGTATTAGAAAGGTGTGAAAGGGTTCAAGTTGTGGGATCAAGTGGAAAATAAGGTTGTGATCAGTAGAGACGTGTTTTTATTTACTTATTATTATTATTATATGAGAAAGCCTTGTTGTAGCATACTCAGAAGGAAGAAGAAGAGAAACAAGTTCCTAAAAACTAGAGCAAAAATGAACATATGGTGTAGGTGGAGTTAGAGACTCACGATAGTGATGAAAATGTTCATAATGTAGGGAGTTCTAGCTTGAGAGACTAGCAGGATCACAGTATAGCTATACACAGATCCAGATGCACTATTAAGCCACCGCCTTGGTATGGATTTGACGATCTGGTGTCTTATGTACTCATTACCAGTTCCAAGGATCCTACTACTTTTCAAGAGACGGTCCATAACCAAGAGAAAAGTAGATGGATGGGTGCTATGGTGGAGGAGATGGAGTCATTGCATAAGAATCAGACGTGGGAATTGGTGGAGCTTCCAAAAGGGAAGAGGGCGATAGGATGCAAGTGGGTGTATAGGAAGAAAGAAGCGGTATCAGAAAACGAAGGATAGAAGTTCAAGGCTCAGTTAGTAGTAAAGGGTTACTCGAAAAAGAATGAGGTTGATTATGATGAGATCTTCTCTTCTATGGTTAAACACACTTCCATTAGGGTAGTGTTGGGATTGGTGGCACATTTCGATATGCATTTGGAGCAGATAGACGTAAAGACAACATTTCTCCATGGTGATTTGGAAGAGCTGATTTACATGGTACAACCAAAAGGCTTTAGTCAACCTAGACAAGAGCACTTGGTTTGTAAACTGAAGAAATCACTTTACGGGTTGAAGCAATCTCCGAGGCAGTGATACAAACGCTTTGACTCCTACATGTTCCAGATTGGCTATATGAGGTGTGAGTATGATTGCCGTGTATATGTGAAGAGTCTTGATGATGATTCTCTCATTCTTTTGTTACTTTATGTTGATGACATGCTGATTGCTATGAAGGATATGATTAAGGTAAATTAGTTGAATACTTTGTTGAGTAAAGAGTTTGAAACGAAGGATTTTGGTGCAGTCAAGAAGATTCTTGGGTTGGAGATTCGCAGGGACAGAGCTATAGGAAGATTTTGGTTATCTCAGGGCAGCTATGTGGAGAAGGTGTAACGACCTACCTAATTTACCATATATATATTTTCACTTAATAGCACGTCAATAATCATGATAACCATAAACATAATCCACCTAGACTCGTGGGTACTAGGGAATAAACCTGTTATATATCACTGACACCCTAACTGCGAAAAACATACATCATATACATAACAAACATATCGTCCAAATACAATACCAGAGTTTTACAAACCCATCATATAAATATACACACATCCCAAAATGATTATAAAGTTCCCTAGGGTCACTACCCAAAAACCGATCTGACCCTAGCATAGCGACTTACCCTTCTGGTAAGGTAGATCGGGCGACCACTAGCACTGCGAAGCTCTATCCGCTCCTCTACTTGGATTCCCTAAAATGTTTTAAAGTTGGGGTGAGACACCTCTCAGTAAGGGAAATAAACTAATATTAGTGTGTGACAACATGGGTATTTTCATGTGTCATAAGCATATACTGTATATAAATTGTATCTGTGAAAACTGTTTGATAATTTACCGAGTAAACATATTTAAAAGTAATATACATGTCATGTTCTATCTATGTACGTGTAAATCATCTTATACAACTGTATAATATGTGAAATAAATTTCAGGATGGATAGTTAGTTGGTGTCATGTATTACCCCCACATGACTGGGTTGTGCGGCCCGAAGGCGGGACCTAGCAATGACTGGCTGACCATGCTAGATCAAAAACTCTAATCTGTAAGTACGATGGACCTGCCCCACCTGGTCCGAACTGTCAGGGGAACATCTCCAAACTACACTGAAGCCACATAAACTGCCACCTTACCACACTCTGATCATGTGGTTGCACTATCATAATCTGAATATATATAGCTACGATACCATGCTCCTGAAAATTGAACTAAACTAAGCCATTCGGGTTCTGAAATCATATACTATGTTTCATATGCTGAACATAACTGTTTCATTATAATATCTGACATAGTAATAATTTCATGAAAATAGTATATCATTCATCATGACCCTTGCGCTAGCATATCATATCATATAAATTATGGCCCTTGTGCCATTTCATATAAATTACAACCCTTGCGCCATATCATATAAATTACGGCCCTTGCGCTGACATATCATAAATTACGGCCCTTGCACCGTTGCATTATAATATACTTTAATCATATTTCTATACTATTTTTAACAATTTCCTGAAACAGTGATAGCATGCTTATTCTGAAAACATAGCATTTTGCATTACATAAAATCATAAAATTCTATACCCATGCTACATAAAAGTAAATCATGTTCTACTCATAAAATCTGCACTTAAATCATTTTCTCTGATTAAATGTATTAAAATAATCTCCTGTTAATAACAGTAAATTTCTCAAACATAATTCTATGCTATACATAATTTTCTGGAATAAAATGCTATAAAATAGTAAATATTTTCATGAAAAATACTGACTTAGTTTATTCCCTTACCTGACTTATTGAGATGCCCACACAGTTCAATCCTAAGCCCATGGCATTTCCAACACCTACAATTTCCATTTCCCCTGAACATTCAACATAATTCCAACATAATTTCCATAAAACATTTCCTAGGCTTCCAATAACCTAAATAAATTGTTAAACTCCAAAATAATCAAATTACCTTGGTTTTCCTGAACTATGCCCGCAGGGTCCCGAAATTACACACGCGGCACTTACCCAAGCCCTGAATTCAATGACTTTAATTCAACCTCAGAATGCCCAATATTTAACATTTTCAAATCTACAATAATTAAATAATAATTAGCCCCTTAATAACCCCCCTTAGCCTAATTTTGGGGTTATGCCTACGACGACCCCACGAGAAATTTGCTCGGCTAGACTTGTAGAGAATCATCTCTAGATTCTTGTGATGGTGTCCGATCGTCAATTGGGGTTAAGATTTACGAGAAATTGAGGTAAAAGTGAAAATTGAGCTTACCCCAGGAGATATGCCTACGTCGCTCCTATGACAAATCCGCTTTAATAGAAATGTTGGTGGCGGAGAATTGAGTCCAACGATATTTTCTAATTTTCGATCAGGCAAAAATCAGTAGAGATATTGAAGAAAGTGGGAGAGAGAGAGAGAGAGAGAGAGAGCGTGCTCTCTGGATTTCATATTAAAGAAGAAGATGGAGTTTTGATTTCGTTTAGGATACTTCCTGAAGTAATCATTTATTAATATAATATATATATATATATATATATATATATATCTATTCTCATTTAATTAATTTTTTTCTCTTTTCATTTTAATACTACTCATTTATTTATTTAATTGTTATTATTATTAGTTAATCTATTTTATTAATTTATTTAATTAATCAATTAAATAATTAATTTAATTATATATATATATTTAAAATCACTACATCCTCCTATAATAATTATTTTTGGGGCGTTACAGAAGGTGTTGGAGAGGTTTAGCATGGTTAATGCAAAATCGGTAAGTACATTGTTGGTAAATCATTTTAAATTGTCTACCACCCAGTGCCTAAAGACGGGTGATGATATTCGTAACATGTAAAAGGTTCCCTATGCTAGTAAAGTGGGGTATTTAATGTATGCTATGGTATATACAAGACCAAATATGACACAAGCTATCAGTGTTGTGAGTAAGTTTCTTTCAAATCCGAGTAGACAACAATGAGATGCAATCAAATGGATTTTCAGATACTTGTGGGGTACTTCACACTATGACATTATGTTCGGCAAACAACAGAGTGATCTGTCAGTTGTGGGATTTATGAATGCAGACTATACAGGCGACTTGGATGGCAGGTTGTCTACAACAGGGTATGTAAAGACCCTAAAAATTAAATTAATAAAAGTAATAAAAGAAAGAGAGAGGAAAAGTAAAGAAATGAAAGAGAAGGAAAAAGGGAAAGAGAGCATCAGTAGGGGTTTGTCGATGAACCCAGAGTCTTCATCGATGAATGTCCCTATAGTTCTCGTCGATGAAGTACACGTGTCTCGTCGACGAAAAGATACCGAGAGTTTGGGGAATTTCAGGTTCATCGATGAACCATCCCCCTTGTCGACGAAGAGCCTACATGGGTTCATTGACGAATCACTTGAACTTGTTGACGAACGCTGGCCTATATATTTGCAAACCCTCATTTTCAACGCTGTTTTCTCTCTCCTCTCACTCACTCTCTCTCTAAACCCACTATTCTCTCTCTCTCTCTCTCTCTCTCTCTCTCTCTCTCTCTCTCTCTCTCTCTCTTCGATTCTGGCTTTGTTAAAGCTCGGATTGACGATCAGGAACCACCACGAAGTTCTTGGGAAAATTCTCTACAACTTAGGTGGAGCATATTTTCAGTTTGGAGTTCTGGGGCATCATCCAAAAACCAGGGTAAGTGGGGTATTTTAGAGTTTTAAAGTTAATTTGGAGATATAGAGTTAAGGGAACATTAAATGTTAATATTGTGGAGGTTGTGTTGAATAATTTTGGAAAAATGAATTTCAAGCTTTTGAGTTACGAACGCTGAGGAGCGCATGTTTTAGGGTGTTAGTGGACCTCTCAGTAAGCCAGGTAAGGGGAATAAATTATAGCAGTCTTTTCTAGAAATTATTGGTTGAGAACTATGAGAAATGAAATATGATATTTTACCTGAAATTATTATGATATGAGTATCGAATGAAAATTGTGTGGCATATGATTTATACTGAAATGTATTTGAAATTGAGTTAAATGATTTATATAGAGAACAATGAAGTTATGAAATGTGTATTGAAATATGAGATTTGAAATGTGAAAGATGATGAAAAGTGATATGTACTGAAAAGTACCTTCTGAGAAATGATGAAATATGAAACGTGACAATGTTTTATTGAGAAATGTTGAATAGTGTGAAGTGAGATATGTATATGTTATTATGAGATGAAATGAATATTGAATTGATGAAATATCATTGAAATGATGAAATGAGTTGTGAATGCAGGAAATGAAAATATTGTAATGTGAAATCTACAATATAAATCTTGAGATGTGATTACTGAAAATATGAACATTGCAATGTTAATGTTGCAATGGGAATGATGAAATATGAATACTAATATGAAAATATGAGAATGTGAATATTGCAATGTGAATACTATAATATGGATATTGAAATGTGAATATTGCAACGTGAATACTGCAATATGAATGTGAAATGAGAATACTGGAAATGTGAAAAATTGCATTGTGAATACTACAATTGTGAATTATTGAAATGTGGAAATGAAACCCTGATGGATGGATGTGTTATTGAATTGAGCACGGTACCGTTGCTAGTGGTGATTAGTACAACCACACAGACTCGTGGAGCGTGTGGCATGACAGTTCGAATGAGCCAGTGTGAAGGGTTATTTTTCCCCTTGAGTCCGGATCAGGGTATATGGCAAGCCATTTGTACTATAGACGAGTATATGGTATGATTATTTTGATCTAAATGAGTAGGCCAACCGCGGTTAGGTCCAGCCTTCGGGCTGCACAACCTCAACCATGGGGGGAAACATGGTGTAGAGTATGGAGAGTGACCTCAACCATAGGGTGAAGCATGGCGTGGAAAATATCCTCAGGGTAGCCATAAGTTACAAACGCGGATGTATTGGTTACCGAGGACACTCATGAGCTAGATGTGAAATAGAAATGAAATGGAAATGGAAATGGAAATGAAAATAGAAAATGAAAATGGACATGGGAAATGAAATAGCATGAGTTAATAATATAAATAATTAAAGTGAAGTAAAACACTCCGCTTGAGTGCTTACTGAGTAAGGTGAGTGCCCTGATGAGTATTAGATGTAGCCGAACCCGAGTTAATCAGGCAAGGATGCAAATGATATCAGAGTAGAGAAAAATTACATGTATGAGTGTGTATTCTCCCTTATTCTCGGGAACTTCGTTGGTAAACATGGGTGGCATGGGAATGAATTTGGAAATGGAATTAAAAGCTTATGAAAACTTGTGTTTTATATTTATATGATTATAAGTAGAAATGGTATATTTTCTCAGAAGATATTATCACTAAAATGAATATTGTTATGATATAATGAAACTTATACTGCCACACACTGCAGATAATTTATTCTATCTTACTGAGATGTGTCTCACCCAATCATTTAAATATTTCAAGAAACCGAGATAGGCCAGGTGATAGAGCTCTGAGATAGAGGGGAGCTGATACCTTGAGTAGACAATGTGAGTGTTTTGAGCTAGGGATGGAGGATTCCCCTTGAGTATTTTGTGTTTCTTTTATGGAATGTATTAGACATGTATTTATGGATGATTTAGTATTCTGGTATGTGTATTCGCTGTGGTATGTATATATATAATGACTTCTACTGTTAGGTTTGTGTATATGAGAATGATTGTGTACCTGGTATTCACTTCGGGTCGAGTTATGTATATATGGTATCAAAGATGTTGACATGGCCTATGATGATTAATATGTTTCATTTATAAATAAAAAAAAGTATGAAAAATAGGGGCATCACAGTTTGGTATCAGAGCCTAGGTTACTAGGTTCTGCAGACTTTAGTAAATAGCGGAATACAATACCAGAGTATAGGAATGGATTTTGATGAAAATAGTGGATGGATAGATTGAGATATGAGTTAGTTATTGTTAGAGGATGAGATTGGAATTTAGGGTTCTATCTTGCAACTTGGAGGCAGGAGTTCCGTAATTGTTTCTGTTGTTTTCCTGGGGTGACGATTTCAGGAAAACCATAGATACTATCGCCGGTTCTTGTTTCTAAGTGGTAAGATTGAATCTTAAATGAGGATTGAGAATGTTAAAAGAAATGTCTGTAGCAGAATATTTTGTCGATTTTAGTATGCTGGGTGTGTTAGTGAGTTAAGACAAAGTCCTAAAACAGTTTTATACCATTTGCAGGATGGATCCAGGGAGTAGTAGTGCACATGATGGGGGTAATGATGCAAGGCCTTCCAATATGGGTGGTGGAGATCCTGATGCTGTACTACGTAGTGTCACCCAGCAGGTGATGGCGGAGATGGCTAGAGGTTCAGGGGAGCGGAGCTACTCGATTAAGCAGTTAATGCGTATGAGACCCTCATCATTCTCTAGAGAAGTTGACCCACTTGTTACTGAGAACTGAGTCTAGGATATGGAGGATATGCTGGCAGTTCTCCTGTGTACATATGAGCAGAAAGTACTGTTTGCGACATTCAAGCTGACAAGGGAGGCAAAGCGCTGGTGGAGATCAGCGAGACTGTTGGAGGAGCAGAGACCTGACCTTGTAGCGGTGACGTGGACCTGATTCAGGGAGATATCTTTAGAGAGATATTTTCCCGCTACTGTTAGGAGTGCGAAGGTAGCGGAGTTTCTGCACTTGCCCAGGGACCGATGACAGTACAGTAGTATGCATCTAGATTCATTGAGCTATCTCAATTTGCTTCGTATCTGGTACTAGATGAGGAGAGGAAGGCGAGGAAGTTTGAGGAGGGCTTGAGACAGAGTTTATTTGAGCAGATTATAGGCTTCCGGGCCCAGATATTTGCAGAGGTAGTGGATAGAGCTGCAGTAATTGAGAGTGGCCTTCAGAGAGGCACCGAAACACAGAGCTAGGGTAAGAGGCTCGTGCCATCATATTTTCAGGCAGGGCCCAACCGAGGGCCTTGGAGGAGGCAGGATAGCAGAGGAGGACAGAGATAGGGAGTGGGAGATCAGGCAGTACCGAGTAGGCAGATGTCCCCTTCTTGTCCCATATGCTACAGAAGACACTTGGGGGAATGCCGGGTCAGGGAGGTGATATGTTATTAGTGCCATCAGCCTAGGCATATGGCGAGAGACTGCAGAGCACTGCCAGTTATTGCGCAAGTTCCTAGACCATTTAGAGGAGGTCGTTAGGCACCTTGAGGTGGACAACAGAGGAATATTGCCCCTAGCATGAGTCTACGCGCTAACACCGAGGGATGCTGAGGCGGCAGGAGATGTTGTGACAGGTACAGTTTCAATTCTGTCATTTACAACTACTGCTTTGTTTGATTCAGAGGAGACTCATACTTTTATTGCTTGAGAGTTCGTTAAATTTTTTGGGTTAGAAACACATCAGTTGGGTATCCATTTGTCAGTGGCTACGCCGATAGGGGCTATGGGAATATGTGAGAAAGCACTCGATAATTGTCCAGTATGCATTCAGGGCAGGTCCTTATTAGCTAATTTGGTGGTCTTGGATATGCATGAGTTTGAGGTGATACTAGGGATGGACTGGCTAGCTACTCACTATGCTAGTATAGACTGTAATCAGATAGAGGTAATGTTCAGACCTTCAGGAGGATAGGAGTATGGATTCGTGGGGTCTTGTGTGCGCACCCCATCACAGTTGTTATCCGCCATTCATGTGAGGCGATTGTTATTAAAGGGTTGTTAGGGGGTTTTATATTACAAAAACTAATTTTTTTCATACATAAAATAAGAAATGAAAAAAAAAGAAAAAGAAAAAGTAAGTGGGCTAGCAATCTTGAGTCTTTAATTTGGACTTGCAAATAAATATAAAATCAAAGACACGTGCAAAAATCAAAATTTAAAATTGATTTTCCGATAAAGTTTAATTGAAAAATAAATTTGATTAATCAACTTGATTTAGAAAATTAGTTTTATTTTGATTGTTTGATTTGAATTTGATTGATTAATCAAATCACATCTCAAGCCTATAAATAGAGAAGTTTGGAAGCAAGAAGGGAAGATGGAAAAAAAAAAAAATACAACACAAGAAGAGAGGAGGAGGAAAAAGGAGAGCTCTGTGCTACAAAAAGTGAGGGAGAAAAAAAAAGTGTTCTTTTGTTGAAAATTCAGGATTGGAGGTGTTTGCGCAGTCAGCTTGGTCTAGACAATCGGATGGTGAATTCTTCTCCGATTAAGCTGAAATTTTTACAAGTGGTGCATGACTCATCTCTTTTAATTTTGATTGGTTAGATTGTTATTTAGAGTTTTGAAACTTTTATTTTATAGTACAGACAGCAGTCCCATTGTAGCAGGAACTTTGAGAATGGAGGTACTTGCACAGTTAGCTTGATCTAGATGATCGAATAATGATTTCTCGTTCAATTGAATGGAAATTCTTAAAGTTTGTTTAGGACTCATCCTTCCTAATTTTGATTGGTCAGTTTAGTATTTGGAGTTTTATAACTTCAGTTTTTTGACTTAAACAACAGTCTCATTGCAGCAGCAGCTTTAGGGGTAAGAAAAAGTCTTTAAAAGTCCTATAAATTTTTAGAATAGATTTTAAAAAATGAAAGGAAGGGTCTCGGGGAGTGACACTTTTCATGGTGACATGTATCAAGGTGACGTCATGCTAACGTCACCCTGTTACAGTACTTTTAAAAACTAAAAAAGAAAAAACAAAAATTCCATGTGTCACCTTTGTGAGTGGACACATGGCACCCACTAGTTTAACCTGTTTTATTTTAAATGAACAGATTGACCCAGTTCACTATTTTATTTATTTTATTTTATATTTTTATTTGTTTTTAATTTTAAAATTAGAGAAAAAAGCAGAAAATTACAAAAAATAAAAAAATTACAAAAAATTTGAAAAAAATACTTTTGAAGCTAAGGAAAATATTTCGAGTTATTTTTTCTTGAAATAAAAAAATGAAAAAAAAATAAAAAATGTAGAGACCCGGAAAATTTATTCATGAAAAATAAAAATAATAAAGGAGAGAGAAAGGAAAAGAAATTTTAAAAGGGACATTAGTAGGGGTTTGTCGACGAACCAAAGGTCTTCGTCAACGAAGTACACGTGTCTCGTTGACAAGAAGATACCGAGAGTCTGGGAATTTCATAAAATTTCAAGTTCGTCGACGAACGTCGGCCTATGAATAGGCAAACCCTCATTTTCATCAAGTACTTTCTCTCTCCTCTCGTGCTCTCTCTCTCTCTCTCTCTCTCTCTCTCTCTGTCTCTCTCTTCGATTTCGGTTTCGTTAAAGCTTGTTTTGACGATCAGGAACCACCACGAGATTCGTGGGGAGATTCTCTACAATTTAGTCGGAGCAGATTTTCAATTTGGAGTTCCGGGGCACCATCCCAAAATCAGGGTAAGTGAAGTATTTTGGGGTTTGATGGGCTATTTGGAGTATTCGGAACCTAGGAAGTGCTAAATGAGAATTGTTCTTGGAGTTGTTGACTAATTTGGGGAAATGTGAATTTTAGGCTTTTGAGTTGCGAACACCGTGGAGCTTAGGATTTAGGGTGTTAGTGGACCTTTCAGTAAGCCAGGTAAGGGGAATAAATTATAACATTTATTTTGAGAATTATTGATTGAATTAATATGTGAAAATGTGAGTATGATATTTTGCTTGAAATTATTATGATATGAATAATAGACGAAACTGTGTGACATATGAGTTATACTGAGAACATATTTGAAACTGGGTTGTGTGAACTGCATGGTGAATTATGAGAATATGAGATAAACATATATTGAAATATTTTTGTGTAGAAAAGAATATAAGAAAAACCCAGTGATGTTTATATGCTGAACTATAATGATAAGAGAATTGTTTTATTGAGAAACAATGAAAAAGTGATATATCGAAAAGTATTTTCTGAGAAATGATTTCTATGATAAATGTGGCAGTATGAAATAACGATATGCTTTATATTGAGAAATGTTGAAATGCGTGAAATGAGAATCTATTGCGAATACTGAATTGGGAATATTGAAATGTGAATATGGAAATGTGAATATTGCAATGTGAATACTGCAATGTGAATATTGAAATGAGAATATGAAAATGTGAATGATGAAATGTGAATATTGTAATATGAATACTGCAATGTGAATATTGAAATGAGAATATGGCAATGTGAATGTTGAAATGTGAATACTGAAATGTGAATATTGCAATGCGAATACTACAATGTGAATACTGAATTGTGAATAGTGAAATGTGAATGTTGAAATGGGAATACTGGAATGTGAATTTGTAAATCTGAAAATGAGAACCTTGATGGATGAATTGTGATGGAAAGTACGATACCGGTACTAGTGGATGACAAGTGCAACCAAATGGTCTCGTGGAGAGTGTGGCGTGACAGTCTAATAAGGCAGTGAGAAGGGTAGTTTTTCCCCCTAGAGTCTGGACTAGGGTTAGGTAGACCATTCGTACTACAAACGGGTATATAGATTGTTTATTTTGATCTAATCGGGTAGGCAAACCATGGTTTAGATCCAGCCTTCGGGCCGCACAACCTCAACCATGGGGGGAAGCATGGTATGGAGAATATCCTCAGGGCAACCATGAGTTACAAACACACATGTATTGGTTCTGAGGACACTTATGTGCTGGATGATAAAAAGAAAAAGAAGAAAGAGTGTGAGTTTAATAACATAAATGAATAAGGCAAAGTAAAACTTTGCGCCTGAGGGCTTACTGAGTAAGGTGAGTGCTCTGATAAGTATCCGTTGTAGCCGTACCTGAGTTAATCGGGCAGGGTTACAAATGATATCAGAGCAGATGGGAGCTACATGTTTGGGTGTGTAACCTTCCCTATCCTCGAGAACCTTCGATAATAAACATGGGTTGCCTATGAATGAATTTGAAAATTGAATTAAAGCTTATTAAAGTTTGTGTTTTATATCTATATGAGTATGACCTCATATCGGTGTATTTTCTCTGAGAGTTTTTATGATATAATAAAACTCATACTGCCACACACTGTAAATAATTTATTCTATCTTACTGATATGTGTTTCACCCAAATATTTAAATATTTCAAGGAACTATGAAAGACCAAGGGACAAAGCTCCGAGATAGAGGGGAGTCGATACCCTGATAGACAGGGTGAGTGTTTTGACCTGAGGATGTATGTTTCCCCTAGAGTTTTGGTTGATTTTTGGGGATGTGTTAGGTATGTATGCAAGTACTTTGGTTATTTGTATTCTAGATGATTTGTATATATTGACTTCCGTTGATAGGGTTGTTTATATAAGTTTGACTGACTACTCGGTATCCCACTTTGGGTCAGGTTATATTTAAATTGTGTTAGAGTTTTGATGTGTCCGATGTTTGAGTATTATTAATTTATTATTTATGAAAAAAAATGGTATGAAAATTGGGGTGTCACAATATGGTATCAGAGCCTAGGTTGCTAGGTTTTGCAAACTTTAGTAAACATCGAAATACAATACCAGAGTATAGGAATGGATTGTGAGGAGAATGGGAGAGGTGTAGGTTGAGATATGAGTTAGTTATTGTTGGAGGATAAGATTGGAATTTAGGGTTCTATCTTGAGACCTAGAGGTAGGAGTTCTGTGGTTGTTTTTGTGATTTTTCTGGGTTTATGATTTCAGGAAAACCATGGATACTATCGGCGGTTCTTGTTTCTAAGTGGTAGGATAGAATCTTAAATTTGGACAATATGAGGATATTGGAGATGGATGATTGTAGAGGAATATTTTATGAGTTTATTTTGTTGATTATATTAGTGATGTTGAGATGATAGAGTTCGAAGACTGATTTATATTATTTGTAGGGATGGATCCAGGGAGTAGTAGTGCATATGCTGGGGGTGATGATGCAGAGCCTTCCAGTATGGGTGGCGGAGACCCTGATGCAGTGCTATGTAGCGTCACCTAGCAGGTGATGGCAGAGATGGCTAGGGGTTTAGGGGAACAGAGTTGCATGATTGAGCAGTTCATGCGCATGAGACCTTTGTCGTTCTCCGAAGGGGCTGACCCATTAGTGGATGAGAATTGGGTCTAGGATATAGAAGATATGTTGGCAATTCTTTCGTGTACAGATGAGCAGAAGGTACTTTTTCCGACATTTAAATTGACTGGGGAAGCTAAAACCTAGTAGAGATTGGTAAGATTATTGGAGGAACAGAGACCTGACCCTGTAGCGGTGACATGAAGCTGCTTCAAGGAGATCTTTTTCGAGAGATACTTTCCTGCTACTATTAGAAGTGCAAAGGTAGCAAAGTTCTTACACTTGACGCAAGGGCAGATGACTATACAATAGTATGTTTCCAAATTTGTTGAGCTATCTTGGTTTGCCCTATATTTGGTACTAGATAAGAAAAAGAAGGCGAGAAAGTTTGAGGAGGGCCTGAGACAGAGTTTTTTTTGAGCAGGTTATAGGCTTCTAGGCCCAGACCTTTGTAGAAGTAGTGGATAGAGTTGTAGTGATTGAGAATAGCCTGTAGAGAGGCACGACAGCACAGAGCCAGGGAAAGAGGCCTGTGCCTCCAGATTTTTAGACATGATCCAGCCGAAGGCCTTGGAGGAGGCAGGATAACAGAGGAGTATCGAGACAGGGAGTGGGAGATTGGGTAGTACAAGGCAGAAAGATGCCCCCTTTTTATCCTATATGCTACACAAGACACCTGGTGGAGTGTCAGGTCAGGGAGATTGTTTGTTATCGATGCCATTAGCCTGGGCATATGGTGAGAGACTGCCGAGCACTGCCAGTTGTTGCACTTGTTCCTAGACCATATAGAGGAGGTAACCAGGCACTTTGAGGTGGACAACAGAGGAATACCACCCCAGCACGTGTTTATGCCCTGACACCAGGAGATGTGGAGGCGGAAGGAGATGCCATGAAAGATACTGTTTTAATACTGTTATATAAAGCTACTGCTTTTTTTGATTCAGGGGCGACTCATTCTTTTATCGCCTGAGAATTTGTTAAGTTGTGTAAATTAGAAACTCAGCAGTTGTATGTTAGTTTGTCAATGACTACACTGACAAGGGCTGTAGGGATATGTAAGAAGGTACGTAGGAATTGTCTAGTCTATATTTAGGGGAGGTATTTACCAGTTAATTTGGTGGTTTTAGATATACATGGGTTTGAGGTAAATCTGGGGATAGATTGGCTAGCTGCCCACTATGCCAATATTGACTACAATCAGAGAGAGGTAGTGTTTAGACCTCTAGGAGGAGAGGAGTACAAATTCGTGAGGTCATGTGTGTGCACCCCACCATAGTTGTTATCTGCCATTCAAGCGAGAAGATTGTTGTTAGAAGGCTATCAGGGATATTTGGCTTGTGTGAAGGTGATATCAGAAGGTGAGTTGAGGGTAGAGGATATCTCAGTAGTGATGGATTTTCTTGATGTATTTCCTGAGACTTTGCCGAGACTACCTCCTGATCGAGAGGTAGAGTTTGTTATTGATCTAATTCTAAGGACAACGCCAATTTTGAAAGTGCCGTACAGAATGACACTGGCAGAATTAAAAGAATTGAACGAACAATTGTAGGAACTGTTAGATACGGGATTTATTCGACCCAACATGTCGTCTTGGGGAGCGCTGGTTTTGTTTGTGAAGAAGAAGGATGGGTCGATGAGAATGTGCATCGACTATAGAGAAATAAATAAAGTGACTATTAAGAATAAATACCTGTTTCCCCGCATCGATGATTTGTTTAATCAGCTACAGGGGACACATATTTTCTCAAAGATAGATCTACGGTCAGGATACCATCAGGTGAAGGTCAGAGTAGAAGATGTTCTAAAGACAACATTTAGGACTCGGTATAGCCACTACGAATTCTTGGTTATGTCGTTTGGACTGACAAATGCTTCTGCAGTGTTTATGGATTTGATGAATCGGGTATTCCACCAGTATTTGGATCAGTTTGTAGTGGTGTTTATCGACGACATACTAGTGTATATAAAGAGCCTAGAGGAGCATGAAGAACATCTGAGGATAGTGCTTCAGGTGCTGAGAGAAAGAAAATTGTATGTAAAATTTAAGAAGTGCGAGTTCTGGCTGGAGCAAGTTACCTTTCTTGGACACGTGGTATCCAGGGGTGGTATTTCAGTAGATCCGAGCAAGATTGAGGCAGTAGTAGACTGGGTACAACCGAAGAATGTGCAGGAGTTTAGAAGTTTCCTAGGATTGGCTGGGTATTACCGTAGATTTGTTGAGGGTTTTTCTAAGTTGTCTTGTCCGTTGACTAAATTAACTAGGAAAGGTGTGAAATTTGAGTGGACTGGGAAATGTGAATGGAGCTTTTAGGAGTTAAAGCAGTGACTCATCACTGCACTTGTGTTGACGGTTCCTTCAGGAGACGAGGGTTTCGTGATTTACAGTGGCGCGTCACATAAAGGGCTCGGGTGTGTTCTGATGCAGTAAGGGAGAGTTGTAGCATATGTCTCTCAATAGTTGAAAGAATATGAGAAGAATTACCCTACCTATAATCTGGAATTAGCAGCGGTGGTTTACGTGCTGAAAATTTGGAGACACTGTCTATATGGGGGTAGGTGTGAAATTTTCACTGATCATAAGAGTTTGAAATATTTATTTACACAGAAAAAACTAAACATGAGGTAGAGGAGATGGTTGGAGCTGATAAAAGATTACGGTTACACCATTAGTTATCACCCGAGAAAAGCTAACGTGGTGGCTGATGCTTTGATCCGAAAATTAGTAGGTTCATTAGTATCTGCAGTGGTAATGCAACATCCGATCCAGATGGATTTAGAAAAATTCGGTGTAGAACTTATAGAGGGCGATCATCAGACATTTATTTCCAATCTGGTATTACAGCCGACTCTATAGGAAAGAATTAAAGTGGCTCAAATGAAAGATGAGGAATTAGTGGAAATAATGGATAAAGTATAGGATGGCCAGGAGACAGATTTTAGTATCTCTTATGATGGAGCCTTGAGGTTCTGTATCAGGTTGTGTGTACCTGCTGAACCTGAGATTAAGAAAGTTATTCTAGAGGAAGCACACCAATCCCTGTATACTGTACACCCTGGTAGCACTAAAATGTATAAAGATTTTTGGGAGTCTTTTTGAAGTAACAATATGAAAAAAAGAGATCACTGAGTTTGAAGAGTAGTGTTTGACATGCTAGCAGGTGAAAACTGAGCATTAAAGACCGGCGAGATTATTGCAACCACTTTACATCTCTGAGTGGAAATGGGAACATATAGCGATGGATTTTGTCACGGGATTATCGTCGACACTACATGGACAGGACGCCATTTGAGTAGTCGTAGATCGACTAACGAAGACTGCCCATTTCCTGCCTATAAGAGTTAACTACTCCTTGAGCAAACTAGCGGATTTGTACATTCAGGAGATAGTTAGACTGCATGGCATACTAGTGTCCATTGTATCGAACCAAGACCCATGGTTTACATCTCAATTTTGGAGGAGTTTGCAGAAGGCCATGGGTTCTCAATTTTCGTTCAAAATAGCATTTCATCATTAGATAGATAGGCAGACAAAGAGGACGATACAGATACTAGAGGATATGCTACGAGCATGTGTGCTGGACTTCAGAGGCAGTTGGATATGATTTATACCACTAGTCGAGTTTGCTTATAACAATTATCAAGCCAGCATTAGGATGACACCATATGAGGTGCTATATGGCAAGAAGTGCTGATCCCCGTTATATTGGGAAGAAATTGGGGAAAGACATATTTTGGGGCCAGAGCTGATACATCAGACTCAAGATAAAGTCAGACTTATCAGAGACAGGATCAGAACAGTATAGAGTCGGTAGAAGAGCTATGTAGATACTCGTCAATGAGAGTTAGAGTTTGACACAGGAGATTATGTATTTCTGAAAGTGGCATCGCTGAAAGGAGTTATGAGATTTGGGAGGAAGGGTAAACCGAGCCTTAGGTATATTAGACCATTCGAGATTCTTGAAAGAGTGGGTCCAGTTGCCTATAGGTTGGTGTTACCACCAATTTTTGACTAGAATCCATGATGTATTCCACGTATCCATGTTAAGGAAATATGTCCCAGATCCCTCCTATGTGATTAGTTATGAGGCACTAGAGCTTGACAATGCCTTATTTTATGAAGAAAAGCTAGTGCAAATTTTAGATTGGAAGGAACAAGAACTACATGCAAAAAGATTCGCCTGGCAAAAGTGTTATGGCGTAGTCATGCAGTAGAGGAAGTTTCTTGGGAATTAGAGGAATAGATGCACTAGAAATATTCACATCTCTTCAATGGAGTTTAGAGCTGAACTAATCAGAGTAAAAGTAATGGTATGTATTTTGATTTGTATAGTGTAATGTAGGATAGATAGTGTTTTTGGTTTTAGTATAAAAATGGTTTTGGGAGAGTTTTATTTGAGTTATTGTAGTCTCCTAGGATTGTAAATGTAACCATGGTATTCCTCCGCCATAAGTGAGGGTACCTAATAAAATTTGGATGTTTTCTGTAAGGATGAAAAGATGATGAATAAAAATTTCAAGAAAAAAATTTTATAAGGTGGGGAGAATGTAGAGACTTGAAAAATTTATTCATGAAAAATAATAATAATAAAGGAGAGAGAAAGGAAAAGACATTTTAAAAGGGACATCAACAGGGGTTCGTTGACGAACCCAGGGTCTTCGTCGATGAACCCAGGGTCTTCATCGACGAATGTCCCTGTAGGACTCACCGATGAAGTTCACATGTTTCGTCGACAAGAAGATACTGAGAATCTGGGAATTTCAGAAAATTTCAGGTTCATCAATGAACCAGCCTCTTTGTCGATGAAGTGCCTTCGTGGGCTTGTCGACGAATCACTTGAACTCGTTGATGAACGCCGGCCTATAAATAGGCAAACCCTTATTTTTAGTGAGTATTTTCTCTCTCCTCTCGCTCTCTCTCTCTCTCTAACCTACGGTTTTCCTTATCTCTCTCTCTAACCTACGGTTTTCCCTATCTCTCTCTCTCTCTCTCTCTCTCTCTCTTTGATTTTGGCTTAATTAAAGCCCATTTTGACGATCAGGAACCGCCACGAGGTTCGTGAGGAGATTTTCTACAACTTAGCAGGAGCAGATTTTCAATTTGGAGTTCCGGGCCACCATCCCAAAATTAGAGTAAATGAAGTATTTTGGGGTTTAATGGGCTATTTGGTATATTCAGAACCGAGGAAGTGCTAAATGAGAATTGTTCCGGGAGTTGAGTTGACTAATTTGGGAAAATGTGAATTTCAGGCTTTTGAACTGCGAACGCCGTGGAGCGTAGGATTTAGGGTGTTAGTAGACCTCTAAGTAAGCTAGGTAAGGGGAATAAATTATTAACAGTTATTTTGAGAATTATTGGTTGAGTTAATATTTGAAAGTGAGTATGATATTTTGCCTAAAATTTTTATGATATGAATAACGGACGAAACTGTGTGGCATATGAGTTATACTGAGAACATGTTTGAAACTGGGTTGTATGAATTACATGGTGAATTATGAGAATATGAGATACACATATATTGAAATGTTTTTGTGCAAAAAAGAATATAAGAGAAACCCAGTGATGTTTATATACTGAACTGTAATGATGAGAGAATTATTTTATTGAGAAACAATGAAAAAGTGATATATCAAAGAGTATTTTCTGAGAAATGATTTCTATGATAAATGTGGCACTATGAAATAACGATATGTTTTATACTGAAAAATGTTGAAATATGTGAAATGAGAACCTATTGCGAATACTGAATTGGGAATATTGAAATGTGAATATGGAAATGTGAATATTGCAATGTGAATACTACAATGTGAATATTGCAATGTGAATACTACAATGTGAATATTGAAATGAGAATATGAAAATGTGAATGTTGGAATGTGAATATTGAAATGAGAATATGACAATATGAATGTTGGAATGTGAATAATGAAAAGTGAATATTGCAATGCGAATATTGCAATGTGAATACTAAATTGTGAATTGTAGGTACCTGGATCTGGAAAATTAATAAAGGAAAAGAGAGGGGAAATTAAAAAGGATAAAACAGTGGAGCTCGTCGATGAGGCTCCATTTCTCGTCGACGAAGTCTCTTCTGTGGCTCAGCGACGAGAAGTAGGGACCCGTCGACGAGAAGATACCGAAGGATTTTCAGAGATTTTGAAATCTCAAGCTTGTCGACGAGGTCACCTTCTCAGCCACGAGCAGCCTTCTTCGGCTCGTCGACAAGAACTTCGACTCGTCAACGAGGTTAGTCGAGTCAAACTAGTTATAAGTAGAATATCCTTTTCTTCCTTGCTAAGTTATCCCATTTTCTCTCTCTCTCTAGAACTCGAACCAACCCTGTCTCTCTCTCTCTCTCTCTTTCTCTAAGATTTCGTGCCGTTTGTTGCCGGAATCAACAATCCGACGTCACTACTTGGATTAGGAGGAGAATCTCTATAGTTATAGCCGATCAGATTTTCGTTATGAGGATTTTCGGGTTTTTCCCAAAAATCGAGGTAAGAATCTGATTTTTTTTTGGTTCGGTATATGTGTAGTAGTCGAGATTATAGTGAAGTATTGTTCTTCGGTTTTTAGGTTTCGAGGATCTCGATTTTTGGCAAAAATAGGGAGTTTTGGCATATGAACTCCAAACTTTCCAAAACTACTTTAATTGTTTTAAACCTAAAGTAGGAGCTGCTTGATACCCATGTTTGTGGTCCAAATGGTATTTTTCGAGTTATACACTGTTTATAGCGGATTTTGACGAAACAAGTGTGACATATGATATGAAGTGGAACATACTGAATTGTTATATTTGTGAACGACCGTGAGAACAGGAATCCATTATGTTATCTAAAAATATGGAAAATAGGAGCCTGTTAATCACCGAGCTTTATATGTAAAAATGGTTGAACCGAGAGCGTTTGTGCCGGTTAACACCACTATCTGATAGAAAGAAAGAATGCATGAAAGACTGTCTGATTACGATTGTAAAATTACTGGAACTGCACATGTTGTTATGTTTTATTGTAAATTATATATATGATTGATTGGGACCACAACTTGTTACTAAAGGAGTTGAAAGACACTCCAGGTTATCTGAAGCTTTAAATTGCTTGAGGCGCGGTTCCGTAGCTAACTGAGGTACAATGCAACCACATATGTGAATCAGTGTGGGTATCGAGATAGCATCTTGCAGGAGTGTATGGAGCCACTGGTGAAATAATGGACCAGGTGGGGCAGCCGGACTATATCTGTGATGCTTGATAGTGCTTGCATGAACAGGGCCCTGTTAGAGTTTATTAGTGCACAACCATGCCACGGGGTAATTAGGCATATTCTGAAAGTTCCAAAGCTAGTCATCATCCTAAATTTTCATATACAAAATTTAAAAAAACACTGAAATGGGCACCGTCACAGGGTTGAGTACCGTGTGGAGGGAATCGTACAGTGTATGGGCCTATACCCTACCCTAACTTCGAGGACTCTCGCTTGTAATGATGCTATATTATGTTTATATATCTTGCAAAGTACTGTACTGCGAATGCAATAATGTGCAACTTTTTTTTTTTTAAATTGGACTAAACTCATGTAGTCACGTGTTGATGTAATATCTTCCACCTTACTGAGAAGTGTCTCACCCCAATCTTACAACCTTTGTTTTAAGTCCTACAAGACGTCGGTCCTAGTTCTTCTAGAGGGACTTTGGCGCGTATAGTCTTGTTAGTATACGTAAGTTTTTGTATCAGTATTGGATTGTTAGCCTAATAGAATGTAAAAAGGATGTAATATAGTCTAATAGAACCCTGTGACAATGTTATGTTTTCCGCTGTGCATGAATACAGATATGTATGAGATACACCCGCTTGTCCCTATTGGCTTTGGTGTATGCCCAAGAGGGGGGAGGGGTGAATTGGAATTTTAAAATTTATCTCCTAGGTTAAACGAGATAGCCGTATAACGCAACTTAGAGTCTTTCTAATCATACACCAATTGCTTAGATAATGATATGCAGAAATTAAATCATGTGTAGTATTCACAATATAACATACATGTGCGGTAAATATAAAGTGTGAGAATATAAATAGACACACGATATGTTATCGGGGTTCGGCCAATACTGCCTATGTCCCCGCCTCTAGCTCGCAAGCCCGAGGATTCCACTAATGTCCACTTAACGAGTGGAGTGGCACCGTTACAACTAAATTAATTAACGGGGCTGACCTTAACCTACACTTTACCAGGATGGTACACCTAACTTTCCTAACCGGATCTAAGTCAATACCAGACTATTCAATAGGGTTAGTCTCCCTCTTCAGGCTCGTGTCTGGAATATAAAAAATGTGTATAAAATTTTACGTACAAGGAAATGCTTCTAACACTAAGCAGGTATGTACTACAATACACACAGTATAATCAATGCACTACCAAAAGATAGGATTTGATAAGCTCAGTGTAGTTTTAATGTCTACTCTTAAAGATTAATGCCAATAATGCAATCAGTACATGAGAGTGTAAGTGATAGGATCTTTGTGTCAAAATAATAGTCTCAATCACAATACAGCAACAAAGATCACAAGTATACTTCAAATATCTCAACAAAATTTTTATCAAAATAAACCACAAGAGATATTCAAAAATGGTTTGTAAAAATTTATTTGATCTTTGTATCAAGATGATAATCTCAATCAAAAGGTATAACAACAAAGATCTTTTAGCAATCAAGCCAATATCTCAAAATATATATTTCTCAAATATAAGCACAAGAGATATTTTGAAAATGATTTGTAAAATATTTTAGCAATCAAAATCCAATGTGAACTCCTTGAGTATTGCTATGATAATGCAAAACTCAAAGACTCAATGAAGTATTCCTAAGGAAGACTTATTAACAAATTCTCCTAAGAAAACTTGAGGCTTTACTCTCTAATAAAATAATCTCAATCAATCAAGAACAAGAGAGAGCTTAAGCCTATGGAAAGAACACTCAAGCACACTTACAAAGAGATTTAAGCAATAAAATTTAGTAAGAATGAGTGTAGGAGGCTTAAAAATGGAATTAGGATTTTTTGAATTTCAGAGGATTTTTTCTAATTAAGATTTCTAATCCTTGACTAATCTTTACAAATGAGGGGGTATATATAGAGTACCCCAAAATTATAACCGTTCAGGACATGTAGGGTATTATTAGGATTGTTTTAAAATGTTTTAGCACAGTTGACCCTATTTAAAAAATTTAACCACGCTAAAAAAAATTTCCAACGTGAGAGCACCAGTCGATCGGACTTGAGGTTTGGTTGACCAAGTGACGGAGTTCGGTCGACCAGACTATGGGTCCCAAAGGCGATTTTTTATTTTCACGCGGTTCAATGGACCATGTGATTTTGAACTATGAAGTTCGATCGATCGGGCAGTTGGATTCTCCCACGTGGGGGTTCGGTCAACCAGAGCATTGCCCGTATATCTAGTCAGTCAACCGAGGAGTCAAAACATTGACTCGGTGGGAGTTCAGTCGACTAAGTTATGTGAACTTGGCAAGGTACGGTTGACCAAGCTATGGTCAAACTTTTGACCTCTAACTGGTTCGATAGACCGAATGTTTTTATACATTCCAGTTCGGTCGACCAAACATGCATTTTTAATGCATTTCATTTCTAATCCCTTTATAAACTAGTCCTATTCATATAATGATTAATGTTAAGACTATAGGACATATTTTTATGATGTATGGGGAGTCCTGAGGTCAGTCTAGGTCTTTTGTGGACACTGAAAAAATTCAGCGTTGGTCGACCGAAGGGTGCCCTACGGTATTTGGTTTCCCTATCATCATTTGAGCTTATCTACCCTATCATGCATGTAGTGCATTTGATTATTACAGACTATTTTCCCTAATTACTATTACAGAGCTGCATTATATAAAATGAATTTAAAGTACAACACAAATATGGTTTTCAGGGTTTTCACGCTCTCCTTCATGTGCCATCACTTTGATTTACCAATTATAGACCTGTACATATTCTTAGATAGCCATCAAATACAATAAGTATTTGTCATTATCAAAACCAAGTGCGATTTATAAGGTCAGCAGTCCTTGTTTAGGGTGGGTTGTTTATGTACGCCTATTAGATACAGGTATAACGTATGTGTAGTAGCACTCTGAGTTCGTATATAGGACCGGGGCGTTACATGAATAGTGAAATGTGAATGTTGAAATGGGAATACTGGAATGTGAATGTGTAAATGTGAAAATGAGAACCCTGATGGATGGATTGTGATAGAAAGCACGGTACTGATGCAAGCGGATGATAAGTGCAACCACACAGTCTCGTGGAGAGTGTGGTGTGATAGTCGAATGAGCTAGTGAGAAGGATAGTTTTGCCCCCTAGAGTCTGGACCAGGGTTAGGCAAACCATTCGTACTATAGACGGGTATATGGATTGTTTATTTTGATCTAACCGGGTAGGCCAATTGCGGTTTAGATCCAGTCTTCGGGCCACATAACCTCGACCATGGGGGGAAGCATGGTGTGGAGATTATCCTCAGGGTAGCCATGAGTTATAGATGTACATGCATTGGTTACCGAGGACGCTTATCTATTGGATGATGAAATGGAAATGGAAAAAAGAAAAGAAAAGAAAAGAAAAGAAAAGAAAGAGTGTGAGTTTAATAAAATAAATGAATAAGGTGAAGTAAAACTCTCTGCCTGAGAGCTTACTGAGTAAGGTGAGTGACCTGATAAGTATTAGTTGTAGCCGTACCCGAGTTAATTGGGCAGGGTTGTAAACGATATCAGAGCAGAAGGGAACTACATGTATGGGCATGTAACCTCCCCTATACTCAGAAACCTTCGCTGACAAACATGGGTTGCCTGTGAATAAATTTGAAAATGGAATTAAAGCTTATTAAAGTTTGTTGGCCTTACAAGGCTTAACATCTTCTTTTGATGCTAACAAACAAGTAGAACTTAACATGCTTTGTTTAAGTGATGTATTTTCAGGACTCAATGATGAATGCAAGGTTAAAGAATTCATGAAAGCTTGTACTTCAAAGAAGGATGATTATATCAAGTGTGAGATATGGATTAAAACTTGAAGATCATGAGAGCACTGATATAAAAGAAAAAGTTTCAAGAATTAAAGCCCAAGTGATCAACATGGAAAGCTCAAAGGTCAATAAAGCTCAAAATCTAAAGTAATATTGAATGATCAAGAGAGATAGATCTTGAAAGCTCACATCAAATTCAGGATCATTGGAGCTCAGCAATAAAGAGAACTCAAAGCAAAGAAGAGTCAAATGAGTCTTTAGGACAATCTTTGTAAGTACTTCAAATACTTTCAATATGGATGCATGAAACTCTTAGGTTAATTTATTGGACCTAGATACCTTTTAAAATACTTGAAAAATATTTATTTAAGGTCAAAATATATTTCAAAAAGGTTAAAATTTTTTTTGGAATGAAAAGCACCAAAAAGAGGTTTTTCCAAATGTTGTCATTTTTTATACGTCCGCATTTAGGTGTATTTTTATCTATCAAAATCTCCTTATTTTAAAAGTGTTCAACATGCAAGTTGTAGGATTTTCTTTTAGCTTTCTTATGACACAAAGAACACCTAATTTGAACTTGTATAGAAAACATTATGACCAAAATACTGAAACAAGGTCGAAGCTGTCAGCCAACTGAACATTGTACGGTAGAACTTCGGACGCCTAAACAGCAGACAGAACAACCTCAGGTGACTGAACCTGTGAGTTCAGGTGCCTGAACATGTACCAACTTCAAAAATTAAAATTTTATGAAACTTCAGGCGACTGACCCTGATACTTCAGGCACCTGAACACTGTTAACCGTCATATTTTTTAAAAGTTTTTAAATTCAAATTCATATTTCTTGTGCTCCAAACTTTCTATAAACTTGGGAAACACTTCAAGTCACTTGGGGAATATGAAATAAACTTGATTTTTCATCTATAAATAACTCTCGAAGGCTAAGAATTAATTACACCAAGAAAATACAGCAAACAAGCTTTCTTGCTCTCAAATCTCCCAATTCTCTCAAAGCTCTCTTGTGCAATCAATTTCTAAGTTTCACTACTGAGATTTGCTGTGAATTTATCAAGAAAATTCTGAGTCTACTCTATTTCTTTCAACCTAGAAAGAAGGCTTACGGTGATATCTACTTGAGCTTCATATTTCCAAATTGTAAATTTGTTTGAAGTTTATTAGTTTTTAACTTGTACTAATCAGCTCTTTGTGTGAGTATTCATTGTCTACATTTATTTGATTTATATCTTGTAGATTGACGATTCCAAGGATTGTTTGGATCGTTGGCTAAGTAAAGGGATATTGCTTAGAGTGGAGGGCTTTAGCCTATTTGAAGGAGTGACTGAACGAGGGTACATCGTTTGGAGAGGAAGACTCTAGCCTATTTGAAGGAGTGACCGAACGAGGATACATCGTTTGGAGAGGCGAGCTCTAGCCTATTGAAGGAGTGTGTAAAGGTTTGTTCCGCCCGGTAAAGGAATAGGTTTAGTGAATCCTTTAGCGGTTTGCCAAAGGTGAGGACGTAGGCTGGGTATAAGCCGAACCTCATAAAAATTCCGATCTCACTCTCTCTTTCCTTTACTTTTTATTTTCAGCATATTTAAATTGCGAGGATGGTTTAATTGGTAATCATACAAACTATGTAATTTGGATGTTAAATAAACTTAAGGTTCAATTTTAATTTGGGATTGCGGAAACGGAAAGGGAGTACATTGGTTGATCAAAATTTTGCGAAAACCTCAAAAGGAAGTACGTTGGTTGGTTAACACCCAAATAAAAATTAACTAAGAGGTTATTTAAATTCTGAGTTTTTTAGGATTTGAGTTGTGGATTGCATTGAAGAAACCATTTCATATATGTAGGGTTTGATTCAAATTTATATACTCAGGGCTGACAACAAAGCTAAAACTTAAATCTAATATATTGTGGTTGAATGGTTTAGAGTTTGATATTGATTAGAATGTGTTTATATTTCAAAGAGTGTTGAATCTTGCAAGCTTTCATCAATCTAATAGTGTTGCAGTTAACTTATAGTTGGAAAATCAATTGGTTATTTGATTGAACCTTGTTTTGGTCATTTGTGTTGTAGTTGTGGATTGAATTTTGTTTTAAATATTTATAGTGTATTTGATAAAATAACAAGAAAATAAGAATTCATTAAAAAGACTTAAAATAGGTTAAGGATTCTTGAAGAGAATTAAAAGAAATTTTAAAATCTAATTCACCCCCCTCTTGGGACTACACCTTACTTTTCAATTGGTATTAGAGTGGGGTTATAACAAGTCTTAATTAGTAGTTATAAAAAGATGTGAATGGCTAACTTAGGCATAGCTCCCTTTGGAGAGGGACAATCTTCAACTAGGCCACCAATCTTCTGTGGACATAATTATACATTTTGGAAAAAGAGAATACAAATATACCTTCAAACCATGGATTGGAAAACTTGGGAGGTTGTCACGGATGGTGATCTAATTCCTACCACATTAGTAAATGGAAAACAAATACCTAAGGAAAAGAAAGACATGACTGAAAGAGATTATAAAATGTTGCAAATAAACTCCAGTGCTATGAATGCTCTATATTGTGTTTTAGATGCCAATGAATTTAATAGAGTAATGGTTTGCAAATCAGCTAAGGAAATATGGGACAAGCTTGAAGTCACTTACGAAGGCACTATAGATGTTAGGGATAATAGGATCGATATGCTCACAAGTGAATATGAAGCTTTTAGGATGAACTCGGATGAATCCATAACTAATATGTTTACTAGGTTCACTCACATAATCAATTTCCTAAATGCACTAGGAAAAACCTACACTACTTATGAGATGATAAGGAAAATTCTTAGAGGGCTGCCACCAAAATGGGAACCAAAAGCCATTGCTATAACGGAAGGACGAAATCTGAAAACCACTTCCTTAGATGAACTTATAGGTTCTTTACTCACATATGAAATGGCAATGAATGAAAAGAGTGAAAAAATCAAAGTCCAAGATTCAATAGCCTTTAAAGCCTTAAAAGAAAACTCAAGTAGTGAAATGGTTGAAGATGAAGAAGCCTTCATATCTAAAAAGCTAGCAAGGATACTAAGAAGGAGAAACAAATTTAAAAGAAGAAACCAAGATACCGAATCAGAAGAAAAAGATATTAAAAAGAAATCTAAAAGTAAAACTCCTACATGCTATAATTGCAACAAAGCTGGGCATTTAAAATTGGAATGTCCTCTACTTAAGAAAGAGTCAAAGAAGAAAAAGAAAAAGCTCATGAAAGCCACTACTTGGGACATGATAAGTACAAACAGTTTTGAAATTGAATCAAGTGACCAAGTGGTTGCTTATACGTGCTTTAGGACTTGGGATGATGAGGAAAGTTCCTCATCTAAATCTTCAAATAATTCTTGTAGTGATGAATGCAATGATGAAAGCATGCCATCTTATGAAGAACTTCAAAATGACTTATTCAAAGTGCATAAGATGTAAATTAAAGTAACTAAACAAAATACTTCATTGAAAAATAAGAATGAAGGTATCATGAAAGAATTAGATTATCTTAGAACTGCTGAAAGAGAAAAGGATTCAAGAATCAAAGAAATAGAAAGTAAGAATGAAGTTATGACAAAGGAGTTAGAATCTAAAAATCTTACTAAAAAAGAAAAAGACTTAAAAATCAAAGAATTAGAAAGCAAGAATGAAAAAATGATAGAAGACCTTCGATCCCTGTCCTCTGTAGAATATGAGAAAGACATATATACTTTTGAATTAGAAGATAAAATAAGAAAATTATCTCAAGAATTAGAGAAATCACTAAAGAAGGTTGATGACAAGAAAGAAATAGATATAAATGATCTCAAAAATAAAATTGAGGATAAAGAAAAGATCATTTATAACTTCACTAAAGGAAATGCAAACTTTGACAAAATGATAGGCTCAAAAGGGATGACCTTAAACAAAGATGGTATTTGATTTAATGGGGTTGAAATTAAAAACAAAAAGAATCTTTACATGGGTTATTTTTTGAAAGCCTCCAAAAATTATGCAAGCACATCCTTTAATGCCTTCACTAACACCATATGCTATCAATGTAAGAAAAAGGGACATATAAAATTTGAATGTCCATTTAAGAGAAAATGTGTGAAAACTAAACAAATATGGAGAGTAAAAGAAACATCCCTTGTGAAACCTACCGGACCCAAGAAAGCATAGGTACCAAGATGAAAGACTAGTTCATAAATGAAAAACTCCATGGATTAAGTCATTACCCTTTAAAAGTTGAGAAAATAACTTAATTCATGATCAACAAACGAACTAGTAGAAAATCTAAAAGATGAGTTTTAAAAGCTTATTATAACAAATTCAAACTGACATTATTGGCCAAAATCATAGGATGATTTTTACAAGGCTTAACTTAAGAAAATATTAAGAAAATATCAAATTGAGCTTATTACATAAGTACCTTGCTTAAGAAAAAGATATTTGAGAATGAAAGCTTATATGCTACATACTTACATGCCTATATGATATGCTATATGCTACATGTGTATGACTTAACTTGACTTATATTGATAATTTATGGCTCACTATGTTAAAAATTTGAGCATGAGATTATTGAGCATAAGCATTAATTTTGATATGAGATTAATTCTTGACCATGCATGCTATCGATGAATCACATGGATAAACTTACTGCTCTTTATATTGATATCTATGAGCTATGAAAGATATAATAGTTATATTGGTATCCATGAGCTATGCATGATGTGATAATGACTTAGGTATCTATAAAGTACTTTGGTATCCATGAATATTTTAATTGATATCAAAATTTAAAAGTTCACTTGGTATCAAAATCCAAAAGTTCAATTTGTTTTCAAGTATGACAAATATGATTATATCTATGAGCATGGTATGACATTGATGATATTAGCATGATATTGATATTTGATACATGATGTGAATCAATGATTTGAAAGATGGGATGATAAAAGCATAATTGGTAACAAAACTGAATGTATTGAATTCAAGGGGAGTGTTATGACTTATTGCTTATATTATAATCGTTTCCCTATTAATCAATTGATATCATGAATTAATAAAATTTTAAATTGATATCATGAATTAAATTTTAAATTGGTATCATAAAATCAACAATTGGTATATTGAATAATGTCAAAGGGGGAAAAAACTGTTAGTAAAGATATGACTATTAAAACACACTACACATGCTATATTGAAAAATAATAAATTGA
Organism: Malania oleifera; assembly: GCF_029873635.1. Lineage (NCBI taxonomy): Eukaryota > Viridiplantae > Streptophyta > Magnoliopsida > Santalales > Ximeniaceae > Malania > Malania oleifera. Next base: position 64,166,771 of record NC_080425.1, read on the forward strand.
GTGTGTATACATGTTTGATATGCATGTTTGATGATTTGCTCAGAATATGATTTTATTTGAACTTAATCATTTTTTTTTCTCTTTTTGATTGATGTCAAAAGGGGAGAAGTTTTAAGCAAAAATTGAGCATGGTATTGCAAAAATTGAGCATGAACATAATATATATTAAAAGGAGGAGAAGTATTTGATATTGATTGATAGACTTGAACTTGAATGAAGTGATGAGCATGATTGTAAAATGAAGTGATGAGCATGATTGTAAAAAAGTTTTTGAAATTAATATTGATCTTGTGAATATTGTTAAGATGATGCTTATTGAAAGGGGGAGTCTTTTTAAGGCTCACTCCAATTTTTGCTTCTTGTTTATCATCATAAAAAAGGGGCTGATTGTTGGCCTTACAAAGCTTAACATCTTATTTTGATGCTAACAAACAAGTAGAACTTAACATGCTTTGTTTAAGTGATGTATTTTCAGGACTCAATGATGAATGCAAGGTTAAAGAATTAATGAAAGCTTGTACTTCAAAGAAGGATGATCATATCAAGCTTGAGGCATGGATTAAAACTTGAAGATCATAAGAACATTGATTTTTTTTTTACTAAAAGAGGGCAGCACCTCCATTTATTTATTAATATACCCTCACTTTTGGCGGAGGAATACTGTGGTTACAAGTTAAAACAACCAACCAAACTAGGACAAAACAAATTAAACATAACTAACAAAGGAGATAAAAACATAAAAACAACCAAAATCAAAATGAAATACACCAAACGAAACTCTAGAGTTGAACTAACGACGAACGGAAACGAGACCCCACCTATCCATCCAAAGCATACCTTTCAGATAACGTGGTAGAAGTTGTTTTTCGTAGATTACATTGTTTCCCATTTCTCCCTCTTTAGCACGAAAATCAGCCGCACTATTGTCTTCCCTATATTGATGCATCACCATGACATTCACTCCTTCTAACTCTGCCACGAGCTCCTTCCAAAATTCCCAAAGATACGACAAAGTACATCTACCTTTTCGAAACCAATCAACTACAATTCGCGAGTCACTTTCAATAATCACATTAACATAATGCAAACGTTTACACAAATGAATTCCTTACCTGATGATTGCTTTTAATTCCGCACTATTATTCGTACCATTGCCAAAATAACTTGAGAAAGCCGCTTTTACCATGCCATGACAATCCCGAATAATTCCTCCACCTCTTGAAGTACCCGGAGTGCCCCTACAACTCCCATCACAATAAAGTTTTATCTAGCCTACTGGAGGTTTAACCCACGAATTAATTTTTCCAGGCCTGTCGCAAACTCCCTGATGCTTAATTTGAAACTCATTCAAAATCTTAATGTCCAACTTCTTCAATTTTTGAAAAGAATTGGTGCTCTCAGCAATAAAACTAACCCAGAATCAAACACTTTTCCACATCTGATCTGCACTTTGATAAACTCCTTCCATTCTCGCTTTACATCTTCGATTCCAAAGGCACCACGTAATCAAACATGGAATCAACCTGATTAAAATGCCTTTAATAGAGGGATTTTTTAGCATAGTGGAACCAATTTGCCATTTTATTTTTCCAGGGAAGAGATCGTTGGAAAGGAATCCCCAACGCCACACTAGCCTGACGCCAGACCTCAAAAGTCACCTTACCTAAAGAAAGAATATGATCAATGTTTTCTTGACTTCTCTGAACGCAGCAATCACAAGCCGAAGCTATCAATATTCCTTTGGTCTGAATTTTATCATCTATAGCCAAGCATCTAAACCAGGTTCTCCATAAACACATTGAGATTCTTCTGGGCAATAAAGAATGCCAAAACCAGTCATTCCACAAAAAATTATCACTTCTACTCCTCACTGCCTCCCAAGCCATTTTTGTAGAAAAATTACCGTTTGGGGTAGGCTTCTAGACAAAAATATCCTGCCCCCTTTTACCTGCCGGAACCTGATGCAAAATTTCATTTGTTTTATCAGCACCAACCAATTCCCATACTAAATCAGAGTTCCAATTATTATTTAGTAAGAAATACTTAATACACAGTTTCTTGTTCAAAATATCCTTAGTGCTCACAGATAATGGGCCTGATGATAGCCACCTATCGAACCAAAAAGAAGAGTTCCCACCTCTCACCAAAATTTTAACATTATCCATAACTTCTGGAATGGTGGCCATAATTGAGTTCCAAAATCGAGAGTCATTTGGTCTCCTCTTCCTTATTAATAAATGATCATTTCTGTAATATTTAGCTCTGAAAAAACCTACCCATAGATTGTTAGAAGTGAGCAATTTGAAGGAAAATTTCATGAGAAGATATTTCTGAACTTCCTTAAGATCTCTCAGGTCCAAACCCCACTCCGATGTAGGTTTACAAATTTTCCCCCAAGAGCACCAATGAATCTTCCTTTTATCTTTCACCTCTCCCCATAAAAATTAGAAATAAGAGAGTTAATGCGAGAATATGTGACCTGCGAAACCTTGATAACAGACATTAAATGAATAGGCATGCTAGACAACACATGTCTTAATAAAATCAATCTTCCACATTGCGAGAGCAACTTAGATTTCCACCCTACAATTTTCTTTCTAATCTTCTCCACAAGAGGCTCCAATGTCCTGGAAGCCATGCTTCCGAGTTGGAGTGATGTATATTGAAAGGAATAATACTGACTTAATCTTACTGATTTTTTGACCCAACCACTTCTCATACCATTCCAGAGCGTAAACTAAATTTCTAAAAGTCCTCTTCCCACCATTCACAAAAATAAGAATATCATCCACATATAACAAATGCGAAACCAATGGGGTCCCAATCGGATGATTAAATTTACCAATCCGACCAGTCTCATAGTTTTTCCTAAGCAACCTTGTCAAAACCTCCTCCATTATGATGAATAAATAAGGAGAGAGTGGATCCCCTTGCCACAAGCCTCTCGTAGATTGAAAAAACCCTTTAAAGGTTCCATTCATCAAAACAGAAAACCATGGGGACCCACACAATTTTTTATGAGCTTGCAAAACCTCTCAAAGAAACCAAAAGCCTTAAGAACCTCCAGAAGAAAATTCCAATTCACTGTGTCATAAGCTTTAGCCATATTGAGTTTTATCATCACTTTGCTGCCAGCTATTTTTTTGTGCAAATACTGAATCATTTCTTGAGCCAGTGTAATATTTTCAAAAATACTTTGCCCAGGAATAAAAGCGCCTTGTTCATGCGAGACCAACTTATCAACAACCTTGGTTAGTCTAAAGACAATAATCTTGGAAAAAATTTTATAAGCCACAGAGCATAAACTAATAGGTCGAAATTTATTAAAGCTAGAAGGATTATCCACCTTCAGAATTAAAACAATAAATGAAGAGGAAAAAAACATGGAAAGAGTAGTGCCCTGAAAAAAATTCATTGCCGCATCCAAGAGATCTTTTTTTACAACGTCCTAGCAAGATTTATATAATTTAGATCCAAATCCATCCGGTCCCGGATTGCTTTATTTGGGAATAGAGAACACCACTCTTTTAATTTCTTCTTCTTCTGTCGGTTCGACACAGAGGAAATTATTATCATCATCTGAAATTTGCCTTTGAATTAACTCGAAGAGATTGCATGGTTCAACCGCTGAAGACTCTGAAAGAAAATTTTGGAAAAAAATAGTTGCCTCATTATGATTCACTTTTGCACCCTCCAATATCCTCCCATCGTTTAGAACCATACGGTTTATACGCCTCTTATTCCTCTTTGGATTGATAACTGAATGAAAAAATTTAGAGTTTTGATCCCCCTCAGTCAACCATTTTTTTTTTCGCAATTTGTCCTAGGGGAGATACTTCCCTCTTCTCCCACACCTGAATCTCCGCCTTAGTAGTCAAGTAATCAGCTTCGACGTCCTCAGAAAAACCTGCTCGTAATTGATTTTCTAGATATTCCATCCTTTCCTCAAGAGCTTTTAAATTTTCTTCCACTCTCTCAAAGACATTTTTATTCCATGCCCGTAATGCAACTTTAGTTCTCTTAAGGCGAATAACAAGTTTCAAAAGACCCTGAGGCCAAGTCATTCTTGATCCAGACATCTTTAACGTATGACAAAAACATATCATGCGAGCTCCACATATTGAAGAACCGAAATAGGGTAGGGCCATATCGGGAGAAAGATGTATTTGTATACACCACCATAGGGCTATGATATGATGATTTTCGACTCAGATATTTGAATTGAGTCGAACTATACAGGTTGGAGAAACCATTATTAATAAGAACACGATCAAGCTTAGCCCAACTACGAGCTACCCCTTCATGGCCATTGCACCACGACATTTGTGAGCCTGTGTTTGATAAATCAAAGAGACCACAATAATGTAAGCAGTCATTAAACTCCATCATAGGTAACAGTGGTCTTGGATTTCCACCAATTCTTTCAGTATCCATTCGAATCACATTAAAATCACCCATGACCAACCAAGGAAAATTTGATTGGCACTCCTCCAGTTGCCGCCATAACTCTCTTCTTTCAACATAAGAACATTTGGCATAGATAAAACTTACCAAAATTCTTTGTACATCCTTAAAAAACCACCCAGAAATCTTTCGAATCGCGATTGAAATCACCTCAAAGGCATTTATATCCTTCCAAAATAGCCACAATTTACCACCCTGATTTTCATTAGATATAAAATGGTGATAATTCAAAAAATTCCCCAACATTACCATCCACTCCTCAACCGTGAACGGTTCTGAAATAGCAAACAACCTAACATTAAACTTTTTAATTAGCTTCTATAACTTGCCTCTAGACCTGCCCAACCCCCTAATATTCCAGAAAATAATTGTATCCGTCATAAATTTAATTTATGCAATCGGATAAGTACCCACTGAGATTTCCTCACTAAATTTTTTACGGAAATCCATCCCTGCCCTGTATCAAACTCATACATTTTTTCTTTGCCCTTTAAAATTGATATTTCACCTTCCTCCCTCTCAGACGAATAACCCCGAGCCAATTTGTCATGCCTTGAACCCACAGATGGGTCTCAAGTGTGAATATAGTAACTTAACCTATCTCTGTATCAATTAAAACATACATGATACAATACAATAAGAGGGTCCGACCCCGTGGGGTACACGAATGCCCTATACACATACACAAATACATCCATACTCATCAATTACGCTGCGGAAAGTGTTTCATCTATCTATATAACATATCATACCAGAGTCTGTACAAAACTAGGATACTCAAACCCATACAAAACTAAGGTATACAATCCCATAAATACCGTAGATACTCTGGGTGTCAAAAAAATCCATCATCACAACCCAGTTACAAAACACGTACCTAAGTAGGCACTAATGGCAGTTAATGACACCCCCGCTTCCGATTGCTAGGATGCTAAATACGGCTACCTAATGGACTTGAAAACATTGTACGTACATTCGGGGTGAGACACCTCTCAGTAACGAAGAAAGTAGGTTATATCAGTGTGTGACATACCAGTGTTATTTTATGTAAAACATAACATTATACAATACGATACAGTTTGAAAACATTTCCATACAATTCCATTATTTTTACAAATGCATTCCATTACATATGATACCCAAAACATACGGTCAGTATCGTCACATTAATACACAACTACGCTATGAAACCCAAAACTTCAAGCGATTATATTGCCAATACGATGTAGCTCACAGTAATACGCAACTACTCCATGAGCCCGAAGTTTCACAGCGATTACATTACCAACACGCAACTACTCCATGAAACCCAAAACGTCACAGTGATAACATTGCCATACAGTGTAGCTCACACCCCTCGGTGACCAGGTTGGATACGTAGTGATATTTCACACCCTCGGATATAGAGCCGAAAACTCTTGCCCACGGTTTTCACACCGGTACATGACCCAGTGTATGATAATTAGCTGCCACATAGCTGTTTCGACGTACGGTAATTAGCTGCCCCTAGCCAATTTCATAAAACCTGGAATCATTTTGGAGCTCACACTCCTATACATATCAGCGTACGGTAATTAGCCGCCACATAGCTATTTTACAAAATACTTGGAACAATTACATACAATCATACATACCACACTTATTTGGTTTATGGCAAATCATATCGTTTTCCAGATTCAAGTATACAGTTTATGCAAATATGGATAACAATCATCTTAATAATACAGCATAAACAAAACAAACGATTTTCCAAACAAAGTAGAGATGATACCCTAAATCCCCAAATTTTCCAGAAAACTGTAACCCAAAAATCCTGTATTTTACCAGATAGATTTCCCCAAATAAGTTACCAAAACATACATACGATCGTAGCCTACAAGCTTACCGATCTTGATTTCGAAAATAAACTGATATAAACTAAATCCCCTTTCATTAACCTAAACTCCAACTATGAGCTCTACAGTCACCAAAACTACGAACCGAGACTCCAAAACCTACAAACCACAGTACCATACATGCTTACAATTTGTACTACTACACTATACTGGATCAGAAATGAAACTGAGCCTTACCTCGATTTTAGCCCAAAACCCAAAAGCACTTAAAACGAGATTTTGATCCGCTAGAAATGTAGAGAATCCTTCCCTGATCCTCGTAGTAACGTTGGATTTATGAATCAAGCGACGAACGGCGAAGAAAACTAGAGAGCGAGAGTTCTTCAAGTTCTAGAGAGAGAGGGAGAGAATATTTTTAGATTACTTAGCTTGGAAGCAATGAAAACTGATATTTATAGCCCTTGACTCGGCCGCCCTCGTCGACGAATTGGCGTCCTCGTCGACGAGTCTGCCATTGCCTTCATCGACGAAGCTATGGCCTCGTCGACGAGCCTGAGATCCTCAGTTTCCCGAAATCTCTCGGCTTCTCCTCGTCGACGAGCCTTTGAATTTCGTCGACGAGAATAGAAGGGACTTCGTCGACGAACTCTGACCTCGTCGACGAATCCTGTTCAATTTACCAATTTACCCTTCTTTTACATAATTGATCCATATATCACAATTCGAGTTCTTACAACCTCCTCTCCTTACAAAAATTTTGTCCTCGAAATTTGTAATCTCTCATTATGAACACATTCATACTACCACATACATACACACTCTGAGGTGAAACGGCGACCATTTATATATAGCCCCATCACGATACATACATACATACTCTTGAGAAAATGGCGACCATTTATGCGCAGCCCCGTCATGATACATACATACATACATTCCCTCACTTATGGCGGAGGAATACCGTGGTTACATACATACGTGGCCTCGGGAGCTTACAATACAACATGACTCTCCCAGAGACTAACCACACAATACTAATATGATAATAGAGTATTACATACATACATACATACCCATACCAACCGTGCTATCCAACTACTACTCAGAAGAACTGCGGATATTTCCGGCATATTTTCATTTCTAGTTCCCAAGAAGCTTCCTCAGCCTCGTGGTTTCGCCACAATACCTTCAATAATGGTATATCTTTGGTACGAAGCTTTTGAACTTTACGGTCCAGAACCTGAACAGGTATTTCCTTTTATGCTAAATTATCCTCAATTTCCAACTCATCATAACTGATAACATGATATGGATCCAATACGTACCTTCTCAGCATGGATACGTGAAACACATCGTGGACCCTCGAGAGTGCTGGGGGTAATGTAACTCTATAGGCTACCGGACCCACTCGCTCAATAACCTCGAATGGTCCGATGTACCTCAGGCTCAACTTGCCATTCCTCCCGAATCTCATCACTCCCTTCATCGGAGCGATTCTAAGGAATACCTTACCTCCTACCTCGAACTCCAACTCACGGCGGCGAACATCCGCATAACTCTTCTGCCGACTCTGAGCCAATCTAATTCTCTCCCGGATCAAACCTACCTTCTTAAACACCTGCTGCACGAGTTCAGGTCCTAAAACCTGACGTTCGTCAACCTCATCCCAAGAAAAAGGAGATCGACACCTCCGACCATACAAAGCCTCGAACGGTGCCATCCCGATACTAGCCTGGAAGCTGTTGTTATAGGCAAACTCCACTAGTGGCAGAAACTAAATCCAACTGCCACCGAAGTCTAATACACAAGCCTATAACATATCCTCCAAGATCTGTATCATCCTCTCTGACTGTCCATTCGTATAGGGGTGGAACGCTGTATTGAAAGTAAGTTTCGTCCCCAGTGCTTCTTGCAAGCTTTTTCAGAATCGAGAAGTTAACCTCGAATCTCGATCTGAAATAATGGACACCGGTACTCCGTGCATTCTCACTATCTCATGCACATACAGGTCCGCTAGCTTACTCAAAGGGTAGCTAACCTTTATCGGTACAAAGTGAGCAGATTTCGTCAACCTGTCCACGATTACCCAAATAACATTCTGCCCGTGTAGTGTTGACGGCAATTCAGTAACAAAGTCCATGGAAATGTGCTCCCATTTCTGTACCGGAATAGGCAAAGGCTGCAACGGCCCTACCGGCCTCTGATGTTCCACTTTCACTTGCTGACACGTCAGAGACTGCTCCACGAATCGGGCAATATCCCTTTTCATACCATTCCACTAGAAGGACTCGCGCAAATGCCGATACATCTTCGTACTACCCAGATGCACCGTATACAAAGAACGATGCACTTCCTCCAAAATTATCCTTTTGATCTCATCGTCGTTTGGAACACATAGCCTGGTCCCAAACCTCAACACACCTCTATCAGAGATGTTAAAATCTGTAGCCAAACTTTGCTGCACTTTTTCCACAATCTCAGCTAATTCCACATCACTAGCCTACGCGACTTTAATACGCTCAAAGAAGGTCGGCTGGATCACCAAGCTAGCAATGAAAGCCTAATGATCACCAGACACCAACTCCACGCCAAGGCTTTCTAGATCACATCTGGCATGATGTTGAGCTTCAACTGCAGATACTGCTACATGTTCAGACTTCCGACTCAAAGCATCTGCTACCACATTAGCCTTCCATGGGTGGTAACTGATCGTGCAGTCGTAGTCCTTGATCAACTCTAGCCACCACCTCTGCCTCATATTCAGCTCCTTCTATGTGAAAAAGTACCTGAGGCTTTTGTGCTCAGTAAAAATTTCACACTGAACACCGTACAGGTAGTGTCACCAGATCTTCAAGGCATAAACAACAACAGCCAATTCCAGATCATGCCTAGGGTAATTCTTCTCATACTCCTTAAATTGTCGAGAAGCATAAGCTACTACCTTACCCTGTTACATAAGCACACATCCCAAACCCTTCAGGGACGTGTCACTATAGATCACAAAACCTTTATCCCCTGAAGGAATGGTTAATACCGGAGCAGTAACCAGCTGATGCTTCAACTTGAGAAAGCACTGCTCGCAATCACTAGTCCAGTCAAACTTCACCCCCTTCTTAGTTAATTGTGTCAGAGGTTCAGATAATTTAGAGAAACCCTCTACGAATTGATGATAGTAACCTGCCAGTCCCAGAAAACTTCGAACCTCTTGCATACCCTTTGGTCTCATCCAGTCGACCACAACTTTGAGTTTGCTAGGATCAACTAAGATACCACCCTTAGACACCATATGGCCTAAGAATGCGACTTGATTCAACCAGAACTCACACTTCTTCAACTTAGCATACAACTTCCTCTCTCGCAGAATCTGTAATACCAACTTCAAATGGTTCTTATGCTCTTTTGGACTCCTCGAGTATACCAGAATTTCATTGATGAACACTACTAGAACTGATCCAGGTATTCATGGAACACCCTGTTTATCAAATCCATGAACACTACCGGCCTATTGGTCAACCCAAACGAAATAACCAAGAACTCATAGTGGTCGCATCTAGTTCGGAAAGCAGTCTTCGCAACATCCTTAGATCTAACTCTGACCCGATGATACCCTGACCGTAGTTCAATCTTCGAAAAGACCTACGTTCCCTGTAACTGGTCAAAGAGATCATCTATACGAGGCAAAGGGTAGCGATTCTTCACCGTCACTTTGTTAATCTCACGGTAATCAATGCACATGCGCATCGACTTGTCCTTCTTCTTCATAAATAGTACTGGAGCTCCCCAGGGCGAAACACTGGGTCGAATAAAACCCTGGTTCAGTAATTCCAGCAACTGCTCCTTCAACTCTCGAAGTTCTGCTGGTGCCATCTAGTACGGAGCTTTAGAGATCAGTGCCTTACCAGTCAGCAACTCTATCGCAAACTCCACCTCACGATCCGGAGGTAAACTGGGCAAATCATTAGGAAACACATCCAGAAACTCTTTGACTACCTGAATATCCTTGAGTCTCAACTTATCCCATGGTGGTTCCTTCACGCAAGCTAGGTACCCTTGACATCCGTCCAAGAGTAGCCTTCTCGCCTGTAATGCTGATAGAACCTGTGGCATCGAATGCACACACGATCCTATGAACTCGTACTCCTGCGTCCCAGTAGGTCTGAACACTACTACCTTCCTACGACAATCAATCACTACAAAATTGGAGAATAGACAATCCATCCCCAGTATGACGTCAAAACCAGACATGTCCTATACTACAAGATTCGCTGGTAGCAGTCTTTCTTGAATTACAGCTGGACAGTTTTCTAACATCTTGCTACAGATCGTTACACTCCCAGTCGGTGTAGCCACAGACAATCTCTCATCCATCGATCAGGTTTTAACCCCACACAACTTCACAAAACTGGCAGATATAAATGAATGGGTTACTCCAAAATCAAATAAAATGACAGCTTTAGTCGAAAGCAATAACATGGTACCTGTCACCATGTTCCCAGTGTGTTCCGCATCTGCTGGAGTAAGTGAAAACACTCTCGCCGGAGCCGTGGCTACCTGGTAGTTCCCCCGAGGCATCTGATTACTTCCACGGTTCTGGCTCTGTGCAGGCGTATCTCTCCTCGGTGCCTGGCAACTCCGTGACATGTGGCCCGGCTTGCCACAATTGTAGCAGTTTCCCCAGAATGGCTGACACTCGCCATCATGCCTTTTACGACACCTGGCGAACGGTGCGGGGGATGGATGCCCCTGATAACCCTACCGCTTGGTGTTTTTCCGATAATTGGAACTATAGCTCTTCTTTTTCTTCCACTGTCCCTGCCGAGGACTACCCTGAGGACCAGAAGATACCAGCCTCTTCCCCTGATCCTACACTACCTCATCTCCCCGAAGGTCAGTATCAACTATGGTGGCTTTATCCACCAGGATAGAGAACTCACAGATTTGCAACATCCCCACAAGACGACGGATGTCCTTCCTCAGACCCCTCTCAAACCTCCAAGCCTTCTTGTGCTCATTAGGAACCAAGTACGGCGCAAATCGAGGCAACTCGATAAACCTGGAAGCATACCTCTGCACCGTCAAAGTTCCCTACGTCAGGCCCGAGAACTCATTGGCCTTCGCATCCTGAGTGGAGACCGGAAAGTATCTCTCAAAAAATACCTCTTTAAAGTGGCCCCAATCACCACCGTCCACCAACGCCCTCCCTCCCCAGTCAGCTGAAAGGTAGTGTGCAAGACCTTTTACTTCTCAGTGCAGTGGAGGACTTCCAAAATCCTCTTGGTCTTCTCAACCCAGTCCTCCGCCACTATCGGATCAGGTCCTCCCATAAATGTCAGAGGGTGCATGCGTGTGAACCTCTCGATGGTACACCCTGCATCAGTAGGAGAGCTTTTACGTCTCCTAACACTCCGCCCAATTGCTCGGATCACTTGTCTCGCCAAACGATGAGACACAGAAGGAGACTCATCGCTTGCTGTCTCCTCGGAGCCACTCTCCAAGTTATTATCCTTGGGCTCTATTCTGAAACAGAATAGGAATCGGTTAGAATTCTTATATCATACACAGTTAACACAATCATAGACCTAATCATGTCAACTATTACTCTCATAGATCAAAGCATGCCTCGTTACACCGACACGAATCCATCAATGGTTTGCCCTGCCTTTATTGGAATCGTCATCCCAGGAAAAACACGGAATATAGCCGTCAAATCCCAATCTAGCAACAGAACAACCCTCGATCAACACTACCCATTTCCTACATCCTATACTCTAGTATGTACACATCAATACTCCTAACCAAGTCTACAATACTTAGTAACTTGGTTAGCTCTGATACCAATCTGTCACGCCCCGAACTCGCAAATGGGTCCCAGGTGTGAATATAGTAACCTAACCTGTCTCTGTATCAATTAAAACATACATGATACAATACAATAAGAGGGTCCGACCCCGTGGGGTACACAGATGCCCTATACACATACACAAATACATCCATACTCATCAGTTACGTAGCGAAAAATGTTTCATCTATCTATATAACATATCATACCAAAGTCTGTACAAAAATAGGATACACGAACCCATAGAATACTAAGGTATACAATACCATAAATACCGTACATACTTCGGGTGTCAACAAAATCTATCATGACAACCCAGTTACAAAACTCATACCTAAGTAGGCACTATTGGCAGCTAACGACACCCCCGCTTCTGATCGCTAGGATGCTAAATATGGCTACCTGATGGACCTTAAAACATTGTATGTACATTCGAGGTGAGACACCTCTCAGTAAGGAAGAAAGCAGGTTATATTAGTGTGTGACATACCAGTGTTATTTTACGCAAAACATAAAACTATACAATATGATATAGTTTGAAAATATTTCCATACAGTTCTAGTATTTTCACAAATGCATTCCAGAATATACGATACCCAAAACATATGGTCAGTGTCGTCACACTAATACGCAACTACACTACGAAACCCGAAGCTTCAAGCGAATACATTGCTAATACGATATAGCTCACACTAATACGCAACTACTCCATGAGCCTGAAGTTTCACAGCGATTACATTGCCAACATGCAACTACTCCATGAAACCCGAAACGTCACAGTGATTACATTGCCATACAGTGTAGCTCACACCCCTCGGTGACCAGCCGGGATACGTAGTGATATTTCACACCCTCGGATATAGAGCCAGACACTTTCTCCCACGGTTTTCACATCAGTACATGGCGTAGCGTACGGTAATTAGCCGCCACATAACTGTTTCGATATACGGTAATTAGCCGCCCCTAGCCGATTTCACAAAACCTGGAATCATTTTGGAGCCCACACTCCTATACATATCAGCGTACGGTAATTAGCCGCCACATAGGTGTTTTACAAAATACCCGGAACAATTACATACAACCATATATTCCACACTTATTTAGTTTATGAAAAATCATATCGTTTTCTAGATTCAAGTATACAGTTTATGCAAATATGGATAACAGTCATCTCAATAATATAGTTTAAACAAAACAAACGGTTTTCCAAACAAAGTAGAGATGATACCCAAAATCTCCAAATTTTTCCAAAAACTGTAACTCAAAAATCCCGTATTTTACCCAATAGATTTCCCCAAATAAGTTACCAAAACATACATACGATCATAGCCTACAAGCTTACCGATCCTGATTTAAAAAATAAACTGATATAAACTGAATCCCCTTACATTAACTCGAATTCCAACTACGAGCTCTACAATCACCAAAACTACGAACCGAGACTCCAAAACCTACAAACCACAGTACTATACATGCTTACAATTCGTACTACTACACATATTCTGAATCAGAAAAAAAAAATCGAGCCTTACCTCGATTTTAGATCAAAACCCAAAAACGCTCGAAATGAGATTCCAATCCGCTAGAAACATAGAGAATCCTTCCCTGATCCTCACAGTAGCGTTGAATTTATGAATCAAGCGATGAGCGACGAAGAAAACTAGAGAGAGAGAGTTCTTCAAGTTCTAGAGAGAGAGAGAGAGGATATTTTTAGATTACTTAGCTTGGAAGCAATGGAAACTGATATTTATAACCCTTGACTCGGCTGCCCTCGTCGACAAATTGGCGTCCTCGTTGACGAGTCTGCCATTGCCTTCGTCGAGGAAGTGGTGGCCTCATCGATGAGCCTGAGATCCCCAATTTCCCGAAATCTCTCGGCTTCTCCTTGTCGAGGAGCCTCTGAATTTCGTCGATGAAAACAGAAGTGACTTCATTGATGAACTCTGACCTTGTCGACGAATCCTGTTCAATTTACCAATTTACCCTTATTTTACATAATTGATCCATATATTACAGTTCAGGTTCTTACACAATTCCTCCTGTTGCATACCTTGGTACACACCTTCAGTCAGTTTAGAACTATCCACGTGATCCACTTCCTCTTGAGATAGAGGTTCATCATTTGAAACTCGAGGATCATCATCACATCTGACTTCTTCACACTCCCCTTCATTCCTATCTATTGAATCTTCATTCCCATTATTTTCTAATGCTCTCTGCGTTATATCAGAGTTTTGCCTTGCATGATCCCCTTTTTCTTGAACTACAGGAATTTTCACTATTTCAGGGCCCCTATCATTAATCTACTTCGTCATATGCACATTATTGGGTCCTGCTTCTTGCACCACTTTATCCACGTCGGTAGTGGTTTCTATTACACCGTCATTAGTCTTTGATTTCCATTTCTTTTTCCCTTTATCTTTTTCATCCTCCCTTCGCTTCTCTCCCACCCTACAAACAATCGAGGTATGTCCTTGTCTGCAACATTTAGAGCAGAAAAAACCTATCTTTTCATATTTGGCCTCTTGCCAAATACATTGTTTCGAAGATAAAACAAGAGGAAATCCCTTTACAGGCTCCATTGTTAGGTCAAATTCCATGCAAATACGTGCCCTTGATGCTCTCATACGATTGATTGTTGCCTTATCAGTTCCAAGATAACGACCAAAATGAGTCGCTATTATTTGGAGAAAATCCGTTTGGTAAAGATGCATTGGTAACCCCGGTAAGAAAATTCATTGAGGAGCCAATGGGGATTCTTTTTTCGTATCAAAATCCTTCGTCCACTTGAACATCCGAAAAGAATTGCCTTCCATAGTTCTACCTTCCCTTGCCCAACCATGTAGAAAGTCATGTTCGTTTTTCATGTGAATTAACACGTGATAATCATCCATAACACTGATTGTTGGAATTTCTGTCAATCCCACGTTTTTACAATCAAAAGCCGAATTTTATCAATAGATGGCGGATTCCTAAAAAATTTCATTACTAATGCAAAATGAAATTCTTCCTCAGCCTTAAGCATCTCCGCTTTTGACAAAATAAATCCCAATTTCCCATTGATATTAATGGGTAATCTCATAGGAATTTTGAACGCAGACATCACCACTTTTTCACTCACAATTTGCGCATATGACTGCACCCTAGGACTAGCCTGGATGACATTCCCCGCCGACAGTGCGGCCATCGGCGGGGGACGACACTATATTGCAATATATTGAGATTAAAGCCAAAATTTTATAAATGGAAAAGAGACTGAGCTGCATTGTTTGGTGACTCCCTGAGTAGCGATGGCTTGCAGTTTCCATGATCTGTCCTCGACGATGATGACTCGCAATTTTTGGCACAGATCGTTGTTCTGTGCTACCCCTCTTGTGTCTCCTCAGAAAAACAACAAACCTTGAGTCTTGGCGTTCGCTTCGCAAGGAAAAACGGCGATGGCGACAGGAGAAACGCAACGGAGGCACTGGGAAGCGACTAGCCAAGCTTGTGGTCTCGAAAGAACTGCTGGTAACGTGGTTCAGTGGCAAGGCAAGCGACCATGTCACGGTGAGGTACAGCCGAGACGGTTCGGCGACGAGGGCTGACAGAGTGGTATGGTGGTAGGATGACGGCGACTGGGTTGTTGCTGCTGCGTGGTGTCGTGGTCGTGAACCGCGACGGCAAATGGGCAGTGGCAACAACAATGATGGCAGCGGGCTGTGCTACTGCTGTGTGTGTCGGAGCTCCTTGTTAGAGCGTCGCCGCGTGTGAGGCCGCTGTTGTGGAAGTGGGAGGGTTGCTGTGGGTCTAACAACCGGCACTGATGACCGGAGCTGGGCGAAATGATGGCGAATGGCGAGAGTGATGAGCGATGGTAACAGTAGCCGGAGTTAATGGTAGTGCCAGAGTATGGCTGTGCATGGCGACGACGAACGACGAGAGGCTATGGGTGTCGAAAGGAGCAGTTGTGGTGGGGCTTTGCTTAAGTTAGGGCATAGATTCACCGAAGGCTGACTCTCTTAGAATTCCCGTACGGGTTTGGCGACAGAGGTTCGCAATCTCGATCGAAAGCTAGGGCACAACACTCACGAACGCCGCACCATCTGAAAACACTAACAATCCTCAGCCTCACTAAGAATCTTCGTTCCTCTCTCAGATTTATCACTCGGGTTTGGTGACAGAGGTTTGCAGTCGCCTTTTCAGATTCGCCATCTCTCTCTCTCTTCTAAGCCCAATACACACCATCATGAGAGCATTGATATAAAAGAAAAAACTTCAAGAATGAAAGCCCAAGTGATCAACGTGGAAAGCTCAAAGATCAATGAAGCTCAAAATCTAAAGTAATATTGAAAGATCAAGAGAGATATATCTTGAAAGCTCACATCAAATTCAGGATCATTGGAGCTCAGCAATAAAGAGAACTCAAAGCAAAGAAGAGTCAAATGAGTCTTTAGGACAATCTTTGTAAGTACTTCAAATAATTTCAAAATTGATCCATGAAACTCTTAGGTTAATTTATTGGACCTAGATACCTTTTAAAATACTTGCAAAATATTTTTATAAGATCAAAAGATATTTCAAAAAGGTTAAAATTATATTTGGAATGAAAAGCGCCAAAAAGAGGTTTTTCCAAATGTTCTCATTTTTTCTACATCCATATTTAGGTGCATTTTTCTCTATCCAATGCTCCTTATTTTAAAACTTGTTTAACATGAAAGTTATATGATTTTATCTTAGGTTTCCTTTGACACCAAGAACACCAAATTTGGAGTTGTATAGAAAAAGTTATGACCAAAATACTGAAATATGGTCAAAGTTGTCAGCCAACTGAACACTGTTCACGGTAGAACTTTAGGCGCCTAATAGCAGATAGAACAACCTTAGGCAACTGACCCTGTGAGTTCCGGCTCCTGAACATGTACTGACTTTGAAAATTACAATTTTTTGAAACTTCAGACGACTGCACCCGATACTTTAGGCGCCTGAACATTGTTAACTATCATATTTTTTTAAAAGTTTTTAAATTCAAATTCATATTTCTTGTGCTTAAAACTTTCTATAAACTTGGGAAACACTCCAAGTCACTTGGGGAACATGATATAGACTTTTATTGTCATCTAGAAATAACCCTCCAAGGTTAAGAATTAATTATACCAAGAAAATACAACAAATAAGCTTTCTTGCTCTCAAATCTCCCAATTCTCTCAAAGCTCTCTTGTGCAATCAATTTCTGAGTTTCACTACTGAGATTTGCTGTGAATTTATCAAGAAAATTCTGAGTCTACTCTTATTTCTTTCAACCTAGAAAGAAGTCTTACGGTGATATCTACTTGAGCTTTATATTTCCATATTGTAAATTTGTTTGAAGGATATTAGTTTTTAACTTGTACTAATCAGCTCTTTGTGTGAGCATTCTTTGTACACATCTATTTGATTTATATCTTGTAGATTGACGATTCCAAGGATTGTGTGGATCGTTGGTTAAGCAAGGGGATATTTCTTAGAGAGGCGGGCTCTAACCTATTTGAAGGAGTGACCGAACGAGGGTACATCGTTTGGAGAGGCAAGCTCTAGCCTATTTGAAGGAGTGGCCGAATGAGGGTACATCATTTAGAGAGGCGGTCTCTAGCCTATTGAAGGAGTGTATAAAGGTTTGTTCCCTCCGGTAAAGGAAAAAGTTTAGTGAATCTTTTGGCAGTTTGCCAAAGGCGAGGATGTAGGCTGGGTATAAGCTGCACCTCGAAAAAATCCCGATCTCACTCTCTCTTTCCTTCACTTTTTATTTTCAGCATATTTAAATTGCGTGGATGGTTTAATTGGTAATCATACAAACTACGAAATTTGGAAGTTAAATAAACTTAAGATTCAATTTTGATTTGGGATTGCTAAAACCGAAAGGGAGTACATTGGTTGATCAAACTTTTGCCGAAACCTCAAAAGGAAGTACGTTGGTTGGTTAACACCCAAAGAAAAATTAACTAAGAGGTTATTTAAATTCTGAGTTGTTTGGGATTTGAGTTGTGGATTGCATTGAAGAAACCATTTCATATATACAGAGCTTGATTTAAATTTATATACTCAGGGCTGACAACAAAAGTTAAAAGTTGAATCTAATATATTGTGTTTGAATGCTTTAAAGTTTTATATTGATTACAATGTGTTTATATTTTAAAGAGTGCTGAATATTGCAAGCTTTCATCAATCTAATAATGTTGCAGTTAACTTATACTTGGAAAATCAATTAGTTGTTTGATTGAACCTTGTTTTGGTCATTTGTGTTGTAGTTGTGGATTGAATTTTGTTTTAAATATTTATTGTGTATTTGATAAAATAACAAGAAAATAAAAATTCATTAAAAAGACTTAAAAGAGGTTAAGGATTCTTGAAGAGAATTAAAATAAAATTTAAAATCCAATTCACCCCCCTATTGGGACTACACCTTGCTTTTCAAAGTTTGTGTTTTATATCTATATGAGTATGAACACATATTGGTATATTTTCTCAGAGTATATAAGCACTTCAAATGTGTATTTTATGATATAACTAAACTCGTATTGCCACACACTGTAAATAATTTATTTCGTCTTACTGAGATGTGTCTCACCCAAATATTTAAATATTTTTGGGAACCATGAAAGACCAGGGGATAGAGCTCCAAGATAGAGGGGAGCTGGTATCCTGATAGACAGGGTGAGTGTTTTGATTTAGGGATGTATGTTTCCCCTAGAGTTTTGGTTAATTTTTGGGGATGTGTTAGATATGTATGCATATAAATTTGGATGTTTAGCACTCTGGTTATTTGTATTCTAAATGATTTGTATATATTGATTTCCATTGATAAGGTTGTTTATATAAGTTTGACTGACTACCCGGTATCCCAATTCGGGTCGGGTTATATTTAAATGGTATCAGAGTTTTGACGTGACCGATGTTTGAGTATTATTGATTTATTACTTATAGGAAAAAATGGTATGAAAATCAGGGCATCACACAAAATTCCCAAAAGAAATAAAGAAATATATTTAAAAATCCTAAAAATTTTGGAAGAATATTTTAAAAATTTCAAAGAATTTTACAACAAGGATTTTGAAAAATTTGGAGATGTTTTCAAAGATGATTTTTTTTTAATGATTTTCTCGATTTTGTGTGGGCACGTCTCGATGATTTCAAAAAGGGTAAAGAGGTATTTCAGACCTCACCTGTATCAGCTCTGAGGGGAATTTATCTAACAGGATCCCCTAATTTGGAGGTCTTATTAGAAATTCCTAAATTGCACTTTGATTTTCATTTTCCTTTTTAAATTTATGATAGTTGTTTATTTATTTATTTATTTTATTTATTTGTTTTTTTTTTGTTTATTCATTCATTCTAAAGGAATTAATTAAAGACAATCAAAATTAATTTAGGGGAAATTCATAATTAATTAGGTACCATTTGCAGAACGGGTGTGTAGGGGGTGCTAGTACCTTCCCCTCGCATAACCGAACTCTCAATCCCGATTCTGGTAAAGCAGACTAAGACTATTGGTTCCTTGGCTTGGGAATAGTCTAGAGACCAATCAATGAGTAATAAATAGGTGTTCTAACCATACCAAGGTAAATAATAGGTTAGTAGTGACTCCATTTCAAAATTCAATATCTATTATCCCTCGCCATTTCGGACCCTTATCTGGGACGTTGCAACACAAATTTTGGTATTTTTTTTTTAATTTTTAATTTTTATTTTCTAGTTAATGACAACAATTTTTCTTGGTGTTATTTCAACTGTTTTTATTTTTTCAATTTCCTACAACAATTATATATTAATGATGGTATTTGAATAGTCAAATAAAATTAATCTACTGCAATAACTAAGGCTAGAAGTTAGGGCCCTTTCCAAAACACAACAAAAAAAAATTTCTCTTATCTTTTTTACATACTCATTCTCTCCATCATCTAGCCGCAGTAGTATCTAGTAGATATCTTATTATTTTTATATTAATTTATCTTTATTTTTTTCCTTCCTCAACATTGGGTAAGCATATAAAATAAACTATAAAGCTCTGTAGTTCATGAGTGCAAACGACCCTAAGTAGTCTTGAAGACCATGCATGTTGTGACAATTTGCACTAGGAGAATTTTTCATAGGCGTGAAATTAGTTTTACGAACAATGGTCCTACCATGTCTCAGCTTCCCTATAGTAATTGTTCCACTAGTTTAATTTAATTATTATCTAATTAAACCTTAATTTTCTTTGAGAGGGTACACTAATAAGCAAGCCTTCTTAGAAGACAGACTGATGAGAATGCAAAATATAATATTTTTCTCCCTTAATGTTTAGCCTTTTATACTTATTTGTGCCTAAATGTACTCATTATTCTTATATTTTGATTTAGAATGCAAATGGATGTGAGTACAAAACAAAGCTAATTGTGTGATTTTGGACAGTTTTGACTCGTTTCGTAATCTAGGCATAACTCTCTCATCCGGGATCCGATTGAGATGATTCAAAATAGTATGGAATGCCAAGTAAAAGCTCTATAACTTTCAGGTTTTGAGTTTTGAGAGATACTGGTTGTATTAAGGTCTAAATCGGACTTGAATTTGCCGCACCCGCACTACTGACGTTCTGGAGCGTTCCTTAGCTTGCAATCCTAGTACGTGGATCTGAGGCGATTTATTTTTGGAAGTTTCTAGATTTTGAGCATGCAAAATTCTAGCTAGAAACACCACTTTCCTAGTTATATTAGGAATATATTTTATTTTTAATATTTTCCTTAATTTGTTAGATTTGGATATTGTCACTTTAGGATAATATTTAGAGATTTTTAGGAGATTTTTTCAGCTTCTAATAGGGGGAATGAACATTTTAAAGGGGGAGAAATTATCGGACTTGACGCCTCTCTCTCTCTCTCTCTTCCCTCTTCTCTAACTTCTCATTTTAGTTTTCATCATGGCCTTGCGTGGCAAAACTTTTATAATTGGTCGAAGGAAACGAAAGCTTCGGAATCAATAAAACTGTGAGATTTAATTTGCTTTTATTGTTCAATTTATGCTTTGAGTATCGGATGTTCTTCTGTGCCTATTTTCATGATTGTCTCGTTTAATTACTAGGAGGCCTATTAGTTTATTATTCATTGCAATCTACTACTAGGTTATATATCAAATCCATAATTTTTTAATCCCTCTAATTTGTGAAGCAACTAAAATTTAATGATTCGCTGTGTCAGAAATTATTAGATCTTAGGAAGAACGCTCGATTAAATTAAGTGCAACCACTTGTGCTTGTGTTGTTTAGCGCTATCGATCTCTCTAATTCTGAAGGCTATTACTAGATTAAACCTTTAGCGCTTGTCTTGGGTTGTTTAGTAGTTAGGGTTAATTATATCCCTTGTTTTCTAATTAACTGCGACTAAGGAGAGATAGGAAAATAGTTCCAACAGTGAATATTAATAGTGTGAATTGATATATACTTGCATCGATGGTCAATTGTAAAATTCCGATGGTGGATGTTGATTTAGACCAAGGTTTGTTCTTTTGATTGATTTGAATACTTTAATTTGATTTGTTCCTTAGTTGTTTCTCTTCAAATTGTTTTTGTTATACTCAAACTCCCCCTCACAATCCTTGTTCACGTAGCATAAAACTAGACTAGATACTCTCCATGGGAACAATTTTTACTCGCACAACTACATGTATTTTTTGTAGTATAGGTTTTATATTTGGTTGTGTGCGATAGTACACCACAAACACAATGTGAATCCATAGACCCTTGCCACACTATTGTATTTTAAACTCTCCACTTAATTAATTAACTCTCTTGATGAGGAACAAGAGTATCCATTTCAAATGAGGAACCCATTTAAAAAAGTAACCATATCAAGCTTTGAACTATGCCAGCCCATTGGTGAGGAGAAACCCTTCTAAATAGCAACTTCTCATTTTAATTGACGACTCGACTATCAACTAACTAAACATTTGGTTCATTTGAGTGGAAATGAATTTAGGAAAATAGAATCAAATTTATCACTTGATTTCTTCATATTTTTATTTAAATTTTCATTCTATTTTTTTCCTACTCCCATTCCATCCACAAACCAAACATGATAAACTAGTTTGATGCAAATTCTGTGTTTTAAGGGGCTCCAAATTTCAGTGTCTTGCAGTCGGAGATCTCCTTTAAAAAGTGAATGAAGGAAGAAAATAGTTTACCAATATATATGTATTTGCTGCTTAATATCTTAGATTTTTTATCCTCACCCAGAACAAGATTGCAGACAATAAATCTAGCCCATCTTCCTAACCAAATTATCCAATAACATAGCACACATTTGTTGACCGATCCTAGCTATGGAAAGAAATGCACTCACAACCAATGATTAGATATTCTGGGCATATCAGGCAGTGAAGGCCTCTTGATCTTTTCAATGTTTCTTAACCTTAGCCATGGAAATCAATATATGTCCTGTGTTTGAAGCCAAAGAACAATGCCAAGTACGAATAAAATGTCTATTATCGTGGGATGGATTCTTTGAAATCCCACGAGAGAAATGCCAAGCAGGAGAGAAGGACATGCCATCTTCCCAAACAGTCTGCCAACTCAGACTGCACAGAATGCCAAGGTGGAGGGAGACTGTGACACCACATCCTCCCTTAGAACCCAATCAGACTCCGCTCACCTGCGCGTGATCGATGTCGCATTGTCACCTCTGCTCTTAAAAAAAAATGCCTAGTTTGTTTCATTGAAATGAATAATTTCAAAGTCAGATTGAAGCTGGGAGTAAACAGAGACATAATTCTAGCTCACTATAGGGAGAGGAGGGCACGCATAAAGTACTTATATTAATTAAGTTTTAAATTAATTAAGTTCTTGAAGCTTTTTCTTCAATGACCTCATTGGCTTGTTTTAAACTATTGTTAAGAGTTTCAGACCCACAGTTCACATCTAACAATTACACATCCCACTCATCACCTTCCCATTTTTCCCTCCACCACAACAACCACTGTCTTCACTAGACAATAATTCCAAGAGTACTCCAAAACCCCTGATGTCTCATCAACCAAAAAGAGCAACATCTGGGCTGCTTCCATTCTATTTTATTTTATTTTTTAAATCTATCTTTGAAATAATGTCTCGTCATTGGACCACTGATTATAAAATTGATTATCCGAACCTTTCCATTCTCGGAGATAGTCTGAACTCTAATCGAAATCCCAATTGTTAATTAGATCCTCAGTGGGTCGATCCATCGAGACCATTTGATGGTGACGATATGATCATGCCCAAAAACCAAAAGAAAAAAGAAAAAGAAAAAAGAGGAAAGATGGATGCTTTGATCTAATGACGATTGCATTACTGGGAAACTACGTCATTAGCTTCTGTTAATTAAGAATGTTTATCATTTGACTAAGCAGTGTGCAAACAGGGCATTTAATTTTGAAATTTTGTATAACCTCAGGGTCTAAGAATTCCAATTTGGTAGCTGGCGAGTCGCTTTATGGTGTACCTGATGGTGTTTTGAGTCATAATGATGCAATGAACTCTTTTGAAAGCTTATCAGCACGAGCACGAAGGGGAACGATTTAGTGCTTAAAATAATGAAACCCGTCAAATTATTGTTTGATAAACAAATATTATCAAAACAAAAACGCTTTTCTTACTTTCATTTAAAAAAAAAAAAAAACTCCAAACCATTTCTATGATCATTTTTAGTGATGAATTCCAATGTGAAAGGAGAATATGGTTTGGGCATAAGGTCGTTGTGGTGATCATGAATGCACAGCTGATACAGTACATACTATGGCTGAGGTTTCACCAGACACCCCCAACCTTACAAGCAATGAGCAAATATGACAATTGACACCTCTTTATCTACTCTCCTTTTCCCTTACCATACTGGCTTGGTACGTATGTTCCTGGTCCAATTGTGTGTACTTGAATATACGTAACCCTGTTCAGTTAAACAAGGCTTCATGTCTGACCACCCAAAAAAAAAAAAGAAAAAAGAAAAAAGAAAAAAGAAGATAGGTAGGGTTTCATACGCAGGAAAATCTGTCTTGATCCACTCTTTGTTGCAGTGTTGTTAAGGATCAAAATCTCCTGCGTGGTTGATCAAGAACAATTCGATTGATGGTTGGGAGCGAGATCGATGGATCCATTGTGAGTGTACAGCAAGTGTGTGAGATGGTGACGTCCTTGTATGTATGTATTATCAAGTGAAATTCTTCATCATTTGCTTTTCTTATGGGAAAAGTATGTTGAGTTTTAATTGTGATGCATGTAATATTTCCGATAGAAAATGAGAAGAATAACATTGTAAGACTATCTGGGTCTAGTGTATTTCAAGTCATTTTATACTTCCCAAGTATGCATATATGAATTTTTCAACACTTGGCATTTAGAAAAGCCAATGGCTTCCTCTAGTTAATTGGCCATCTAACCTCAGCCGTGTATATGTTCTGCTTAAAGGTTTCATTGATCTTGACATTTTCGCATTATAATTGATGACACGTTGCAGCATCAGAATGAAATCTTGAGGGGGTTCACATGTTTTGTATGCACACTGAGCATATACAATGTTTGCATGTGCTTAAAAAAATAATAGGAAATTGGCATAAATAATGGGATTATGGGCAGTTTACGAAATATTAATTTATTATTCATGAATTGAAAATTTTATTTTAATCTTTAGCTTGTATAAGGATTTACATTTTTGGCCTGCTTGGAATTTGAAAACAATATTGAGTAAAAGAAGGGAAAAGATAAAGAAAATAAAATTATATATATAATACTAAAATCAATGAACAAAAATTTGATATTACACATCATTAATATTTGAGCTTTCTTTGATATATCCCGAGTTTTGTTTGGTAGATTTTGATCTGTTTAAGGTTTTTTTGTATTTTTATCTAGGCTTTTTTCTTAGTTAGTATTGTTTAGATCTATTGACCTAGTTTGGTTGGTTGTTAGTGTTGTTTTTGGGAGGGTTTCATTTTATTTATCTGTAATTTCCCTTTTATTGACCATGTAACCATAGTATTCCTCCGCTAAAAGTGAGGGTATATTAATAAATAATTAGATGTGCCACCCTTTTTTAGTAAAAAATAAATAAATATTTGAGCTTTTTTAATTTTCAACCACATTAGAATAATTTTTTATTTTTAATAGTATTTGATTTAGAGAGAATATATAATGAAAAATGAGTTTTCTTCCTAATTTTCTTCCATTTCCTTTTTCCTAAAATTTTTTTTTGATCCAAATTGGCACTTGAAGTCCGTCTCTTAAATCAATGATTTTGTTTGAAGATAAGAAAGCAAAGAAAAGGAAAAGAAAAGAAGAAGGAAAGTAATTTTTCATGACATCAAATATTATCCAAAAAAAAAAAAATTATTTTAATCTACCAAAAGATTAAGAAAGATCATATGTTAATTTGGTATATGATTTTTCTACTTTATTATATATTTTATTTTATTTTTTACTTTCCTTTAGGACTATTATGGAACTTTGAAAATATAAAGGAGTTTAATTTCTCATATTTGATTATCAATATTGAAGGAAAGTGAGAAGAAAAATAGCATGTACAATAAATCAACAAATAAAATTTTATTTTTTCAGATAAATTTTGCTTTTAATACTATTTGATGTAAAGAAAAAATACAATACAAAATATATTTCCTTTATATTTCCTTTTTCTTTCCTTTACTCAAACAAAATTCTTGATCCACATAGGAAATCAAAATCAAATATGAAAAAATAAATTTCTTAATATTTTGCTTTCTTTTCTTTAATACTTTTCAAGTTTCAAACGAGAACTTAAGAATAGTAAGAAAAAAAAATTACAAACTGAGATATCAGTGATTAATAAATATACATTCACAAAGTTAATAATATTATTTATACTACACACGAAAAATTCACCTGTTAATCTATGAGAACCAGAACCTCCCATGCTTATAATGGTCAGTGTCATGAGATTGAGAAGGATTAGGAGAAAGGGCTTGCAATTTTCATTTACTTGCATCAATGAAAACCCACTTTAGCTGATAAAAAATAAAGAATTAATAAAAATAAGGCAAGAAGGAAAGAAGAAGGGAACAAAAGGGGTGGAGGGTAAGGGGTCCGCATTGAACAACAGTCACCTACGCCCAGAGATGTAAGTCAAAAGGCCAACAATTCAGATTTTGAGCTACCCCAAATCTACCTACATTAGATAAACTTAGTCATTATGTATAATACTGCCCGCAGATAGTCAGCATGTTGATTCAATTTTGACCTTGTAGGGCATCATGCTGTGACACTTGTCATCGTGGGTAATGTTGAAGTGTATGTTTTACCAATGTCGGCCACTCTCCTCCACCCAATCAGGGTTGAAGTGAGGGATTTGTGGCTCAAGTAATGGCTGTGGTCTTTGTATGATTGGCATTTGACACCGACTTCTTTCTCATCCTTCTTTCTGACTTCTGACAGTCACCGAAAGGAAGGCCATAGAAATACAGAGATCCCCAGGAATGCAAAGTATTCTCTCCAGGGTTCAGAGTGGAGGACAGATCTCTAAACATATATTTGCGTGGCTAGAAAAATATTTGAAAATTGAGGAGAGTCAATAATTCTACTGGAAAGGATCAAAATTTTCGTTAATATATTTTATTGGTTCAATTTTGGTTCACTTTCTTTACATTCTTTTGCTTGTCGACTTTATTTGGGTTTCAATATTCATGAACCAAGACTTACATTGACCAAAATGTGAATATTTTGAGAAACCATCACGTGGGTGTAAATACTATATTTATAATTACAAATAATAATTACAATTAAATGATACCATATATATAATGAAAACTAATATCCGAAAATGAATGAAATATTTACAATCATGGGGATCAATGCAAGTATATTTGGGAAGTTTTGGTGGAATGAGTCGTGTGATCCTCAACACTCCCTCTCAAGTTGGAGTAAATAGTGATCATACTCAACTTGCTCAGTAAATGGTTGAATTGTGTGGGTCCGAGTGCTTTTGTGAATAAATCGGCAGACTGCTGACTTGTGGGTATGTGAATAGTTTGAATAATTTGGTTTTGGATCTTCTCCTGTACAAGATGACAATTGATCTTTATATGCTTTGTTCGCTCGTAGAAAACTGGATTAGATGCGATGCGAACAGCTGCTTTATTATCACAATACAGCTTGATTAGTTGTGGGTGAGCTATCTGCAGATTTGTCAAAAGTTGCTTTAACCAAGTAATTTCCCAATAGGTTGATGCCATAGAGCAGTATTTTGCTTCAGTTGAGGACTGTGAAATTGTTGTTTGCTTCTTAGTTTTATAAAAGATATATTGGTGATTTTCCTAGTAAAATACAATACCCAGTAATAGATCACCGAGTATCTCTGCACCAAACCCAATCGGCATCACAAAATGCATGTAATTGAATACCACTGGAAGCAGACAAAAGAATTCATTGCCTAGATGACTGTTTGAGATAACGCAAAACGTGACGTGTTGCGTCCAAGTGGGAAGTTCGAGGCTTATCCATGAAATGGCTAAATGTGTGCAACGCATATGCCAAATCTGGTCTAGTAATAGTCAAATATATCGATTTCCCAACCAGTCTTCGATATAAAGATGGATCCGAGATAAGTTCTCCATCCGTCTCACTAAGTGCTAGGTTTGGTTCCATTGGTAGATTACATGGTTTAGCCCTAAGGAAACCAGTCTCCTCAAGTATCTCCAAGGTATATTTCCTGTGTGGCAAGAAAATTCCAGTTTTTGAGCAAGCCACTTCTATCCCCAGAAAGTATTTCAAGGGACCAACATCCTTTAGTTTGAAGCATTCTCCCAAGTATTTCTTAAGCCTGTTGATCTATTCTAAGTTATTTCCTGCCAAAATAATATCGTCTACATAGACCAAGAAGATGGTGCAACTTGTTTCGTGGTTGGACAAACATAGAGTAATCTGCTTTAGATTGCTTATAATCGGCATTGATAAGTGTGAAAGATAATTTAGCATACCACTGCCTGGATGCTTGTTTGAGACTGTATAGAGACTTGTTAAGCTTGCATATTCTGGTCTCCCCCTTTCGTTCGAAACAAAGAGGAAGATGCATGTAGACATCTTCATCGAGATCACCATGTAGAAAGGCATTATTAACATCAAGGTGAAAGAGGTGCCAATTGTGGGTAGCAGCAAGAGTGAAGACAGTGCGAATAGTGGTCATCTTGGCTACAGAGGAAAAAGTTTCAGTGTAATCAATCCCTTCCTTTTAGTTGTACCCTTTGGCAACAAGGCGAGCCTTGTAACGTTCTACAGATCCATTAGGATTGTGTTTGATTTTGTACACCCATTTTCAGCCAATGGATCATTTCTGGGGTGGAAGAGGAGTCAAAGTCCAAGTGTGATTGGCTTCCAAGGCATCAATCTCAGCACGTATGGTAGTACGCCACCTGGGATCCTGCATGGCTTGCACACACTTAATTGAGAAAAGAAATTTTTTTTTTTCAATGAATTTGTGATATTGCAGGAATAGGTACATATATGATAGCTGAATCTAATTATTGATTAATTAATTTGACCCCTAATTATCCAAAAAGTTCGATTTTGTTTGAATTCACAAAATTACTACATTGATTTCTTTGCTTTGATTTAGTATTTAGAAATTTGATTTGGCTAACCAAACAATATAAAAATATGAATGTGGCACTAGATGATTCCTATAATGCTTTATACTATACAAGGAGGGCTAATATATAGTGGAAGAGGCCAAGAGCGAATAGAAATTCTTACTTGTTAAGATTATTTATGCTAAATATGAACAATTGTAGTCATAAAGATGCTAATTATTCACGAAATCTCTTCAAGATATTAATATTACACAAAATCTCAATAGCCTCCCTAAAACTCAAGATGGTAATGTTGATCAACTTGAGTGTGCAAACTAGATCATGATGGTGATTTGGAGGATGAAATTTGGTAGTGAGGTGTTGGCAAGTTGATAATATGAAGTCATATGACATAGTTGGAAGTGCCTTGATGAATATGATGTTGAATAAA
Organism: Malania oleifera; assembly: GCF_029873635.1. Lineage (NCBI taxonomy): Eukaryota > Viridiplantae > Streptophyta > Magnoliopsida > Santalales > Ximeniaceae > Malania > Malania oleifera. The sequence goes on from NC_080425.1 coordinate 64,195,917, forward strand.
ATGAAATCAATCTCTATTTGCTTTGTAAGTCATCTTTGTGAGCAATTTGGAGGCACTTATACTATCACAATTTATAGAGGAACTAGGGAAAGAGCTCCTCATATCTTGTAACAACTATCCCAACCAAAAAGACCTCAAAGGTAGTGTCAACCAAAGCACTAAACTTTGCCTTTGTGCTGGAGTGAAAAATAGTTGTTTGCTCCAAAAAAAAATTATGATAATCTACATAGATAATAGCTATTTTTTTTAAATGTATGTTGATATTGGTTTACCTGACACAAGTATATAATTCAAGTTGTACTTTTAATAACAAGAATTCTATTATCATTTTCTACTTACAGGGAATTTGTATGCTTAGGAAGTCCTTGATAGCCCAAAAATGAGGGAACTACTAGGAAAGAAGCATAATCTAGTGGCGTAATGATTTATAAAGTCACCAACATTACCTATATTTGAGTAAGTATGCAAATTGATCTAAACCAAAATGTGATATGAAGACTTTGAAATATAGACTTACATTCCAAAGAATTCGAAAAACTACTACAAAATGAGTAGAGTGCGAAGCATGTATAAATTGGCCGATGAAATGTAATAATCCTAAATATATATATATGTATATAAATTAATTAATTATTTAATTAATAATAATTATTTCAATAATATAATATAATATAATAATATATTAATATAATATAATATAATATAATAATATAATTTATATATGTTTAAGTAGGACTAGGATGCTTCTTGATCCTACATGAAAAAGTTTTCCCTCCCCCCCCTCCCCACTCTCATATGTCCTCTCTCTCTTCCTCTCAGTTTCCCTATTCTTCCTCGATAAAAAAAATTTGAATCTCAATTTTCTGTTTCTCTCTCCGCAAAAATTTGAAGAACACGAATTTCATTTTCTGCACGTTGTAGACCCCACTTCAGAAGTAGGGTAAGTGGACTAGATTATGTCAGATTTGTTTTTTAAAATATGTCTGATTTAAATTGATTTTGTGAATTTAATTATATCCAAGTTATTTAAATATATGCCTAAGTTAAATTAAACCGCGGGGATTTAATCATATATTTATTTTAATTATATCCGATTAAATTTGAGTATATGAATATGGTGATATTTGCTTTTTAGATATATGTCTGAGTAAAAATTGAAGTACGTAGATTTGACCATGTGTGTTTTATTTAAATATATTTGAGTTAAATTAAATATGTTGAATTGATCATACCCGCATTTTTATTTATATCTACGAAATAGATATTTATAAGAGTTTATCAGGTAATTTATGAAATTATAATTATTATACAAATCGCATAACATGAGTTTATTTTATTTTATTACATAATTAAGCAAGTTTGGGATTTTTGAGGTATTATACCTATTACATGATTTATTGCAAATATTGATACGATTTATTACAAATTTTATGTTGTGAAAATGATTGTATTATTATACTATTTAATTGAACAAATTGTAATTATATGTTTTAAGAATTCTTATAGCCCGAATGTGGTGAATGTTCGGTACCGTAGCTATGGATGAATAATAGTGCAGCCACACTATTATGGAAGTGTTGGCGGTGGATAGTGGATTTGTCTTGGATACACATCTAGTTCCGAACCAGGATGTGATAGGAAAATCGCACTTACAGACATAATGTTTTGATTTACCTTTGGTCGGCTAACCAAGTTAAGTTCAATTTTCGGACAGCACAATCTGGTCATGAGAGTAATAATGACATGCATCGCCTAAAAGGAGTCTTTTATACATATCTTTATCTTTATGTGACCAGAGCCATTTATTAGGCCTAAATTATGATTTGAAGGAAAATATGTTTAGTTTTATATAATTGATTTTCAATTATTCAAATGCAATTTGAACAGCTAAAATTATTAAATGTATTTTTTATATTGTAAAGCTCATCTTAACCACACATTGATAATAGTCTAGTCCTTACTTACTGAGTGTTGTCTTATCCCAATAATTATTTCATATTTTAGGACCTACCAAAAATTAGGCTTAGCGAGCTTCTGGGCAGGGTTAGAAAATATAGTTTAGAGTAAGTGTTTGTGCGATACTAGTTAAATATGTTTTTATATTCCACGTGATGCAAATATTATTACTTGGAGATACCCATGTAAATATGGTGGTTTAGTACTTTGATTTATAATATTTGAGGTTTTAAATTATTTCTACTGCTTGCATTGATTTTATTTATGAAAAGTCACACCCTGGACCCCACAGGGTTTGGAATGTCACAGTTGTGGTATCAGAGCCTAGGAGATAGGTTCTGTAGACTTTAGCAAATAATTTTACCAGAGTATAGATATGAATTATGATGAGAGTAGGAATGGGTAGGTTAGGATATCATAATTTATGATTCTAAAATAATTTTTTCCCTTTCTTCAGAATAGACCCCAAAGATAACAACATGAATGCGGAAGGAAGTAATAATATGGGGGCTTCCAATGAAGAAGGCGTTAAATCTACTACAGTGCTACGTGACTTAGCCCAGTAAGTTATAGAAGAAATGACCAAGGTTGTACCATTGAGCAGTTCCTCAGTATGAACCCCCCAACCTTTGAAGGAGGAGCTGATCCAATCATTGTAGAAGATTGGATCTAGGAGATGGAGGAGTTACTGGGAGTCATTCATTAAACAAATGAGCAGAAGGTTTTATATTCCACTTTCAAAATGACCGATGAGGCCAAACGTTGGTGGATTTTCGTGAAGCTACTTGAGGAACAAAGAACAGAACCAGCAACCCTTACATGGAAACACTTCAATGAGATCTTCTTTGATTGACATTTCCTTGCTTCCACCAGAGATGCAAAGGCAGAGGAATTTACAAATTTAACCCAGGGGAACTTGATCGTCTAGCAATATGCGGCCAAGTTTATTGAGCTATCTCGATTCGCCCCATGTTTAGTTCCGAATGAAGCAAAGAAGGCTCGGAGATTTGAAAAAGGCTTGATTCTAAGGATTTATGAGCAGGTGGTGGCGTTTCAAGTCCAAAACTTCTTTGAGTTGGTAGATAAAGCAACTATAGTAGAAAAAAGTCTACAAAGAAATGCAGAAATAATTAACTAGAAAAGAGGCCCGTGTCTCCAGGTTTTCACTTTGGTGCAACTCAAGGTCCTTAGAAGAGAAACAATAATAATGTGGGCCAGAGGCAAGTGGTGGGAAATCAAGCTTATCAGAACAATCCACCACGCTCCCTTGTCCTAAATACAATATAAGACATTGGGGTGAATGCTGGGTTGGAGTAATTATCTGTTATTGGTGCGGTAAACCCGACCATATTGCACGAGATTGTCATATGCTGCTGAATAATGCACCCACTTCTAAACAATACTGAGGAAACAATCAGGCACCTCGAGGCAACCATCAATAGAACACCGCTCAGGTGTGTGTTTATTCTCCTGCTCTAAGAGAAGCAGAAAATGCCACTGATGTGGTGACAGGTAATATTTTTATATTTTCATGCCTAATTTAAATTGATTACGTGAATTTAATTATATCTAGGTTATTTAAATATATGCATGTGTTAAATTAATTCGTGGGGATTTAAGCATATTTTTATTTTAATTATATCTAATTAAATTTGAGTATATGAATATGATGATATTTGTTTTATTTAGATATATTCCTGAGTAAAAATTGAAGTACGTAGGTTTCACCATGTCTGTTTTATTTAAATATATTTGAGTTAAATTAAATAGGTGGAATTGATCATACCCGCATTTTTATTTAAATCTACGGAATATATATTTATAAAAATTTCTAAGGTAATTTATGAAATTATAATTATTATACAAGTTGTCTGACATGATTTTATTTTATTTTATTGCATAATTGAGCAAGTTTGGGATTTTTGAGGTGTTATGCCTATTACGTGATTTATTGCAAATATTGATACGATTTTATTACAAATTTTATGTTGGAAACATGATGAGATTATTATACTGTTTAATTGCATAAATTGTAATTATATGTTTTAAGAATCCCGATAGCTCGAATGTGGTGAATGCTCAGTACCATATCTATGGATGAATAATAGTGCAGCCACACTGTTGTGGAAGTGTTAGCGGTGGATAGTGGATTTGTTTTAGGTACACACCTAGTTCCGGACCAGGATGTGATAGGAAAATTGCACTTACAGATATAATGTTTTGATTTAGTTTTGGTTGGCCAACCAAGTTAAGTCCAGTCTTCGGACCGCACATCCTGGTCATGGGGGTAAACATGACATGCATTAGCCAAAAGGAGTCTTTTATACATATCCTTATATTTATGTGATCAGGGCCATTTATTAGGCCTCAATTATGATTTGAATGAAAGTATGTTTAATTTTATATAATTTATTTACAATTTTTCAAATGCAGTTTTAATAGTTAAAATTATTAAAAGTATTTTTTGTACTGTAAAGCTCATCTTAACCACACACTGATAATAGTCTAGTCCTTACCGAGCGTTATCTCATCCTAATAATTATTTTATATCTCAGAACATACCGTAAATCAGGCTTAGCGAGCTTCTCGGCAAGGTTAGAAAATCAGGCTTAGCGAGCTTCTCGGGGGTAAACATGTTTTTATATTCCATGTGATGTAAATATTATTACTTGGAGATATCCATGTAAATATGGTGATTTAGTACTTTCGTTTATAGTATTTGAGGTTTTAAATTATTTCCGCTACTTGCATTAATTTTATTTATGGAAAGTCGCACCCAGGACCCCACTGGGTTCGGGGCGTCACAATAAAGATACCTCATAGGTGTCAAGGCAAGTTGTCAAAAAGATAAGATTCCTAACTAATTTCTTATCAAGTGTAGCAGCCATGTATGAAAAGGTCACTATTTTCGGCAAAGAACTTACCATTTGTCTCCAAAAGGTTACCATTTTTGGCAAAAAGCTTACCATTTGTCTCCAAAGACTATCAACATCCATTAGTCAGACCAATACAAGGAAGAAGTTTAGAAGCACACTTACCCTATGAAAGATGGTATCAATTCGAATGAGAGAAAACCTCCATACCTAAAAAATAACTAAGTGCCTCCAAGTCTTTCATCTCAAATTGCTAGCTAAAAAGAGTTTGAAAATTTTGAATTTTGAAATTGTCATCTCCAATAATAACCACATCATCATAAATTAGAGAAAAGAAAGATGATAACAAAATCAAAACATGTGGTGAATAAAGTATAATTATAGCTAGCTAATGGACAAGAAACCCTATTGAGATGGAACTGATTTAAACTTAGAAAACTGAACTCAAAGAGATTGGCTTAATCCCATATAATGCACAACAAAGCCAACAAATCTTATCTAGAGGATGCTTATAGTTAGGAGGAGGCTTTATGTTAACCTCCTTAGCGAAATTACCATTAAAAAAAAAAAATCATTCGTAATACCTATCTGGAATAGTTGCCAGAGTTAGAGAACTAAAATTGTAAAGCAAAGATTAGAATGATATGAGATGAGCTAATTGGACAAATGTTTGCTCATAATTGATTCCATGTTTGCATGAAACCTTATGTAACAAGAAAAGCTTTCTAATGCATTGCAGAACCATCAACTCGAGCCTTAATCTTGTCTACTCACTTGCACCCTATTACAACTTTATTGGGAGGGAAATCAATTATGTCCCAAGTAATTGTTTTAGTGAAGGTATGAGGTTTGTCAAACATTAATCACTGTCAAAGAGGGGTAATTGTAGTAGTCTTGTAGTAACTGTGAGCTAGGCTCATAAAGAGAGGCACTAATTACCCCATTGGAGTGATGATGGAAAGGATCTAAATAAGATGCCTTGGGTGGAGAGGATGAGATAGGTGGGTCAATAGACAGATTAGATGTCTTAAAAAGGTAGGCAAGGAGTTATTTTAAAGATCTTAGAGTACCTATCTAGAAAATAACATAAATAAGTCATTAAAGGAATTAAAGAAAATAGGGGAGGGAAGGGTGAGACGCTAAGGAAGAAATGCTGGTAAAAGCCTTATGCTCCCAAAAGGTGACATGTCTAGAAATCTAAGATGTTTGGTAATAGGGTCATAATATTGATATCCATTATTTTCAATGCCATAGCCTAAAAAAAGGAAAAATGTGAACAAGGCTAAAGCTTATTACATTTATGAGTTAGAGGCAACACAAAACAAGTACAACAATTTTTTTTTGAAAGTTTGAGTGATCAAGGACCTTTTTATACAAAAGCTCAAATCGAGGCTTGTTGAAAGGAGAGGATACCTTTCTAATGGTGTAGCCATAGAAAATGTACGATGTAGAAGAATGACCATGAAAAATGTAAGGAAGAATAGACAACTCACTTTGCAACCTATTTAAAGAACTAGAAGTCATATGATTGCAACACGCATGATGGACAAGATAGGGGTAGAATGGAAAAACTTGGTTAACAATCTCTAGATGTTGTTGGTTTTTTAAGTCAAATCCCTATTTTGATGTTGACAAAGCACAAGTTACTTATATGTGTGTTTAGCACGTGAAAAGGTTTATTAATTTAACACACACATAAGCAAACGGAAATGGAATCCATAAGGACGCATAAAGCTCATACATCTAGCGTTTTCTATGAAGAGGAGCAAAGAAGATAAGAAGACATTTAATTTTATTTGTATTACATTTAAGTTTTTATCTTTGGTTTGTAATAATGCATGCATCTGCATGATATGATTGAATGCTCAGATGACCATAGGTTGACCATAGGACACCTAACATTTCACCAAAAACCTTTTTCTAAAAAGACTAAAATCATACGAAGTTTTTGGAATAGTTTTAGGGTCAAATTAGGGCTTAACGTTGGATTCTTAGGCTTAATTAAAAATCCTAGGTCGACTGACCACACATCAGACCAAAAGTCAAACATTTAACTTGGCTTAGTCGACTAACCTGTTTATGCCTTATGTCCCTTAGTTGATCGACTACACTATTGCTGAAGTCAATGTTTTGACCAAGGCTCGGTCGACCGACCCAATCTTGAAAGTAGCTTCCACAGTCGACTAAACTTCAAGAATTTGACTTTTCACCTGCCTCGGTTGACCGGCCTCTCAGTTAAAAAATGTCATGGTCGACCGAACCTTATGAGTGGCCAACTAGCCTTTTGCCTTGGTCGACTGAACCTATGAACGGTTCTGTGTCACCTTTCGTTCGATTAACCAATCCGTGCTTAGGTCGACCGAACCTCTTGGGTGCGGTTATTTTAAGTGCTAAACAAGTTTAATTTTTTAATTAAATAAATCTAAAAATACCAAACGTGTTCCTAACGGTCAAAATTTTCCCAAACTTCATATAAACCCCTTCCATAAGTTAGATTAGCAACTTTGATTAACTCCAAATTCTCTCTAAACCTTTGTTAATCAAAGTTCTTCCAAACCAATTTTTATTGTTAAAATCATTTTTTTGTGGCAATTTTTTCAAACAAATCTCTCCAACTCTCTTCTATTCATTTATTTCAAAAATCATCTTTGAAGAGAGTATTTTTATTTGGGCACTTATCTTATCATCTCACATGCATATACTCTCACTTAGTATTTATTTTTGAAAATCATTTTTGAAAATATTGCTTGAGTTTCTCTTGATTATTTTCATGATAAATATTTTTTGGAGAAATTATTTATTGCACAAATATTTTTCTTGAGCTTAAACTCTAGATTCCCCAAATATTTTTATCTGCAAAAATCTTTGTTGGAGATTATATCTTTTATACATACACATACATTTGTTGTGCAAAAATTATTTGATAAGCACCCTTACTCTACTACGCATATTTCATATCATATTAGAGTGTGCATTTTATGAGTTTAAATGTGTACATCCTTGCTTATTGTTGGAAGAATCTTAATGTACAAAAATATTTTTAATGTACCGGTTGGGTTCAACTCGTTAATTGAACTAGGGAGTCTTTGCCCCGTAAAAGAGACCAGTTGGGTTCAGCCCGTAGTTGAATTGGGGAGTCTTCACCCCGTAAGGGAGACCAGTTTGGCTCAACCTAGTAATTGAGCTGGGATATTTCTTGCCTCGTAAGGAGAGGTGTGTAGGTTGGGGTTAGCCCTACAATGTGACCTAAGGTATTCCTCGCCCAGTAAGGAGAGGAGTTTGTAAATGATTTCTACTCTACCCATAAGTGAGCAGGTATAGTAGAATCCTTGGGGGTTATGCCCAAGGCGGGGACGTGGGCTGGTTTGGTCAAACCTCGATAACAAATATCGTATGTTTCTCTCTTTATCTCATTTAATTTTTGCACTTTAATTTCCATATGTGTATGTCTGTTCATATACAGTTATAATTATTTGCATGCACACAGTCAATTAAAATGATATTTGTGGCACTTGTGTATGTATGTATCATTATTCAATTGTTTTACATACACGTGTATATATTGAATGAGATATGATATGTGGTGAATCGGTGCTTAGTTTAAATTAGCCAAAAAGTTTTAAAACCCAATTCATCCCCCTCCCCTCTCTTGGGATCACACCAATTCCAATAGATGTCAATTGTAGTATAAAAAATAGAGTCTAATGTACTAAAGGTATTAGAAGTTGATGATGTTGTAGAAGTTATAGTAGCAGGTCAATTAGGAGCACCATGACTATGAGAAGAACTATGCTTCTTTACATCTATGTACCACCCTTAGCCTTCTTCCAAGGAAACTTCTTTATCTGATTATGTCCATCCTGTTTACAATATAAAACATGTGATATAGACGATACAAGTAGTAGAATCAGCAACAATGTTGAAAGACTCTAAAGTAGATGGAATGTTGTGATCATATATGAGGAAGACAACATATTAGAAGTCTTTTAACAATGTATTGAAAAAGAAGCTCAGTAAGAGCAACCTCTAAGGATAGGAAAGGTGACTAACACAAAAAATATGTCCTAGTGTGCTCGAAATCAACATGGATACTCAGTATGAAATGAATAAACTATCTCAAATTAGCAAAAAGGTCGAGATATGGCTAATTAAAAAATTTAGGATCGGCACGGGAAAGCTAATACCAAACACTAATAAAGTGAAAATAGAATTTGGCAATAAACTATCCTAGCTCCTAATGCATTTGATTGAACTTGGATTTTAATTGAAAATATAAAGCAACATTGCTAGAACAATTATAATAATTGGAAAAAAAAATCCTAGGTCTTCTATGTATCTTGAAATTTCAAAAGAAGAACAAAGTGGAATTGTTAATGAACCTAGACATAATCTCACAATGAGTGTTTCCCAATTCCCCATACAAGCGGTAAAAGCATCCTCAATTTATTACTCAATTTTCTTGAATCTCTTTCACAAAACACCAAAATTTACATTCAATTAAGAAAATAGACATTTGATTTGTGCAAACATTGTAATTGTTGGCATCCAAAATAATATCTATATGATAGGTAGCATTAATGATAGAAAATATGATGAAAATTAAAAAAAGATATTGAATTGAGATGGCAAAACGGATAGTGCTACTAGAGTTAGTGTAAAAAATTGAGGGGAGAAAGTCTTGGGTCATAGGAACTTTGCCAAAAGTAGCAACAATGGTAGTGGAGCATGGCTATGTATGGTGGAGGATGGCTGTTGGTAGTGGTGGTTGGGATTCGACAACAGAGGATGGTGGTGGTCGGGGGTCAGGTTGGTAAAGGATCTCATTAGTGGCTACTTAAGAAGATAATTTGTAGCAAAGTTGGCAATGGGAGTTAATAGGGATGCTTGATAAGATGATCAAAGGTATAGTAACAATCAAAATGGTGACTATAGACGGATGATGTGTCGCACTTTGATTGGCTAGAGTCTTAAAATGATGATGACTCACAAGATGCCACATGAATGGTGTAGACACCCCAATTTTATCTAGGCCATCACCCAAGGAAACCCAATGTGATAAAAAAATTCAAGTCCTTGAGTCGTTTAAGTTCCATACCTACTTCCCAGTATTTTTATTGCAAGCCCTAGGAATTTTAGAAAGAATTGAGTCCCATTTTATATAGTGTTTCAGTTATTTGCCAAGTTTCTTGAGTTATGATTATTCCAAAAGTTGACTCCATTTGATGAGTTTAAATTAGAGTCAATTTCCTTCAATTTCAAAATTAATTATGGACTAAACCCCATAATTTCAAAAAAAAGAAAAAGAAAAAGAGTCCTTAATCTTAGTCCGAGTCTTTCTAATTTCTAGTTAATATAATTAAATTTCAAAATTGAGTCATTTATTTCTTTTTATTTTCGAAATTGAGTTTCTTGATTTTTAATATGAGTCTTAGAAATTAAAGTGGATTTTTAAATTCTAAAATTAAGTCTGTCAAAATTTTGAATTGAGTTTTTAGTTCTTAAGTTGAGTCTAAGCTTTTCAATTTTCAAATCGGGTAATCAATTTTGAAAGAGGGTTTCTGTTTGGGTCTTAAAGTCATTTTATTACTAGGTATTTCTTTTGGTCAAAATTGGTCAACAGCGACATTTCTCTACGGGTCAAAATTACATGCTTGAAGTCACATTTTGTTAAAAGAAATTACATGAGAGTGGGCACGTGTCCTGAGTATAGTTGAGGCCAGCAAAGCACAGTGAAAAAAAATACATATGGAAAGTTACAGCTAAACACTAGAGATAGGAAAAGATAGTACAAATAAATGTTGCACTGAAGGAAATCGGGGGTACATTCATATTCACATAAAAGTCACAAAAATAAATACAAAATACATGGAAAATGAAAAACCCTCCACACTGAAGAAGCCACCTAGCCAAAATTCCAAGCCCTCCTGTAACAACCCAAAATTTCTATCCATTTTTTTTTTTTTTTTTATATCTGTTAAACTATATAACATAATCTTTGATACCCTGTAAACAAACATCTATCATCTTCACGACCCAGTGTAGGCGTCGTGGTAACCTGTGCATTCCCTGTATTTTACCTATGTAGCGGAAAAACATAACATCCAATACATAACCCAAAATACACAATACCAAAGTTCTACGGACCCATTTGTATATACATACACACGTATACATCATTTCTAAACCAAAATACTGTGAGCTCTACTATCTAACCCAAGACTCACCCCAAAACTATGCCGACTCAACTACCTCCTCTACCTCTAAGCCGGCCCTGCCCGCCTCTCTAGGTTACTTGAAATATTTCTAATGCTATGATGAGACACCTCTCAGTAAGGAGAAAACATGTTATTACCAGTGTGTGACATATGAGTCAGTACATAAATTATAACCTTTAATTAAAATTGCAAATAGGATATCATGTAAAAAGTATTAGTATAACAATCCATTATTTTTGAGTTATCTATTCAATCATAGTTCTGTCTATAATAAGTAATCTCTATTCTTTGTGAATGCTGTAATACACACATAACTCTGAAAACCTCCCCTGGATAGTTGTATGTCATGATTTACCCCTCATGACTGGGTTGTGCGGCCTGTAGGTAGGGCTAGACATTGGTTGGCCCTCCAATGTCAGCCTAATTATATGCAACTGTATATGCCTCTAGCACGAAAGGCCCCACTCCACCTGGTCCGAACGCTAGGGAGTCCTCTACTCTACCAATGGCACAATCGGTTGTACAATACTCTACTTGAGACATATGGTTGCACTGTCTATATTGTATAGCTACGGTACCGTGCACTGTAAATTGCTCTGTTCCATCAAGGTCTGATACTATATAATACTATTTCTATATAAGATCTATCTGTTTACCATGATTCTATATCATCTGTATTAACCATGACGCTGTAAATCTCTATATAACTGTATCTCTATATAACTGTATTTCTGTATAACTGTATTTCTGTATTTCATGGTACTGTAAAATTCTATGCAATCATGGTATTGTAAAACTCTGTATAATCATGGTACTGTAAAACATTTTGTATAAACATGTTTCTATAAAATACCGTATTACATGGTTCTGTATAATGTTGTATAAACATGGTTTTATAAAATACTGTATATTTCAATTATGTATAACCATGTAAACTATAATTCTATAAAACTCTGTATAGTCGTAGTTCTGTAAATAAAACTGTATTTCATAACTTTGTAAAAAAAAAAAAAAAAAACTATATAATCATAAGTCTGTAAATCTGTATAAAATTCTGTAAATATTCTAGTATTTTCCTCATGCCATATAATTAAATAACACTCTATAAATATCTACCATATTACTATATAGTGTCCATGCTTTATTTAGTTTAAAACCATACTCTGTAACTCATATTCAAATACCGTGCTATGCTGATAAAATCTCTAAATTATCTGGCATAACATATTTCCCCTTACTTGAATATATGAGTTCTATTTATTATTTCTCTATCTCAAGCTTATGACGCTCGTAATTCCAAATCCTGAAATTATATATATATATATATATATATATATATCTCCCTGTCAATCAACCGAATATCCAGAATAATTATCATACCCACAGTTCTAAACTATGAACTATTTATCATTTACTTGGGTTCCTAAGATAATACCCACAGGGCTTTTCAATCCATGCCTAAAGTGTTTGGAACCCCGAACCTTTGAAATTATAACACCCCAGTTTAATCATCGCAAATACCAATATATCAATATTTAATACATAATCTGGGTTCAGAAAAGCCTACTAACCAAATAAACCTTATATAAACCACTTACATTGATTTTGGGATGGTTACCAAATTTCTCAAATCGAAATTCTGCACTAGCTAAGTTGTAAAGAATCTCCCCAGGATCAACGTGGTGGCTTTTGATCGTCAAAGAGGGGAGAAATGGAGCCGAATTTGTAGAGAGAAGGAGGAGGAACCGAGGGTAGAGAGAGAGAGAGAGAGAGAGAGAGAGAGAGAGAGAGAGAGAGAGAGAGAGAGAGAGAGAGAGAGAGAGATTTTTCACATTGAATCCTGATTTCAGCGTATTTATAGGTGACTTGACACGTGGCCTCATTGACGAGCCACGTGTACTTGTTGACGAACCAAAGAAGGGAATTCGTTGACAAAGGTGAAGAGCTCGTCAATGAACCGATGGGTCTAAAATACCCCCCCTCGGTATCTCTTCTTCAACGAATGCTGAAACTCGTCTATGAACCCTATATGGGAGTTCGTCGATGAAACCAAGGCATTCGTTGATGAACCCTGCTTTAATCACCTTTTAATTTTCTTCATCTCTATTATTTAATTATTATAATTTCGGGTCTTTACACCTCCAATACCCTGCTACCAGCTAGGACCTCTTGTGTTCACTTGCGCACAAAAAGAGATAACATGAGCAAATGAAATTCATAAAAAGTGCAAAAATCACATGTGCACAGAAGGAATAAACTTGTTAGGAAAGAATTATTCCCTGACAATCGGTTAAGGGGAAATTCTGTTGGAAGGATCTTCATTGGAGGAATTTTTGGTGCCCAATCAAGCTACCAAACTTCCTACAAATAGGGAGTCTTGCACTGTAGAGAGGGGAGAACAGAGAGAGAGAGAGAGAGAGAGAGAGAGAGAGAGAGAGAGAGAGAGAGAGAGAGAGAAATACCCTGCCAAATTTAGAGAAGATGAGTTAGAGGAGGGAGGTCCTATAGAGATCGAGAGAACTCAGAGCATAAAGAAACTCTACCAAATTGCAGAGAGCAAAAAAGTAGAGAAGCTGAGAGTAGAGGAGCTTGAAAAAAGAAGAAACAGAGAAGCAAAGAAGCTGAGTACTAAACACTAGACAAACTCAGAAGTTGGAGAAGAAAACCGGAGGAGAAAGAAGTTAGAGGTATAATCACCCATTCCATCCCCTGTTTCCTACAATTCAACTACAATTGTGCACGCTAACAGTGATGTAGGAACCCATGTTTAAGCCTCAGGTTCTCATGTGAACCCGAGTTTGGGAATCAATAGGTGTCATACCCAAATCTTTAGACCGAACTCGAAACTAGTTCAAATTTCTTATGAACCTAACCCTGATCCGAACCAAAGTCCAAACCTGTACCCGAATTGAGGTCTAAACCCCCTACCTAAAGTCCTAAGAATGTGATCCAAACCATCAAACCCAAGCCCCTTGACCCGAACTCAAGTTTGGGTTTGAGGTCACTTAACTAGCCCAACCCTTAGTTTTAAATAACCCGGACCTAGCTTTTGTTTTCAAACTCAAGCCCACAACCCAATTTTCAAACCCAAACCACTTGTTTTTTTTTTTTAAAAAAAAAAAAAAAAAAACTAATTGGGCTCATCTTTTAAAAACAGACCCGACCCACTTTGTTTTAAAATTTAACCCAGGGTAACCCATTTTTAAAACCCAACTCAAGCCCATTTTTAGATTTTAACCCCAAAGTCCATTTCAAATTTTAACCACGCCCAAACGTTTTGTTTTTAAGCCCAAAATATTTTTTTAAGCACCCACACCTACCCAAACCCCACACATGCCTATAAGCATGTGATTCACTCGGGTCCACCTCAGTCAGCTCACACCATTCACTCGGGTTGAGAATTCATCATTACTATATTACTATAATATTTATTATTAGCTCTTCAATCACTCTTATATACATGTAAGTATTACAACAATATATTTGCAAGGGACGGTCCTTTTGTTTTATATGGAAAAAGGAGAGTTCTTGCCCATCAAAAGACATACAATGCAAAATTCTCATTCTATATAATTTAATTTTTCAATACAATTAGTTATTATGGGGGTGCGATCTAGAGTCTTGTGGAAAGAAAATTGAAAAATATGTTGTTTCAGAAAATGGGGGAAAATAACATTCGAATCTTATGGAGATTTCACATCTCCTACACATGATGGAGTGTTCATAAAGATTGAAGAGCTTTTTATTAAATGTAAATTTTCTTAAAATTTAAAATTTAAATTGTGAGGATTGGTCTAATCCCAAGAGGTGAGGTGAATTGGATTTTTAAAAATTTTTGCAAATTATTGTGCTGATTCACCGATAATATCCCAATCAAAGTTTAAAATGTTAAATAATCACAACAGTAAATATACAATCATACATGTGCAAAAAATATAAATGAGATAAAGGAGAGAGAGTGACACCGAGATTTTAACGAGGTTCGGCCAAACCCACCTACGTCCTCACTTTGAGCCAACCATCCAAGGATTTCCACTAAACCACTCCTTCAAATTGGGTAAAGCCCCCCTATTACACCAGTCCTTCGAAGCGAACCAACCTCTCCAAGCGATACACCACGCTCGGTACAGTTCATAACCGAAACAGTATTCCCTCGTTATAGGTGGAGACGCCTCTCTAAGTAATGTACCCTCGCTTAGTATGGATCACACCTTATGTTGACTTTGGTGTGATCCCAAGAGGGGGTTTGAATTGGGTTTTAAAATATTTTAGCTAATTTAAATATTTATTCTGATTCATCACAGTTCATATCTCATTCAATATAGAATTTTATTCAATATAGACGCGTGTACGTAAAATAATTTTAACAATGAAAGCAAACATACACGAGTGCAGTATATCTTATTTAAATCAAATGTGTGTACGCAAATAATTATGACATTAAGTAAACATTCATACACATGTTGAAATTAGAGGCAAGAATTTAAGAAAGATAGAAAGAGAGCGACACATAATATTTGTTATCGAGGTTCAGTCAAACTAGCCTATGTCCCCGCCTTGGGCATAGCCCCCAGGGATTCCACTATCCTCGCTCACTTGAATGGGTGGAGGAAAAGTTGTTACAACCTCTCCCTACGAGCGAGGTAAACCCCAACTCAATTACAAGGTTGAGCCTAACTTGTCTCCCTTATGGGGCGAAGACTCCCTAGTTCAATTTCTTGGGTTGAACCAAACCAATCTCACTTACGGGGCTAAGACTCCCCAGTTCAATTCCGAGCTGAACCCAAATGGTACATGAACAATCATTTTTGTACATATTAAAGTGCTTCTAAATACATGTATGGATGTACACATTAAAAGCTCAAATACATGCATTCTCTTATGATATGCATTATGCTCAGTAGAGAAACGGTGCTACTCAATAAATTTGCACAAATAAAATATATATGAAAAAATAAGTTTTATGTTTTCCTATAAATATTTTTGCAAATAAATAATATTTGGAGAATTTAGGAATTTAAGCTTAAGAAAATATTTGTGCTATAAATATTTTTCTCCCAAAATATTTATCAAAGAAATAATGAGGAGAAAACCTAAGCAATACTCTCAAAAATATTTTTCAAAGATTAATGTGCTAAGTGAGAATATATGCAAATAAAATGCCCTAAATAAAATACTCTCCTTAAAAATGATTTTGAAATAAAAACATGAGAGTGAGTTGGAGAAATTTGTACAAAAGATTTTGCCCCGAAAGAATGATTTTAATAATAAAAAATATTTTGAGGGAATTTTGATTAACAATGGATTAGAGTGAAAATTTGAGCTAATCAAAAGTTACTAATCTGAGTCATAGAAAGGGTATTTATAAAATTTTAAGAAATTTGAACGTTGAGGGACACACTTTGTAATGACCTGCTTAATTTACAATAATAATTTTTTTTTTCATATTTAGTATAACAGTAATTTTGAAATCCTATTCAACTAAATAGCATAATCAACCTAGATCCATGGGTACAAGGGATATACCCAAAATACCATTCTAAAACCTATGTAGCAGGAAACGTAATCACATACATATCATCCAACCAACCACAATACTAGAGTTCTATTAAACCTGTTATATATACAATCATCCACCAAAAAGACCAAATGTACCCTAGGGTCATAACCAAAAAATAAACTTGACCCTAGCTCAACAACTCATCCTTCAGACAAGGTAGCCTCGTCGGTTTGTATTGTCGCGGAGCTCTACCCGCTCCTTTACCTGGGTTTCCTAAAATGTTTATATAGTTGGGGTGAGATATCTCTCAGTAAGGGAAATAAACTAATGTTAGTGTATGGCAACAAGAGTAATTTAGTGTTTTACATATAATGGTATAATAATCATTTTTTATAAAACTGTCTGTAACATATCTAGGAAACACATAATTTATCATAACATGGTATAACATACTAAATTTCTATACATATAAATCATCTCATATAATTGTACATGAAAATACCCTAGATGGATAGCTGGCTGGTGTCATGTCTTACCCCCACATGACTGGGTTGTGTAGTCCAAAGGCGAGACCTAGCAATGGCTGGCCGACCACGCTAGATCAACATAAGTCTGTAAGTACGATGGGTCTACCCCTCCTGGTCAGGACACCAGAGGGACACCTGCACTACCATAAAACCACATCGATTGCCGATCTCCCACTGCCCCTTACGACAAGCGACAGCACTAACATAAACATGGTTGTGATCATATAGCTATGATACCGTGCTTTGTGAAAGCCTAAACCAAGCACACCAGGTTCTAATAACATATAATATATTTCCAAATAAGGATACATGGCTATTTCATAATAATATATGTCATGTTAATATTTTTATAAAATCTTGCATAACATATCATATAAAATTTATATCCCTTATGCCGGCATAGCATATAAAAAAAATCTCGGCCCTTACGCCAGCATATCATATAAAATTCTTGGCCTTTATCCTTAGTTTGTAAATTCTTGTGTAATGACATGCTTATCTTACCATTTTTTTTTTCATGATAATAAAAACCGATATAATAAACCTAGCATATTATAATCAACCTAAACCCGTGGGTACCAGGGATACATCAAAAATACAACACAGAAGCCTAAGCAGCGGGAAACGTAGAATCATATACATACCAAAATACCAAATCAGAACAATACTAGAGTTTACTACGTACATTATAAAAATACACATAACCCAAAAATGTCCACAAGTGGCATAGGGTTGCCGCCCACAAATCCGTCAGACCTTAGCAACAGACTTACCCTTCGGACAGGGTAAAATGGATGGACTTTAATACTGTGGAGCTTTATCCGCTCACCTACCTGGGACTCCTGAATTGTTGTATAATTTTGGGGTGACACACCTCTCAGTAAGGGAAAACAAACTAATACTAGTGTGTGGCAACATGAGTATTTCCATGTTATACATAAAACCATACATAAACATATTTAGTGAAACCGTATGTATCATATCTGGGAAAAACATGTATACAATCATATCATAATAGAACATACTAAATTTCCATAAACATAATTCATCTCATATAATAAAAATACTAAAACAACCCTGTAATGTTAGTTGGGTGGTGTCATGTCTTACCCACATATGATTGGGTTGTGTGGCTCAAAGGCAGGACCTGACAATGGCTGGCCAACCACTACCAAGTCAAAAGCAAAGTCTGTAAGTATGATGGGTTTGTCAGACTTGGTCCATACACCAAGGGTGCCAACACTACCATAAACCACATCGACTATCCATCCTCACGCTGTCCCGTACAACAGCGATAAAACTAATATCATAATGATCATGATCAAATAGCTACAGTACCGTGCTCGTGCAAGCCTAAACCAAACCAACCTGATTCTGATAACACATAACATATTTCAATTTGTGATACATTGCTATTCCATAATAATAATTGTCCAATCAATATCATCATATCACATTTCATAACATAATATGAAAATCTTCGGCCCTTAGGTCGGCATTTCGTATTTTATTAATCACGGCCTGTACGCTGTATCACATATTAAATAAGAGGCTCGGCCCGCACGCCGGCATACCATGTAGATAATCCTCGGCCCATACGCCGGTATATCATAGAAAACTCTCGGCTCGTACGCCGGTATAACATATAAAAACTCTCGGCCCGTACATCGGTATATCATTGTAAAACTTTGTATCATTTAACATTTTCCCAAAAAACAGTAATTCACAATAAATTCTACTCATGCCACACAAAATGGGTATTGCACATATTTAAAACATATCATCATTTACAGTAGTATTTTCCCAACATAATGCTAATATATATATATATATATATATATTCCTCAAATTAAATGCTGTAAAAATTATACGTACATTTTCATAAAACAACTAACTTAGTTTATCCCCTTACCTGATTCTTGAAGAGCCCCTAAAATATACCAATCCTGCACTCGTAGGGTTCCTCGTTCAACACCCTGAAATCAACATCTCCCATAATAGAAATTCAGTATTTCTCCGTGTACAACATTTCTTATAACTATGAAAAGGCCAAATTTTAAATAAAAAACCTTACTTTGAATTTGGAATGGATTTCAAAGTAGCCCCACCGACGATCCACTCCAGTAGTTTTGCAGAGAACTTCCCCAGGAGTATCGTGGTGGCTTCAGATCGTCGAACAGGCGAAAATTAGGCCTAAAATCTTAGAGGGACGAATTGAGGAGAGAGAGAGATATTTTTGCAGGATTTTCGGCCAAAACAAAATGAGGGTTAGGCCTATTTATAAACTAACCTTCGTAGATAAGCCACGTCACTTCATCGACGAGGTTAAGTAGGAAGTTTGTCGACGAATTCTCACTCCTCGTTGACGAAATTTAGAACTATGGTCCTCTCGGTATCTTCTTGTCAACGAGACATGTCCTCGTCAACGAGCCTTACGTGTTCTCGTTAAAAAATTCCCTGTGTTCGTCTACGAGACCCTATATAATTTCCTTCTTAAATTCCTTCTTCCATTATTTAAATACCATAATTTCTCTGGGTCACTACATTCTCCCCTCCTTATAAAATTTCGTCCTCGAAATTTGCTATTCATATGATTCATCATCCCTCAAAGGCAAAATGGTTTACTTATTTTATTACTTACCCTTACTTTTGGCGGAGGAATACCGTGGTTACATTCGAAGTCCTAGGTGATCATACATATATATAAAATAAAATTCTCCCAAAACCAAAAGACAACCTATTAACTAAACCACTACATGTACCTGCAAAAGAAACATTACCTACTATTACACTTTCCTGAATAATTGTGGATATCTCTGCCTTATCTGTTCCTCGAGCTCCCAAGAAGCTTATTCTATTGCATGATTTCTCCACAAGACTTTCATCAGAGGAATCTTCTTATTACGTAATTCTTGTTCCTTCCTATCCAGAATCTATACTGGCATCTCCTTATAAACTAGGGAATCACTGAGCTCCAATTCACCATAACTAATCACGTGAGAAGGGTCTGGGATGTATTTCCTTAACATGAAAATGTAGAATACGTTGTCAATCCTAGACAACACAGGTGGCAAAGCTAGCATGTAGGCGACTGGCCCCACTTTCTTTAGAATCTCAAACGGGCCAATGAACCTAGGGCTAAGTTTACCTTTCTTCCCAAATCGCATAACCCCTTTTAACGGGGCTATTTTAAAAAATATATGATTACCAACATCAAACTTCGATTTCCTGCAGCGGGTATCGGCGTAACTCTTCTGTTGGCTTTGAGCTGAACTAATTCTATCTCTGATAAGCCGAACCTAATCATACGCTTGTTGTACCAAATCTGGCCCTACAACTCTCCATTCACCCATCTATCCTAGTATAAAGGAGAACGAAATCTCCTACCGTAAAGCATCTCAAATGGTGTCATACCATTGCTGGCTCGATAACTGTTATTGTACGCAAATTCCATCAGTGGCATAAACTGAATCCAACTACCCCCAAAATCTAGCATGCACGCACGAAGCATATCTTCTAATATCTGAATTGTCCTCTCAGTCTACCCATCTGACTGAGGATGGAATGCCGTGCTAAAAGATAACTGAGACTCTAGAACCTCCCGTAAGCTCCTCCAAAATCGTGACGTGAAACGTGGGTCTCTATTTGACACTATAGAAATTAGCACACTATGAGAACAAACTATCTCCTGAATATATGTAACACCCTAAACCCTTAAACCCAGGTACGACGCGTTATACCTGATAAAATCCTGATAATCCATAAATCAACATATACGCAGCGAAAAACATAAACATAGTCTCTATAAATATAATACCATAATACCAGAGTTTTCTAATTCCTATCTACAATCCATATTATCCATTCTTCACCTGCATTTCCATAGATTCACATATCTCCAAAACATTTCAGTATTCATAATCATTCCTTCCTCAATAAACTTAAACTTCATACAATCCCCCTAGTATATCAAAAGTATACCCTTTCTCTTTAATCCTCAAAATTGCTAAAAAAAAAAAAAACCCTCGAGCTCTTTAAGCCTGACCTCGAGGATGTCTTGAAAAATAAATAATCATATTCGGGTGAGACACATCTCAGTAAGGGAAGAAATAATATATTAAAACAACGTGTGGCTAACATGAGGTTTATAAATATCATTTTAATAACATTTGCAAAACATTATCATAACACTGAAATCATTCTCTGAGCCTAACCAAACACATGCAAAAGGTTTATCCCACAAGATTACCTAAGGATAGGGGTGATTACCCACTCATACAGGTAACACCCCTTTGCTTTGATACTTTTGGCAACCAGAAGGTCACAACTAAAGCATACCAAGGCACTTACCTTACTCAGTAGGCCCTTAAGTATTAGATTGATCTCATACTTACATAGTTCAAAAAAAGTTTACCAGTGAAGGCCACAAGGATAGGGAAATCTACTCGCCCATACAAGTGGGTTCCTTCTGCCCTAGTTCGTTATGTAGCTACTGCCACGTCTGAAGTTACTAATGCACTCGCCTTTCTCAACAAGCCCTCAGGCGAAGAGTACGCCTCACCCAATCGTAACGTGTTCTAATAGCATAAATACTTTTAATAACATAATACATCCTTCTTCCTGCCATTATTCAACTATTCACATCTATTCATGTTCATAACTTAAACATAACATTGTATTTCGCTTTAAGTGACTCTTTCCATTTATATTGTTCACATTTCACATTTCATTCCATTATCATTTCATTGTCATTGCATTGCATTTTTCCTTTCTTTCATTCGTACTACAGCTGGTCTTTAGCCATCATCAGTTAGTCTACAGCTCCTTTTAGCTGTCATTAGTTAGTCTGCATAGAAATGTACTAGAATCTGCTAACATGGCTCTTTTCAGCTGTCTTACATTTACATGGTTGCATTAACATACACAAGCAGCATAGTCTATAACATATTTTATTCTTAATGTTTTACTTACTTAGCCTGCATCTCATACATTTAATATATATTTACAAAGAATTTACATTTACTCATGCCACACACAATTTAACTGTAAAATTTATACATATTTCTTTTAAAATAAGCCAACCCACATTTAACGTTTATACACTGAACATACTTCTCATTTCTTACATAATTTCCTAGAAAATACCTTTCACTTTCATTAGTTTATTTTCACATATACATAGCTATATAAGCAATCCTAGGCTCAGAAAACATAGGTTACATGGTTGGCATTTTAATAATCCACACCAAAACATAACATAAACATAACATAATTTATTTCCTTTAATTTCATAAAATCTGATTTAGTATACAACTTCCCCTTACCTGACTTTTAAATTGCACTGGCAGGATCCCTGAACTGATACCCACAGCATTCAATTGGACCCTGAATCCAAAAATCCTAATTTAATTAGAATAAACTCCAACTAACTCAAATCTTAAGAAAAATACTTATTTAATACTCCCTAGGCTCCAAATAACAATATTCATTAAGAAATTCCCAAAATAACTCACTTACCCTGATTTTGGGATGTTTCCCAAACCCCTCAAACCAACGATCAGTTCCTACAGCCTTGTAGAGAATGATCCTATGAACCTCGTGGTGGTTCCAAATCGTCAAATTGGGTCAAATCCAGCCTGAAATTGAAGAGAGAAGGGAGAGAAACCGAATTTCTAGAGAGAGAAAAGAAGAAAAATCATTTTCTTCACATGGAAGTAACCTTGGACCTTTTTATAGAAGCTGCTTCCATGTGGATTCGTCGACGAGACACATGGGTTCGTTGACGAGCCACTGAAGATACTTCATCAATGAGAAGACACTTTCTTCGACAAAATTCAGAGTTTAAAGTTTACTCTCTCTGGATTCCTTCGTCGATGAGAACAATATTCATTGACGATCCTTAAAAGGACACTCATCGATGAAGACAGAACATTCGTCGACGATGCCTGCTATTCCTTCTCTAATTTCTTTCCTTTTTCATTATTATCCCTTAATCCATTTCATTTATTATACTTCCCAATTATTTTATAATTTTAATTTTCAGGTCATTACAATATATATCTCTACTAGTTTGTCCATGGAGTAGCTGATCTTGATGCGAAAGAAATGGTTGATTTTAGTCAAACGATCCACAATCACCCAAATTGCATTCTGGCCATGCAATGCCAATGGCAGCCCTAAAATAAAATCCATAGATATATGATCTCATTTCCACTTTGGGATAAAAGGTGGCTGTAACTGGCCTGCTGGTCTTTGGTGCTTAGCTTTTATCTACTGACATGTCAGACACTGGGTCACATACTCAACAATTTCTTTCTTCATACCACTCCACCAATAAGACTCTTGCAGATCTTTATACATCTTCGTACTGCCGGGATGAACTGTATACAAAGATCTGTGAGCCTCCTTTAAGATGGGTTTCCTGATGTCAACATCGGCAAGAACACATAATATAGAACAAAATCGCAAAGCCCCATCATCTGTGATACTAAACTTCTCTCCTTGACCATTCTGTACTCTAACTATTACTTCTACTAAATCTGGATCATATTTCTGAGCAGCTTTAATCCTTTCCTGCAGAGTAGGCTACACCACTAAACTAGCAATACAAGCCTCAGAATCACTCTTGACCAACTGTATGCTGAATCTTTCTAGATCCATCATGAGCGAATATTGAATTTCCACAGCTGCCAACGCTTGTTCCACAGACTTCCTATTCAATGCATTAGCCACCACATTTTCTTTCCCTGGGTGGTAATTGATAGTGCAGTCAAAATATTGAATAAGTTCTAACCACCTTCTTTGCCTCATGTTCAGTTCCTTCTGGGGTGAAAAAGTACTTTAAAATCTTGTGGTCGGAGAAGATTTCGCACCGTTCACCATATAGGTAATGTTTCCAAAATTTCAGTGCATGTACTACTGCAACTAATTCAAGATCATGGGTAGGGTAGTTCTTTTCATACTCTTTCAATTGCCTAGAAGCATACGCTACCACCCTACTATGCTGCATCAGTACACAGCCAAGTCCCTTCAAGGATACATCACTGTAGATAACATAACCCTCACCCCCTGACAGGATGATTAATACTAGTTCTATGACAAGCCTCTGCTTCAATTGCTGAAAACTCTACTCATAGCTGGCGTCCCACTCAAACCTCACATTCTTCCTAGTCAGTCGTGTCAAAGGTCTTGATAATGCTGAGAATCTCTCAACAAAATGATGGTAGTACCCAGCTAGCCCTAAGAAACTCCTGATCTCTTGTACGTTCCTTGGTCTAGCCCAATTCACCACCGCATCAATCTTACTAGGATCTATAGAAAACCATCTCTTGAAATGACATGCCCCAAAAACACAACCTTCTCAAGTTAGAATTCACATTTATTGAACTTAGCGTACAACTTCTTTTCCCTAAGCGTCTGTAGAACTTGCCTCAAATGCATCTCATGCTCCTTGTATCTCCTCTAATAATCCAGTACATCATCAATAAAAGCAACAACAAACTAGTCTAAATATTGGTGAAAAACTCTGTTCATTAAATCCATAAATATCGCAGGAGCATTCGTTAGACCAAACAACATAATGAGGAATTTATAATGCCCATATCTGGGCCTGAAGGCCATCTTCGATACATCCTCTACTTTCACTTTCACCTGATGATAGCCTGATCTGAGGTCAATCTTAGAATACACCCGTGTACTTTGGAGCTGGTCAAATAAATCATCTATACGGGGTAGAGGATGA
This sequence comes from Malania oleifera, assembly GCF_029873635.1. Classification (NCBI taxonomy): domain Eukaryota; kingdom Viridiplantae; phylum Streptophyta; class Magnoliopsida; order Santalales; family Ximeniaceae; genus Malania; species Malania oleifera. Next base: position 64,220,729 of record NC_080425.1, read on the forward strand.
AAATCATTTGAAAATTCCTTTACTACTGGCATACTAGTGAGTTTCGATTCATTCCCTAAAATTTCCTTCACAAAGGCCACAAATCCCTGATAACCACTCAGTTGTAGTCTCCTCGCCTGAATAGCTGAAACTAACTAAGGCAAGGATTGCACTCGCGATCCTACAAACTTGAATTCTACTTTTCCAAGAGGTTTGAATATCACTTCTCATGAATGGCAATCTATACTGTCATAATTGGTTGCCAACCAGTCCATTCCAAATATTACATCGAACCCATGCATATCTAGCACTATTAGATTGGAAAACAAAATTTTCCCCTAAATATCAACTAAACAATCTTGAATCACCCTACTACACCTCATTGGTAACCCGGTCGGTGTAGATACCAACAGTTCAGTGTCTAACAACTGTGTTTCTACCCCTATATAGTCTAGTGCATTCTAGTGATACAAATGAGTGTGTGGCTCTTGAATCAAATAATAGAATAACTTTAAAGGAAAACATGCTAACCATACCTATCACCATGTCGCCGGCTGTCTCAGCATCATTCGGCATCAAAGCAAAAACTCTGGCTGGAGCCATATTTCTCTGCTGGCCTCCACGTGGCACCTGATAGCATCCTGGGTATGGTCTGGGAGCAGGAGCAATATCTGGTGGTAAAGGGAAGTTTCACACCTTATGTCCCTGTCTACTATAAAGATAGTAGACTACTTGTCCCACTTGACACTCTCCCTAGTGTCTCCTCCCACAAGTCTGACAAATAGAAGGATTCTGCACTGCTTGCACCTCACGACCTCCAATTTCCTGCCTTTATCCTCTACCATAGTTTCCTCTCCTTCACTAACCTTGCCTATGACCCTACTGGTAGCCTAAAGATGCAGATCTCTTCTTCTGTCCCTGTTCCTATGCATCCATATGCTCACCAACCTTTGCCAAGGCTGCTCTATTGACTAACTCAACAAAATCCTGAATCTTTAGTACTACCACCTGTTTGAATATGCCACTTCTCAATCCTATTTCAAACAGTCTTGCCTTCTTTATCTCATCAGGAACAATATACGAAGCGAAGTGAGAAAGCTCTATAAATGATGCCGCATATTGTTGGACCGACAACTATCCCTGCTTCAGATTCAAGAACTCTTCCACTTTAACTTCCCTGACAGTGGCTGGAAAATATCTGTCAAAGAATAACTCTTTGAACCAGTCCTATGTCATGGCTATCGGTGTCATCCTCTGCTCCTCTAGAAGTCTCACAATAGTCCACCACCTCTTGACCTCTCCTATCAGTTTATAGGTGGCAAAGAGGACCCTCTGTTCCTCCGTACACTATAGCACTGCCAACACTTTCTTAATCTCCTGCATCTAATTCTCGGCAGCTGTAGGGTCAACCCCTCCTGAAAACTCCAGAGGATTCATCTTAGTAAACTTCTCTATAGTGCACCCATGACCTGCAAATGGACCTACCTGCTCTCTAGAGCTCCTAGCAATCTCAGTCATAACCTACTGAGCCACGCTACATAGTACTGCATTAGAATCATTCCCGCCTACACTCGAGGGCTTTGCTCCATCATTGCCGCTCACGTGGGCACTACCTCCTCCTAGATCCATCCTGAAAAATAATAAACGTAACTTAGGAACCCTATAATTATTGTTTACACACCTAACATAGTTCCTTATCCTAACTTCCTCAACTCATTCTTAAGTCTAGTCCTACATTCTAGGAACACAACCTGACAATAGCTTACTATGGGTTTCCTGAAATCGTCACCCCACGAAAAACACAGAAACCACCATGGAAGTCCTACCTCTAGACTGTAGAACAAATCTTAAATCATTTTCCTATACTTTGGTATCGTTTTCGCTACACTCTAAAGTTTGCAAAATCTAGCAACCTAGGCTTTGATAGCAAACTGTAACAACATGCTTATCTTACCATTATTTTTCATGATAATAAAAACCGATGTAATAAACCTAGCAGATCATAATCAACTTGAACCCATGGGTACTAGGGATACATTAGAAATACAACATGGAAGCTTAAGAAGCGGGAAACGTAGAATCATATACATACCAAAACACCAAATTAGAACAATACCAAAGTTTACTACATATATCATAAAAATACACATAACCCAAAAATGTCCACAAGTGGCATAGGGTCGCCACCCATAAATCCGTCAGACCCTAGCGACAGACTTACCCTTCAGACAGGGTAAAATGGCTGGACTCTAATACTGTGGAGATTTATTTGCTTACCTACCCGGGGCTCTTGAAATATTGTATAATTTTGTGGCGAGACACCTCTCAGTAAGAAAAAAAAAATTAATACCAGTGTGTGGCAACATTAGTATTTCTGTGTTATACATAAAATCATACATAAACATATTTAGTGAAACTGTCTGTATCATATATGGGAAAAAACATATATACAATCATATCATAATAGAACATACTAGATTTCCATAAATATAATTCATCTCACATAATAATAATACAAAAATAACCTTGGAAGGTTAGGTGGCCGATGTTATGTCTTACCCCTATATGATTAGGTTGTGTGGCTCGGAGGTGGGACTTGACAATGGCTCGCCGACCGCTACCAAGTCAAAAGCAAAGTCTGTAAGTACGATGGGTCTGCTAGACTTGGTCCATACACTAAGGGCGCCAACACAACCACAAACCACATCGACTATCCATCCTCACGCTGCCCCATACAACAACGATAACACTAATATTATAATGATCATGATCACATAGCTACGGTACTGTGCTCGTGCAAGCCTAAACCAAGTCAACTAGGTTCTGATAACACATAACATATTTCAACTAGCTTAGTTTATCCCCTTACCTGATTCCTGAAGAGCCCATAAAATATACCAGTCTTGCACCAGCAGGATTCCCCGTTCAACACCCTGAAATCAACATCTCCAAGAACAGAAATTTAGTATTTTTCCATGTACAACATTTCCTATAACCATGGAAAGACCAAATTTCGAATAAAAAGCCTTACCTTAAATTTAGGATGAATTTCAAAGTAGCTCCATTGACAACCCCCTCCAGTAGTTTTGCAAAGAACCTCCCCAGGAGTGTCATGGTGGCTTCAGATCGTCGAACTAGCGAAAATCCGGCTCGAAATCTTAGAGAGAAGGGAGGAGGGGCGAAATGAGGAGAGAGAGAGAGAGAAATTTTCACAGGATTTTTGGCCAAAAAAAAATGAGGGTTAGGCTTATTTATACACTGGCATTCGTCGACGAGTCACTTCACTTCGTCGACGAGGTCAAGTAGGAAGTTTGTCGACGAATGCTCACTCCTCGTCGACGAAATTCAGAACTATGCCCATATCCTCTCAGTATCTTCTCGTCGATGAGACATGTCCCTGTTGACGAGCCCTTTATGTGTTCTCGTCGAAAATTTCCTATGTTCGTCGACGAGACCCTGTATAATTTAATTCTTAAATTCCTTTTTCCATTATTTAAATACCATAACTTCTCCAGGTCACTACATCCTGTATTAATTTAATATTTTCCTGAAAGCAGTAATAACATGCTTATGCTAAAAATATAATATTTTATCATCATAATTTCCATGATAAATGTTACTCATGCCACACAAAAAGGGAAATATTCAGAACATAAAATATGTTCTAAAATCATATTTATAATATTATACATGAAAACCATATTTCTGATCAACAACATTATTCCAACGTAATCCTACAATATACATATTTACCTGAAATTAAATGCTATAAAATAGTAAATATATTATCATAAAATAACTGACTTAGTTTATTCCCTTACTTGACTAATGAAAAAGCCTACGAATTACTCCAAAATCACACCTATGTGGTCCCTAGTTCAACACTTTGAAATTGATATTTTCCCAACAAAATCTCAGTATTATCTTACCTAACATATTATTCTCAGTCTAGAAACACCAAAAACCTAATATAACTGAAATTAACTAACCCAAATTTTGGAATGGTTCCCAAGTAGGCCTAATCAACGATCCACTCCTACAGAAATGAAGAAAAACTTCCCAGAAGTAGCGTGGCGACCTCGGATCGTTGATCCGACGAAGATTCGGCCCAAAATTCTAGAGAGAAGGGGTGGAAACCGAAGTGAGAGAAAAAATAGAGATTTGTATGTTGTTTCCTTCGCTGAAATCAAAATTTGAGCCATTTATACAACTTGCTTCATCGACGAGGCCAAGTAGAAAGTTTGTCAACGAAAACTTATTCATCGTTGATGAATTTCAGGCCCTAAAATAACCCCTCTCGGTAATTCCTCGTCGACGAGACACGTGTCCCTGTCGACGATCCCAATAAGTCGCTGAGAACGTGCTGAGACCCCCTTTAAAATTTCATTACCCTCTCCTTCCTTTTATTATTTAATTACTATAATTCATTGGGTCTCTACACACTCGGTATTTTGGAAAAGTTTAATTTAAAATTAATGACGTTTTAGCCCTTAAAAAATTTCCAACCCGAGAGGTTCGGTTGACCTAGGTTAAGGTTCGATCGACCGCTTTTGTAAGTTCGGTCGACCAAGGCAAATTTGAACAAAGGATATAGTCGACTGTATCTAAGTAATTTTGAACCCTTAGCTAGTTCGGTCGACCATGGCTAAGGTTCGGTTGACCGCTTTATGGTTTGGTCGACTATGGTCAACTTAAACTATACTAACGATTGGCCGAACAGTTGGGGGTCAAACACATTCCGGTTCGGTTGACCAAGGATGATACGCTCATTTCAGAATGGTCGACCGTGAGAAGTCAACTTGTTGACTTATGACCGGTTTGGTCGACGAAGGCTTTCACACTGCTAGGGATTTGGTCAACTGAGGCTTAGTCTTTTTAACCAACAATGTATTTAGTCAACCAAGTTGGTTATTACTAGAATGGTTCGATCAACCAGGGCTAATCAGAGGTACAATTTTAGCTCTCAATTTGACCTTAAAAATCTAACGTCGATCGACCTTTGGTTGATCGAAGTCTGGCTTGGTTTCCTACGGTCAAAGTATGGTCATCTAAGCATTCAAAACATATCATGCAAGATGTATGCATTATTACAGACCAAATATATAAAAATTAAATGCAATATAACGAGAAATAAACGTTTTATTCTTTTGCTCTTCTCTTCATGGAATATGCTAAGTTGTATGTTGGCTTTAAGTTCCGTCTTGGCTTCCATTTCTCCTCTATCTTATGTCCGTGTTGACATGTAAACCTGTTCACGTACTAAAGGTACACATAAGATACACGTGCTTTGTCAGCATTAAGATCAGGCTCAGACTCAAAAAGTCAATACTGTAAACTCTCCTTACAGGTGGAGACACCTCTCCAAGTGATGTACCCTTACTTGGCACAATTCACAACCTGAACCGCGAAGAGCTATTTTTGAAAAAAGGTTTTTTGTACAATGAAATACTCCTTGAAGAGTTGATTTGTACAATTGAAAAACTTTCTAAATGCACTCTCAAATGATTTGAAATTTGAAGCTCAGTAGAGTTAGAGTTTTCGTCTCAAAAATATTTTGCAAAAAGAATAAAAGTATGGAAAATGATTTTTCTCAAATGATCTTTTAAATATCAAATAGTGAGAAGTATTTCAAGCAAGTATATATAAATGAATATATGCTCAAAGCTCTCTTGAATAGCCCAAAGATTTTCTCCAAAAATAATTTTCAAAATGAAGAGTATAGGAGAAATTTGATCTTTATAAATATCACAAGAATAAAAAGGCTTTCAAGCAATATATATGAATGTGGATATAAGCTCAAGCCTGTTCAAGAAACCCTTAAAAAAAAATTTCTCCAAAAAGTATTTTCAAAATGAAAGGAGGATAAATTTCAGTTTGATCTTGAAAATAAGTATAAAATGTAAGTAAGAATCAAAGAATAATCAACTATGATTTCAAAATAATTCTCAAACATTTTCCAAGTGATAGGGCATGGTTTATATAGCCAATTTAAAAATGTGGTTGTTACATGACCTTTGGTCATTATAATAATAATTTACTTCAAATTTTTATAACCGTTGGACGCTCAAATTAGCCTTAACCCGAGAGGTCGAGTTGACCGGCCAAAGGGCAAAATCCGTTTTAGTGTGATTCGGTCTGCTGGGCAAATGATCCAATCTGCTGGATCATCTCACGTGTTAGCCTTAGTGTATTCCCAAGAGGGAGAGTGAATTGGCTATTTAAAAGTTAATTCCCTAGGTTTAACTAATCTAGCAGGCAGTATTTCACAAACCTAGGGTCTTTCTATGTATTCACAATCCTAATCAAATATTTAAACAATAAACATAAACATACAGGTGCAGAAAGTAAATTGCAAAAAATAAAATCAACACTAGATATGTTATCGGGGTTCGGTCAACTGTGCCTACATCCCCGCCTCTAGCTTGCAAGCCCAAAGATTCTGCTTATGCTCACTTAACGGGTGGAGTGGCACCGGTTACAACCAGGTCAATTCATGGGGCTGACCTCAACCAACACGCCTTACCAGGATGGCACACCTAGCTTTCCTAACCGGGTCTAAACCAGTCTGAGACTATTCAATAGTGGTAGTCTCCCTCTTCAGGCCCACACCTGGATTACAAATATTCAATATAAAGTTGTATACAAACAAATGCTTCTTACATAAGCTGATATGTACCACTACGCACAATATCTAATCAATGCACCTCAAGTATGTATGAACTATAAGCTCGGTGCTCTATATGTGCAATCAATACTCAGAATAATGACTTTATCTAATCAAGCACAAAAATGTGTTATAATCTAATCTTTGAAACTAAACACAGTATATCAAATTTAAATATCAGATTAGTGTTTCAAAGATGCTAGCAATAATATTCAAACGAACTCAAAAGTATTTTCTCAAATGTATTTAGCACAAGAGTTGATTGAAATCTAACTTTGTAAAATATTTTGCACACACAAAACAAATAAAGCTTTAAGGAATCTTGCAATGACAATGTTAAGATCCTTAAGCTAGTGAAGTTTTCCTAACACAAGATTTATCAAGTAAAATCTGTGGGATAACTCTGTGCTTAACTCCCCAAATGCAATATCAAAAAAACAACGAAACAAATGGGAGTATGAGCAAACTATATTAATCAATAACACAATATAACACTCTCACAAGGATAGGATGTATCAAGGGAATGAAGGTTTGAGAGTATATGGTAGTATTATAGGCAAAATAGAATTTTGAGATTGAGAGGATTTTTCACTAATTATATTGCTAATCTCTCCTTAATTTTACAAATAAGCCCCTATATATGGAGAATAAAAAAATTACGACCGTTGGGGACACCAAGGGTATTATTAAATTTGTTTTAAAAGCCATTAATAAAATTAACCTTGTTTACTTAATTTTAACCCTAGTGAAACATTTTTTTAACCCGCAAGATTCAGTTCCCTAGTCTCAGGTTCGAGTGCCCAAATAAACTCAGTCAGAAATTTAATTTTTAAAGGTTCGGGTGCCCGAAGTCAAGGTCGGTTGGTTGAACCAAAGACAAAAACTTTCTGTCCGCGGTTTGGGTGCCCGAAGCTAAGTTCAATTAACCGAGCTGACCAATTCGATCACTCGAGCCCTTTCTGAACATGATCGATTGGGCGCCCGAGTAGTTGAAAAGTGTTTTAACATGGGTTCAGTCACCTGAGGGTGATACATTCATTACAGGTTCGGTCCCCCAAAACCTAGTCAATCTACTAACTTCTCAGCAGTTCAAGCGCCCGAGTTGTTTTGAATACCTAGGGTTTGGTCACACGGCCTCTTACATATTTTCAATTAAGTCCAAATTTTGCTTTAATTAATTCCGCTTATATTATAAGTGATATTGGGGATTTTGTGCACTAAGTGTTGGGACCTGGGGTCTTTCTAAGACCTTTTTAAGTACGCCAAAAAACTTGGCGACAGTCAACCGATCCCTAAGGTCTCTCTAAGGTCTTGAGTTTATAGATCCTACATGCATGCAATGTAGATTATTACAGACCTTTTCTTAAATGAAATTATTACAAACCCAATGATAAAAAATACAATAATAAATATGCTGGGTCTTCACTTCTCTTCAGGTTGCCACATACCATTATATAAGTATTTGCCAATAAGAACTTGCACACAAACTTAACAACCAATAAATACCTGAGTATTTGTCATAATCAAAATAGGGTATGACCCATAGGGTCAACAATCTACCCATTTTTGATGATAACAAATATTTGTCTACTTCGCCCCCTTTTGGCAATAGCAAAAAGGACCTAGATAAATCATTTAAGTATATAGGCAAATAAAAGATAATTATTAGTCAAATACAAATATAGTTTTGGGAAATCTTAAAAAATTTTGACGACATGCCGTTTTAAAATATAATCATTTCCCAAAAGAATATCTGTATAAAAATGACGTGATTGAGTTCAAATGTACATTTTATCCTTAACAATCAATTCGAACAGTCCAGTATGATCAAAATAGAAAAATATAACTATCCACGTGCAAGGGATATGATAGCTATGCATTGCAAACCATAAACGAATTCACAAAGTATAGAGCAATTAAGCATACAGACTATATATAACTGGTCATTTAAAGATTTAAATGACATGAAAACATAATTAAACCATAAATATGCACAAACCATTGCAATTGAAACATATCATAAGACCTGTGGAAGATATAAGTTTAAAAACACACGACATATGATGGTAAATAGTTGGTTTAAATACAAACACAGTCTAACTAGGTCGCATCCATTTTCATATGAAGTTACTGAACCAGTTATGCAATTTAAATATATATATATATATATATATATATAATAAATATATATCCCCCTTATGATGTTTGCAAAAAGATACAAGGGGTTGCTTGCTGAAAAAGAAACTTTAATTTAAAACACATGCAAATAGAATTTTTCTGGTGAATATTTAAGCATAGAACATCTCATGACCAGAAAAATACAACCATATGAAACTTAAAGATATATTCAAAGATAAAAACAAGATCATATGGCAAAGACGAATGACTGTGGCAAAACTACATACTTCAACTTAATATTTTCAATATAACCATGCCCCATTTTATTGAACAACATATCTAAGCCAAACATATGGGTAAGCAAAACAGGGTAGTAATTTAATTCTAGATGCTCCCACTATCAATTTGAATTATTGCTTAAATGAGTTAAACTGCTTATACCAGTTAAAGACTAATTTCATTTAACATGCCATGCAGTATAAGCCTTCATATTTAAGTCTTTTAAAAGGAGCATATTGGATTAAGATTTATTCATTTTACTATGCGTCCAGTATAATCATCCTTATTTATTACACATGCATAAGAAGAGATATACTAAGGCATGAAATGATACTCATAAACTAGAACAATCCCTATATATTCATAGACCATTAAGCACATGATATGATGTTCAGGGTTTTCTGAAGAGCCTCGATATTCAAAAGGTGAATTGATGTATATGAGATCATTATTCTCTTTCTCCAGGGATGGAGCTGAGCTCCTCTAAATATGTAATGATTATGCAAGGATGAAAGTTTGATATTTTTATTTAAGTTTTCACTCATCTTTTCAAAAAGATTTTAATGTTTATTTTATCATTATCATCTTTATTCAAGGTTTTACTTTTGGGGAAAATCCACCGAAATTTCAGCAGCATGCCGTCTGTAAATTGGATGTTTTCCTAGAAAAAAAATGTACCTGATAGGTTCAAATAAGCAATTTATAATTTAGTTCAAGACACACGAGTACCTATATCCACTACTAGCATGCAATACACATCAACCGCATCTGCTATGCAGGAGGCTTTCAATAACAAGCTTGTAATCCAGTAGTATAAAAAAACTCAAGATATTCAATATAGCTTAATAGAAGTTCGTGCCAAAAAAAAAAAAAAAAACCCTATCCATCAAAGAAATTTTAATCATTTAATGAATCATGGATAGTGCAGCAATGTTGTACACATATATAAGCATAAGGCATAATCGATACTAGGATATGAGAGCATTTTAATTTATATAGATATGAAGGATAAATGCTCCCCCCCCCCCCCGGCGGAGTTATGCACACAACCAAATCATGCCTTTTCTATTTTTCAAATTCTTCGGTCAAGTGTTTTAAGATTTTTAGTTATTATATCTTGGCGGTAGATGCATAAGCTTTAAAGGACCAAAGAGTTACAATCAATATTCCTTCAATGAATAAAGCCTATAACTGCCTATTTTCTTATGATATTCAAAATGTGTGAGAGGCACAAGTTAGAATGACTTTTAAATCAACTGATCATGCATAGGTTTCTTGAAACTTTGCATTTTCATATGTGTTGAAACCTATGGCCATCATATTAGCCATTTAACTTATTTCTAAGGATATGAAGCTCTAAAGGATACGACTTAATGTTTTAAGAGCTTATAAGGCGAAAGAGAATAAATTAAATACTCTCAAGGATTAAAATTTATGTTAAGTTTGAAGAGTATTCCTTTTGAGTGGACAAGATTCAGGATATTCATGTGGAATTGAATATGTCCAACTGCTTAGGCAAAGAGCATTTATAAGTGAATGAATTTATTTGAATGAAGCTCTTTTTGGGTATTTCTCATTTTCCTCAAATGGAGGGTATCCCTTGAAGATTATCATAAATCAGAGCAAGGATACAGACCACTAGAAGGATAAATTTCTGCGGGATATGATCGTGGTATGGTAGAGATTTTCTATGGAGGAGATAGTGAACCAAGATTAGAAGATTTTTATATTTAAAGCTCAAAGGAAATATTCTATTTGACTAATAATACTTGACTCCCTTAGTGGTTGCCTCTAATCTTGATTATAGCAAGATGTCTTATGAAAAGCACACTTAATATATATTAATCATTTCATGATCAAGAGTGCTTTAAACCTAGAGTGATGACTCAATTTTTTTTGATGAGTTTAGGGTAAGATGATATAAGGCAAGACGAATTTCTTAAAGCTCAATTCTGTGCAATGGACTAAGGTATGCTTAAACTTGTGATTTTCATGTTAGCATGGGCTAAACATTTTGAATTAAATACTAGGCATAGATGTCATGTCCATTTGGAAGTAGATAAATATTTTTAGTATAACAAGATAGTGTTTAGTGAATGCGTATACTAAGATTTTCATTTTAAGCAACAACCGCTTTCCAAACCTATAGTTATCACAACTCCCTTAAACCTAGGAATTAAGGATGATTAAAAAATATTTAAGTAATGTTAATTTAGACCCATTTCACTTTTGGTCCTATGAGGTTTGCTTTCATAACTACCCATGCCATCTCCTTATTTGAGCCTCTAACACTTCTAGATTGACAAGTAAATTGAATGTGCCATAACATTTCACAGAATAAGCAAATTTTGTGTATGCATGAAAGATTATGCTTATTTATTCTGGTTTTACTCATTAAGGCATTTTTATGACTGTGGAACTTAAAAAATGAACCCTTTTTAAAAGATTTATTTCCTTTAGCTCCTAAGGGTTTATCATGATTCTTCTTTTCACTTTCTTCCAAGTAGTTAATATTCAATATCTTCTCAATCTTTTTCTTCCATAGAATAGCATGATAATATTTTACTTTGTCTAATTGCTTTGCTATCCTTTTATTCTCATTTTTTAAGATTGTTTTCTGCTTAGACATCCTAACTAGAAGTTTATGTATTTTAAATAAAGTACATTCTAGTTCTTTGTTCAAGGGCATGCTTTCTTCATAAACTTCAACATATGATTCATTAGAACATTTTTCACAATAAACATTGCATGAATCATTTACAGTATAATCACAGGGTTTGACAGATTATTCAACATACAATATATTGCAGTATTTTACACCAGAATCATTACATGCATCACTAACAGTATTATCAACAGATGATTCAGCATACGACACAACATAGCATTCAGCATAAGAATCATCAATCAAGCTAGAGTGAGAACCATATATCTCATCACTGATTATTAGCTCATGATTTACCTTCTTTTCTTGGGTCTCCCCATATTTTTTTTTCAGCTTAACCTAGATCTCCTGTGCACTACCACAAGCCATAATCTCAAGAAGAATATTAGTATCTAAAGCACAGTACAATAGATCCATGGCATATGAATTTGCATGCATAAAATTATTTTTATTTTCTACTGGCATACAAATTCCCTTATCAATCACCTGTCAGACCCTCCAATTCATAGATTTTACAAATATGCTCATTCTAATTTTCCAGTGGGTGTAGTTTACACCACAAAACAATGGAGGACTGGAAGGTGACTGTCCCTCACTGAATGGGGATACACCAATGTGAGCTATCTCAATCTTTTAGCAAAAACGTTTAAGTCAATGCTACGAGGCTCTAATACCAATTGTTAGCCTTGGTGTATTCCTAAAAGGAGAGGTGAATTGGGTATTTAAAAATTAATCCCCTAGGTTCAACTAATCTAACAAGCAGTATTTCACAAACCTAGGGTCTTTCTATGTATTCACAATCCCAATCAAATATTTAAAACAATAAACATAAACATACAGGTGCAGAAAGTAAATTGTGAAAAATAAAATCAACACCAGATATGTTATCGGCATTCAACCAACTATGCCTATGTTCCCTCCTCTAGCTCACAAATCCGAGGATTCCACTAAGGCTCACTTAACGGGTGGAGCGACACTGGTTACAACCAGGTCAATTCACGGGGCTGACCTCAACCAACACGCCTTACCAGGATGGCACACCTAACTTTCCTAACCGGGTCTAAGCCAGTTCAGGACTATTCAATAGGGCTAGTCTCCCTCTTCATGCCCACGCCTGAAATACAAATATTCAATATAAAGTTGCGTACAAACAAATGCTTCTTACATAAGCTGATATGTACCATTACGCACTATATCTAATCAATGCACCTCAAGTATGTATGAACTATAAGCTCGGTGCTCTATGTGTGCAATCAACACGCAGAATAATGACTTTATCTAATTAAGCACAAGAGTGTATTACAAGCTAATCTTTGAAACTAAGTAAAGTATATCAAATCTCAATATCAGATTAATGTTTCAAAGATGCTAGTAATAATATTAAAATGAACTCAAAAGTATTTTCTCAAATGTATTTAGCACATAAGTTGTTTGAAATCTAACTTTGTAAAATATTTTGCACACACAAAACAAATAAAGCTTTAAGGAATCTTGTAATGACAAAGCTAAGAACCCCAAGCTAGTGAGTTTTTCCCAACACAAGATTTATCAAGTAAAATCTATAGGATAACTCTTTGCTTAACTCCCCAAAAGCAATATCAAATAAACAACCCAAAAAATGGGAGTATGAGCAAACTATATTAATCAATAACACAATATAACACTCTCACAAGGATAAGATTTATCAAAGGAATGAAGGTTTGAGAGTATATGGTAGTATTATAAGCAAAATAGGATTTTGAGATTTAGAGGATTTTCACTCATTATATTGCTAATCTCTCCTTAATTTTGCAAATGAGTCCCTATATATAGAGAATGACAAAATTTATGACCGTTGGGGACACCAAGGGTATTATTAAATTTGTTTTAAAATCCATTAAGAAAATTAACCATGTTTACTTAATTTTAACCTTGGTAAAAAATTATTTAACTTGCGAGATTCGGGTGCCCGGTCTAAGGTTTGAGTGCCCGAATAGACCTCAGTCAGAAATTCAATTTTTGAAGGTTCGGGTGCCCAAAATCAAGGTCGGTTGGCTGAACTGAAGACATAAAATTTCTGTCCACGGTTCAAGTGCCCAAAGTTGAGTTTGGTTAACCGAACTGACTAATTTGGTCACCCAAGCCCTTTTTGAACATAATCATTCGGGCGCCCGAGTAGTTGAAAAGTGTTCTGACATGGGTTCAGTCACCCGAGGGCGATACGTTCATTATTGGTTCGATCACCCAAAAGCTGGTAAATCCGCTGACTTCTCAGTGGTTCGGGCACCTGAGGTCTTTTGAACACTTGGGGTTCGGCCGCTTAACCTCTCACATATTTTCAATTAAGTTCAAATTTTGCTTTAATTAATTCCCCTAATATTATAAGTGATATTGGGGATTTTGTGCATGAAGTGTTGGGACCTAGGGTCTTTCTAAGGCCTTTTTAAGTACGCCAAAAAACCTGACATCGGTCGACCGATCCCTAAGGTTTCTCTAAGGTCTTGAGCTTATAGATCCTACACGCATGCAATGCAAATTATTACAGACCTTTTCTTAAATGAAATTATTATAGACCCAATGATAAAAAATACAACAATAAATATGTTGGGTCTTCACTTCTCTTCAGTTTGCCACATGCCATTATATGAGTATTTGCCAATAAGAACCTGCGCACAAACTTGGCAACCATTAAATACCTGAGTATTTGTCATAATCAAAATTGGGTATGACCCATAGGGTCAACATCACGTATGAAGTTCGGTTGACTTGGTTTGAGAGTCCAGTCGACTGGGCCTTTTATAATTGGCCAAGTCTTCTATCTGGTCGACTCGGCTGAATCATACGGTCGACTGACCCCTATATACTTTTGAGTTTTGCCCCTATTTTGCTTTCAAAAAAACTTCAAAACTTTTTTGATTGATTAACTTTGAGTGTAAAAGGTTTTTATGAAAATCTTGGGATCCTAAGGTCAATCTATGGTGGTGTTATTTAAATCAAATGAAATGCATGCAGAATTGAAACTTAATTACAATACAACTGAAAAATAAACATACGTCTTCAACCTTTGCTCTTCTTATGATCGTGGAATACGCCAATTGATGTGCTCGATTAAGTACTTCAAGGCTTTCATTTTGCATCAGACATTTATGCTAATAAAAGAATAGACATGTTCATACACTTAGCGCACAAATGAGATGTTGTGCTTTGTCATAATCAAAATGGGATAGGACTCAAAAAGTCAACATAAAATTATTAAAATTTTGAAAAAAAATAAAAATAAGGGTAAAAGACATTAACCTCCTCCTAAAATTTGATAAAAAGACATAGATTTTTATTAAGTTTGACAAATCATAGGGACCTCCTAAAGAGAAGATATTGATCTTATTCCCTTTGATTCTAAATGTTACATAGCTTTATACAAGTAATGATTGATAGTATAAAAGGAAACTAATAGAGGAAATGAGTCCTAGAGATCAACTAAATATACACACAATAATTATAGAGAAAATAAAGATTGTTTCCATATATTCCAAAAATCAATGAGAGAATTATGGCTTGACTTGAGGAGTAATGGATGGCTTAAATGAAGGAGCAATGGAAGTTGTTAACTTATCATGCCCCCCCCCCCCAAGATTGACTGGCCGTTGAGGACACCAATCTTGGTTCGATGAGTGAGAAAGTGAGACGAGGCAACAACTTGGTAAGAGAATTAACAAGTTGATTAGAAGTATGAACATGGGAAACACGTAGGCGACCTATAGCAACTTGATCACGAACACAGTGGAAGTTAATAGTGATGTGTTTCATACAAGAATGGAAGATAGGGTTGGCACAGACATACGCAGCACTCAAGTTGTCATAGTAGATTACCAAAGTAGGGGATACAAGCACACGTAGCTCTTGAAGAAGATTCATTACCCAATTTACTTCAACTGCAGTAGAGGCGATGGCCTGGTATTCAGCCTAGGTGGAGGAGCGAGCTACGTTTTTTTGCTTTTTAGAAATCCAAGAGATGGGATTGATGCCAAGAAAAAGAACATAAGCAGAGGTCTAAGTTTGATCATTAAGATCACTTGCCTAATCGACATCCTAAAATGTATGAAGTGTCCGAGGAGAGTTTGTATGAAGCATGATGCCATAGTGAAGAGTTCCAACCAGATAGCGAGAGCAATCATTTAATTTCGGGCCAATGAAGTGTGGAAGGAGAGTGCATGAACTAAGACAACTTGTTGATGGCAAAAGAAACATCAGGATGTGTTAAAGAAAGGTATTGTAATGACCCAAAAGTTTGGCGATACAAGGTAGCATTAGTAGAGGGAGATCCATTAGAAAATTTGAGAGCTTCAGTAGTCGCAAGAGAGGTAGATACAAGCCTAGCATCTACCATGTTAACTTGATGCAAGAGATATTTGATATATTTCCTTTGGGATAAAAACAAACCATTAAAGGCAAAGTGAGCTTCAACCCCATGAAAATATGAGAGATTACAAAGATCCTTGAGGGAGAATTATTTGGCAAGAATAGTGATAAGGCAGTTATATGAGCAGCGAAGGATCTAGTGATGATGACGTCATCAAATAAACCAATAGATAAAGAATTGAGTTGGAAGAGTGGAGCATAAGCAGTGAGGCATCCGACTGAGAGTTGGTGAAGCCTTCTGAGATAATAAAGTTGTGAAGTTCATGGTACCATGCACGAGGGGCTTGTTGAAGTCCATATATAACCATGCGTAAGTGACAAACATGATTAAGAAGATTTGGGTGGGTGAAGCCAGGTGGCTGGTCCATGAAAGCTACCTCAGATAAAGAGCCCTACAAGAATGCATTATTCAAATCGAGTTGGGGAAAAGGCCAATGGTTAGTCACAATAATAGTAAGTAATAACCAAACAGTTGTTGGTTTGACAACATGGTTATAGGTTTCAGAAAAGTCTATCCCAGGTCATTGATGAAAATATTTTGCCACTAAGCGAGCTATGGACTTATCAGAATTCCGCTTAATCTTATAGACCCACTTACACCCAATAACATTTTATGTAAGGGTTCTTGGAACAAGAGACCATATGTTATCAGAATTCCGCTTAATCTTATAGACCCACTTACACCCAATAACATTTTATGTAAGGGTTCTTGGAACAAGAGACCATATGTAATTGGAGAGTAATGCATTGTATTCATCGCTCATGGCTTGACGCCACGAGTGATGTTGCTGGGCCTATTTGAAGGTGTAGGGTTTGGTGATGGGAGCAGTGGTGGTGGTGTGAACATCAAGTACTTTTTGGCTTAGTGATGTTATTACGTAGCTTGGTATTATAAGGATGAGAGTCGATTGGAATTAAAGATAAGGGAGAGGATATTGGAGATGAGTTAGCTACCTATGAAAGATTGGATGCATCCCAAGATGGAGGCGTGGAAGAGGAGCCCAAGAATGAGATGTCATGGTTAAAAGATTCAGTCCTGCAAGAAGGAGACTCACCACGTGAATTAGAAATAAAAGGAGAAGATATATGCTTGACTCGAAGGATAGAGGTGACGAGCAATTGGAAGTTATTAGGAGATGATATAGGAATGGACACTTAGGTAGGTTCATGAGTTGGTTTCGATAACCAAAAAGCAATGGAAGGCAAGTTTGAGGGTGACTCGATATGAGATGTGTTATTATGGAAAGGAAATGTATTTTCCATAAAAACTACATGTCTAGAGATGAAGAGTTTATTTGTGGAGGGATTGATTTCACGCTTAAATTGCGTAATTAAGTGTTCTAATTCATGCATTGCGGCGTATATTTTTAATTAAATATCTAACTACTCTCAATAATTTAACATTGTGTCCTATTTATAATATTTGGATTTCATTGAGTAGTTTATGAAATTTGGGTATTTTTTATCGCAGGACAATTATTGGAAGCTAAAAGCAACACTATTTCGTATTTTGAGCGTAACTTTCTCGTCCGAACTCCGATTGAGATGATTCAAAATTTTGCGATACTCTGAGGAAGAGATCTATGACTTTTTTGTTTCAAGATTTGACATATATGGGCTCTAGAATGGTCAAAATTAGGCTTGTGCGTTGGGAAACAAAAAAAGAAAAAAAGAAGAAGAAGAAACAAGAAAATAAAAATATATATATAATAAAAAAGTATATATGATTTGACACGGCCATGCAGCCAAGTCCTCTTGGGTGTGTAGGCTTCTTCTCCTTTTATTTTGTGTTGTGATAGGGCTTCCGAAAAAAGAGGGGGGGGGGGGGCTATATATATATTCCTTCTTTTTGCCAGCCGACCTCTCTTCTCTCCGTCTCTTCTCTTCCTTTGTTTCTCTTCTCTATTCCTTTCCCTTCTCTCATTCTTGAGCCTCATTCTTCTGTCTTATTATTTTTTATTTCCTCTTTTTTCTCTTCTCTTTCCCTTTCTCCTTGCTGTCTCTTCCCTACGTGTTGTTGCTTCAACCCTCTTTACTGCTACTCCAAGGTGCTGTCTGAGGAGTCCTCCTGAACTGCTGCCCGTGAACTTCCTACTCTGCCTCCCTCACTGCTATGCTTGTGTGCTGCTATTGCCGAGGGACCCGAAGGTGCTGCCAACTCGAACCTTGCTTCTGTAGTTCCTTCTCATCAAGGCTCCTGCTCCCTCAACCCGAGAAGCCCCTTATTTCTGCTGTTACAAATGCTGAACCGAGACTCCTACTACCTCAGCTTCTCTACTATAGCTGTTGCTACTAGAAGACCAACCCGAGCCCCTCCTCCTGCTTTCCCAAACCCAAGAAGTCCCCTACGGCTGTTGCTGCTACTCCTCAATTTCCCCTACGGCCAGCCTCCCAATACTCCTCTCTTTCTCTTTCTCTCTTTTTCTTTATTTATTTATTGTTCTTGTTTTTAATTATTTAAATGAATATTATTATTATTTGTTTCAATGGAGTTTGAGTTAAAGTTTGAACTTTTGAGTTTGGGAGTTATTGTGAAAGTTTATTTCTTTTCTTTCTCTCTTAATTGAAATTAATTTTCGATTTGAGTTTTGCTTGAGCTATTTTTTTTATTTGATTAACGTTCGGTATTGGTTTCTTGAAAGAAAATAAAATAAAATACAAAAAGAAAAAAATATCTTTTTTTAAGAAGTTAAATAAGTTGTCTTCTTTAAAATTTAAATTTTGTTAAATTCTATTGTTAAAGTTTTAATTTTGGTTAAGTTCTTGAGTGCGTTAAAAATTTAGTTTTTGTTTGAGTTTGTGATTGATTGAGTTTTTTTTTTTAGAGTTGCATGCTTAGGTTTTTGCTTAAAGTTATTGTTTTTAATCTTTTTCCGAAGTTCAACGCGTGTTTCAATTCTTGTTTGGCTGAATAAATGTGGAATTTTCATTTCTCATTCTTAAAAGTAGTTTGAGTTAGGATTTAGAGTTTAAATTGCACGTTATTTTTATTCGTTAAAGAAATCTCAACAAATCAGAAAACCTGTATCTGAACTATGCTCAGTGACCTTTTTGTTTCTTATTTTCTAATTGGAATTACATAAGATTTGGATTTAAACTACATTCTCTGAGGAGACAATCTGGCCCTTGGGTTAGGTATTACACGGCTAAACTCCTATACTTGGGATAGCTTCTGAGCTGCTGATTTTTCGAATGGGTCAAGTTTTTGGCGCCGTTGCCAAGGAGTGCCAGATTTAATTTCAAAATTTGTGTTTTTCCAATTATTTTTGATTTTTAATTGAAAAAAAAAAACTAAAAATAATAAAAATAAAAATATAAAATTGAAAGACTTGAAAAAAAATTGATTATGCTTATTTACCGTTGTATTGGTGAATTTCTGTTGTTAGCATTGATGTTTGATGCCTTAGGTCCGAGATATTTCGAATAGATTGTCCAAAATTTCACTCAACACTAGTAGTGGCACACACAACACAGAATCTAATTGTTCTCTTGTTACTTTTACAAGTGATTCTGAAATTGATTTGAGTAATTTGTTTGAAGAAATTTTTGAGGAAGTTATGGCTGCACCTGCACCATGTACACTTCAGGATTTTCTACAGCCAACATGCACATCTACACCTTCCTGCATTGTGTTAGCACAAGATACACTGAACTTCAAAATTAAGCATGGCATGTTATCTGTGAAACCCCAATTTCACGGGGTGGATTCTGAGAGTCCATACCAGCACTTGAAAGATTTTGAGTTGGTCTGTACCACTTTCATTAATAGGCCTAGAACCGATAAGTATATCAAACTTCACCCGTTTCCTTTTTCTTTGAAAGATAAGGAAAAAATCTAGTTTAGTTCTCTACGACCTAACTCTATTACTAGTTGAGCTGAAATGCAGCGTGAGTTCTTGCATAAGTTCTTTCCTTTTCAGAGAACTCAGTACTTGCAAGAGCAGATCAGTCAGTTCATGCAAAAAGGTGATGAGACGTTCCAAGCTTGCTGGGAGATATTCAAGGACCTAATGAATACATGTCCACACCACAAATTCAAATCATGGAGGTTAGTGAATTATTTTTATACTGCACTTACCCCTGAATGTAAATAGTTTGTCCAAACTATGTGCAACGGGGAGTTCTTCAGCAAGGAACTGGATGAGACTCTTTCATTATTTGATTATTTAGCTGAAAGTGCCCAACATTGGAACACATGGTATGAATGGGCACCAATGGTAGCACAACCTCTCAGAGCAATCAGTGGTGGAGGTAGATACGAGGTCAAAGAGGAAACTAATTTACGGGCTCTTGTTGCCAGTTTGTCTAAAAAAATAGAGGTTATGGAGTCAGAGAAAGTGAAAGCAGTGAAATCGGTGGAGGATTGTCTGCTTCTATCAGTATTGCAGGAGAATGGATCTGATTAGATGCAGTCAATAAATTTAATCAATAAATCTCAAAATCAGCAATTCTCTAACACTTATCATCTGAGATGGAGGAATCTCCCAAGCTTATCATGGAGGAACGATCAGTCTAGTCCATCTTTCTCACAGTTTTAGCAATTTCCTCAATCTTATGCACCACCTCCTCAACTACTATATCACTCATTTGTAACTCCTCAATAGCAATATCAGCCAAAATAGGTCTCTCAGAGCTACGCACCTCCGGGATTTCAACCAAATTTAGCTCCTATTCCATCAAAGAAATCTTCTAATGATAGCATGACACAGATGGCGAATATGTTTCAGCAATTCATGCAGATTCACATTACGACCAACAGTTAGAATACTCAAGCCATTAGTGGACTGAGAGACACCATAAATAAGATAAGTACACAGCTGAATACCTTAGAAAAATGGAAGTTTCCTGCACAGCCTTAGCCTAATCCCCAGGTATATCAGCAACACAAAAACCAGTGCATACTGTTTTAGGGGATTCTATTGAAACGGTGAAGGAGATTATTACCGTGAGAAGTGGGAAAGAAGTTTCCCATCCTAAAATACCCGTTGAACAACAAACAGTTGATCCAACACCTAAAAAAGCCACTGAAACAAACAAGGGAAATGAAAAATCAGACGAAACAGGCTCAAATTCAAAGAAGTCAGATAATAAGGACGATGAGACTATTAAAGAGTATCAACCTATGGTACCCTATCCTCAGAGGTTGACATTTGGTCAGAAGAATAAGTATCACACTGAGATTCAAGAAATATTCAAACAGGTGAAGATCAACATTCCACTTATGGATGCCATACAGCAAGTTCTTGCATGCGCAAAATTTTTGAAGAACCTATGCTTAGTAAAAAGGAAATTGAAGGTGAAGAAGAAAGCTTTCTTGAGCGAGCAAGTTAGTACGTTAATAGTGAGCCAGACTCCTCAGAAGCTTAGAGATCCTGGTTCCCCCACTATTTCTATCATGATTGATAAATCTCGTATTGGGAGAGCCTTACTTGATCTGGGGAGTAGTGTGAACTTGCTCCCATTTTCAATGTATGAGCAGTTGGGTTTAGGTGAGCTAAAAAAAAAGCCCATGATGCTACAATTGGAAAATAGATCACTAAAAGCTCCATGAGGTGCTATTGAAGATGTGTTAGTACAAGTTGACAAATTTTATTACCTAGTGGACTTTGTGGTTTTTGATATGCAGCAGCATGTCTCCAAAATCTACTAGGCACCTATTATTCTTGGGCGACCATTCCTTGTTACTTATAATCCCTTGATTAATTGTCGAAGCGGAGTACTTAAGCTCACGTTTAGAAATATGACATTGGAGATGAACGTGTTTAACAAGACGCCAACTGGGTGTGATGATTCAGAGGTACACGCAGTAGATGTGGTAGATGACTTGGATATGTTAGCATTGTTTCCGGCATTTGGTTCTGATGGTGCATTTGAGAATGAAGCTCCCGAGCAACCTGAGGTATTTGATGAAAAATTTCCCTTGATTCGAGAGTTACTTGAATCAGAGGGGCAGTCTAAAGAGATAAATGCAATACCAGTCCGTGATGCTCAATGGAGACTGAACCCAACCATGACAAAGGTGGTAAAGAAAGAAGTGCTGAAGATATTAGATGCTGACATCATCTATCCTATCACCGATATGTCATGCGGCCCTTGGTTTGACGATACAGTGAACTACCTTGCCACCAATCGAATGCCAAAACATGGGATAATGCAAGATAAGCGTCAGATCTTTGTAGAGATCAAGATCATACTTGAGAAGACGGGTTGTCCTAATCGAAATTCCTATTTCAAGAAATTGGTTAATGCACTCTATGCCTACCAAACTGCATTTAAGAAAAACTTAGGGGTGTCTCCCTATAGGTTGGTTTATGGTAAGACATGTCATGTACCTGTTAAGATTCAGTAATCTGCATTATGGGTTATAAAACAGATTAACTTTTCACTTGATAATGCCATAGGTTTGAGAAAGTTGTAGGTGTGTGAGCTTAAATAACCCAAAAGGAAAGTTTATGACATTGCTCACTTAGTGAAGAAGCGGATGAAGCTGCTGCATAAAATCAAGGATAAACAACTTTTCCCAAATCAGAAAGATCTTCTCTGTGACTCTAGATTACATCTACTTCCCAAGAAACTGAGATCCTGATGGGGTGGCTCATATATCGTTGAACAAGTTCATCCTCACGGTGCAGTGGACATTGTGGATCCAAAGAATGGTAATAGCTTCATGATCAATGGACAGCAGCTCAATTATTGTCTGGTTGATTAAACGTGGCATTTTTGTTTCTCATTCTTAAAAGTAGTTTGAGTTAGGATTTAAAGTTTAAATTGTACGTTATTTAACTTCTTTAAAGAAATCTCAACAAACCAGAAAGCTTGTATCTGAACTGTGTTCAATTACCTTTTTGTTTCTTATTTTCTGATTGGAATTACGTAAGATTTGGAATTAAACTGCATTCTCTAAGGAGATGATGTGGCCCTTGGGCTAAGTATTACACGACTAAACTCCTATACTTGGGATAGCTTCTGAGTTGCTTATATTTCGAGTGAGTCAAGGATCAAGATAGATATAGGCATGATGTGGAGTTGAGTAGCTAATGAATACATAAGCACATGATCGTGGTTGGAGTTTGTGAGAGGAGTAAGGTTGTAACCATGGGTAACATAGACAATCAGATATTTTTAAGGATAAATAATTAGGTGACTGCTTAAAGAGATGAGAGAAGGGAGATTTATTACATGTTACCGAAGAGGGCATTCAGCTGATGAAGTAAATAGCAGCTTGAAATGCTAAGGACGAATATTTAAGCGGAATAGACACTTGATGTAGCAAAGCAAGCGTAGTTTCAACAACATGGCGATATTTACGCTCAGTTGTGCCAACATGCTCAGGGGTATGAGGAGGAGAATTTAGATGTTGAACTCCAACCTAAGAGAGAAAATGATCGAGACTAGTGGCTTCGCCACTTCCATCTATATTACTAGTTTTAATCGTTGTAGAAAAATAATTTTTCAACAAGAGATTTTAATCTTTCAAATTTGGAAGCAACATCTGATTTATTTTTAATTGGATAAAGCCAAGTATGTTTGGTAAAGTAATCCACAAAGATAACGTAATAGTGAAAATTATCAAAAGAAAGGAGAGTAGCAGGTCCCCAAACATCCATAAATAAAATTTCCACAAGTCTAGAACAAGTTAATGAAGAAATGCCAAAAGGGAGTTTGTGGCTTTTATTACATAAACATGCATTGCAAGAATGATAAATGGAACTGGACTTAGATAAAGGTAGTTTATGAGAAGCAATTATTTAATGAAGAACTTTGGAGGAAGGATGACCAAGACGACCATGCCAGCAATTGATGGTTGGAAGGGGAGGACTGGACCAGGTTGTTTGAGAGTCGAATGTTGTGGTGAAGAAGATGGTCTGCTCACTGAAGTTGACCACTCATATATGTTTCCTCTACTCCAGCCTCCGACCAAGGATGCCCCCGTAGTTATATCCTTCACAAGAAAGAAGGCAAGAAAAAATTCAAAAGCGGTGTTATTGTGAGAACGAATTTGAGAGACAAAAACAAGATTTTTGTTGATGTTGGGTGCACACAAAACATTGTTAAGTTTGAAAGTTGAATCATAGGAATTAAGAGTGGTTGATCCTATATGAGTATTTGGGACATTATAACCATCTCCAACCATGATATCTTCATTGTCACTTACTCTGAGTGAATAGAGAGGTTCTGCAAATCAGAGGTGATGTGATAAGATGCCCCAAGGTCAAGAATCCGACCCGACTGATTGCCCAGAGCCTCCTAAGCTGTGAAGTTGGCTTGCGGCTAGATGGTGGGTAAGGTAAGTGATCTACATACTTTGGTAACATGGCTAGGCTTGTGACACAATTGAAAAACGACTCAGGGTTGATTCCCATTAAAGTTAGGTCACCAATTCTAATTTGTGTGGTTGGACAAAAGTCCTTTAGTGTATAGACTGTTGAAAAAGCTTTGGTTGCCACGGTTTCCATAAGAATTCTATTGGAATTGATTGATGTTGTTCCCTGGATAGCCATTATTGTTTCCTCCATATCTTGACTATTTTTTAGAGGTATTGAAGTTGCCATTTATGCCTTTCTTGTTGTGTTGCTTCTATGAATATTGGGTAGTGATGACAGATTCTTCTTTTGTCAGGTTTAATTGCTTGAGAATCGTTTCATAGTCTATAAGTTTTTCGACCAATTCTTCGAAGGAGATGGGTGATTCTCTCGCACGTAAAGCAACTTTGAGCTCTTTGTAATCATTGGTGAGACCATTAAGCGTATGAACCACTATTTGTCCATTACTCAAATCTTATCGAATCATATCAAGATTATCAATAATAATTTTAACACTTTGCGTAAATTCAGAAATACTCTTTCCTTCTTGACTGACCTTGGTGAGGGAGTCAATGAGACCAACCATATGACTGTTAGATTTATTGGCATAGGTGGTTTTGAGTTTGCTCTAGGCCTCCTTAGCCCTTTTACACCGAGATACAACTATTCCTACTGGTCCAGTGACAAAAGTTTGGATAGCAAGAAGCAGTAGTCGATCTTGACAAATCCAAATTTTGTACTCTAGTTCGTCAGTTGGTGGGCATGGATGAGTTCCATCTACAAATCTCATGAGATCACACCCAAGGAGAAGGTTTGTCATCTGTGAGTTTCACATTGAATAGTTTCCTCCTTTCGATAGTTTATAAGGAATAAGTGTGGCTTTATTGATCGAGATAACTTAAGAGGGGAGAGGATTTCCACTGCTGGATATAACCGTGACTTCACTTGATTAAATCATGTTCGAAGAGCTAGAATGAGATGATCGAAGACAATGTCGTGGGCTCTGATACCATAAAGAGAAGATATTGATATTATTCCCTTTGATTCTAAATGATGCATAGTGTCAAGGACCGCCAATTTAAACTCCATTAACGGGCTGCGTGGCACTCGTCAAGGCTCACCCTCTACAGAGTCAGCCAATAACTACACGTTCAATTTGACTGTTATGAACACTCGAGAGGTTTTCGAAAGCCATCATAGGTATAAAATATCAGTTCCAATAATAATGAATTTATGAAGACAAGCGACCTTCATACTAATGACATGTGGAACTAGTTATTATATTCAATCAATAAGACAACCACACAAGCCATCATTCGAGTTATTCAACATCCAGTATAAAAATCCCTTGTGAGAGTAAGTGAAGACATCTCTCCTCCCCATTTAACCGATGTCACACTGTCAACCCCTAACACATAACTTTATATATACGAGTAAAGACGGATAATATAAAAGGAAACTAGCGGAGGAAATAATTTCTGGAGATCAACTAATTATACACACAGAAATTACAGAGCAAATAAAATTGTTTCCATATATTTGGAGCCAAGAATCAATGAGAGAATTATGGTTTGACTTCAGGAGCAATGGATGATATTGACTTATCACCTCCCTTAAGATCTACAAAGTTTCATTCACCTTTCATAAGATTTGTTAAAAAGATACAAATTATATTTTATATTTTGTAAAAAGGATAAATTTTTGAAGGGTATGTTAAGTGTTCCAAAAATCAAATATCAAGCGAGAATTGTAAGGTTTTTAAAATCTCAAAGAAGGTTTGTTGAATTTTTAAAATTTTTTAAAAAATTATTATTATTATCACTACTATTATTATTATTACTTGTCAAATTTCAAAGACAGTTAGCATCTTTAACATTGAATATAATTTTGTAAATACAATTTTGTCAAATTTACAGAATTTCAAGGTCTAAACTCCAAGACAGGCCTACATAAATATCCGTGACTTGGCACGTCTCTCAGACAGGCACCCATGATTTTAAATGAAAATGTTAGACAATACAAGACGAGCAAGAAACACATGGGCAGCGACCCACCTGACATTTCCCAACACAATTAATTAACTACTAAGCAAACCAACATAAACGTGCCAACTACATATCCAGCACACAGCAAAAACAATATTAATGTTTGTTTAAGTCAATTCAATTCAATTCAATGTCTTAGCAACAAAGCCCCGAGGTAGGTCAGTGAAGGGTGCAGCCATAAAAGTAAAAGAAGACACATGTCTCGGTTTCAGTCGCTTACACCAAGCCATAAGTGAAGCCAAAACGTGAGAGCATTGATGGCCAACACACCATAAATTAAAAGGAGTAAAGAAAAGAGAATGGATGGGTCTGTCAAGGATGGGAGTGACTCATTGCTCTTGGTTTTGGTAAATATGAAATGGGATACTGCTAGAAGTGCCAAGTGTTGTGCTTAAAGCTGGTGGCCATGTCCCACACTCCAAGAATTTTTACTTTGATCTATCCGCTATTGAACTGTTCAAACTCAAGTTCTCTTTCCCGTTGCATACATAATTATAGAAAGGTTGGTTTTCGAATCATGTCTTTTGCTCATTATAGTAGTTTATCTTCCCATTCTATTATTATTATCATCATTATTATTATTAATATTATGAAAAGATGGAAGTTCAACTTCTATGAAAGTATATTTCAAAGTCTTGAAATATTTATTGATATTTACGAGAGAAGTGTGTGTTTGAACAATGATTAGTTTTCCAAGTGACTGGGTACAAGGTTATGAGTGTCCACCATTTAAGGCAAAATCTTTAAAGAAAATTAATTATAATAAGGGAAGGTTGGAAGACAAATTATATATATTGAAAATTTTAAATGTAAACTAAGGGAGTTTTTCTAACCTTGTGTTTGGAAATGTTATATTTAAGTTTGTGTAAATTTAGACAAAATATAATATAAAATTTTACTAATATTTATCTAAATTTGTACAAATTTAAATTTAATAAGGGTGTATTTGGCATGATAGATTTTTGGGTTTGAATTTGGAATTTGTGGGTTAGGATAAAAAACTTTGTACAATCTTTTACTTCGTGTTTGGTAGTTTGAAATTAGGCCTTTGATTTTGATTTGTGTGGATGGGATAAAATAGAATAAAAACTAAACCGCGTTTCATCTAAATTCACACAAATTCAAATTTGTTGCTAAAATTCATGCTACTAAACATAGCTTTCTTGTATTTTTATTTTTTAAATTTAAGGTTTAAGACCCAAACTCACACGCATGGGTAAGGGTAAGAGTGTTGGTTTGACCAAAATACTTTCTACCCAAATCTAAATTCAAAATTTGAGTTTCAACTCTCAAATATAGTGTAAGAGCGTCACACTCAAATAGTCAAATCTAAATATTAGCAGTTCAAATCATAAGAATATATATATTTTTAAATGTAGACGTAAAACTGCATACATCATGTTCTCATAGTTGTCCACTTATTGCATGTTTGGTATGGAATGGAATAGAATGTAAATGTACAAAACGGAACTGAATTTATTACCCCATTTCTCTATTTTTTTATTCAAATTTCCATTCCATTCAATTTTTATCTTATAGCATTGTGCAAACCAAACGCAACGCTAGTCTTATATTTTAAAGACCTATTAAAATCTAACTCCCTTGTGATCTTCCTTTTGTATTACCAACGTTAAAAATTTATCACTACAAAAAACTTTACTTTGAAAAATGTGACAGAACTATAGAAATTAACTAATGAAATGCTTAGTACATATAGCAATAAGCTTTATTAGTAAACAGTTTGCTCCTAAGTATCATATAATTAGTTGATGATGTATAATTAATCTTGAGTTTAAGGTGCAAGCTTGTTAATATCCATAATAAAACAACTTAAGGTTCTTATAGATCTAGTAAAGTGCATATAAGTATAAACAAATAAAATAAAAATTCAATCTTGAACTTGATCTCTAAATACATTTTTTAATGCAAACATGGTAAATTTAATTAGTCTTAAAGGCCACTTTTTTAAAATTTTTTTAAAGAAGGGAGGGACCTCCATTTATTTATTGATAAACCCTCACTTTTGGCGGAGAAATACCGTGATTACAAGATATTTAAAGGGAGGGACAAAAGATAAACGTTTAAAAGCCTCCCAAATAACAACACCAACATCCAATGAAAATACCGTTGGGTTCTTATCTCCGCTACCGACATTCCTGCCTGAGTGGATTTATTGTGGGAGTGACATAGGCATCACTCATGGGGAAAGGTATACTTCCTCTCTTTCCTTAATTTTTCTTTAAATCTTTAGTTAAATCGAAGATCGGGTACCACCACGGGGTCCTAGTCTCGATCGTCGTCATTTTGGTCGGAGTAAATTTTCAATTTGGATTTCCTAGGCACCACTCCAAAACAAGAGTGGGATTTGGGGAATTAAGTAAATTGGTTATATTTGAGAGTATAATTTTTTTTTTTTTTGGAATTTATGAGCTCAGGAAATGTTAAAATAATATTTTATTTAGGGTTGATTTAATGGAACAAGGATTTTTATTTCAAGGCTCGGGTGAGTGTCGTATGTATCTTTTCGGGGTCCCTATTGTCGTAGTTCAAGAAATCAGGTAAGGGAGAATATATAATAAACCAAATTTTAATGAATTAATTAGAAAATGAAATATGTTATGAATATATGTGTATATGTTTTTGTATGAGTTTAAAATGTCAACTGTTTAAATTACGTTTTATGAGCCTAGGGCTGTTTTATTAGTTATTTATATGTGAAAATGCACTAATGAAAGTGAAATATTTTTTAGGATAATTATATAAGAAATTAAAGGTATATTTCCTGTATGTGAATGTTAAATGTGGGTTGACTTATTTTATAGGAAATATATATATGAATTTTACTACTAAATAGTGTGGTATGAGTAAATAGGAATGCTGTGTGGAAATATGTTATATGTATGAGATGCAGGATATACAGGAAATGAACTGAATGTGAAAATGTTATATGAAATATGCTGCATGTGAGTGCTAATGCAACCATGTAAAACAGTTGAAAGATGTTGGGTAAAACAGCTGAAAGATGTTGGGTAAAACAATTGAAAAATGTTGGATAAAACAGTTGAAAAATATTGGGTAAAACAGTTCAATAAAACAGTTGAAAGATGTTGGGTAAAACAGCGAAAAAATGTTGGGTAAAAAAGCTGAAAGATGTTAGGTAAAATAGTTGAAAGATGTTGGGTATGTTATAAAATGAGATGAAAATGGAAATGAATGAAATGGAAATGAAATGTGAAATGTGAACAATGTAAAATGAGAAAGAGCACGTAAAGTGAAATGAAATGAAATGTAAAACATGAAAACATGAACAGTTGAGAAATGCAGAATAATGGCAAACAAAGTAATGTATTAGGTATTATCGGTATTTATACTAGTAGAATATGTTACGTTTGGGTGAGGCAAACTCTTTACTCAAGAGCTTGCTAAGAAAGACGAGTGCCCTAGTTGTATCAGGTGTAGTAGCAAGTTGTATAACGTGCTAGGTCGAAGGGAAACTACTTGTATAGGCGGGTAGATTTCCCTATTTTTGGGAGCCTTCGTCGGTAAACTTTTGTATGAACTCTGTGAGTACGAGATTAATCTATCACTTGATGGCTTACTGAGAAAGGTAAGTGCCCTGGTATGCTTCAGCTGTGACTTTTGGGTTGCCTAATGTATCAGAGCAAAGGGGTGCTACTTGTATGAGCAAGTAATCACCCCCATCCTTAGGTAATCTCGTGGGTAAAATACCTTACATGTGTTTGAATTGGATCATAAAATGATTTCATAAATAATGTTAATGATTTGCAAGTGATGAATAATATGTTATATACAAACCTCATGTTTGTCACACACTATTTTAATATATTGTTTCTTCCCTTACTGAGATGTGTCTCACCCGAATACAAATTTATCTTTTTTAGAACCCCCACGAGATCGAGCTTAGAGAGCTTGAGTTGGATATAGCATTTTTAGGTTACAGAAAGAAAAGGGTATAATTTTGATAATATTTTGGGATGTAAATTTTTATGTTTTATGTTTTATGTTTTAAGTCTTCTGAAAAATGGATGGTTGTGAATACTAAAAGTGTAGGTTATGTTTTGGAGATATGTATATATGTGAATACAGGTGGATGCATGGTTTATTATGGTGTGTAGATAGATTTAGAAAACTCTGATATTATATTTGTTGGAAGATTATAATTATGTTTTCCACTGCATAAATGATATAAGAATATCAGTTAGCAGGTAAATGAATGGATTAGAAGCACTCCGAGCCCACTTAGAGGGTCGGGGCGTTACAAGGTTAGTCCACAATAGGCTTTTTTTTTTTTATAAAACAAGGAATGAAATTGATTAATATATTATCAAAATATTTTTTTAAACTAAATGGTAATTGCTTGCCTTTTTTAGTCGCACATACATTATAAGTGTAATATGCAATGTAGATCTCAAATTGTTTCTTTATTTTTTATGCTTCTAATAAACTGTGTTTGATATACCGGTAGTTACTCATTTAGTGCACATAATGTTATTGATTTGCAATAAAGAAATAAATTTATTTAAAAATTATTAATTAATATTTATTCTAAATTTATAAATGTTGGAAATTGGCGTTCTGATACCAATTGTTGATGTGAATGCGTAGCAGAAGACCTCGCAAACTCGAATCAAATCGGAACAAGTAATGCAAGCACTCAATGATGAATATATAGAACAAGCAATCACTCAATGTATAAAGGAAGGAAATAAATCAAACACGACACAAGAATTTATGTGGTTCGGCAATTTGCCTACGCCCACGGGAGCAAGCGGCTAAATTTTCACTATCACAGTGTAAAGTTTACAAAGCTTATCAAACAAGGGTTACAAGTATTGATTAAATACTAACCCTATGCATAGAAAAGACTTCTACTATAAATAAAATGCATCTGTAGTAATCCTCTGAAGGAAAATCCTCCAAAATATCCCAATATAATAATCTCTCATTCAAATTCCGTGACTTGCGCCAAAGGAAACCGTCGACGATTTTAGCAAACCGTCGATTCTTTGACATCAAGATTGTTCCTACTGCAGATTGAAATCATTGATGTTTTGATATCGAGAACAAAGCGTCTCTCATACCTCTGACCAATCCATCGATGGTTTGATCCTACAATAAGTCTCCTTGCTCTTTGCTTCATGATGTTTTCCCGGTGCATACATTCCACTCAATATGAACCACATCTCCAAAAATCTACACCTTGGCGAATATTCACCACTTAGAAGAAATCTGAAAGCATAATCCGGTGCTCCACTTGGGGTAGATTGGGACCGCCTCCCATCTAACACCTGGAGATGTAAACCAAGTCCAAGCGACACTTGAACTTCTCCATGGTAACAAGAACTCCACCTAGCTAAATACCCAGCTTCTTGAATGATCCTTTAAACCACAATGCTACCTTGGTAACAACAGTCACTAACAAGTACTCTTACTTAGATGTAAATTACATAACCTGAGACTGTACTTTGGACTTCCAACAATTAGGCATTCCCACAACATGCTATGTTGTCATTACAAAAAATAAGGTTATTAGTGACGGATCAAAACCATCACTAATAATCAAAAAACCTTCACTAATAGTATTAGTGACAATTTTATAAGTATTAGCGATGATTTTGAGTTAGCTGCCATATCTGCGGTCACTAATACTTATTAGTGACAAATTTTAAAAGCGTTACTAATAATAGAATATTAGTAATGGATTATAACCATCACTAAAAGTCTAAGACAATTATTATAAATTCTACATTTTCTTGGTTCAAAATCGTCACTAAAGCCATAGTATTAGTGACAGTTTTAAATTCGTCACTAATAGTATATTATTAGTGACGGTTTTAAAATCGTCACTAATGCTCACTAGTGCTCACAAGAGCAGCTATTAGTGATGGTTCAAAAACTGTCACTAATAATAGACTATTAGTGATGGTTCAAAAATCGTCACTAATACTTAGGCTTTATTGATGATTTTGAGTCGAGAAAATGTAGAATTTATAGTGACGGTCTTAGGGTTTTAGTGATAGTTATAATTTGTCACTAATACTCTATTATTAGTGATGCTTTTGAAATTCGTCACTAATACTCTATTATAAGTGATAGTTTTAAAACCTTCCCTAATATTAGAAAAATATTATATGATATTTTACCTGAAAATATAGCAGTTTTTTTTTTTAAAATTATTGGTTGAGAAATATGAGAAAATGGAAATATGATATTTTACCTGAAATTATTATGATATGAGTATCAGATGAAAATTGTGTGGCATATGATTTATACTGAAATGTATTTGAAATTGAGTTAAATAGTTTACTTTTGAGAATAATGAGGCTAAGAAATGTGTATTGAAATATGAGATTTGAAATGTGGAAAATGATGAAAAGTGATATGTACTGAAAAGTACCTTCTAAGGAATGGTGAAATATGAAATGTGGAAATGTTTTATTGAGAAATATTGAATGACGTGAAATGAGATATGTACACATTATTTTGAGAATAAAGTGTGTACTGAACTGATGAAAATATCATTGAAATGATGAAATGAGTTGTGAATACAAAAAATGTGAATATTGCAATGTTAAGGCTGCAATAAGAATGATAAAATTTGAATACTGATATGTGAATATAAGAATGTGAATATTGCAATGTGAATATTGTAATGTGCATATTGAAATGTGAATATGAGAATGTGAATATTGTAACGTGAATACTGCAATATGAATGCGAAATGAGAATACTGGAAATATGAAAAATTGCATTGTGAAATACTGCAATTGTGAAATATCAAAATGTGAAAATGGGAAACTTGATGGATGGATGTATTGTTGTAATGAGCACGGTAATGTTGCTAGTGGTGATTAAGTACAACTACACGGACTTGTGGAGCGTGTAGCATGACGGTTCGAATGAGCCAGTGAGAAGGGTAGTTTTGCTCCCTGAGTCTGGATCAAGGTATATGGCAGGCCATTTGTACTACGGACGAGTATATGGTTTGTTTATTTTGATCTAATTGGGTAGACCAACAGCGATTAGGTCCAGCCTTCGGGCTGCATAACCCTGACCATGGAAGGAAGCATGGCATGGAATATGGAGAGTGACCTTGACAATGGGATGAAGCATGGCGTGGATAATATCCTTAGGGCAACCATGAGTTACAGAAGCGGATGTATTGTTTATCGAGAATACTCATGAGCTAGATGTGAAATGGAAATGAAATGGAAATGGAAATGAAAATGGAAATGAGAAATGATATTGCATGAGTTAATAATATAAATAATTAAAGCGAAGTAAAACACTCCGCCTGAGAGCTTACTAAATAAGGTGAGTGTCCTGATGAGTATCCGTTGTAATCGAACCAAAGTTATTTGGGCAAGAATACAAACAATATCAGAGCAAAGGTGAGCTACATGTATAGGCGTGTATTCTCCCCTATTCTCGGGAACTTCGCTGGTAAATATGGGTGGCATGGGAATGAATTTGGAAATGGAATTAAAATCTTACGAAAGCTTGTGCTTTGTATTTATGTGATTATGAGTAGAAATGGTATATTTTCTCAAAAGATATTATCACTTAAATGAATATATGTTATGATATAATGAAACTCATACTACCACACACTGTAGATAATTTATTCCGTCTTACTGAGATGTGTCTCACCCAATCATTTAAATATTTCAAGAAACCGAGATAGACCAGGTGATAGAGCTCCGAAATAGAGGGGAGCTGATACCCTATGTAGATAGGGTGAGTGTTTTGAGCTAGGGATGTAGGATTCCCCTAGATCAATTTGTGTTTCTTTTTTGGGAATGTATTAGACATGTATTTATGGATGAATTAGTATTCTGGTATGTGTATTCGCTATAGTGTGTGTGTGTGTGTATATATATATATATATATATATATATATAATGACTTCCACTATTAGGTTTGCGTATATGAGAATGAATGTGTACTCGGTACCCATTTTGGGTTGGGTTATGTATAAATGGTATCAGAGGTGTTGACATGGCCGATATATGACTAATATGTTTTATTTATATTGAAAAAAAAAATGGAATGAAAAATCGGGGCATCACAGTTTTGTATCAGAACCTAGGTTGCTAGGTTCTACAGACTTTAGTAAACAGCGAAATACAATACCAGAATATAGGATTAGATTTTGGTGAAAATAGTGGATGTATAGATTGAGATATTAGTTAGTTATTGTTAGAGGATGAGATTGGAATTTAGGGTTCTGTCTTGCAACCTAAAGGCAGGAGTTCCGTGGTTGTTTCTATATTTTTCTTGGGGTGACAACTTCTAGAAAACTATGGATACTATCATCGGTTCTTATTTCTAAGTGGTAGGATTGAATCTTAAATAGGGATTGAGTATGTTAAGAGAAATATTTGTAGCAGAATATCTTGTGGGTTTTAGTATGCTGGGTATGTTAGTGAGTTATGATGAAAGAGTTCTAAAACCGTTTTATACCATTTGCATGATAGATCCAGGGAGTAGTAGTGCACATACTGGGGGTGATGATCCAGTGCCTTCCAATTTGGGTGGCGGAGATCCTGATGCTATACTATGTAGCGTCACCCAGCAGGTGATGGCAAAGATGGCTAAAGGTTTAGGGGAGCGGAGCTGCACGATTGAGTAGTTCACGCATATGAGACCCCCATCATTCTCTGGAGGAGCTAACCCACTCGTGGCTGAGAATTGGGTCCAGGATATGGAGGATATGCTGGCAGTACTCCTGTGTACAGATGAGCAAAAAGTACTGTTTGCGACATTTAAGCTGACAGGGGAGGCAAAGCATTAGTGGAGATCAGCGAGACTATTGGAAAAGTAGTGACCTGACTCTATAGCAATGGCGTGGAGCCATTTCAAGGAGATCCTTTTCAAGAGATATTTCCCTGCTACCGGTTGAAGTGTGAAGGCAGCGGAGTTTCTGCATTTGGTGTAGGGATCGATGATAGTACAACAATATACAGCTAGATTCATTGAGTTGTCTCGATTTGCTCCGTATTTGGTACTAGATGAGGATAGGAAAGCAAGGAAGTTTGAGGAGGGCCTGAGATATAGTTTATTTGAGTAGGTTATAGGCTTCGGGCCCAAACATTTGTAGAGGCGGTGGATAGAGTCACAATGATTAAGAGTGGCCTTTAGAGAGGCACCGCAACACAGAGCTAGGGAAAAAGTGTCGTGCCTTTAGAGTTTTTAGGTAGGGTCCAACCAAGGGCCTTGGAGGAGGTTGGATAGTAGAGGAGGATGGAGACAGGGAGAGGGAGATCGGGTAGTACAAGGCAAGCAGATGCTCCCTTCTTGTCCCATATGCTATAGGAGACACCCAGGAGAGTGTCAGGTTAGGGGGATGGTTTGTTATCAATGTCATTAGCTTGGGCATATGGCGAGAGACTAAAGAGCACCGCCAGTTGTTGCACCTACTTATAGACCATACCAAGGAGGTCGTCAGGCACCCCGAGGCAGACAGTAGAGAATATCGCCCCAACACGGGTTTATGCGCTAACACCGAGGGATGCTAAGGTAGTAGAAGATG
The DNA here is from genome assembly GCF_029873635.1 of Malania oleifera. Lineage (NCBI taxonomy): Eukaryota > Viridiplantae > Streptophyta > Magnoliopsida > Santalales > Ximeniaceae > Malania > Malania oleifera. Next base: position 64,256,733 of record NC_080425.1, read on the forward strand.
TCATGATAGGTATTGTTACAATACTATCATTTACAGCTACTGCTTTGTTTGATTCAAGGGCGACTCATTCTTTTATCGCCTGAGAGTTTGTTAAATTTTGTTGGTTAGAGACACAGCAGTTGGGTGTCCATTTGTCAGTGACTATGTTGACAGGGGCTATGGGGATATGTGAGAAGGTACTCGAGAACTGTCTAGTATGCATTCAGGGGAGGTCTTTATTAGCTAATATGGTGGTCTTGGATATCCATGAGTTTGAGGTGATATTGGGGATGGACTGGCTAGCTGCTCACTATGCCAGTATAGATTGTAATTAGAGAGAGGTAGCGTTTAGACCTCTAGGAAGACACAAGTACAAATTCATGAGGTATTGTGTGCGCACCCCACCACAATTGTTATCTGCCATTCAGGTGAGGAGATTATTGTTAGAGGGTTGTCAAGGATATGTGGCCTGTGTGAAAGAGATATTAGAAAGGGAGTTGAGGTTAGAATACATCCCGATAGAGAGGGATTTTCCTAATGTTTTCCTTGAGGATTTTCTGGGACTACCTCCTGATCATGAGGTAGAGATTATTATTGATCTAGTTCCACGAATTGCCTTGATTTCGAAAGCACCATACGGAATGGCACCGAAAGAATTAAAAGAATTGAAGGATCATAGTTGCAGGAATTGTTAGAAAAGGGATTTATTTGGCCCAACCTGTTGCCTTGGCGAGCGGCAGTATTGTTGGTAAGAAAGAAGGATGGGTCGATGAGAATGTGTATCGACTACCGAGAAATTAACAAAGTGACTATCAAGAATAAATACCCGTTTTCACACATCGATGATTTATTTGATCAACTACAGAGGACACAGACTTTCTCAAAGATAGATTTATGATATGTATATCATCCGGTAAAGGTCAGAATTGGGGATGTTTCAAAGACATCATTCAGGACTTGGTATGGCCACTACAAATTTTTGGTTATGCCATTTGGACTGACAAATGCTCTTGCAGTGTTTATAGATTTGATGAACAAGGTCTTTCACCAATCTATGGACCAGTTTGTGGTGGTATTCATTGATGATATACTGGTGTATTCAAAGAGCTCAAAGAAGCATAAGGAACATCTGAGGATGGTACTTCAGGTGCTGAGGGAAAGGAAATTATATGCAAAACTCAAGAAGTGCGAGTTCTGGCTAGAGCAGGTTACCTCCTTTGGACATGTGGTATCCAAGGGTCGTATTTCAGTAGATCCAAGCAAGATTGAGGTAATAGTAGACTGGGTACGACTAAAAAATGTACAAGAAATTAGAAGTTTCCTGGGATTGGTTGGGTACTACCGCAAATTTGTTGATGGTTTTTCTAAATTGTCAGGTCCATTGACAAGGTTGACCAGGAAAGGGGTGAAGTTTGAATGGTCTGATGAATGTGAGCAGAGCTTCCAAGAGTTGAAGCAAAGGCTCATCACTGCACCAGTGTTGACGATTCCTTTAGGTGAAGAGGCTTTCATGATTTACAATGATGCAACGTATAAAGGAATCGATTGTGTTCTGATGCAGTAGGGGAAAGTGATGGTGTATGCCTTTCGACAGTTGAAAGAATATGAGAAGAACTACCCTACCCTTGATCAAGAGTTAGCAGTGGTGGTCTACACGCTGAAAATTTGGAAACATTATCTTTTTGGGGGTAGGTGTGAAATTTTCACTCATCATAAGTAAAAACTAAGGTGTAGTCTCAAGAGGGGGGGGGGGGAGGGGGGTGAATTGGGTAATTAAAATTTATTTTAAATATTTTTATGAATTCTTAACCTCTTTTAAATTCTTTCAAAGATTTCTTGACTTCTTGTTGATTTAGCAATCACTAAAAATTCAATTTTCTTTTATTCAATCCACAACCAAATAATCATTCAATCAATCAACCAAACCAATTATCTACAATATATTTGAATAAGATATAAGATTCAGCTTTCAACTTTTGCACCCCTATGTATATGAAATTTGATTCAAGCCCTCTAGTAATGAAATTTGTTTCTTAAATGCAAACCACAACTCAAATTTCCAACAACTCAAAATTTAAATAAATTCTTAGTTAATTTGTCTTTGGGTGTTAACTAATCAACGTACTCCCTTTGAGGTTTTCGCAAAGTATTGATCAACCAACATACTCCATTTCAGTTTCCGCAAGTCCCAAAAACAAAATAAACTTCAGCTTATTTAAAATCCAATCCACGTAGTTTTTGCGATTAAGAAATTAAAACATCCACGCAGTTTATATGTTTGCTGGAACTTAAAGAGAGTAAAGGAAAGAGAGTGACACCGGGTTTTTTTACGAGGTTTGGCTTATCTCCAGCCTACGTCCTCGCCTTAGGCAAACCACATAAGGATTCACTAAACCAGTTCCTTTCCAGGTGGAATAAAACTGTTGTACACTTCTTCAATAGGCTAGAGCACCGCCTCTCCAAGTGATACCCCACACTCGGTCACTCCTTCAATAGGCTAGAGCTGCACCTCTCCAAGTGATACCCCACACTTGGTCAATGAACCAACAACCTGGAATGGTCAAAGAAACAAGAAACAAGAGTTGTGTACAATAATGCTTTCACACAAAGCAGATTAGTACAATTTCAATTATTATGCACTTCAATATTCAAATATCAATATGAAATAGAATTGAAGTTCAAGTATAGAATTCACTAATTCCTTCTCTAGATGAGGATTAGCTGGTAAAGACCCGAGTAGGATGGATTTAGCACTTTGGATTATCTTAGGAAATTAGTTTTACAATGAGTAAGCAAGAGAAGATTTAAATTAGAGAACTCAAATGCTGATATTATGCTTGGGTGATTTGATTCCTTGGGTTAAAGGAGTATTTATAAACTGTTTAGCGTGAGTTTCCTTATTTCCCAAGTTAATTGGAGTGTCCACCATTTTTTTATAACGTTCACATTTGAAAACTAATTTTTAAAATTTTCCCATTGAAGTTCAAAATTTGAATTCTCGTGGGTTAGTCGGTTGGATAGGCAATTCGGTAAGTATTTTATACAGTGTCAATTAACTGGACAAGCGGCTGAGACCTTTTTTTCTGCTAGAAGTTAATTCCATTAAATTTTCAGTCGACTGGGCAGTTATTCAACTTGTTGTATTTTTCAGTCAGTTGAGAAGTTTCGGAGTATTCTGGTTAGTTGGCTAACTAGTCAATTTTTTCAAAACTTCAATTTTTTTATGATTTTAAACCTTTTGTTATTTGAAAAACTTAAATGTGACTTTTCAAAAACATTTTCAATGGTTTTAAAAAACTAGTCTCTAAGTGTTTGTTGCATCCTAATGAGCTTTAACATATTCCAAGAGATATCAAAAATATGAAGCACTTACATAAAGACTTCTTAGGACATTTGACACTCTAAGTGTTTGAGTCTTCATGCTTGTTTTTCTTTGAGTTCTCTTGCTTTGTTTCAAGCTTTGATATACTTTAAGCTCTTTAATATATCATATTCTTCAAGCTTTGATAAATCATTCTTATATCCATGCTTTAAGATTCATATGATTATCCTTCTTTGAAATATAAGCTTTCATGAATTCTTCTGAACACTTGACCTTGCTTTCTCATAGTTGAGTCTTAAAATGTCATTACTTAATCAAATATGTTAAATTCCACTTGTTTGTTAGCATCAAAATAGGATATTAAGCCTCATAAGGCCAACAATAAGAGTTTAAAGTACTTTTTTCACGTAGAAAAAACTAAACATGAGGTAGAGGAGATGGTTGAAACTGATTAAAGATTACAACTGCACCATCAGTTACCACCCGGGAAAGGCTAATGTGGTAGCTAATGCTTTGAACCAGAAATTAGTGGGAGCATTAGTTTCTGCAGTGGTGATACAATATCCGGTCTAGATGGATTTGGAGAAACTTGGGATAAAACTCGTAGAGGGTGATCATCAGGCATTTATTGGTAATCTGGTGCTGCAGCCGACTCTACAGGAAAGAATTAAAGTGGCTCGGATGAGTGATGCAGAGTTGGTGGAGCTTATAGAGAAGGTACAGGATGGTAAGGATGCAGATTTTAATATCTCAGATGATGGAATCTTGAGGTTCCGTATTAGGTTGTGTGTACCTGCCAACCCTGAGATTAAGAAAGTTATACTAGAAGAAGCGCATCAATCCTTGTATACGATACATCCTGGTAGCACTAAAATGTATAGGGATCTTTAGGACTCTTTTTGGTGGAACAATATGAAAAGAGAGTTTGTCGAGTTTGTAGCGTAGTGTTTGACATGCTAGAAGGTGAAAACTGAGCATCAGAGACTGGCAAAGTCATTGCAGCCGTTGTACATTCCTGAGTGGAAGTGGGAACATATAGCAATGGATTTTGTCACAGGATTACCATTGGCACTACATGGACAGGACACCATTTGGGTAATTGTAGATCGACTTTTGAAGACTGCCAATTTCCTGCCTACCAGAGTTAATTACTCCTTAAATAGACTGTCATAGTTGTATATATAGGAGATAGTTAGATTGCATTGTGTGCCAATGTCCATAGTTTTAGACCGAGACCCATGGTTCACATCTCATTTTTGGAGGAGTTTTCAAGGAGCCATAGATTCTCAATTGTCGTTTAGTACAGCATTTCATCCTCAAACAGATGGATAAATGGAGAAGATGAAACAGATTTTGGAGAATATGCTGCGTGCATGTGTACTAGACTTTGGAGGCAGTTGGATCAAGTTTTTTCCATTAGTTGAATTTTCATATAATAACAATTATCAGGCCAGTATTGGGATGGCAACATTTAAGGCATTATATGGAAGGAGATGCCGATCTCTATTGTACTGGGATGAAATTGGGAAACGACAGATATTGGGGTTAGAGCTGATACAACAGACTCAGGATAAAGTCAAACTCATCAAAGACAAGATCAGAACAGCACAGAGTCGGCAGAAGAGTTATACAAATACTCGACGATGAGAGTTAGAGTTTGACATTGGGGATCATGTGTTTCTGATGGTGGTGTTTCTTCTTAAGAATGAAAGCGTGATAAATGACAAATTTCAAGGACGAAATTTTATAAGGAGGGGAGAATATAGAGACCCAAAAAATTAAATTAATAAAAGTAATAAAAGAAAGAGAGAGGAAAAGAAAAGAAATGAATGAGAAGGAAAAAGGGAAAGAGAGCATCGGCAGGGGTTCGTCAACGAACCCAGAGTCTTCGTCGATGAATATCCCTATAGTTCTCATCGACGAAGTACATGTGTCTCGTTGACGAGAAGATACCGAGAGTTTAGAGAATTTCAGGAAATTTCAGGTTCGTCGACAAACTAGCCTCCTCGTCGATGAAGTCCCTTCATAGGTTTGTTGATGAATTACTTGAACTCGTCAAAGAATGTCGGCCTATAAAAGGAAAAACCCTAATTTTTTATGCATGATTCTCTCCTCTCTCTCTCTCTTCAATTCCGACTCCATTAAAGTCTCGATTAACGATCAGGAACCACCCTGAGGTTCCTTGAAAGATTCTCTGCAACTTAGGCGAAGCAAATTTTCAGTTTGGAGTTCCAGGGCATCATCCCAAAATCAGGGTAAGTAAGATATTTTAGGATTTAATGGGTTCTTTGGAGTATTTGAAACCTAAGAAGTATTAAATGAAAGTTGTTTTGAGAAATGAGTTGTTTAACTTGGGAAAATTGTAATTTTTAGGGTTTGAGTTACGAATGTCGATGAACGTATGTTTTAGGGTGTTAATGGACCTCTCAATAAGTTAGGTAAGGGGAATAAATTATAGCAGTCTTTTATGAAAATTATTAGTTGATAAATATAAGAAAATGGAAATAGGATATTTTAACTAAAATTATTATGATATGAGTATCAGATGAAAATTGTGTGGCATATAACTTATACTAAAATGTATTTGAAATTGAGTTAAATGGTTTACATTGAGAATAATAAGGCTATTAAATGTGTATTGAAATATGAGATTTGAAATGTGGAAAATGTTGAAAAGTGATATGTCCTGAAAAGTACCTTCTGATAAATGATGAAATATAAAATGTGGAAATGTTTAATTGAAAATGTTGAATGACGTGAAATGAGATATGTATACATTATTTTGAGAATAAAGTGTGTATGAACTGATGAAAATATCATTGAAATAATGAAATGAGTTGTTAATACTGAAAATGTGAATATTGCAATGTTAATGCTGCAATAAGAATGATGAAATGTGAATATTGATATGTAAATATGAGAATGTGAATATTGCAATGTGAATACTGCAATATGGATATTGAAATGTGAATATAAGAATGTGAATATTGCAGCATGAATATTGCAATATGAATGTGAAATTAGAATACCAGAAATGTGAAAGATTGCATTGTGAAGTACTGCAATTGTGATATCTAATGTGAAAATGGCAACCCTAATGGATGGATGTATTGTTGTAATGAGCATAGTAATGTTGCTAGTGGTGATTAAGTGCAACCACATGGACTCGTGGAACGTGTGGCGTGACAGTTCGAATGAGCTAGTGAGAAGGGTAGCTTTGCTCCCTAAGTCCAGATCAGGGTATATGGCCGGCCATTCGTACTACAGATGAGTATATGGCTTGTTCATTTTGATCTAACCGGGTAGACCAACCGCGATTAGGTCCAGCCTTCAGGCCACATAACCCTAACCATGGGGGGAAGCATGGCGTGGAATATGGAGAGTGACCTCGACCATGGGGTGAAGCATGGCGTAGAAAATATCCTCAAGGCAGCCATGAGTTATAGACGCGGATATATTGGTTACCGAGGACACTCATGAGCTAGATGTGAAATGGAAATGAAATGAAAATGAAATTGAAATGAAAATGGAAGTGAAAATGGAAATGAGAAATGATATTTCATGAGTTAATAATATAAATAATTAAAGCAAAGTATAATACTCCACTTGAGGGCTTACTGAGTAAGGTGAGTGCCCTGATGAGTATCAATTGTAGTTAAACTTAAGTTATTTGGAATTGGTGTATTCCCAAGAGGGGGCTGAATTGGGTATTTAAAATTTTCTTCCTAGGTTAATTCAAATTCCAGTAGCAGTATTACACAAGCCCAGGGTCTGTCTAAATATTTTTCAATCATTCACAATATTTAAATCACGTACACATTCACAATTAATTAGATCTAAGCATACATGTGCAGGAAATTAAAGTGCAGAAATTTAAGAGCAGACACAAGAAATGTTATCGGGGTTCAGCCAATACTGTCTACGTCCTTGCCTTAAGCTAATAAGTAAGAGGATTCCACTAAGGCTCACTTAACGGGTGGAGCGACACCTAATACAACACCTTAACATGATAGTGCACCTAGTTTTCCTAACTGGGTCAAAACCAATCCGAGACTATTCTAGTCTCTTTCTTCTGACCACCCGTCGAGAATATAACATGTTAATTCAGGTGTAATCCCAAGAGGGGGGTGAATTGGGTATTCTAAAAATCTTTAAGTTTATTTTACCTCTTAATCCCTATTTCAATATTTAACAAATTAATTGCAGGGACTTGAAATTAATTCAAATTATTATATCAATAAATTCTATTTTACCTAATTAATTATCAAGTGCATATAATATAAATCAACATACAACTATGCAAACACTGATAATAAAATACAAGCGGGAATTAGAAAGAGTAAGGGAAGAGAGAAGGCAAACACAATTTTTTACGAGGTTCAGCCAACCCGGCCTACGTCCTCACCTTGAGCAACCCACTCAAGGATTCCACTAAATTCCTGCTCCTTTAACCAGGACGGAGCATCCCTTACATCCGCTACTTACCAAAGGCGCAACTTCCTCCTCACCCGATTCACAACCCGAACCATGATTACAATATAGAATTTCAAATCTCCAAATAAACTCAATGTTGCTTCTAACAAAATTAGTGAGTACAATGAAAAACCTAACACATATCCATATGATAAAACTTGAAGCTCAGTATGTATGTAACGATGTAATCGTTATATGAATGAAATGCTTCACAAAATTTCCTTTTGATCAAATCTCCCAAAATAATTATATAAGTAAGTGCTTTGGAGAAGTTAGAATTTTAAATAATCTTTGGTTTAAAAGAATGTGACTATTCCACTTCAAATATTGAATCCAACCAAATGAACTCAATACAAATATGTAATTCAGTTTTTCTCCAACAATCTAGATCGATAAGTTTTATTCCAAATATCCAAAACACAATATGATCTTTGTATATGTATATGTATATATATATATATATATATATATATATATATATATATATTATGTGTTCCAAATGATCAAAGACCTAATATAATATTTTTTATAAAATATCACTCAATAATATATATATATATATATATATATATATATATATATATATAGTTATGAGCTATAAGGATATTTAATCAAGTGGTTTTGTAATATCGAAAATATTGAGTCTTTAAATGAATATACACTTGAATCAAAAATATTTAACCATTGGCAAAACTTTTCTCAAGTAGTGATCTTTTCAAAACAATCTATATGTATATAAGTACACTCAAGATCAATCTCTCAAATAATATTCAATGATAGATTTTGAGATGAAAAACTCTTTGAGAATAAGTAGTAACAAATATATCGATTTACCAAACCTTAATACCAAGTTGAATGCACAACAATCGGTAGAATGCCTTTTGAATATCAATGTAGTCTTAGCTCAGATTTGACGTATAAGCTTTGAAATCCCAAGCAAGAATTCAACAGTGTGTTCAATGCTCTCCCAAGTTATGCTAAATGTTCAATACACTCAATCTTATGCCAAAAGTTGGGGCACTAGGGTTTAGAGATTGATTATATAGGTAAACTTGGTTTTAGGATAAGTCCTAAACATTGGATCAACTTGATTAAAAAATAACTTGTGTATTCTCTCACTAAAGATTAGATTTTTAATCTTCCCACACGCTCAGACGATTAAGGAGTAGGGCTCAGAAGACTGATGTTTCTTAAAGCTTTGAAAAATTGAACTAGACACAGGGTCAGACGTCTGAAGTTGAGGTTCAGACTTCTGAAGTTGCGGGTTCAGAAGACTGAAGTTAAGGTTCAGTCTTCTGATGTGCTTTTGCTTGTTTCTATGTTTCTCCAATAAATCTTCAGATGATTGAACTTAATCTTCGGTCTTCTGAATAAATTCTTTAGACAACTGAGCTTAAACTTCAGTCTTCTGAAGTTGAATCTTCAGACGACTGAGCATACACTTTAGTCTTTTGAAGTTGACACTTCAGACTTCTGGGCAGGGACTTCAGTCTTCTGAATAGAACACTTTTTGGTTTTTTCATTTTAGTTTCAAAAATCTATTTTTCTCTCTTTCCTTGCTCTTTTATAAAATATTTTCTTGGGTTTGAAAAAAGGTCTCTAAGTCCATAATTATCCCCTAAAGATTTTCATGAGATGCATGAGTCCTAAGGTCAGACTAAGGTATATTTTGAGTTTTGAATTAAATCATATGAAATATGTAAATACATTCAATTCTAAATACCAATTCCCATGACGATCTTGAACTTGCCGCTTGCATCTTCATTCTTCTATTCTTTTAGTTCCATGGATTGTACCAAGATGTATATACTTTAATCTTTATGGCTTCCATGACTTTCTAGCCTTCCATGCATGCTAAATATCGTTCCTATTCACAATCTTAATGCACAGATCAAATACCAAGTGATTTGTCATTATCAAAATAGGATTTAACTCATAGAGTCAACAATCTTCATTTTTTTGATGATGACAAATACACGAGCAAAATATAGAATGGGTTACGCCTAACAAGGCTCCCCCTCAAATAATACACAAACAAATATGCAGCAATATGATTAGCCTTATGTTTTTGCTATAACCTTATATTCTTCTCTCCCTTTTGACATCAACAAAAAGGTATATAACAAAAATGTTCTAAAATAATTATATCTCATCTTTTAAAACAATATCCAACCTCTATATTTCAAAATTGTACTGTGAAATATGTCTCCCTGTGTTATTCAATGTACTTCTCCCCCTTGCAAACCAAACTACTTTTTTCTATTTTTGTTATAGTCCTCTATTCTTCTCCCCCTTTTTATTTATTTAAGCTCATACACATTGTAGATTATGCAATTTAAAAAAATATCTCTTCTCCTTTTTATCTCAAAAAAATTTCTCTCTCCCTTTAGTTCTCATAAAAAATGTACTCTAGTATATATCTCTCACTTTTTGGATCTTCAAAACGCATTGTGCTCTAGATTTTTTCTTTAAGTACATTTTGAAAAGAATTATAACTAGAAGGACTAACTATATAGATCCTAATTATATCAATGCATTTCAAAATAAGATCATATAGTTAACTCAAGGAATTTGTGGCAAAGCAATATATTTTTCATTTAAAGTATTCAATAGGATCATCATAATTGAGTGCATGCCATAGAAAGTTCACTGCACATCTAAGCAAAAGAAATATTGGTAAGCATAATAAGATAGGAAATAATTTCCAAATGCTCCCCCTACGAATTTGAATACTTGAGTAGATGAAATGAAATGTTTATTCTTATCAAAGATTAATTTCACTATTAGTTCAAATCCATATAAGCAAACAATGTAAAATATTTTAGACCAACTATAGCGATACTATGCTGCACATGAGTTCTTTATGCTCTTTCTCTAGGAATGGAGCTCAGCTCCCTTAAATATTTTCAAGCATGCAACAAGTTTAGTTCAGTGTAGAAAAAAAAATTCATGTGGTTAACATGTTGCATCAAATATGCACAAAAGAATGTACACATACCATTCATGATTTGATACCAGATGTAAATACAAAATATGATACTATATGTGCATATGTTTATGTTTCCGAGCCATAGTATTTTCAAGTTAATTTGCTTCCCTTCAGTTATGCACTTATCATTTTCTTATGTCTTTTCCTTGTAATCATTCTTCACCAGTTTAGCCGAGTGTTCTAAGATTTTGAATGATTTTTACTTGGTTTTACCTGCTTTAGCTTAGAGGACCAAAAAATCATAAACAATTCTACTCAGGGTCATAAGCTTATATTGTTTCTTTTCTTATGGATCTCAACGCATAGGTTTCCTAATCATTTGCATTATCATATAGATTGAAACCTATAGCATATAACTTAGCCATTTGACATATTCAAAATTTTCTAATAGATTTGACTTGAAGTTTGAGAGCTTGTGAAGTGATATTTTACAAATACTCTTAACAATTTAATTATCATCCAAGTTCAAAAGAATATTCATTGTGTGTGGATAATATTCAAAATATTTTTGTGTAAGTGAATATATCCAACTACTTAGACAACAGGCAATTTTGGAGAATATTCATTTTTGAATACTGCTCTTTAGGTATTTCTACTTATCCCATCATTGGATGGTACCTTATAAGTGTCTTCAATTTTAAGCAAGGGTACGAGCCTATAATGGATAAATCTTTACTGGATATGATCATGGTATGGTAAAGATTTCTTGTGGAGGAAATTGCTTAATCAAGATTAGGGTTTTTTACATTTTATGCACAAAGGGAATATTTATTAAAAATATCTTGATAGACCATTTGGATCCCTTAGAGAATTCCATTGATTTGATTATAACGAGATATATTTTTAATAAGCACTTGAAAGATACAGAGTTTATGATTTATCAGTGCTTGTGGCTAGAATGATGACTGATTTAACCATTTGAGACTCCAAGAATGAGTTTAGGATTAGATGATTTTTAATATATGATTTATTCCTAAGACTCAATCTTATGCAATGGACATAATCTGCTTAACTTAGGATTTTAATATTAAAGCATGTGTTAAGCAATAAGAATTATTCGTTAAACAGCAATGCTTTAATTCATTTGGAAGTGGATTTATTCTTCAATGTTATGATTTATGTTACTCATTGCAAGGATATAAGGTTCCTAATATTTTAACAGTTAATCTCTCAATCTTCACTTTGAATACATCAAGATTTGCATGTTATTCAATATTTTAACATTTTACCCAATCATTATGATATGAACACATTAGGTAGTTAGATTGGATATGTTGTTAAAAGAATCATATTAATTTAACTTTCTTGTAGGATTCTTAGTATAATAATAGTGTAGTAAATACACATACTAAGATTTTACATTTTAAGCATATACTATTCCCCAAGCCTATTAGTCATCACGACTCCTTTTTGTTTATGTGGCTGACTTCACTAAATTCTCAATCCTATAGTCTAAAGAGGAGTTTTTGGGGTTTGTTTGGTACTCATTTTTCTTTGACTTGCCAAACCTATCTGAGCTTCACACCTTTCCTTTTAAATGGACAATCAAATTTAATGCCTCCTTTATTTTTACATAATATGCAGGTGGTGTGAGCATACGGACCAGAGGAGGTACTAGCATAGAATTTTGAAGTTTTAACAAGATACCTCATGTATACGTTCTTTCTTCTCCTATTTTCAATTCCATTGTAACCTATACCTTCTTTGTCTAAGGTCATCTTTTGAGAATCTAAGAATTTGTCAAAATTTTCTTTTCCCATTGTAAATGTGTGGATGATCTTAGCTTGATCATCTAGCTTTCTTTCTAGGTCTTGAATTTTTAAATTCTTTAAGCCTTTGCAAACAACTTGTAATTTTACAAATTCATCAGTCATTTTGTTTGCTTTATATTCAAGCTCGGAAATTTTAAGATCTTTTGCATTATCACTCAAAATCTTGGATCTTAACTCTATAAGCTCTTTTGCCATCATATCATTCTTATTTTCTAATTTCATGATTTTCAATTTTTTTTTATTTTTTAACACCAATTTTTTATTCTAGATCTTTCAGTGATGCCTCATTTTTGGTTACTAATCTCTTAATTTCTAATTCCTTTTCAATCTTTTCTTTTTCCCAAGAAGTATGAGACTCTCGAAACTCTTCTAACTGTTTTGCTAAGTCTTTATTTTCACTTTCCAACATTATTTTCTTTTTATACATCTTTGTTAAAATTTTATAAGCTTTAGCAAATCCCTTTTGTAATTCCTTATAAGATGGGATGTTATCATTATCTGATTCATCATAATATTCACTACCAGAATTATCACAAGATGTATCACACTCATTGCATGAATCATTTTCAAAATTTGATTGAGAAGTAGAATGAGTAGAGTGTACCTCTTCATCAACTAATGCAACTAGGCCACATTTTTCTACTACTTGATCATTTGAGCATGAATCTTCCCAAGTAGTGGACTTCTTTCCTTTGGTCTCCCCAAATCTCCTATCAAGTTCTTCTTATATCTCCTTAGCACTTTGACATGGCTTGACTTCATGAAAAAACATTAGTATCTAAACCAAGCAATAGAATGTTCATAGCACCAAAATTTATTTGCATTAATTTCATGTCATTCTCATTCAGCTCATATTCAAATTTAGGGATTTCAACATTATCAATAATTTTCATAGGAACTAAGTTTCCTTGAGCAATTACTCTCCAAGTCCTCCAACCCATTGATTTGATAAAAATAGTCATTCTTATTTTCCACTCGGTGAAATTTTCACCATAAAACATTGGAGGTCTTGCAGAGATTTGTCTCACACCAAATGGGGATACACCAAAATAAGCCATCATGATCCTTTTATAGAAAACATTTAGGTCTATGTAACGAGGCTCTGATACCAAATGTTAATTCAGGTATAATCCCAAGAGGGGGGTGAATTGGGTATTTTAAAAATCTTTAAGTTTATTTTATCTCTTAATCTCTATTTCAATACTTAACAAATTAATTACAGGGATTTGAAATTAATTCAAATTATTACCTCAATAAATTCTATTTTATCCAATTAATTATCAAGTGCGTAAAATATAAATCAACATACGACCATGCAAATGCTAATAATGAAATGCAAGCAGGAATTAAAAAGAGTAAGGGAAGAAAGAAGGCAAACACAATTTTTACGAGGTTCAACCAACCCGATATACGTCCTCGCCTTGAGCAACCCACTAAAGGATTTCACTAAATCCATGCTCCTTTAACCAGGATGGAGCTTCCCTTACATCCACTGCTTACAAGAGGCATAGCTTCCTCCTCACCCAATTCACAACCCCGACTGTGATTACAATATAAAATTTTAAATCTGCAAAACAACTCAATGTTGTTTCTAACAAAACTAGTGAGTACAATGGAAAACCTAACACATATCCATATGATAAAACTTGAAGCTCAGTATGTATGTAACGATGTAATCGTTATATGAATGATATGCTTCACAAAATTTCCCTTTGATCAAAACTCCCATAATAATTATATAAGTAAGTGCTTTGGAGAAGTTAGGATTTTAAATAATCTTTGGTTTAAAAGAATATGATTGTTCTACTTCAAATATTGAATCCAACCAAATGAGCTCAAGACAAATATGTAATTCAGTTTTTCTCCAACAATCTAGATCGATAAGTTTTATTCCAAATATCCAAAACATAATATGATCTTTGTATATGTATATGCATATGTATATATATCTGTGTGTGTGTGTGTGTGTGTGTGTGTTATGTGTTCCAAAGATCAAAGACCTAATATAATATTTTTTAGAAAATATCTCTCAATAATATATATATATAGTTATGAGCTATAAGGATATTTAATCAAGTGGTTTTATAACATCGAAAATATCGAGTCTTTAAATGAATACATACTTGAATCAAAAATATTTAACCATTGGCAAAACTTTTCTCAAGTAGTGATTTTTCAAAACAACTTATATGCATATAAGTACACTCAAGATCAATCTCTCAAATAATATTCAATGATAGATTTTGAGATGAAAAACTCTTCGAGAATAAGCAGTAACAAACAAATTGATTTACCAAACCTCAATACCAAGTTGAATGCACAACAATCGCTAGAATGCCTTCTGAAGATCAATGTAGCCTTAGCTTAGATTTGATGTATAAGCTTTGAAATCCCAAGTAAGAATTCGGTAGTGTGTTCAATGCTCTCCTAAGTTGTGCTAAACGTTTAATACACTCAATCTTATGCCAAAAGTTGGGGCACTAGGGTTTAAAGGTTGATTACATAGGTAAACTTGGTCTTAGGATAACTCCTAACTGTTGGATCAACTTGATTAAAAATTAACTCGCGTGTTCTCTCACTAAAGATTAAATTTTTAATCTTCTTGCAGGTTCAGACGACTGAGGAGTAGGGCTCAGATGACTAAAGTTCCTTAAAGCTTCGAAAAATTGAACTGGACACAGGGTCAGACGTCTGAAGTTGGGGTTTAGACTTCTGAAGTTGTGGGTTCAGATGGTAGAAGTCAAGGTTCAGTCTTCTAATGTGCTTCTACCTGTTTTTGTGTTTTTCCAATAAATTTTCAAACAACTGAACTTAATCTTCAGTCTTCTAAAAAAATTCTTCAAACTACTGAACTTAAATTTCAGTCTTTTAAAGTTGAATCTTCAGATGACTAAGCGTACACTTCAGTCTTCTGAAGTTGACACTTCATATTTCTGGGCAGGGACTTCAGTCTTCTAAATAGAACACTTTCTGGTTTTTTCATTTTAGTTTAAAAAATCTGTTTTACACTCTTTCTTTGCTCTTTTATAAAATATTTTCCGGGGTTATAAAAAAGGTCTCTAAGTCCATAAATATATCTGAAATATTTTCATAAGATGCAGGAGTCCTAAGGTCAGCTAAGGTATATTTTGAGTTTCGAATTAAATCATGTGAAATATGTAAGTACATTCAGTTCTAAATACCCATTCCCATGACGATCTTAAACTTGCCGTTTGCATCTTCATTCTTCTACCCTTTTAGTTCCATAGATTGTGCCAAAATGTATATACTTTAATCTTCATGACTTTCTAGTCTTCCGTGCAAGCTAAATATTGTTTCTGTTCACAATCTCAATGCACAAATCAAATACCAAGTGATTTGTCAATATCAAAATAGGATTGAACTTATAGAGTCAACATAACAGATAATAAAATAAATTTTTGCGTATAAACAAATGTGCTTCTAATACAAGCAAATGTGTACAACAATAAGCTCAAAAATACACTCACGTATGATATGAATTAAAGCTCAATATGAGAATGTGTATTTTTCACTAACAACTATTTCTCAGTAAAGATTGAGTGTGAAAAATGATTTTCTTACCGACAACAGTAAGAGACCTTCCAAGTAAAGATATTAAAATAAGAACATGCTCAAGGTACTCTTCTCAATATGTCAAGAGGTTTCCCAAAAAACTAGTTTTTCAAATAAAACTTAGGGGAACTAGGATTCTTACTCAAAAATAATTATGAGCCTTTGAAGTCTTGCAATATGTGTGCAAGATTCACAAGCAATAAACAAGTTTTCTTCAAAGATATATATCAATGAATATATATGAAGAAAACTTTGATTTACTCTCAAAAATAAGATTTGAAAGAATAAACAAGATATGAGAGTAAACAATATGATTTGTAAAAACAAATGCTCAAGATAAATAAAATGATCTCTTTAAAATATATTTTTTCAAAGTAATAATAAAGAGAGGATAAAAAATGAGCATAAAAATTTGAGAGAATTTTTCTTAATGATTTTGCTAATAGGCCCATAATTAAGACAAATGAAGGGGTATATATAGACTTGGGGAAAAATATGACCGTTGGGGATACGAAAGTCATTTTAGAAAAAGATTAATGATGTTTAACTAAAATTAACCTCATTAACCTGCGGTAAAAAATTAACCAACCCGAGAGGTTCGATCGACCATATTCAAGGTTCGGTCGACCAGGTTACTCAGTTCGATCGATCAGGGTATTTTTGAACTAAGGTGTTGGTCGACCATACTTGAGGCAATTTTGGAACCTCCAAGGTTTGATCGACCAGGCTAAGTTCGGTTGACCGAATTTGGATGTTTGGTCAACCAAACCATTTTTCAACTTCAAGTTTGGTCGAGTAGGGTGTTGGGATTTCCCCACGTGCTAGTTCAATCGACCAGGGCGTTGATGTTCATTTCAAACTTGGTCGACTAAATGGTCAACTGTTTGACCCTGGGGAGGTTCGATCGACCAAAGTCGCTTTGTATGTTAGGGTTCAGTTGACCGAACACACTAACTTTGTGCATTCAAGTCCTAACCTCATTTGAAGTCACCCCTATTCACATAGTTACTAAATCTAATATATAGGGAGCTTTTTCATGCGATGTTTTGGGACCTATGGTCAGTCTAAGGTTTTTGAGCTAACCCTAAAAATCTGGTGTCGGTCAATCACCCTACGGTCATTTGGTTTCCTATGGTCAATATACGGTCATGTTGAGCTTATCATTCGCATCATGCATGTCATGCATTATTACAGATCAAATATAAAGCAAAAGATATTGTCTTCCATTTTCCCTTTCCTTATGTGTGTTGAAATTTAAGGCTAATCACATACTAAATACACACATAAGATACTGGTGTTTCATCGGCATCAAAATAGAGATCGGACTCAAAAAGCCAACAGGTAGGTCATTCATACTACAGACGAGTATATGGTTTGTTTATTTTGATCTAACCGATAGGCCAACCGCGATTAGGTCCAGGCTTCGCCCCATACAACCCTGACCATGGGGGGAAGCATGGCATCGAATATGGAGAGTGACCACGACCATGGGGTGAAGTATGACGTGAAAAATATCCTTAGGGTAGCCATGAGTTACAGAAACGGATGTATTGGTTACCGAGGACACTCATGAGCTAGATATGAAATGGAAATGAAGTGAAAATGGAATGGAAATGAAATGAAAATGGAAATGGAAATAAGAAATGTTATTGCATGAGTTAATAATATAAATAATTAAAACGAAGTAAAACACTCCGCCTGAGGGATTATTGAGTAAGGTGAGTGCCCTGATGAGTATCAATTGTAGCCGAACCTGAGTTATTTGCGTAAGGATACAAACGATATTAGAGCAGAGGAGAGCTACATGTATGGGCGTATATTCTCCACTATTCTCGGGAACTTCACTGGTAAACATGGGTGGCATGGGAATGAATTTGGAAATAGAATTAAATGCTTATGAAAGCTTGTGTTTTATATTTATATGATTATGAGTATAAATGGTATATTTTATCAAAAGATATTATCACTTAATTGAATATATTTTATGATATAATAAAATTCATACTACCACACACTATAAATAATTTATTCCGTTTTACTGAAATGTGTCTTACGCAATCATTTAAATATTTCAGGAAACCGAGATAGACCACGTGATAGAGATCCAAAATAGAGGGGAGCTGATACCCTGCGTAGATAGGGTGAGTGTTCTGAGTTAGGGATGGAGGATTCCCCTAGAGCATTTTGTGTTTCTTTTTGGGAATGTATTAGACATGTATTTATGGATGAATTAGTACTATGGTATGTGTATTCGCTGTAGTATGTATATATATAATGATTTCCACTGTTAGGTTTGCGTATATGAGAATGATTGTGTACCCGGTACCCACTTCGGGTCAGGTTATGTATAAATGGTATTAGAAGTGTTGACGTAGCCGATATGTGACTAATATGTTTTATTTATATTGAAAAAAAATGGTATGAAAAATAAGGGCGTCACACTAGCCTCCTTTTTGAGTCGATCCTCATCGCGTGAAAATATTATTCCATGTCGAATAAGATGTTCTCCAACTCCTAAGCATCACAAGAACCCCTATATGCTTGGAGTTCTAGCACTTTTGTTCTTCCATACTCGATTCTCATATAGCTGGAATTTCCCATAACATGAAACCATAAATTTCATCTTGGCATTCAAATCACTTATCTAGATCTATAATGCTTCTATTGCTGCATGGAAGTCCTCTAACATCTTCACCCTGGAACCCTAATGATGTTTTTGCGATCCCTTCAATGCATCAACATGGTTAGTAAGTTTGACCATCTCCATGGTCATATTATTGGCTATTTCAACATGTGCCTTTAGTGCTTCAATTCTCTTGGTATTAGTTGGTATAGTCTCTTACCAACTCTTCACATAATCCTACAAATATGAAGACAAGAAAATTCCTTTAGCAATTAACTAACCTTAAACGTACCAACTATCATAGGCTAAATATTTCACACCTTGTGAGGATCATGCAACACTAGTTAAGGACTCTTCCTTAATTAGTTAGCCAAGGTATACCACGGTATACTACATGAACACATTACTAAGCAATTTATGTAAGCTGCAAATGACAATCATATAGTAAAAATTCAAAGAATGTATTCTTTAACACCTCTGTAGGCAACATGTGTTTAGTAAGGGAGACAAGTAGGTTAAACTTGTTTACAAATATAGTGAGTTGTACAATGATTAATGAAGGATCACCATCCCCTAAAATGTTTTCTCTGCTATTTTGTCTCTGACATTAGGAAACATAAAACTAATCGAGAAATCATACTCTTATTTTATATATTTATTACTCAACTTCATCTTGAGGGAAAAAAAAAAAGTGGTAATGTCATATCTTAAAAGTTGCTTGAACATAAACCGAGCCAACTCGAGCTAGAGTTTTAAAAATACTCCGTTAGTCAAGTTTTAAATTATTAAAATAATGACTCGATAAAATATAAGTCAAGTTTCAAGTATCCCTTTTTCCATATTGAGCAGAGAGTTAAAGTTCTGCAACATACTAATTCAACTAGACTTAACTAGAGTACGCTTTTAATTCAAAAATAAGATAAATAAAGTCAATTCCGCTGTTCAAATATCAAGTGATGATAAACACACAAAGTGTAGTAATGAGCAAGACCACATAAGAGTGGGACGTTGCAATGCGCGCAGGCGGACACGTAAACGTGGTGATGACGGAAGGCGTGATGGAATGGTTGAGTAAGAGTGCAATCACGGAGAGTGGGAATTAGGGATTGTGTATGAATATGGAAAGAAAAATTTTGGATGCTTATTCAGATGTAGCACCCCCTCCCCTCCCCTCCCCCAAAATCTTAATTCACCACAAACCCCCAGCTGGTTATTGCAGCAGTTCCCCTGCCCCTTTCATTCACCAATGGTGGACCCTCACCTCTCTCTCTCTCTCTCTCTCTCTCTCTCTCTCGATATTATATTTTATATATATATATATATATATATATATAATTTTCATATGTGTTGAAGTGTAGGACAGAAAGCTGAGGACTTTATATAAAGGTGGGTGGGGGTTGTGGGGCTTTCAATTGGGTCCTTTAGAATTAAGTTGCAGCATACTATTGGAGGTGAAGCATAGCAGCTGGGTGGCTGGTTGGCTGTAGTGGGAATTAGCTTGTGTTAATTAGTGGGTGGTAAGCTAGCTAGCTAGTGATCACCGATGGGCAGACAGCCTTGCTGTGACAAGCTCGGGGTGAAGAAGGGCCCGTGGACGGCCGAGGAAGACAAGAAGCTCATCAACTTCATCCTCACCAATGGCCAGTGCTGCTGGCGGGCTGTCCCCAAGCTCGCCGGCCTCCGCCGCTGCGGCAAGAGTTGCCGCCTTCGCTGGACCAACTACCTGCGCCCTGATCTCAAGCGTGGCCTCCTTACCGATGCCGAGGAGCAGCTGGTTATTGATCTCCATGCCCGCCTCGGCAATAGGTACTCCAATACATATTTCTTGGTATTCCATGTGTGCATGAAGGAAATTCTGGTCCTATATAAAATAATTTAAGCGGTAACTTTGAAAAAAGTTCTTTGTGGATTAAAGTAGAGTTGAGCAGTGTCATCATTACACTGTTTTGCATCAAAAGGACACCCAAGCACAAGAGTATTAACCTCTCCTAACTAAGCTTAAATTTCCTATCCTCAAAACAGTGTAATTTTGTCCTTCAGGCCAAAACGATTTCTTCATATAGCATTTGTGTTACAAAATTACAAATTGATCAAGCTATAATTTTTTTTTTTTACACTCAAACATTGAGAAGATGTAAATTAAAGGATATTTAATTGTTTTAGGAATGAGCTGCTATCCTCTTATAGCACCAACTTTAAGCCTTAATGGGAGGGAGGCATGAGTATTTAAAGGAAGATATTTTTTATTTTATATTTTTTTGGGTTGATTAGATGGTTGATAGACTCTTAATTTACATAATGAAAATAACCTACTTCTCATCCTATAATTTTCACTCTTTAGCCTAAGATTTGAAACTAATGCCTCAAGCTCAAATTAATAGGCTTTTTCTTTTTTCGAAATGAAAAAGAGAGGGTAGCATTTAAATTAATGCACTTAATTAAGAATTAATCTATTGGTTTTTTACAAGTGACACAAGTTCTCCAAATGGTCCTTAATTTTCTAAAGGCACGTTTGATCGCAATCATGCTTAGTTAATGATAACCTGGAACATGTTTTAATTGTTTTTAAATCAACCCTAGTCATAAAATGTAGGCAAGACATCATTTGCAAAAGCAGCCCAAGAAAGTCAACCCAACGGGAAAGTCTAGCTAAATGTATACGTATAAGGCCTTTTATATACATATATAGTATTTTATTAAGTAGAACTCTAAGCATAACATTAAGGTAAGATTGAGCAGATCTCTGGCTGGCCCATAAATAGACCAGTAAACCCCAGGCTGGACCCATCCTATCAGGATTAAGAGTTAAATAATATTGAAATTATTATTATTTTTTTTTTAATCCAAATGGCGTTTTTAGTGCACCCAAAAAGTTAAAAAATATATAATAATAATTTTTAAAAAGAAAAAAAGATTGAATAAGGACTGATCTAGTGTGACCGTTGAGCTACCGCGATGTTGGCCTCTGGACTCCTTAAGCTGTAGCTAGGCTTCTGATGGAGGTACATCACATCATCAATGGCATGCTTGTTCCATATATAAGCTCCAAGTACTTGTTCCATAAGCTGAAACAATGTGTTGGCTTCAGCAGTAAGCTAACTTAATCTTCAAATGCTAATTAAATTAATCTTTACAACTAATTAAGCATACCTTGAACTTAACTTTTGTAATTAGAAAAACTTACCTGAACACGCACGTATTAATTTATCATGTACAAGCATTAAAAAAATAATCGAGTTGGTGATTTTTTTGAACTAATCAAGCACTGGGAGTTGAAACTTGTAGCTTTGATTCTATTTTTCCCATGGCTATTGTCTGGAGCTGAGGTCTTCTTTTAAAAATCTACCTAGGGATCATTTCGAATCATTAGTATATATGCTTTTTTTAAAAATATATATTTATATAATAGAAATATATGCATTCCAGCTCAAAGGAATAATAATTCAAAAAAGGGCAGTTAGTATGGTGATTTTTTTGTAGTTTAATTTGCTTTTTCATGATCAGGTGGTCCAAGATCGCAGCAAGACTACCAGGAAGGACCGATAATGAGATTAAGAACCACTGGAACACCCACATCAAGAAAAAGCTTCTCAAGATGGGAATCGATCCAACCACTCACGAACCCTTAAACAAATCGCCCGTCTCCAAAGAAACATCTTCCCAAACAGACCCTCACCTGCCGGAATCCACCGCCCATTCCCTTCAACCGACCCAAACCGCCGGCATCGCCGTCAACTCCGACGACACCTCCAGCTCGCCGGCCGAAAATTGCTCCGGCGACGAGTCCCTATTGGAAACCAGCAAGTCCAACGACGACCCACTTATGGGTTGTCTTTGGGACGACGAAATGCCCTTGTCTGACGCGCCGTGGAAGTTACCGGCCGCCGGCGACGGCTACGATAATAGCGTTGGCCTGCCATCATGGGAGGAGAGCTGTGCGTGGTTAGTGGATTGTGAGGATTTTGGAATTCAAGATTTTGGTTTCGATTGTTTCAATGAGATCGAAGTCAATACATTGAACACGTTAGAGATGGGAGACAAGCACTAGCAGACAGAGAAAAGAGGAAGAATCGCCGAGAAGTACGTACGTACGTATATAAAGTATTTATTAAGAAGAAAAAGAAGTATTTTAGGATTAGTAGCGCGCATGCATGTTACGAAATTAAGCACCATGTTTGCATGGTTGGCCTAAAAATTATTAGATTGTGTATGGAAGGATGGATATTCGAGATTTGGATTTAAATTTGTATAGATTTGGATAAAATACAATATGTTTTGTATTGTATATTATTCATATTTATACAAATTTAAAAACCAAACTTGAAATTCAAACTTTTATCACAGAGTTAGTTGTTTTTTAATTAGGATTTATATAATTGATATTCTGTATGTATTGTGTTACAGACAAATAGTATTACGATTGTTGAATTGAAACCTCAAGTCTAAGCAGAGGTTTCTCAACAGCTAAATCAAGAAAATATTGAAGCATTACAAGGTGATCGAAAAGACGGTTCCTTTGAAAATGTTGTAACTATTTGTACTTGTTTAGCAAAGAGATAGAGACACACGGGCACCTTCAAAGTGTTGGAGGATCATGTGAATATGATGAAACCTTTGTATATAATGTATTTATCTTGGAAATAAAGAAAAAAAAAAAAAGCTCTTTAATTTATTGTAATTTAAAAAAAAAAAACATTATTCTTGTGTTGATGAGAGACATTTGATTTGAATGTATATCAATTTAGAAAAAATTTAATGCAAAATTGTAACGAGTTTTATCCACATTCACAAATTTAAATTTAAGGTTCAAAGTTAATATTTCCAAACAACAATACATCTGCCTATGTAAGAACCCGACCCGCGATATATGGAATAAATAAATAAGAAAAGGGTAAAACAGTAAATTGAGCAGACTTCGTCGATGAAGCCAAAATTCTTCGACGAATGCCCTTCTATTGCTCGGCGATGAAATGTAGAGGCTCGTCGACGAGGCCACCGCTACGTCGACGAACTCCCTTTGTTGACTCATCGACGAAGACGCCGCCTAGTCGACGAGGTTGGCCGAGTCAAAGGTGCTATAAATATCTTTCTTGTTGCTTAGAAGCTAAGATATCTAAATTCTTTCCCTCCCTCTTTAAGAACTCGAAAGTCCACTTTCTTTCTCTAGATTTCTCCGCCGTTCGTAGTTGGAATCGATGATTCGACTTTACTATGAGGATCTGAGAAGGATTCTCTTCGAGATTTTGTGGAACGAATCTTCGTTTTGGACATTTTCGGGTTTTGACCCAAAATCGAGGTAAGGCTCAATTTTCATTCCTGTTTGGTAGATTTGTAGAGAATGGAATTGTAAGTTTGTTTTGTACTATGATTTATAGGTTTTGGGAACTCTATTAGTTGTTTAGGAGCCGTAGAGTTTGGATTTGGATTTTTAGGGAAAGGTAAGGAGATTCTGTTTATATCGGTTATTTTTGAAATCAGATTCGGTAGAACTGTGGTTAACGGTCTTGTGTGTGTTTTGGCTACACATTTGGGGAAATCTAACGGGTGAAAATTACGGGATTTTCATGTTATAGTTTTGGGAAAAAGGGGGCATTGAGTTGCATCTCTAATTTCGTTGGAAAATCGTGGATATACTGTGTTATATATATGTGTTATGGAGATGGTCGTACCTTGACTTATTTAAACTGTATATTTGGAAAATCATGATTTTTAGATTACCAAATAGGTGTGGAATGAATTGTTATATGAACGTGCATGAGTTGTGATTTGCTAAAATGAGATATAAGAACGGGGTTCCGAATTGTTCGAGGTTTTGAAAGAGTGTCTGGCTCTATATTTGAGGGTGTGAAATACCACTTGCCAATGGCAAGAGTGTCCTACTCTATATCCGAGGGCGTGAAATAACGCCTTTTACCGGCTGATCACCGAAGGATGTGGATCCACCA
This sequence comes from Malania oleifera, assembly GCF_029873635.1. Classification (NCBI taxonomy): domain Eukaryota; kingdom Viridiplantae; phylum Streptophyta; class Magnoliopsida; order Santalales; family Ximeniaceae; genus Malania; species Malania oleifera. Next base: position 64,281,409 of record NC_080425.1, read on the forward strand.
GTTGTACCGATACGATGCCATGGAAGTCTGGGGCTACACCATATGCCACGGACATCGTGTAAAGTGGACTGGCTTTGTTCCAAAGGGTGTGATGACACCGTGTTACTTGATCATGTGTGTGTGGGTTTTGAGAACTATACTAGAACTGTTTTGTAAAAATACTGAAACTGTAATTGAATTGTGTATGCTTTATGTCATGATAACACTCATATGTCACACACCAATATAATCTGATTCTTCCTTACTAAGAGGTGTCTCACCCTTATCATACGTATATGTTTTCAGGTCCTTCAAGTAACCAGAACTAGCGTCCTTGTGTTGGGAGCGTATTGGTCGATGCTGCGTGAAGTGCTTGTGTAAGTACTAGGACTGTAACAGGATTGTCATTTTAGGATATTTACTGGCACCCTGGGTTATGCTTTGTATTATGGAGCTTAGACTCTATCTGTATAGACTCTGGTATGGTACAATTCTTATATAGAAAAAGTATTTTTTTTTTTTTTTGCATATACGTCATGTATGTGAATGTGTACAAGGTGTACAGGAACCCCACGGGGTCAGACCCTTATTCATTGTTGTATCATTGGTTTTTTGTACGATACAGGGACAGGTTAGGTTACTACATCACACCCTTCCCATTTTCGGGTTCGGGGTGTGACATCTTGGTATCAAAGCTAACCAGGTTGTTAGGTCTTATAGACTTGGTTTGGCGTAGTTATGTTTACATACTAGAGTATAGGATGTAGGAAATGGGTAGAGTAGGTCGAGGGTTGTTTTGTTGTTAGACAGGGACTCGTTTGCAGTGTTCTGTGTTTTTCCTAGAATGACAATTTCAGTAAAATCATGGTAAATCGTTGATGCTTTTTGTGTCAATGTGATACGACAAACCTGGACTCGTGAGTTTGGTAGTTAGCATGATTAGATGTCAATGATTGCGTAAACTGTATATGACGTAGGAATTCTAACTGATTTCTATTTTATTCTTATAATGGAGCCCAAGGATAACAACTTGAATAGTGGCTCTAGGGAGACTGCGAGAGATGAGTCTCCTTTTGTGCCTCGAGGGTTGATGAGACAGGTTATGCGGGAAATCGGGCGGAGTGTTAGGAGACATGAACATTCTCCTACTGCTGTGCGGTGTACCATCGAGAGGTTCACACGTATGCACCCTCCGACGTTCTCAGGAGGACCTGATCCGATGATATAAGTAAAGAGTTCTTTACACTACGTTCCAACTGTTTCGGAAGGCGAGGCGGTGGTGGACTGCGGTGAGTCTGCTGGAGAGGTAGGGAGTCGGTCCTACAGAGATGACATGGAGCCAATTCAAGGAAGTGTTCTTTGAGAGATACTTCTCGGCCTCCACACGCGATGCTAAGGCGGATGAGTTTTTTGCTCTAATACAGGGAGATATGATGGTGCAGGGGTATGCTACTCGATATATAGAGCTATCCTGTTTTGCGTCGTGCTTGATCTCGAATGAGTATGAGAAGGCTCAGAGGTTTGAGAAGGGCCTAAGGAAAGACATCCGCAGATTAGTGGGTATGCTGGAGATCCGTGAGTTTTCAATTTTGGTGGATAAGGCCAATGTGATCGAGACCGGCATCTAGGAAGATGAGGTGGTTCAGGTACCAAAGAAGAGGCTCGTGCCATCAGGTTCTAGCTAGCGATCATTAAAGAAAAAGAACAAGGGCTCAGGTTACCGTCAGATTACTGAGCGTCAAACTTCTCTAGTGAATAAGTCGCGGTATCGTTGTATCAGGTGCCATAGATGGCATGATGGTGAATATCAGTCGTTTGGGGGTAGCTACTACAACTTTGGCCAGTCAGGTCACATAGCTTGGTATTTTCAAGTACCGAAGAGAGATACACCTGCATCTAGTGTAAATCAGAGTAGCCATCAGATGCCTCGGGGAACCATTCAGGCCAACGCAGCACTGATGAGGGTATATTCTCTTACTCTAGCGAATGCTGATCGTGTAGGGAATGTAGTGATAGGTACTTTTTTGTTGCTTTCAAATAGAGTTGTTGTCTTTTTTGATTCAGTGGCAACCCATTCTTTTGTATCTATGAACTTTGTAAAGCTGTGTGGAGTAGAGACCCAAGTTATGAATAGGGGCTATTTGTAGCTACACCATCTAGGAGTGTAACGTCTTATAGGAGGATGTTAAAAAGCTGCCTTGTGGAAATTCAGGGAAAGCTGCTACCGGCGAATCTTGTGGTATACGACATGTTTGGGTTTGATGTCGTATTGGGGATGGATTGATTATCCTCCAATTATGTGGTGATCGACTGTATGGGAAGGTAGTAGTGTTCAGACCTCATTGGGAGCAGGAGTATGAGTTTATAGGATCATATGTGCGTTCGACACCACAGATTCTATCGGCATTACAGGCAAAAAGGTTACTCTTAGACGGATGTTAGGGGTACCTAGCTTGCGTAAGGGAACCACCGTAGGATGAGTTGAAGCTTAAGGATATTTGAGTGGTTAACAAGTTACAGGATGTGTTTCCCAAAGACTTACCCGGTTTACCTCTAGATCGTGAGGTGGAGTTTGCGACAGATTTGCTGTCAGAAAAAGCACCGATTTCTAAAGCTCCTTATCGAATGGCTCCACCAGAACTCTAGGAGTTGAAGGAGAAGTTGCAGGAATTACTGGATAAGGGCTTTATCCGGCCTAGTGCTTCGCCTTAGGGAGCTCTAATTTTGTTGGTGAAGAAGAAGGACGGGTCGATGCGCATATGCATTGATTACTATGAGATCAACAAGGTGATTGTGAAAAATCATTACCCGTTGCCGCATATTGATGATCTCTTTGACCAGCTATAGGGGACGCAAGTCTTTTCAAAGATCGACCTACGATCAGGGTATCATCAGGTGAGGGTTAGATCTGAGGATGTTGCGAAGACTACTTTCCGAACCAGATACAGCCACTCGAGTTCTCAGTCATACCTTTTGGGTTAACGAATACTCTAGTAGTGTTCATGGATCTGATGAACAAGATTTTATATGAGTACCTGGATTAGTTTTTAGTGGTGTTTATCGATGACATAGTATACTCGAGGAGTCCGGAAGAGCATGAAAACCATCTGAGGTTGGTGCTACATATTCTGCGAGAGAGGAAGTTGTATGCCAAGTTGAAGAAATATGAGTTCTAGTTGAATCAGGTTGCATTTTTAGGCCATGTGGTGTCTAAGGGTGGTATCTCAGTTGATCTTAGCAAAATTGAAGTTGTGGTCGACTGGGTGAGACCAAAGAGTGTGCAGGAGGTTTAGAGTTTCTTAAGACTGGCGGGTTATTATTTTCGGTTCGTGGAGGGATTCTCTAAGTTGTCTCGGCCTCTTACACGATTGACCAAGAAGGGGGTGAAGTTTGATTGGACCAATGATTGCGAGTAGTGTTTTCAAGAATTGAAGCAACGACTGGTTACTGCTCCAGTCTTGACCATTCCTTCTGGGGATGACGAATTTGTAATCTATAGCGACGCATCTATGAAGGATTTAGGATGTGTGCTTATGCAACAGGGTAAGGTAATAGCTTATGCTTCTTGGCAACTCAAGGAATACGAGAAGAATTACCCTACGCATGATCTGAAATTGGCTGTTGTAGTTTATGTACTAAAGATCTGACAACATTGCCTGTATGGTGTTCAGTGTAAGATTTTCACTAACCACAAAAGCCTTAGGTACTTTTTCACGTAGAAGGAGTTGAACATGAGGCAGATATGGTGGCTTGAGCTAATCAAAGACTATGATTGCACCATCATTTATCACCCGGGGAAAGCTAACGCGGTAGCTGATGCGCTGAGTCAAAAGTCGGAACATGCGGCAATATCTGTAGTCGTAGCTCAGCATCATATCAGACAGGATCTGGAAAGCCTTGGTATAGAAGTGGTGGCCGAGGATCATCAGGCCTTCATTGCTAGCTTGGTGATCCAGCCGACTTTGTTTGAGCATATTAAAGTCACGCAGGCTAGCAATGCGGAGTTAGTTGAGATGGTGGAGAAAGTGCAACAGGAATTGGCTATGGATTTTAACATCTCTAAGGGAGGTGTGTTGAGGTTTGGAACTAGACTGTGTGTTTCAAATGACAACGAGATTAGAAGGACGATTCTGGAGGAAGCACATCGTTCTTTGTATTCAGTACATCCAGGTAGCACAAAGATGTATCAGGATTTGCGCAAGACCTTCTGGTGGAGTGGTATAAAAAGGGAGATTGGTCAGTTCGTGGAGCAGCGTTTGATGTGTCAGCAGCTGAAAGATGAACATCAGAGGCCGAGAGGGCCGTTACAGCCCTTAGCTATTCCAGAATGGAAATGGGAGCACATTTCCATGGACTTTGTGACTGGATTACCACCAGCGCTTCACGGGTAAAATGTCATTTGGGTGATCATGGAAAGGTTGACGAAATCTGCTCACTTTATACTGATGACGATTAGCTACTCCTTAAGTAGGCTAGCATACTTGCACGTGCATAAGATAGTTAGAATGAATGCATGGGGTACCGGTGTCCATTGTGTCAAATTGAGACCTGAGGTTTATCTCTCATTTATAGAAGAGCTTACTAAAGCACTGGGGACAAAGCTTACTTTCAGTACAGCGTTCCTCCCCCAGACTAATGGACAGTCAGAGAGAACAATACAGATCTTGGAGGATATGTTACGGGCGTGCATGTTAGACTTTGGTGGTGGTTGGTCGCAATTTATGCCACTAATATAGTTTGCCTATAATAATATCTTCCAGACTAGTATTGGGATGGCACCGTTCGAGCCTCTGTATGGTTAGAGGTGTCTGTCTCCTCTATATTAGGATGAGGTGGGTGAACGTTAGGTGTTAAGACCTAAACTCGTCCAACAAGCGTCTGAGAAGGTGAGTTTGATCCGGGATAGGATTAAATCGGCTCAGAGTCGGCAGAAAAGTTACGTGGATGTTCGCCGCCGTGAGTTATAATTCAAGGTGGGGGGTAAGATATTCTTGAAAATCGCTCCGATGAAAGGGGTGATGAGATTTGGGAAAAAGTGCAAGCTGAGCTCGAGGTATATCAAACCATTCAAGGTTCTTAAGCGAGTGGGTCCGGCAGACTATAGGATTGCATTACCCCCAGCGCTCTCAAGGATCCACAATGTGTTTCACGTATCCATGTTGAGGAGGTACGTGTCGGATCCGTCGCATGTTATTAGTTACGAAAACTTGGAAATTGGGGATGCTTTAGTGTACGAGAAGGTACCCATTCAGATTCCATACCGTAAAGTTTAGAAGTTGCGTACCAAGGATATACCATTAGTGAAGGTATTGTGGTGGAATCACGGGGTTGAGGAAGCTTCTTGGGAATTGGAAGCAGATATGCCGGAAGTATCCACTATTGTTCTAAGTTGGGGTTTTGATAGTAGAATCAATAAGTATGTGTGTATTACTCTACTAGGGTATTATGATCGGTGGTTAGTCTTTGGGAGTATTTGTATTATTGTGGACTCCCGAGACAATGTATCCCTGTAACCACGGTATTCCTCTGCCATAAGTGAGCGTATGTATATATTGTGACGGGGTTGCGTTTTAGTAGCTACCGGTTCTTCCTAGAGTCAAGTGTGTGTATTTGGTTATGTGGATGGGTTCATAAATGAGAGATTGCAAATTTTGAGGACGAAATTTTTGTAAGGAGGGGAGGTTGTAAGAACCCGACCTGTGATATATGGAATAAATAAATAAGAAAAGGGTAAAATAGTAAATTGAGCATGCTTCGTCGATGAAGCCAGAATTCGTCGACGAAGGCCCTTCTAATGCTCGAAGATGAAATATAGAGGCTCATCAACGAGGAGAAGCAGAGAGGTTTGGGGAAATTCAGAAATGTCAGGCTCGTTGACGAGGCCACCGCTACATCGACGAACTCCCTTTGTTAACTCGTCGACGAAGACGCCGCCTCATTGACGAGGTTGGCCGAGTCCAAGGTGCTATAAATATCTTTCTTGTTGCTTAGAAGTTAGGATATCTAAATTCCCTCCCTTTCTCTCTATGAACTTGAAACTCCACTCTCTCTCTAGATTTCTTCGCATTTCGTAGATGGAATTGACGATTTGACGTTACTGCGAGGATCAGGGAAGGATTCTCTTCGAGATTTGTGGAACGAATCTTTATTTTTGAGATTTTCAAGTTTTGACCCAAAATCAAGGTAAGGCTCGGTTTTTATTTATGTTTCGGTATATCTATAGAGAATTGAATTGTAAGTATGTTTTGTACTGTGATTTATAGGTTTTGAGAACTCAGTTCGCTATTTAGGAGTCGTAGAGTTCGAGTTTGGATTTTCGGGCAAAGGTAAGGGGATATTGTTTATATCAGTTATTTTCAAAATCAAATTTGGTAGAACTGTGGTTCACGATCCTGTGTGTGTTTTGGCTACTCATTTGGGAAAATCTAATGGGTGAAAATTACGGGATTTTCATGTTACAGTTTTTGAAAAAAGGGGGCATTGGGTTGCATCTCTGGTTTTATTGGAAAATCGTGGATATATTGTGTTATATATATGTGTTATGGATATGGTCGTGCCTTAACTTGTGTAAACTAAATATTTGGAAAATCATGATTTTTAGATTACCAAATGGGTGTGGAATGAATTGTTATATGAACATGCATGAGTTGTGATTTGCTGAAATGAGATATAAGAATGGGGTTCCGAATTGTTCCAAGTTGTAAGACAGTGTCTGACTCTATATCCAAGGGTGTGAAATACCACCTACCATTGGTAAGAGTGTCCGGCTCTATATCTGAGGGCGTGAAATATCGCCTTTTACCAGCTAATCACCGAAGGGTGTGGATCCATTAGTTGTACCGGTACGATGCCATGGGAGCTTGGGGCTACGCTATGTGCCGGGGACGCCGTGTAATGCGGGTCGACTTTGTGTCGAAGGGTGTGATGACACCGGATTACTTGATCATGGGTGTGTGGGTTTTGAGAACTATACTAGAACTATTTTGTAAAAAAACGGGAACTGTAATTGAGTTGTGTATGCTTTATGTCATGATAACACTCATATGCCGCACACCAATATAGCCTAATTCTTCCTTACTGAGAGGTGTCTCACCCCTATCGTACGTACATGTTTTCAGGTCTTTCGTGTAACCGAAACTAGCGTCCTTGTGTTGGGAGCGTAGTGATCGAAACTGCGTGAAGTGCTTATGTAAGTACTAGGACTCTAACATAGTTGTTGTTTTGAGATATTTACTAGCACCCTGGGTTATGTTTTGTATTATGGAGCTTAGACTCTATCTTTATAGACTCTGGTATGGTATAATGCTTGTATAGAAAAAACATTTTTCGCTGCTTATATGTCATGTATGTGAATGTGTACGGGAACCCTACGGGGTCGAACCCTCATTCATTTTGTCATTAGTGTTTTGTATGATATAAGGACAAGTTAGGTTACTAAATCACACCCTAGGTCCCATTGCTGGGTTTGGTGCGTGACAGCATAAGTTTTATATTATTTCACTTAAATTTAGGAAAAGATGGTGACTAAATCTTGCTATAAAGTATAAACCAACTTTAAGCATGAGTTTCAACTATATGCGATATGCTTCACCTACCTAATAAGTGTTACTTTATTAGGAGTTAGAGTAGGGTGTAATATTTTATCGAAAAATACTTTTTTCTAGTACTCTAGCTTAAATCTTGTGATTGGTTTAAGAAAGAGGTTTGGAATAAGAGATGAACACGTTATTGATTAAATACATATAGTACAGCTATATATTGGGCTTTTAATATATGTGAGTATTAAATTGTTAAAATAAAAAAAATGTATGGTTAGTCGAATATCAGTAGCACCCTCATAAACCTAAAGGTCGTTGTTGTCGTCGCCTCTGCACCAAACCCACCGCCGCACTAGCAGTACACAATCGCAGTAGCCGATCTCACCATCACCACTCAGCCACCGTCCCCCACTCCATAGGTTTCTGCTCCATCTCTGCCACCTCAGCTACGACCTCCACCTGCCCTGAACTCCCCCCCTTACAGTCGAGTCCGCACGGCCACCTGCTCAGACCCTCCCCTCACAACCGCATCCGCCACTGCCCATACTCTCAACCTCTCTCTCAAACTCGCAACTCCACCTCACCACGCATCATCATTGCTCCTCCACCCTCAGGGCATCACAGCCTCACGTGGCCACCTGTGTTCTAACGTCGGCGGTCCGCCGTCACCTTGCACTGTTGCTTGCCTGCCTACGGGAGCATCTCATCATTGCCTACCTGTCGTCGCAAGTGGAAGTGAATGTTGTTGAAATAGAACTAAAAGTTCCAAGCTTTTTGGCTCATACCATTTGCTCTCCCCGTCAGTTTTCTCCCGTCGTTCTCGGCAAGGTCACTGTCGTTGCCGTCACCGTTGATGCTTTCGTGTCCTTCAATCACACCATCGAGAGTCTTGTAACAAAGTCGTCTTCTTGTTGTCGCAGCGTCAATTTCCAACGGACACTATTGAATTGGATGCTACTGAAAACAAAATCTCAAAGCTCAGCTACGAAGACTCGCCCTGCATTATATTGCCAAATATTGAAGATTTGGGGGATGCCGCACGCCAGAAGGAGATTGCCATAGCCATCGCACCTCAGGTTCTATCTACTCTTTCCTTTGGTTTTTTATTTTTAGGATTTCATTATGGAAAACAAGTAGTCTAGAGTTGTTGGGAAGGTGTCGTCCCCCCTCTAATGGCCCTACCGTCGGTGGGGAATGTTGCCCAGTCTAGTTCTGGGGTGCAGTCATATGCGCAAGCTGTGAATAAAAAAGTGGAGATATCTATGTTTTAAATTCCTATGAGATTTCCAGTTAATATCAATGGTGAATTGGGATTTATTTTCTCAGAAGCAGATATGGTTAAGGCTGAGGAAGAGTTTCGTTTTGCATTAGTGATGAAATTTATGATGAATCAGCCATCTATTGATAAAATTCAGTTATCGATTATGAAAACATGGGGCTTGACAAAAATTCCAACGATAAGTGTCATGGATGATTACCGTGTCTTAAATTCACATGAAAAATGAATGTGATTTTTTGCATGGGTGGGCAAGGGAAGGTAGAATTATAGAAGGCAATTTTCAGCTCTTTAAGTGAACAAAGGATTTTGACGTCAAAAAGGAATCTCCATTAGCTCCTCAATGGATTTTCTTACCGGGTTACTAATGCATCTTTACCAAATGGATTTTCTACAAATTAAAGTGACTCGTTTTGGTCGTTATCATGGAACCGATAATGCAACATTCAACCATACGAGAGCCTTAGGGCACGTATTTGCGTGGAAGTCAACCTGACGATGGAGCCAGTAAATGGATTTTCTCTAGTTTTATCTCCGAAACATTGTATTTGACAAGACGCCAAATATGAAAAGATGTATTTTTTCTGCTCTAACTGTTGTCGGTAAGGACATACCTCGATTATTTGTAGGATGGGAAAGAAGCAAAGGGATGATGGAAAATATAAAGGAAAAAAGATATGGAAACTAAAGACTAATGATGGTGTAATGGAAACCAATATCGATATGGATAAAGAGGAAAAGAAGGTGGAGCAAGAAGCAGGACCCAGTATTGTGCCAATGACGAAGAGGACCGAAGATAGGTGTCTTGTATTATCGGAAATTCCTATGGCTCTAGAAAAAGGGGAGCATGCAATGCAAAACTCTGATGTACCGCAGAGAGGCTAGGAAAATAATGTGAATGAAGGTTCAACAGAGAGTGCAGATAAGGTGTGTGAGGAAGTCGGGTATGATGATGATGCTCGAGTTGCATATGGTGAAACTATGTCTTAAGAGAAAGTGGATCATACGGATAGTATGAAACTGATTGAAGGTGGGAACCAAGGTTTACATTAGGGGGAATTGGCTCTAGGTTATTCGTCCGAGAGGGAGGAAGACAATATTTCAGTGTTGAAGGGCAAAGAAAAAATGTATAAGTCTGATATAGGGCAGGAATGGACTTCCAAAAACATCAAAACCATAAAGGAAAAATTTGTGAGGAAATCTTAGAGGGTTCACATCCGAAAATTAAATTTATGACTTATACAATTTTTTTTTTTTTTTTTTTTTGGAATGTTAAAGGGTTGTGCAAGTCTAGAGGCAAGATAAAGAAGTTGATTAATAAGTTTAATGTTGGTTTATTTGTTATTTCAAAACCTTTCATGGCTGAGGAGAGGGTGGTAATGCTAGGTGATTTTCTAAATTATCATCATTTTATATCTAATGAGAATCAGGGTGGTAAGTTGTAGCTGTTTTGGAAGGATATGAATGCATTTGAGGTGATTTCAATCATGACTCAAATGATTTCCGAGTGGTTCTTCAAGGACGGCCAAAGGGTTTTGGTGAGTTTTGTCTATGCCAAGTGTTCTTATGTTGAAATAAGAGAGTTATGGCGGCAATTGGAGGAGTGCCAAATATTGGATTTTCCTTGGTTAGTCTTGGGGGATTCTAATGTTATTCGAATGGATTCTAAAAGAATTGGTGGAAATCCAAGACCACTTTTACCTATGATGGAGTTTAATGACTGTTTACATCATTGTGGTCTTTTTAATTTAACAAACATAGGCTTATGCATGTCTTGGAGCAATGGCCATGAAGGGGTGGCTCATAGCTGGGCTAAGCTTGATCGAGTGCTTATTAATAATGCTTTTTCCAACCACTATGGTTCAACTCAATTCAAATATCTTGGTTGAAAATCCTCATATAATAGTCCTATGGTGGTTTATACAAATACGGCATTCTCTTTGTATGGCCTTACTCCATTTCGGTTCTTTAATATGTGGAGCTCGCATGACTTGCTTTTGTCGTGTGTTAAAGATGCCTGGATTAGGAATGACTCGGCTTCGGGTCTTTTGAAACTTGCAATTCACCTTAAGAGAACAAAAGTTGCTTTACATGCATGGAATAAAAATGTCTTTGGGAGAGTGGGAGAAAACATACAAGCTCTCGAGGAAAGGATGAAATCTGTCGAAAATCAGTTGCAATCAGGTTTTTCTGAGGACGTCAAAATCAATTACTTGACTACTAATGTAATGACCCAAAAATTCATACCATTTATATATATATATATATATATATATATATATATATATATATATGCTATAATATCATATTACTATGATACCACTGATAACATCTACTATAACATCTCAGTCCCAAAGTGGGCACCAAGGAATACTTATTCATAAGATAACACCCCTATGTAGCAGAAAACATAAAATCATAATTTCATAAAATACAATTCCAGAATTTTAGTATTTTTCCCCCAAAATATACATACAAGTCACTCCAGAAACATCCACCAGACCTCCTAAGATCTACTCAAAAATATATCTACCTGAAACACTTACCCTGCTGTCAGGACAGTACAAACGTCCCCTTTATCTCCAAGTACGATCTGCTCGTCTACCTGGGTAGCCTAAAATGTGTTAAATTACTGGGATGAGACAACTCTCAGTGAGACGAACTATGTTATTACCAATGTGTGGCAACTGAGTTTACATGAATAATATACTATTAAACAACTAAAACTGAAATAGCACGTAAAATAATATACAATATAACTTACACCTATATGGCTTAAAATACAACTGTTTTTGAACTTTCTATTTAATCATACTTTCAATAATTACAAATATATCTGTTGTTTTTCTATAAATCTATATATATACATAACTGTGAAAACTTTCTTGGATGGTTGTATGTCATGATTTAACCCCTCATGGTAGGGTTGTGTGGCCTATAGGTGAGACTTAACACTGGTTGGCCTACCAGGATAAGTCAACTGAAACCTCTGTCGTCAGATCGGCTGCCTCAACACAAACTACTGGGGAGCCTGCAATCTCTCCCAAGGCACGATCGACTACTCGTAAAATTTGCACACTATCTAGATATGTGGTTGCACTTTGATCTGAATAGCTACGGTACCATGCTCTGTAATCTGAACTGTCCTATCAGGGTCTAATAATATATAATAATATTTAATATATCTTACTATTTTACCATGATTCTGTTTCAATTGTAATAACCTATTCTACTACTATATTTCACTGGTAAAAATCTCTAATTTAGCTGGCATAACATATTTCCCTTACCTCGCTGACTGGGAAGTCTAACTCCAACTTTATCCTCATGCCCCTGGTGTACCAAACTCAAAATCCTGGATTATAAATATATATTTCCAAATTCAATCAATCCAAACTCAAAATAATAACTATACTCACCTTTTCCCTAGGCTCACATATTTCTTTTATCCATAAAATTCTACACTATTAATTATTTATCAATATTACATGAGTTCCTGAGAAAACACCTGCTAGGATCCTTAACTCATGTCTATGGTGTTTGGAAACCCAAACCCTAAAATCACAACAGCCTAGTTTAATCAACTCAAACTTCAATATATTTTCATCTAACACAAGATTAGGGTTTAGAAAAGTTTGATAACTATAAAAACCCTAAAATAACCTACTTACCCTTATTTTGGAATGGTGTCTGAACTTCTTAAACCAAAATTCAGCTCCGACTAAGTTGTAGAGAATCTCCCCGGGACCATCGTGGTAACTTTTGATCATCAAACCGGGGAAAAACGGGGCCGAAATCTCAGAGAGTAGTGAGGGAAACCGAATTTTTAGAGAGAGAAACAGGAAAATATGGTTTTTCTCACCAAAATCTAATTTTTCGCGTATTTATAGATGGCTAGCCATGTGGCTTCATTGATGAGACACATGGACTCGTCAATAAACTGAAGAAGGCAGTTCATTAACGAGGATGATAAGTTTGTCGACGAACCAAAGCGCCTGAATGTCTCTCTCTCGGTATCTCTTCATCGACGAGGCACTAAAGCTCGTTCACGAACCATATATGAACGTTCGTCGACGAACCTTGCTTTTATTCCTTTTGAATTTTCCTTTCTCTTTATTATTTAATTTTTATTATTTTTTAGGTCTCTACATTCTCCCCTCATAAAATTTCGTCCTTGAAATTTGCTATCTGTGCTATACACCATCCTTTAAGGAAAATTTGCTACTTATTTTATTTATTACCATCACTTATGGCAGAGGAATACCGTGGTTACAATTATGCTTCTGGGAGATTACAAGTATACACATAAAAGAAAAGTCTCCCAAAACCAAAAACACTACCTGTCCTATAATTTAAAATACAACTTATACATTGATTACCTTGCATTGTATCAACAATACTGATTGTATCTTAACTATTTCTTTCCTTATCCTGATTAACACTGATCCCCTCTGAACAGATGTGGGTACCTCTGTCGTCTTTCCTCCTCAAGTTCCCATGATGCCTTTTCTACTGCATGATTCCTCCATAGTACTTTTACTAGTGGAATCATCTTGATGAGCAACTCTTGTTCTTTTTTATCTAGAATATGCACTGGTGTTTCTTTATATGCTAAAGTATCTTCAAGCTCTATCTCCTCATAGCTGATCACATGGGAGGGATTTGGGACGTATTTCCTCAGCATGGAAACATGAAATACGCCATGAATCCTGGATAGAGCTGGTGGTAAAGCTAGCCTATAGGGGACTGGACTCACTCTCTTAAATATCTCGAATGGGTTAATAAACCTAGGGCTCAGCTTACCCTTCTTCCCAAACCTCATAGCTCCTCTCAGCGGTGCTACTCTTAGAAATACCTGATCTCCTACATCAAACTCCAACTTCCGGTAGCGAGTATCTGCGTAACTTTTCTGCCAATTCTGAGCTGCACTGATTCTATCTTTAATAAGCCGGACTTTATCATATGTCTGCTGCACTAATTCTGGTCCCAAAACTCACCTCTCACCTATTTCATACCAGTATAATGGAGAACGGCATCACCTACCATACAATGCCTCATAAGGTGTCATCCCGATGCTGGCCTGGTAACTGTTATTATACGCGAATTCAACTAGCAACATATACTGGGTCCAACTACCTCCAAAATCTAGCACACATGCTTGTAGCATATCATCAAGAATATGGATCATCCTCTCTATCTACCCATCCGTCTAAGGATGAAAAGCTCTGTTGAATAATAATTCAGACCCCAAAGCTTCTTGCAATGTGGGTCTCGGTGTAGAGATCCAGAAATTATAATTATTAAATGATAAAGAGAAGGAAAATTTTAAAAGGACAAAGTAGGGTTCATTGACGAACGCCCTGGTTTCATTGACGAACTCCCTGTGGGATTCGTGGACAAAGTTTAGTGTTTTGTCGATGAAGAGATGTCGAGGGGGGTAATTCAGACAAATTAGTTCGTCGATGATTTCTTTACCTTCATTGTCGAACTCCCTTCTTTGGTTTGTCGATGAGTACACGTGGCTTGTTGATGAAGTCACGTGTCAAACAACCTATAAATATGTGGAAATCGGGTTTTCAGGGAAGGAATCAGTCACTTTCTCATTTTCTCTCTCTAGAATTCGGGTTATTTGCCTTCTCTCTAAGATTCTGGGCCTATTTCTCCCTGGTTCGATGATGAGAAGATACCACGATGATCCTGGGGAGATTCTCTACAACTTAGCCGAAGCGGAATTTTGGTTTGAGAAGTTTAGGCATCATCTCAAAATCAAGGTAAGTAGGGTTTTTATAGTTCTCGGGCTTTTCTAAACCCAGATTTTGTATTAGATGAAAACATATTGGTGTTTGAGTTTATTAAACTAGGGTGTTGTTTCTAAACACCGCAAGCATGGGTTGAGGATTCTAGTAAGTATTCTCCCAGAAACTCAAGTAATGTTGATAAATAAATTAATAGTTTAGAATTTTATGGATATGTGAGCTTGGGAAAAATATAAGTATAGTTATTATCCTGAGTTTGAGTTGACTGAATTAGGAAAATATACATATATATATATATATATATATATATATATCAGGATTTTGTGTTTGGTACGTTGTGGACGTAGGGATAAAATTGGAGGGTAATTTTAGGAATTTTATCAGTAAAATATATATGTTTCAGGGAAAATTCTAAAGATTATAAATTACTTTTATTATTAGTAAATACAGATTTCAGTATAGGGGTTTTCATTTATTTAGTTGTGTGGCGTGAGTTAATATTATATCAGTATAGAGTTTATGTAGATTTCAAAATACCATGATTTACAGTATACGTACAGAAACCAATATTTTACAACATTTTTATAATACCATGATATAAAGATTTTAGAACCATAACATTCAGTTATTTCAGTTAATCAGATATTTCAGTTATTCAGATAAGTCAGTTATTCAGATATCTCAGATATTCAGCTATTACAGTTTATTCAGATCAGTTTATACAACATTATAGTTATTTCAGTTGTATCAAAATCATGGTAAAATAGTCAGATAATTATATTATAAGTATTATACAGTATCAGACCCTGATGGATCAAATTCATATTAGTATTTAGAGCATGGAACCATAGCTAATTCAGATCATAGTGCAACCACATATCTTAGATAGTGTGTGGATTTATGAGTAGTCAACCGTGCCTTGGGAGGGATGGCAAGTTCCCTAGTATTTTGGGTCAAGGCGGCCAGTTTGACAAAGGAGGTATCAGTTACCGTGCCTTGGAGGGATTGCAGGCTCCCCAGTAATCTGGGTTGAGGCGGCCGGTCTGATGATAGAGGTTCAGTTGAGGGGTTAAGTCCTACGTACAGACTGCACAACCCTGTCATAAGGGGTTAAATCATGACATACAACCATCCAAAGAATTTTTTACAATTACATATATATATATATATATATATATATATATGTATGTATAGATTTATAGAAATCAGCAGACATACCTATAGATTACATAAGTATGATTAAATAGTAAGTTAAGTAACAGCTGTATTTTAAACCACATAGGTGTGAGTTACATAGCATTTTATTTCATATGTTACCCCAGTTTCAGTTACTCATCAGTATATTATTTATGTAAACTCAATTGCCACATACTGGTAATAGTATATTTCATCTTACTAAGAGTTGTCTCATCCCATTAACTTAACATTTTTCAGGTGATCCAGCTAGACGAGCAGATTAGGCTTGAAGATAGAGAGGTCGTTTGCACTACCCTGCCTGTAGGGTAAGTTTTTTTTAGGAGATGCATTTTTGGGTAGATTTTAGGAGTCTTGGTAGTTGTTGTTGGGGGTTGTGTATTTATGTGTGTGTATATATATATATATATATATTGGGGAAAATACAGAATTCTGGTATTGTAATTATGGTTATATAGTTTTATGTTTTCCACTGCATAGGTGTACTCCAGTAGGATTTATCAGGGGTATTAGAGTAATATATTTTTCAGGATATATTTAAAAATTTGTATGAATTTTTGGGTCGTCACACTCGGTCTGAAACTATAGATACTAGCATACCATTGGGTCGAATTATCTCCTGAATGTATTACTATGTTAGTCTATTCATAGAGTAGTTAACTTTAATCAAGAGAAAATGAGCGGTTTTCGTCAATCGATCAACGACCACCCAAATATCATTTTGTCCATGCAATACCGACGGTAACCCTATAACGAAATCCATGGATATATAATCTCACTTCCACTCAGGGATGTGGAGTAACTGCAATTGTCCCACCGGTCTCTAGTACTCAGCTTTTATCTGTTGGCACGTCAAACACTATTCCATGAACTCGGCTATTTCCCTCTTCATGCTGCCCCACCAAAAGGGTTCTCAAAGGTCCTGATACATTTTAATGCCTCCAGGATGCACTGTGTAAAGGGATTTCTATGCCTTCTCTAAGATAACCCTTCCAATCTCAGCATCTGCAGGTACGCACAGTCTGGTACGGAATTTCAAAGTTCCATCATCTAAAATATTGAACTCCTCCCCCTGTCCATCCTGCACTTTATTTATCAGCTCTACCAATTCTGTATCATTCCTCTGAGCAGCTTTCATCCTTTCCTGCAAAGCAGGCTGTAATACTAGGTTGGTAATAAATGCCTGGTGATCATCCTCTACTAGCTCCACACTGACCCTCTTCAGATCCATCTGAATTGGATGTTGGATCTCTTCCGCTGTCAATACGGCTTCCACTGATTTTCGGCTTAGAGCATCAGCCGCCACGTTTACTTTCCCTGGGTGGTAGTTGATAGTGCAATAATAATCTTTAATGAGCTCCAACCATCTTCTCTTCCTCATATTCAATTCTTTCTAGATAACGAAATACTTCAAACTTTTACGTTCAATGAAGATCTCACATCTCCCACCATAAAGACAATGCCTCCAAATCTTTAGGGCATATACCACTGCAGCTAATTCTAAATCATATACCGGGAAATTCTTTTCATACTCTTTATGTAACGATCTGAAGAATAATGGTATTTAAATAATAAGAAGAAAGGGAAATGGAAACAGGAACAGAAGGAGGCAGCCGACTTCGTCGATGAACGTGACGTTGCATTTTAGATGGGATAATCCCAAGAAATTTTCCAGGCTTCATCGACGAACACAAGGATTTCTTCGACGAGAGTTTTTCAGGATCTCGTCGACGATAAGATATCGAGAGACAATTTTTGGAAGCCTGAAATTCATCGACGAGGGTTGAGGTTTGTCAACGAACTTTCTACATGACTCGTCAACGAGATGACGTGGCTCGTCGACGAATCCTACAATATAAATAGAGTTAAGCATGATTTTTCAGTTCATTTTCTGCGCAAAACCTCTCTCACTTTCATCCTTCGGTTCCCTACCCTTTTCTCTAAGATCTCGGGCCGATTTTCTATCGGTTCGACAATCTGAAGCCACCACGACACTCTTGGAAAAGTTCTCTGCAAGTCTGCTGGAGCGGATCATTGATGGGTTGAGTTGGAAACCATCCCAAATCCAGGGTAAGGCTTTTTACTCAGTATTTGGTTATTTGACGATTTTAGAGAGCGTAGTATGCATAGAAATACGAAACTTTAGTTCTAGAGAATGTTGTTTTCATGTGTTGAGTGGGGAACCCTGCTGGTGCAGGAGTATTTCTCTTATGGGCTTTTCAGGACACAGGTAAGGGGATAAACTAAGCTAGTATTTTATGAAAAATATGTATATTTTTATAGTATTTGATTTCATGAAAATAAATATATTTATATATATGCTTTATATTTGGGAAATACTACTGAAAATGATGGTATGTTAAATATACGAAAACCTATTTAGTGTGGCATGAGTAGAAATTATAATGAAAAACTATTTTCTGGGAATGTGTTAATGATACGGATTTTTACAATGGAAAACCGGCGTATGGGCCGAGATTTTTATGTATGTTTGCCGGCGTACGGGCTGATGGGCCGAGATTTTTATATATGTTTGTCGGCGTACAGGCTGAGCTATGTGTATGATTTGCCGGCATACGGGCCGAGTTATGGAAATGATTTTCCAGCGTACGGGTTGTGCTATGTGTATGCTTTGCCAGCGTATGAGCAGAGCTATGTGTATGATTTTCCAGCGTACAGGCTATGCTATGGATATGATTTGTCGGCGTACGGGACAAGCTATGGTAAAATGTGAAATAGCGGCGTACAGGCCAATGATTTTCATGATATACTTATATATGAAAAATGAAATGATTGATTTGATAATTAATGATATGAAATATCCATGTATCACAGTTTTACTATATGTTATATGATATCAGAACCTAGTTGGCTTGGTCTAGGCTAGCACTTGCACGGTACCATTACTATGTGTCCATAGTCATTATGATAATGATATTTGTGTTAACACCGCTGTACGGAGTGGTGTGAGATTGGATGGTCGATGTGGTTTCTAAGAAATGTGTGAGCGCCCTTGGTGTATGGACCAGGTCTGGTAGAACCATCAGACTTACAGATTGTACTCTTGACTTGGTAGTGGTCGGCCAACCATTGTCAGGTCCCGCCTTCGGGCCACACAACCCAGTCATGTGGGGGTAATACATGACAATAGCTAGCTAACCTACCAAGAGTGTTTTTGTAATATTATTATATGAGATGATATATGTTTAAGAAAAATGCAGTATGTTCTGCCATGCTACAATGATATATATGTTTTCCCAGATATGACATAACAGTTTATTAAATATGTTCTGTATGGTATATGTATAACACGGAATACACATGTTGCCATACACTAGTATTAGTTTATTTCCATTACTGAGAGGTGTCTCACCCAAAATTTTACAAACATTTCAAGAGCCCCTAATAGGAGAGCGGGTAAAGCCCCGCTGATCTAGTACAGTTGATCTACCCTTCTAGAAGGGTAAGTGTTTTGATAAGGTCGGATGTATTTTGTCGAATGGCCCTAAGATATCTTTTGGGTTGTGATATTGTATTATATTATGGAAAAAAATGTGGAAATTAAGCAGGTCTTCACAATTTGGTATCAGAGCCTAGGTTGCTAGGTTCTGTAGACTTTGGAATGCAGCAGAAACAATACCAAAGTATAGGAAATGATTTAAGGTTGTTCTACAGTCTAGAGGAAGGACTTCCGTGGTAGTTTTTGTGTTTTTCCTAGGGTAACGATTTCAGGAAAACCATAGTAAGCTATTGTCGGGTTATGTTCCTAAAATGTAGGACTGGGGATTAGAAATAAGTTGAGAGTATTGAGATAAGAGGCTAGGTTAAGCGGGTAAATTACAAGGATAGGATTACTGAGTTGCAATTATTATTTTTTAGGATGGATCCAAGAGGAAGTAGTGACCTTGCGAGTGGCAGTAATGGAGCAGGGCCATCAGATGCAGTTGGGACCGACTCTAACGCAGTATTACATAGCATGGCTCAGCAAGTTATGGCTGAGATCGCTAGGAGCTCGAGGGAGTAGGGTGGTCCATCTACAAGCCATGTGTGTATCATAGAGAAGTTTACGAAGATGAATCCTCCGACATTCTCAGGTGGAGTTGATCCTACAACCGCTGAGAACTGGATGTAGGAGACTGAGAAAGTCTTGGCTGTATTGCATTGTTTGATTCAGGAGCTACACACTCGTTCGTGTCTTCGGGGTGTGTTAAATTATGTGGGGCTGAAACACAACCATTAGACGTTGAATTGTTAGTGTCTACACCGACTGGATCTGTAGTGAGATGTAGTAAGGTATCCCGAGATTGTTCAGTTGATGCTCAAAGGGAAATTCTGTCTGCTGATCTGATAGTTCTAGATATGCATGGATTCAATGTGATCTTCGACATGAATTGGCTAGCAGCTAATTTTGCCAGCATAGATTGCCAAGCACGAGAAGTGATATTCAGACCTCCGGGGAAAGTAAAATTCAGGTTTGTAGGATCACAGGTGCAATCCTCGCCTTAGCTAGTTTTAGCTATCCAGGCCAAGAGACTACTACTGAGTGGTTGTTAGGGGTTTGTGGTAGTTATGAAGGAGATGACAGAGACTAAATTGAAACTTGTTAGCATGCCTGTAGTAAAGGAGTTCACAGATGTTTTCCCAAATGAGTTACTAAGTTTGCCACCTGATCGTGAGGTAGATTTTCCTATTGATCTACTTCCAGGTACACCACCAATTTCCAAAGTACCTTACCAAATGGTGCCAGCAGAATTGGAAGAGTTGAAGGATCAGTTGCAAGATCTACTTGATAAGGGCTTCATACGACCTAGTGTATCTCCGTGGGGAGCTCCAGTGCTATTTGTGAAGAAGAAGGACGGGTCCATGAGGATGTGTATAGATTACAAGGAAATCAATAAAGTGACAATCAAGAACAAGTATCCTCTATCCCGTATAAACGATTTGTTTGACCAGCTCCAGGGTACATGGGTGTATTCGAAGATTGACCTCAGATCCAGCTATCATCAAGTGAAAGTGAAAGCACAATACGTCTCAAAGACGGCCTTCAGGACCAGGTACGGGCATTACGAGTTTCTTGTTATGCCATTTGGTTTGACGAATGCTCCTACTATATTTATGGATTTGATGAATAGGATTTTTCATCCATATCTAGACCAGTTTGTTGTTGTTTTTATTGATGATGTACTGATCTATTTGAGGAGCTATGAGGAGCATGAGATGCACTTGAGGTAGGTTTTGCACACGCTTCGGGAAAAGAAGTTGTACGCCAAGTTCAGTAAATGTGAATTCTGGCTTGAGAAGGTCGTGTTCTTGGGGCATGTTGTATCTAGAGATGGTATTTCTGAGGATCCTAGTAAGGTTGAGGCCGTAGTGAATTGGGCTAGACCGAGGAATGTCCAGGAGATTAGGAGTTTATTGGGACTAGCTGGGTATTACCGCCGTTTCGTTAAGGAATTCTCAGCTTTGTCAGGGCCTTTGACACGAGTGACTAGGAAGAATGTCATATTTGAGTGAGACGATAGTTATAAGCAGAGTTTTCAAGAACTAAAGCAATGATTAGTCACAGCACCAGTATTAGTCATCCCGTCAGGGGGTGAGGGGTATGTCATTTACAGTGATGTGTCCTTGAAGGGACTTGGTTGTGTATTAATGCAGCATGGCAGAGTGGTGGCGTATGCGTCCAGAAAGTTGAAAGAAAATGAAGAAAACTACCCTACTCATGATCTTGAGTTGGCTGCAGTTGCACACGCATTAAAGATTTGGAGGCATTACCTATACGGCGAGCGGTGTGAGATCTTCTCCGACCAAAAGAGTTTGAAGTACTTTTTCACATAGAAGGAATTGAATATGAGGCAAAGAAGGTGGTTGGAGCTAATTAAGGATTTTTATTGTACCATCAGTTAACACCCAGGGAAAGTAAACTTGGTAGCTGATAAATTGAGCAGGAAGTCCAGGGAATCAACGTTAGCAGCTATGGAGATCTAGTATCCGATCATGATGGATCTAGAGAGACTCGGCATTGAATTAGTTGAAAGTGGTTCTCAGGATCACATTGCCGGTTTAGTGGTACAGCCTACTCTGCAGGAAAGAATTAAAGCTACTCAGAAAGAAGACCCAAAATTAGCAGAGGTGATGGATAGGGTGCAGAGTGGTCAGGGGGAGGAATTCAGTGTTGCAGCTGACGAAACTTTGCGGTTCCATTCTAGGTTATGTGTTCCTGTCGATATGGATATTAGGAGGACCATTCTTGAGGAGGCTCACAGGTCTTTGTATAAAGTTTATCCTGGTAGTACAAAGGTATATAGGGATCTGCGAGAGTTATACTGGTGGAGTGGTATGAAGAAAGAGATTGTTGAGTATGTGGCGTAGTGTTTGACGTGCCAGCAGGTAAAAGCTGAACAGCAGAGGCCGACAGGGCAGTTGCAGCCATTATTTATCCCAGATTGGAAGTGGGATCATATATATATGGACTTCGTGTCAGGATTGCCAACGGCATTACATGGTCAGAATGCCATTTGGGTGATTGTTAACCATTTGACTAAGACCGCCCACTTTTTACCTATTAAGATCAGTTACTCCCTTAACCATTTGGCGGAGATTTACATTCAGGAGATAGTTCGTTTTCATGGGGTGCCAGTATCGATTGTATCATATCGAGACCCGCATTTTACGTCATGTTTTTGGAGGAGCTTGTAGGAAGCACTAGGGTCTCAGTTATTGTTTAGCATGACATTCCATCCTCAGTCAGATAGGCAGACTAACAGGACGATACAAACATTAGAGGATATGCTCCGAGTGTGTGTATTGGATTTTGGGGGTAGTTGGACTCAATTCATGTCGCTGGTGGAATTTGCGTATAATAACAGTTATTAGACCAGTATTGGCATGGCATCGTTTGAGGCTTTATACGATAGGAGATGTCGTTCTCCTTTATTTTGAGATGAAGTGGGTGAGCAATGAGTAGTGGGGCTAGAGCTTGTGTAGCAAGCGCGTGATAAGGTTCGGCTTATTAGAGACAGGATCAGTGCAGCTCAGAGCTGATAGAAAAGCTTTGCTGATAATCACCGCAGAAATCTAGAATTTGATTTGGGTAATCATGTGTTTTTGAAGATATTTCCGTTGAAAGGGGTTATGCGATTTGGGAAGAAGGGTAAACTTAGTCCTAGGTTTATCGGTCCATTTGAGATTCTAGATAAAGTGGGACAGGTAGCCTACAGGCTAGCTTTTCCACTTGTGTTCTCTAGGATCCACGACGTATTCCATGTTGTTATGTTGAGGAAATATGTCTCAGATCCTTCTCATATCATCAGTTATAGTGAATTAGAGCTCAGTGATTCGATGGTGTATGAGTAGGTACCAGTACAGATTCTAGATAGGAAAGTACATAAGTTACGTAACAAAGAGATTCCTCAGGTAAAAGATTTGTGGAGGAATCATATGATAGAAGAGGCTTTTTGGGAGTCTGAGGAGCAGATGAAGTAGAAGTACCCACAACTATTTCAAGAAACTTAAGTAGTTAGGTAATATTTGTTAGCTTTACCGTGATCCCAAGAGGGGGGGTGAATTGGGATTTTTTAAATTTAATCCCTAGGTGTTCCTCGTGACAGTAGTATGTTCACAACCCTATGGTCAATCTAGTGCAAGTAATATAAATATATCAAAAATTAAATAAAGCAGTTTAAACAATTACACAAGCACCAGAAAGTAGTAAAGAGAGGGTGGCACGCAGATATGTTATCGAGGTTCAGCCAACTGCCTACATCCCCACCTTGGCTAACAAGCACAAGGATTACCACTATAACTTGCTCACTTAAACGGGTGGAGCGGCACCTATACAAACCAATTCAATTAGCATAGGGCTGAACTCAACCTTTACACCAATCCTTACTGGACTGGATTACCGCCCCCTCAGGCCACACCTAGAATCACTCAGATATTACAATCAAATGGTACAGATAAAAGTGCTTTCAAGTAACGCAGATATGTACCCAAATGCATTCAATCACATACACCACAATGATATAATATGTAAGCTCAGTGTGGTCTAGATAGTTTGACTCTCAATGGTATTTTCTATCAGTGTAATACATATGTGAGAGTGTCAATAAGCAATCTGTATATTTCAAGATGTTCTCAATCAAGGTGCTTAAACAAAGATATCATTCAAACTTCAAATATTCCAAATAAAAGAATATGTCAATCACGCAAATAGTGTGTATGCTTGGTTTGCAAAAGATATGCGATCTTTGTATTTCAGAAAATGATATATACTTGAATAAATATTGTCACAAAGATTAATATAACACACACAAATATCTTTTCACAAATATGTCAATATGAATACCACAAGATATTTGAGTAAATTTGAAAATATTTTTGTAAGCCAAAAACATATACAAACTTCCTAAGTTATTGCAACGAGAATGCAACACTCGGAACTTCAAGACAAGTCTTCTTAGGGTAGGCTTATTAGCAAAGCCTCCTAAGAATACCTAGGTTATGCTCTCGTAAAAAATCGATTTAAACACTCAATAAATCAGAGAGCAAACCTCTAAATATTAAAATATACTTACAAAGGATATGGAGAGATGTAGAAAGTAAGAATGAGTGGTTTCTCAGAGTATGTGAACAATAGAGAGATTTTTGGCTTGAGAGTGATTTTTCACTTTTTGCTTAATGATGTGTCTAATTTTCCCAAATGAAGGGGTATATATAGACACCCCAAAAATTATGATCGTTGGGGACCTATTAGGAATTATTAAGAAAGTTTAATGACATTTCAAATATTTTAACCCTGTTTAAAAAATGTTTAACCGCGGTAAAAATCAGGGCAACCAGAGAGGTCCGGTCGACCAGAACCATTTCGATTGACCAGAGTTCATATGGTTCGATCAACCAGGACATTTTTGAACTGAAAACTCGGTCAACCGAAAGTGGGCGATTTCCCATTTTACCGAGGTTCGGTCGACCGGGCCATTTTGAATTGAATGGTTCGGTCAACCAGATAGTTGGGATTTCTCCCGAGGACCCTTGGTCAACCAGGTAGTTGGTATTCATTTTTGGCTCGGTCGACCAAAAGGTCAATTTGTTGACCTCAAGGGGTTTCGGTCGACCGGGAGGTTTTGAACTATACTGGTTCAGTCGACCAGGGCCTTGGTCAACTGTTGACCCAGGCCTGTTTCGGTCGACCGGGGCAGAATGAACTGCCTTGGCCGATCGACCAAAAGTGCACAATATGTGCATTTCAGTCCTTTCTTGAAACACACAAACCTTATTCAAGTGCCTAACAATCATAAGTGCAATGGTGTGTGTCTTAGGGTCATTTATGTCCAATTAAAAGACACCGAAAAAGTTCGGTGTCGATCGACCGAACCTAAGGTCATTCTAAGGTCACTTTTAGTTTATGGTTTGTTTTGATCTTATGTATTATCATGCATATGATGTGTGTGAGCTTATTACAGACCAAAGACATATTTACTATTACATACCCTTTGCATATGAATTAAATACAATACAATCATAAAATGGGTCTTTAGCTTCAGTTCCTCTTTGTGCACATCTCGATCTTGGCAATTTTAGGGTTCCTGCACAAAGTCTCAAACACCCATTAGATATAACGAGTATTTGTCATAATTAAAATTGGGCGTGACCTATAAGATTAACAATATTTCTTTTGCAGGTACATGTAATGGTTTAATTAGTGTAGCATTTTAGTTTTGGGAGAATTTTTCTTTTGTATGTGTAATCTCCCAAGACTCAGAATGTAACAATGGTATTCCTCCACCATAAGTGAGGATAAGTAATAAAATAAGTAGACCCTTTTTCTTTTAGGGATGATGAGTTACATGAATAGTAAATTTTGAGGACGAAATTTTACAAGGAGGGGAGAATGTAACGACTCAAAGAATAATGGTATTTAAACAATAAGAAGAAAGGGAAATGGAAACAAGAACAGAAGGAGGCAGCCGAGCGTTCGTCGACGACGTTGCATTTTAGATGAGATAATCCCAAGAAAATTTTCAAGCCTCATCGACGAACACAAGGATTTCTTCAACGAGGGTTCTTCAGGAGCTCATTTACGAGAAGATACCGAGAGAGGATTTTTTGAAGCTTGAAATTCGTCAACGAGGGTTGAGGTTTGTCGACGAACTTTCTACAGGACTCGTCGACGAGGTAATGTGGCTCGTCGACGAATCCCGTAGTATAAATAGAGTTAAGCATGATTTTTCAGTTCATTTTTTGTGCAGAACCTCTCTCTCTCTCTCTCTCATCCTTTAGTTCCCTACCCTTCTCTCTAAGATCTCGGGCCGATTTTTTGTCTGTTCTACGATCTGAAGCCACCACGATGCTCCTAGGAAAGTTTTCTGCAAGTCTTCCGAAGCGGATCATCGGTGGGGTTGAGTTGAAAATCATCCCAAATCCAGGGTAAGGCTTTCTACTCAGTATTTGGTTATTTGACAGTTGTAGAAAGCATAAAACACGTAAAAATACTAAACTTTAGTTCTGGGGAATGTTATTTTCAGGGTGTTGAGCGAGGAATCCTGCTGGTGCAGGAGTATTTCTCTTAGGGACTTTTCAGGACACGGGTAAGGGGATAAATTAAGCTAGTATTTTATGAAAAATATGTATATTGTTATAGCATTTGATTTCATGAAATAAATATATTTATATATATGCTTTATATTTGGGAAATACTGCTGAAAATGATGGTATGTTAAATATACGAAAACCTGTTTAGTGTGGCATGAGTAGAAATTATAATGAAAAATTATTTTATGGGAATGTGTTAATGATACGGATTTTTATAATGGAAAATCGACGTATGGCCAAGATTTTTATATATGTTTACCGACGTATGGGCCGAGCTATGTGTATGATTTTCCGGCATACGGGCCGAGCTATGGAAATGATTTTCCAGCGTACGAGCTATGCTATGTGTATGATTTACCGGCGTACAGGCCGAGCTATGGTAAAATGTGAAATACAGGCATACGGGCCGACGATTTTCATGATATACGTATATATGCAAAATGATATGATTGATGAAATAATTAATGATATGAAATATCCATGTATCATAGTTTCAGTATTTGTTATATGATATCAGAACCTGGTTGGCTTGGTCTAGGCTAGCACTTACACGGTACCGTTGCTATGTGTCCATGGTCATCATGATCATGATATTTGTGTTAACGCCGCTGTATGGAGTGGTGTGAGATTGGATAGTCGATGTGACTTTTAAGAAGTGTGTGAGCGCCCCTAGTGTACGGACCAAGTCTGGCAGACCCATCAGACTTACAGACTGTACTCTTGACTTGACAGTGGTCGGCCAACCATTGTCAGGTCTCGCCTTTGGGCCACACAACCCAATCATGTGGGGGTAATACATGACAACAGCCAGCTAATCTACCAAGAATGTTTTTGTAATATTATTATATGATATGATATATGTTTGATAAAATGCAGTATGTTCTGCCATGCTACAATGATATATATGTTTTCCTAGATATGACATAACATTTTATTAAATATGTTCTGTATGGTATATGTATAACATGGAATACTCATGTTGCCACACACTAGTATTAGTTTATTTCCCTTACTGAGAGGTGTCTCGCCCCAAAATTTTACAAACATTTGAGGAGCCCCTGATAGGAGAGCGTATAAAGCCCCGCTGATCTAGTATAGCTGATCTGCCCTTCTAGAAGGGTAAGTGTTTTGATAGGATCGAATGTATTTTGTGGGATGACCCTAAGATATCTTTTGGGTTATGATATTATATTATATTATGGAAAAAAAAATGTAGAAATTAAGTAAGTCTTCACACTTTAAGCTGTCAAGAAGCATAAGCAATAACCTCCCTGTGCTGCATCAACACACACCGAAGTCCCTTCTGAGAAGCATGACTGTATATAACAAATTCATCCTCTCCTGATGGAATAGATAATAGGGGTGTAGTGATTAACCGCTGCTTCAACTCCTAGAAGCTTTGCTCACACTCGTCGGTCCATTTAAATCTCACATTCTTCCTCATGAGTCGTGTTAGTAGACCTGATAATCTAAAAAATCCATCCACAAAATTTCGGTACTATTGTGCCAGAACTAGGAAACTTTTGATCTCTTGTATGCTCCCCAGTCTCATCCAATTCACCACTACTTCTATTTTACTTTGATCCACTAATATGTCGTCCCCAAAAATCACATGCTCGAGAAAAGTGACCTGCCTCAGTTAAAATTCACATTTCTTGAATTTAGCATAAAGCTTCTTTTCCCTTAATACCTGCAATACCAATCTCAAATGATCCTCATGCTCCTTAAAACTCTTCGAGTAGACCAATATATCATCAATAAATACCACAACAAACTAGTCCAAGTACTGATGGAACACTCAATTCATCAGGTCCATAAACATTGCCGATGCATTAGTCAATCTAAACGGCATTACCAAGAACTCGTAGTGCCCATATCTAGTTCAGAAAGCTGTTTTTGAAACGTCCTTTGCTTTAACCTTGACCTAGTGATATCCCGACTGAAGGTCAATCTTGGAGTAGACCTGGGTCCCTTGGAGCTGATCAAATAAATCATCAATTATAGGAAGAGGATATTTATCCTTGACCATCACTTTATTTATCTTTCTATAATCAATGCACATCCCCATAGTCTCGTATTTCTTCTTCGTGAACAAGACTGGTACTCCCCAAGGAGACACGCTAGACCTGATAAACCCTTTATCCAACAACTCCTGCAATTGATTTTTCAATTCTTTCAATTCAGCTGGAGCCATCCTGTAAGGTGCTCTAGATATCGGTGCTAACCCTGGTAATAAATCCATAACAAATTCAATCTCTCGATCTAGTGGTAAACTAGGTAATTCCCTTGGAAAAATGTCTAGAAATTCTATGACTACTGGAATGTCAACTTGTTTCAATTCTTCCTTTGGCATTGCCTTAATATAAGCAACATACCCATAGCACCCACCCTGAAGTAGCCTCCTCACCTGAATAGGTACTAATTGTGGTGAGGCGCGTACACGTGCTCCCACGAATCTAAATTCCTGCTCACCTAGGGGTCTGAAGATCACTTCTTTTTTATGGCAATCAATGCTAATGTGGTTCGCTACCAGTTAGTCCATACCCAATATCACATCAAACCCCTACATATCTAACACCACAAGATCAGCTGGTAATACTTTCTTCTGAATGCCCACTGGATAACTTTTATGTACCCTCCCACACCTCACTACTAATCCAGTCAGCAGGGTTATTGACAATTCAACATCTAACAGTTGTATCTCACCCCTAGATAATTTAACATATCCCGATGACAAAAAAGAATTGGTGGCACCTAAGTCAAACAAAACAAAAACTTTAAATGGTAAAGTAGTAAGAATACCTGTCACAACATCTTCGGCAACCTCAGCATCTCCCGGCGTCAATGCATAAACCCTCGCCGGAGCTGTGTTCCTTTGCTGGCCTCCACGAGGCGCCTGGTAATCTCCCTGGAAAAGTCAATGAACTTGTGCATGGGTCGGCAGTCCCTGACATGATCGTGCCATATGGGCGGGCCTTCCACACCGGCCACAGACATTCTCCCCCATCCAACATTCACCTATACGCCTCCGGCCACATCTAGGATAGATGGGATAAGTCTGGTTGCCCTGAAAGCCATGGTGTTCCATCATCTATTTCTGGCCTCCACTGTACCAATCTCCTCTCCATGAGCCCCGACTAGAACCCGCCTGAAAACCCGGTGGCGTGGGCCTCTTTCTCTAACTCAGTGTTTCAACATCCTTCGATACACTTTCCTCTATTACTGTGGCCCTATCTACAAGTTCATAGAAGTCTTGCACCTTTAGAACTGCCACTTGTTTAAGAATTTCCTGCTTTAAGCCCCTTTTAAACATTCTTTCCTTCTTAGCCTCATCCGGTACAAATGTGACAACTCTATGAACTTCGCCACATATTGTTGAAACGTGCAATTTCCCTGAGTCAAATTTAGAAATTCTACTACCTTAGCCTCCCTTACGGTGGTAGGAAAATATCTATTGAAAATTCCTCCATGAACTCGCTCTAGGTCATAGCCACTAGTATGGGTCTCTGCTCCTCCAATAATTTCGTAGTCATCCACCATCTCTCGGCCTTGCCTATCAACTTGTATGTGGCATAGAGGACCCTCTCCTCATCGGTGCAGTGGAGCACCGTTAATACTTTCTTGACCTCCTGCATCTAGTTCTCAACAACTGAAGGATCAGCTCCTCCTGAAAATGCTGGAGGGTTCATCTTCGTGAATTTTTCTATCGTACACCCTTGGGCTATAGACGGGCCTCCCTGCTCCCTGGAGCTCCATGCAATCTCATTCATAACCTTCTGAGCTACACTGCTCAAAACGACATCTAAATCCCAACCACCCATGCTAGAAGGTCGTGCACCATCATCGCCGCTAACGTGAGCACTACTACCTTAAGGATCCATCCTGCAATAATACCAAATTATTCTGAGAATCCAAGCCACATAATGCTATCCTTACATTGATCTAAGACATCCTCATACCACCTATCACTAATTTAAGGTCTAGTCCTACCATATAGAAATAGAAACCGACAATAGTTTACCATAATTTTCCTGAAATTGACATCCCAAGAAAATCACAGAAACCACCCCGAAGTCCCTACCTCCAGACTGCAGAATAGAACCCTAAATTCTTGCCCTAACTTTCCAATATTAACTTATTGAAATTCTATTCCTATATTCTGGTATTATTTTCCGTTGTACACTAGAGTCTACAGCAGAAAACATAAAATCATAATACAATAAAACATAATACTAGAATTTCAGTATTTTTTCCCAAAATATATGTTGATTTAGGTGTAATCCTAAAAGGGGGGGTGAATTAGGTATTTTAAAATTCTTTAAACTTATTTACCACTTAATCCCAATTTCTATGTTTAACAAATTGAATGCAAGAGTTTGAGGCTAATTTAAATTTATTTTATCAATGAATTTATTTTACCCAATTAAGTGCGTGTGAGGTTATTCAAACATACACATGCAATACGAGTAATGAACTACAGTGCGAAAAATAAAAAGATAAGGGAAGAGAGAAGGCAAACGTGATTTTATGAGGTTCAGCCAACTCGGCCTACGCCCTTGCCTTGAGCAACCCACTCAAGGATTCCACTATAATCCATGCTCCTTAAATTGGGACAGAACTTCCCTTACATCCACTACTTACAAGAGGTACAACTTCCTCTTAATCCGCTACTTACAAGAGATACAGCTCTCTCCTCAAACCCGGTTCACAACCTGAACCTTGATTACAATATAATATCAAATATGCAAAACACTCAATGTTGCTTCTAACAAAGCTAGTGAGTACAATTAAAATTCCTAACACATAATCATATGATGAAACTTGAAGCTTAGAATGAATGTAATGATATAATCGTTATATGCAAAAGTATGATTCACTAACTATCCCTTTTATCAAATCTCCCAAAAATATTTATATAAGTCAATGTTTTGGAGAACTTAGGTTAAATCTTTTAATACATAAAAAGCTTTGAAGATTGTAAAGATTTGAAACACACTTTGTCACAACAATATTTGTAACGACCTCAAAATTCTTACCATTTTTTTTTTAAATATATATTTGTGTATCAACATTCATACCTAAGTAGAGGAAACACAAATCATACAATCATTTACATATATATACAAAACAACACCAGAATCCAGTGTCTACAACCATAGCCATACAAAAATGCCCTTCTATCATCATTTACTCAAAATATACCCAACTCTGTCAAAAACTCACCCTAAACCAGGGTGATCAAATACTTTCCCTATCCGCGAGCCTGATCTACTTGCCTAACTAGCTCACCTGAAAAATGTTAGATTAATAGGGTGAGTCGACGCTCAGTAAGTGGAAATGTGCTATTACTAGTGTGTGGCAACTAAGTTAAGAATACTTAAAATTAGTACTGAGCTGTAATGCAATAAAACATCTGTAAAACATATTTTTCTTTCTCAATTTAAAATATACTATATCGTCTATATTTTTCTACTTTTCATACTGATAATATCATACTATGTTCATCATGTACTATAATACTGTATACATATATATATATATATATATTTGTGTTTTATCTTTGGGACTCCGTACGTCATGATTTGACCCCTCATGACAGGGTTGTGCGGCCCGTAGGCAGGACTCTATCTAGTCGGCCCTCCAGATAAGTCAATATACTCTACACTACCTCAACCCGGCCAAACTGCATCCTCTCCTAGGCGTAGGACTGGCTGCTACCTCATCTAACCGGGCCCCTCTACCCAGCATACTGGGGAGCTGCATCCTCTCCGAGCACGGTTAGATGGTACCCACACACTATCTGAGATGTGTGGTTCCACTCTATCTGAATATAGCAACGGTACCGTGCTCTGTAAACTGTATCTGTACTGTGTCTATCTATAATCTTTCCACAGGGATCTGATATTATATACATATATACATACATACATATATATATATATATATATTCTTTTACTATTTTCGTCATGTTCCAAAATTACCATAATGCTATCTTTATATACTGTATATATATACTGTAAAACTGTATACTGCATCCGTAACATCTTGATGCTACCTTTGTATCTCTGTCTGTATATTTTGTCTATATACTCTGTCTATATACTCTGTATGTTATGGTAATATGAACATGGCATGCTAAAACTCTGTGTGTACTGTTCTGTGTAAAGTTGTAATATAAATACTAATATAAGTAAAACTATATGCGTGTATACATATATATGTGTCTATCGGTTCCATGAAATTGTTCATAAGAATACTGTATATGCATGTAAATCTCTCTATATAGTCTCTGTGAATATATATCTATATCTACACCTATATATTCTATATAATTTCATATACTGAGAAGGACCATATAAACTGTACATACTATCTACTTCCATGCATTCCGTATAGTATGATATATATTATAAAAGCTATATTAATTACTGCATCTTATGAAAATCACTTAGGCCACACAATCATTTAAACTCATATTTGATAAAACTTGTATAATAAACTGGCATAAATATACTTCTATAAAATCGCTATTAACTTTATTAAAACTCCTAGCATAGCATATTTCCCTTACTTTAATTTTGGAAAGCCCCTTAAAAAAAAAATTCTAGCTCTATACCCGTAGGATTCCTAACTCAACATCCTGAAAATACAATCCCCCAGAACAAAACATCAGTATTTCTTAGCCTATATCATTTCCTATAACTGCCAGGTAGTCAAAAACTGAATAAAAGACCTTACCCTGGATTTGGGATGAAATCCAACTTCGTTTTCCCGACGATCTGCTCTGACAAATTTGAGAGAATTTCGCTAGGAGCGTCGTGGTAGCTTTGGATCGTTGATCCAACGACTAGTGGGGCCGGAATCGAAGAGAGAAGGGAGAGAAAGTCATAGAGAGAGAGAGAGAGAGGAGAGAGAGTGAGGCGCTGGTAAATGGATAAAAATCCTGGTTTTTAGATATTTATCCTGTCAGATTCGTCGATGAGACACATCACCTTGTCGACGATTCTTTCAATAAATTCGTCGACGGGTCCCTATATTCGTCGACGAATTTCCTTATGTACTCATCGACAAGGCCCTGTATTCGTCGATGAGTTTCCTTATTCACTCGTCGAAGAAGCCCTATATTCGTCGACGAGTTCTGACAATTCCTTGATATTATTATTATCTCCAAAATGCATTGTCGTCGATGAACGCAGATCTTGCCTCTTTCTGTTCCTATTTCTATTTTCCTCTCTCTTTAATATTTGAATATGAATATTTTTTGGGTCGTTACAACATTTCTCTCAAGTGTATATAAATAACCTTTAGACTTTTCAATCAAGTAGATTTTGGAATATTAAAAATATCAAGTCTTTGAATGAAAACTCACTTGAATTAAAAATATCTAATCAATAACAAAAAATTTTCTCAAGTGGTAATCTTATCAAAATGATTTAATATACACACACTCAAGATCAACCTCTTAACAAATATTCAAAAATGGATTTTGCAATGACAAGCTCTATGAAAAATAGATATCAATAAAATAACTCTTAACAAGTAGTGTGATTTACCAAACCTCAAAATCAAAAGCTTGTACAATAATCACAAGAAAACCATTAAGGATCAAAGTAGCTTTAGCCTAGATGTGTAGTGTAAGATTTGAAATCCCAATCACAACCTCAGTAGTGTGATCTTCCAAGCTATGCTAATATGCTCAATCGTATTACCAAGCTTCGATTTTCTTCTTCTTGTAGTTAAGTCTTATCGTTTTTCTTGTTCTTGTTGATCTTAGCCCAGCATTAAGGTTTAGATGTTCAATATATCGGTGTCTTACCCTTAGAATCAATCTTAATCGTTGGATCAAAGAAATAACTCGCATGTTCTCTCATTAAAAAAATAAATTTTTAAACTTTCCCCCAGGTTCATACGACTGATGTTAAAGGCCCAGATGACTGAAGTTCCTTAGAGCTTCAAAAAATTAACCTGGACACAGGGTCATACGACTGAAGTTTAGGGTTCAGTCTTCTGAAGTGTCGAGTTTAGACGACTGAAGTCTGAGTTCAGTCTCTGAGGTGCTTATGTCAGGTTCCCTGTTTCATCATAAATTCTTCAGGTGACTGAAATTAATCTTCGGTCTTATGAAGAATTTCTTCAGATGACTGAGGTTAACTTCGGTCTTCTAAAGTTACAACTTCAGGCGACTAAATAGTGAGTTTGGTCTACTGAAGTACCCAATTTCTGGTTTTTTTTTTTTTTTTTTTTTCTAATTTAAAATTCTACTTTGCTCTCTTTCTTGGCTCTTTTATAAAAATATTTTCCAAGATTTTGAAAATATATCTAAATCCATAGATATCCCCTAATGATGTTCATGAAATGCATGAGTCCTAAGGTCATTTTAAGGTATATGTTGAGCCTCAAATTAAATTATATCAAATGTGAATACATAAGTTCTAAATACCCATTCTCATGACGTTCTTGAACTTGTTGCTTGCATCTTCATTTTTGTACTATTTGAATTCCATGGATTATGCCACGATATGTATGCTTTGATCTTCATGGCTTCCATGACTTGTTATGCTTCCGTGCATGCTATATATTGTTCCTGTTCACAATCTCAATGCACAGATCAAATACCAAGTAATTTGACATTATCAAAACCGGATTAGACTTATAGAGTCAACAATCTCCCTCTTTTTGATGATGACAAATACACAAGGAAAAATATAGAATAAAATGGGTTACGCCAAACAAGGCTCCTCCTCAAATAATACATCAAATATTCAGCAAATGAAATATGCTCATGCCAAATGAAATATGCTCATGTTCATACATACGTTGTTTTGCCTGATTCCAAATGAAATGTGCTCATGTGAGTACACAAGTTGTTTAGCCTGATTCTTCTCCTATAGCCTAATTTTTCTCCCCCATTACACAACTAGTGTTGCCAACAATTTTTTCTATGATTCTTCTCCCCCTTTGCACAATTAGTTTTGCCTACAATTTTTGCTTTTGCTCATGATTTTTTTTTAAACAATTTTTGCTCCTGATTTTTAACAATTTTTGCTCCTGATTTTTTGCAATTTTTGCTCCTAATTTTTCTCCCCCTTTTGACATGAACAAAAAGTTGTATAATGTTAGCTTTGGTGTATTCCCAAGAGGGGGGTGAATTGGGTATTAAAACTTTATTCCTAGGTTTACCAAATTCAACAGCAGCATTACACAAACTTAGGGTCTTTCTATTTAGTTATAAACTCAATCAACACATGTACTACATATAATGAATTAAGCATACAACATACATGTGTTGAAAATAAAAGTGCGGAAAATAAATTTGTTGAAATATAAAGAATACGCACGATATGTTATCGAGGTTCGGCCAACTGTGCCTACGTCCCCGCCTCTAGCTTGCAAGTCCGAGGATTCCACTAATACTAACTTAATGGGTGGAGTGGTACCTAATACAACCAAGTCAATTAGCATAGGGTTGACCTAAACCTTTACAAACTCTCCTTGCAGGGCAGAGAAAGCCCTACGTTAAATTCAAAGGGCCAAATTACCGCCCCTCAGGCCACACCAGGAAATACAACAATATGTTCACTCAAATGGTACAGTGATTATGCTTTCATGTAAAGCAGATATGTACCCAAAACGCGCAATCACATACACATCAACAATGTAGGTAAATGTAAGCTTAGTGATGCAAATAGTTGTGCTATCAACACTCAATATGGTATCATCAGTGATATGCTCAAGAGTGTTCAAAACAAACAATATATTGGAATCTAAGCAATGCACAATTCAGTAGCAAATCAATATTCCAAAGATACGAATCAAATAATCAAACTAGTTCAAAAAGATTTTCCTCAATGAAATACGCACAATACTAGTTTGAAAATGTTTTGCTTATTTGAAATATATTTGCACAACAAAAACCAAACTATTAGACACTTGCAACAAAGATGCAAATATCCTAAGCTTACTAGGTTATCCCAACACAAGATTTATAATATGAAATTCTGTGGGATAAACCTAAGCTAAACTCCCCAAAAATAATATCTCAATCACACAAGCAAGTGAGAGTGTTTAACACTATCTAGCAATTACAAGCACACTTACTAAGCTCTTACAATATCAAGATTTATCAAAGGAAAGAGTATTTAAAGGTATTTGAGCAAAGTGGGATTTTGAAATAGAGAGGATTTTTGGATAGTGATTTTTTCTATTCCTTAACTAATCCTCACAAATGAACCCATATTTATAGGCAAGGTAAAAAATATTACCTTTTGAGACCTATTGGGTATTATTAGAAAAGTTCAAAAATGCTTAAGCACATTTAACCCAAACTAACTCAATTATACTGCAGTTTAATAATTTTTAACCTGTCGAAGTTCGGGTGACTAAACCTTGGTTTGGTCGCCCAAACAGACACAACTTTAAAAGTTATTTAAATGAGTTTAGTCGCTTGTGTCATGCTTTGACAAACCGAATCAAAGTTAGTAGCCTTTGTTCGTGACTTCAGGTGCCCGGTCCTTCAGTCGGTGGCTCGAACTCAAGTGTTTGGTCGCCCAGGGCTCAATTTAAACTAAAAAGGTAAATCGCTCGAGTTGTTGAAATGTCCCTTTCGAAGGATTCGGGTGCCTGAGGACAGTATGCACAATTTGGTTCGGTCGCCCGAGAGCCTAAGTCAACTGTTGATTTATCAACGGTTCGGGAGCCTAAGGAGTTTGGAACTCCAAGGGTTCAGTCTCCCGAGCTCTCACAAAATCCCTAATAATATTCATTTTAAGCTTAGATTTAACACTCTTGTATATTATATGATTTGTGTGTGAGTGTTGGGACCTGAGGTCATACTAGGGTCTTTACCAAGTATGCCAAAAACCTGGCGTCGGTCGACCAAAAGGTGCCCTAAGGTCATTTGGTCTCTATGGTCAGCTATGGCATTTTGAGCTTACAAAACCTACATGCATGACATATAGAGATTATTACAAACCGATATCCTAATTACTATTACGGACCCAATAACATTACAACAAATAAAAAATATGTCGGGGTCTTCACTTCTCTTTAGGTTGCTGCATGCCATTATATAAACTTGTCAATGAGAACCTGCACACAAACTTGGCAACCATTAAATACCAAAGTATTTGTCATTATCAAAACTAGGTGTGACCTATAAGGTCAACATTCTCCCCCTTTTTGATGATGACAAATACACCATGCAAAAAGTGGGTATAGCCTTGAAATGCTCCCCCTGACAATATGCATAATGTTCAAGATTTATTAATGCAAACAATTTTTACTACTACCTATACTACCCCATTTTTGCCTCCATCTCCCCCTTTTGGCAACAGCAAAAAGGGCTATAAAATAAATTATGTAAGGCATATGGGTATGAATCATTTAAATATATGATAAGATTGGGAAAATTTTTAGAAATTTCGTCAGCATGCCGTTTGAAAGCAAAGCATTTTCCCAAAAATACCTGTATTGAAATGATCTGATTGAGTTTTAGATTTACATTACATCCACAATAATCAACTTAAACAGTTCAGTGTTCTCAAAACATAAATATAACTATCAATATGCAAGAGATATGATAGTCATGCATTTCATGGCACAAACGTATTCATGGAGTATAAAGGATTGACAGGTTTAGTAATTAACCACACAAACTAAATAATTGGTCATTTAAATGATTTAAATGACATAAAAAACGTAATTAGACCAGAATTATACACAAACCATAGCACTTTAAATCATATCATAAGACCCGTGAAAAATTTGAGTTAAAAGCACATGGCATATGATACCGGATAGAAGGTTTGAGCATAAAAACAGTCTAACTAGTTCACATGCATTTTTATGTGTAGTTTACTAAACTAGTTATGCGACTTGAAAACTATATAAGTATATAATAATAACAAGGCAAGAGAGAAAAAGAAATTTAGTTTTGAAATTAGTTCTTTCCATAAAATAGCACCATAAATATATAAATATATATCTCCCTTATGATATTTGCAAAATAGCGCTGGGGGTGATGCTTGCAAAGCATACTTCGAAGATCATGCAAGCAAGCACAATTTTTCTGGTAGGCATTTGAGCATAGAAGAAAATATAACCAGAAAAATACAACCATGTAAATCCTAAGAATATAGCACATTCAAAACATGGATCATATGGCAAAACAAATTATTGTAGCAACAATAAACATCATGTTTTAAATTAATA
This sequence comes from Malania oleifera, assembly GCF_029873635.1. Classification (NCBI taxonomy): domain Eukaryota; kingdom Viridiplantae; phylum Streptophyta; class Magnoliopsida; order Santalales; family Ximeniaceae; genus Malania; species Malania oleifera. The sequence continues at coordinate 64,319,952 of NC_080425.1, forward strand.
TTTTTAATAATATCATTTCATTTAAGTATATGCCACAATATAACTTAAAGTACATCTAAGATTAAAAAAATCTTGGTGAGCATAACATGATAGACATTTTAATTTTAGATGCTCCCCCTATTAATTTGAGTACGTACTTAGATTCTTTAACTACTTATACTATCCAAAGATTAGTTTCATTTTGCTCAGTAGTATAAGTCATTCATTTTGACACTTTAAAATCAACTATACTGAATATTAATCACTCTATTTACCCGTATCAGTATAGTTGTCCCTATAGACCGTAGATGCATCATTAAGTGTATATTAAGCCATGTAATAGAGTTCATGACCTACGAACATTCCATATCAAAACATAAGCCTTTAAGCACTGGATATAATGTTCAAGGATACTAGAAGAACCTCAATATTTTAAAAGGTGAAGTGATGCATATGGATCATTTATGCGCTTCCTATAGGGATGGATCTGAGCCTTTCTAAACGATTGATGATTATGCTAAGAAGAAGTCTAATTATCTATTTGAGTTTTCACTCATCCTTTCAAAAACATTTTAACATTTTTATTATCATAATCATCATTAACACAAGGTTTTGATTTGGGAAAAAGTCATGTCGAAAATTCGGCAACATGCTGTCTGTAAATTGAACATTTCCTAAATTTTCATGCACCAAAACCTAATAGATTCAAGCAATCAATTCAAAATAAATCAATTTGAGCATGCAAGAACCTATAATCCACTACCAGCATGCAATTCTCATCAACTGCAGGAGGCATTCTATACTAAGCATGCATTCCAGTAGTATAAACAATTTATAAAACGTAATCTATCCATCAAAGAATATACACAGTAAAGAGTAGAGGATAGAATGAGTCCAGTGCCATATTGATATTCATTTAGGCATTCAAACTTGTAGTATGATTATGAGATCATTTAGTTAATATAACAATTAAAAAAGGATGCTCCCCCACAATTATGTACTCTACTCATTTTATGCCATCATATGCGTTAAATTTCTTGGCCAAGTGACTTAAGGATATTTAATGATATAAACTTGGCATTTTAATTATAGGCTTATTGGACCAAAAAGTCACAATGAATATGTTTTCTGTGTGCTAAGCCTATATTTGCCTCTTTTCTTATGATTTACAATACGTGAAAGGCTTAAGTTCAGATGACTTGTCTTTCTTATCGTTCATGCATAGGTTTCTCAGTTATTACATTTTCATATATGTTGAAACCAGTAGCAATCATATTAGCCATTTAAATTAATTCACAAAACTAAAGCTCTAATGGATTTGAGTTAATGTTTGAGAGCTTATGAAGCCAGCAGGGATAAATACTCTTAAAGATTAAATTATTAATATGTTCAAAAGAGTATTTTGGTAGTAGCAGGGCATTATACAAGATAACCATTCTAAATAAAATGTCCTAACTGCTTTGGCAAAGAGTGCATAGGAGAATGTGGATATTTTTTACTGATGCTCTTTGGAGATTGGAATGTATCCTTCGACTATGATCAAATTTTGGAGCAAGGAATAGACAAAATCTCTATATGATATGATCGTAATGTGGTAAAGGTTTCCTATGGATGAGGTGAACCAAAATTAGAGGATTTTTATGTTTTAAGCACAAAAGGGAACATTTCGGTTAATCAATGGAACTAGAATTCCTAAGTGGTTGCCTCTAATTTTGATTATGGAAGGATGTCTTAAATAAGCACTAGTTAGAATCATTAGTGCTTAAGCCTTGAGTGATGACTAATCTATGGTTAATGATATTACATTCAAAAATGAGTTTAGGTTTAAATAATACATATCGAGATGGATTCCCTAAAGCTCAAATATGTGCAATGGACAAAATATGCTTAACCTAAGGTATAATATTTAAGCATGGGTTAAGTATTTGGAATTTTCTACCCAGCAATGATGCCTAGTCCATTTGGAAGTGGATTTTATTTAATTTTTGAATTGGCTTACAAATCTTATTTCATTTTAAGCACTAATCACTTCCTAAGCCAACAGTCATTACAACCCCTAATCCTAGAAACTAAGGATGGATTAAATGATTATATAATATTACTTTAGATCCATTTTTCCAAAGGTCCTATAGGGTTAGCTTTCATGATTATCCATTTCATTTCTTTTTCCATGCCTGTAGCACTTCTAGTTAAGAAACAAAACCCTCTGTGCCCTTTTCTTTTATGTTGTAAGCAAGTTTTGAATTTTTGTGAAAGGCTATGCTTACTATTCTTATGTTTACTCAATGAGGCATAAAAGTTTGTATGGGATTCATTAAGTGATTTTGAACCTTTTTTGAAAATATTTTTCTTTTTACGACCTGAGGGTTTATCATCTCCCATTTCTTCCTCCTAGCACATTCTTTTCAATATTTTCTTCATGTTTTTCTTCTCTAAGGTGGTATGATAATCTTCTAATTCATCTAATTGTTTAGCTAACCTTTTGTTTTGAATTTTCAGAAATGTTTTATGATAAGACATTCAAACTAGAGACTTATGAATTTTAAATGAATCCTTTCTTAGTTGTCTATTCAATAACATGCTTTCATCATAAAACTCATAGCATGATTCAATACAAGATTTATCTCTATAACTATCATATGAATCAATGCATACAGTATCATTATCAAAAACGGTGGATGACTCATTATAAGATATATCACAAAATTTTTCATAAGAATCATTGCATGCATTAATAGCAGAACTATCATGAAATTCAACAGATGATTCATCATTTGACATATCATAGCATTCAACAACAGAATCATTTACAGAGGCTAAGATAGGAACCTATACTTCACTGTCTGTTAATGCAACTGCCCTATTATTTGCCACTTCCTGAGTGGTGGTCTCATTCTCCTGGGACTCTCCATATTTTTTTTCGAGTTCATCCCAGATATCCTTTGCAATCTGACATGCCACAAATTCAACAAAAATATCAGAATCTAATGCAAGATATAACATGTTCATGGCATATGAATTCACATGCACAAAATTAATATCATTTTCTACTGGCATACAAATTCCCTTATTAATCACCTGTCAAACCCTCCAATTTATAGATTTTACAAATATGCTCATTCTAGTTTTCCAGGCGGTGCAATCAACACCACAAAATGATGGAGGACTAGAAGGTGATCGTCCCTCTCCAAATGGGGATACAACAAATTGAGCCATTGCGATTTTTTTACAAAAGCTGTTAAGTCTAGTGCTACGAGGCTCTGACACCAATTGTTAACTTTGGTGTATTTTCAAGAGGGGGGTGAATTGGGTATTAAAACTTTATTCCTAGGTTTACCAAATTCAACAGCAGCATTACACAAACCTAGGGTCTTTTTATTTAATTATAAACCCAATCAACACATGTACTACATATAATGAATTAAGCATACAACATACATGTGCTGAAAATAAAAGTGCAAAAAATAAATTTGTTGAAATATAAAGAACACGCACGATATGCTACCGGGGTTCAGCAACTGTGCCTACATCCCCCTCCCCTCTAACTCACAAGCCTGAGGATTCCACTAATGCTCACTTAACGGGTGGAGCAACACCTAATATAACCAGGTCAATTAGTACAGGGCTAACCTCAACCTTTACAAACTCTTCTTGTAGGGCGTGGAAGGCCCTAGGTCAAATTCACAGGACTGACCCCAATCTTTACACAATCCTTACCGGACTAGATTACCGCCCCCTCAGGCCACGCCTGAAAATACAACAATATGTTCACCCAAATGGTACAGTGATTATATTTTCATGTAAAGCAGATATGTACCCAATACGCGCAATCACATACACATCAACAATGTAGGTAAATGTAAGCTTAGTGATGCAAATAGTTGTGCCATCAACACTCAATATGGTATAATCAGTGATATGCTCAAGAGTGTTCAAAACAAACAGTATCTTGGAATCTAAGCAATGCACAGTTCAGCAACAAATCAATATTCCAAAGATATGAATCAGATAATCAAACTAGTTCAAGAAGATTTTCCTCAATGAAATATGCACAATACTAGTTTGAAAATGTTTTGCTTATTTGAAAAATATTTGCACAAAAAAAACCAAACTATTGGACACTTGCAACAAAGATGCAAATATCCTAAGCTTACTAGGTTATCCCAACATAAGATTTATAATATGAAAATATATGGGATAAACCTAAGCTAAACTCCCCAAAAACAATATCTCAATCACACAAGCAAGTGGGAGTGTTTAGCACTATCTAGCAATTACAAGCACACTTACTAAGCTCTTATAATAACAAGATTTATCAAAGGAATGATTATTTGAAGGTATCTGAGCAAAGTGAGATTTTGAAATAGAGAGGATTTTTGGATAATGATTTTTGCTAATCCTTAACTAATCCTCACAAATGAACTCATATTTATAGGCTAGGTCAAAAATATAGCTGTTTGAGACCTATTGGGTATTATTTGAAAATTTCAAAAATGCTTAAGCACATTTAACCCAAATTAACTCAATTTTACCGCAGTTAAATAATTTTTAACCCGCTGAGATTCGGGTGGCTGAACCTTGGTTTGGTCACCCAAACTGACACAACTTTAAAAGTTATTTAAATGAGTTCAGTCACCTATGTCGTGCTTCGACAACCCGAATCAAAGTCAGTAGCCTTTGTTCATGACTTTGGGTGCCCACTCCTTCAGTCGGTAGCTTGAACTCAAGTTTTTGGTTGCTTGGGGCTCAATTTGAACTAAAAAGGTTGGTCACCCGAGTTGGTGGAATGTCCCTTTCAAAGGGTTTGGGTGCCCGAGGACAGTATGCACAATTTGGTTTGGTCACCCGAGAGCCTAAGTCAACTGTTGACTTATTAATAGTTTAAGCGCTCGAGGAGTTTTGAACTCCAGGGGTTCGGTCGCCCGAGCTCTCACAAAATCCCTAATAATATTCATTTTAAGCATAGATTTAACACTCCTATATATTATATGATATGTGTGTGAGTGTTGGGACCTAAGGTCATACTAGGGTCTTTACAAAGTATGCCAAAAACCTGGCGTCGATCGACCAAAAGGTGCCCTAAGGTCATTTGGTCTCTATAGTTAATCTATGGCATTTTGAGCTTACAAAACCTACATGCATGACATGCAGAGATTATTACAGACCAATATCCTAATTACTATTACAAACCCAATAACATTACAACAAATAAAAAATGTGTCGGGGTCTTCACTTCTCTTCAGGTTGCCGCATGCCATTATATAAACTTGTCAATGAGAACCTGCACACAAACTTAACAACCATTAAATACCAAAGTATTTGTCATTATCAAAACTGGGTGTGACCTATAATGTCAACATGTAATAATAATACATGAGTGAACATAACCTCATGTTCTTCTCCCTTTTAAAATCTTAAAGTTTTAAACTTGTTCAACCATCAAATTTAAAAAAAATTACTTCTCCCCCTTGCTAATGCATAAATTTGTATTGTTGAATGTAAATTGCATTGTGAACATACACAATGTGGAAAATTTCAAAGATAATGTGAGGATACCAAATGTTAAATAATGTGATACCGAATGTGATACCAATTGTGAAAATTAAGTAACGTTGCTCCCCCTGAAATATGTCATCTAATATAATTCTAAGCAACCTCTCAACTATGCATCAAACCTAATTCACACCTAATTTGGATCAACCTATCCTTCGCAAGTGGTTTCGTGAATATACCTGCCCCTTGTTCATCTGTGCATACAAACTCAAGTGTCACATCTCCTTTTTGCACATGATCATGAAGAAAGTGATGTTCTATTTGCATATGCTTAGTTCATGAATGTAATATAGGATTCTTTGAGATGTTTATTACACTCATATTATTGCATCTTATAGGAATTGTTTCATAGCTTAATCCAAAATTCGTCATTTGTTGCTTCATGTATAGCGTTTGAGCATAACAACTACCTACCACTACGTATTCTGCCTCAGCTGTGGATAGAGCTACTGAATTTTGCTTCTTGGAAAACCAAGAGACCAACGAATGTGCTAAGAAATGACATGTACCACTCGTGCTCTTTCTATCCACTTTACTACCCACAAAATTAGCATCTGAATAGCTGATAATCTCAAAAGATGTATGCTTAGGATACCATAACCCAATTTCCACAATTTCTATCAGGTATCTAAGTATTCGTTTGACAGCTAAAAAACGTGACTCTTTTGGTGCCGCCTGAAATCTTGCACACAAACATACGCTAAACAATATATCAAGTCGACTGGCAGTCAGATATAGTAAGCTACCAATCATTCCACGATATAGTCTGATATCTACTAGTATACCTTATTTATCTTTGTCTAATTTCAATGAAGCGCTCATAGGTGTACCTAGTATTTTTCTATCTTCCATATTAAACTTTTTGAGTAGATCGCTAATATACTTAGATTGATTTATAAATATTCCATGTTTCACTTGTTTTATCTAAGGTCTTAGGAAGAAATTTAGTACACCCAACATGCTCATCTCAAATTCGTTTTGCATAGTGCTAGCAAACTCATTGCACAAGTCTTTATTTGTAACTCCAAATATGATATCATCTACATATACTTGAACTAGGAGAATGTCATCTTTCTTAGACTTTATTAATAGAGTTGTGTCTATCTTTCCTCTAATAAGTCCATTTTCCAGTAGAAAATCACTTAGCCTCTCATACCAAGCTCTAGGAGCTTGCTTTAAACTGTACAAGGCTTTTGTCTCTCTATACACGTGATCTGGATTCTTATGGTTTTCAAAACCTGCGGGTTGTTTTACATATACTTCTTCACTTATGTAGCCATTTAAGAATGCGCTTTTGACATCCATTTGATATAGTTTGAAATCCTTAAAAGCTGCATAGGCTAAAAGCATTCGAATGGCTTCCATTCTAGCTATAGGTGCAAAGGTTTCTTCAAAATCTATTCCTTCTTCCTGGTTATATCTCTGAGCTACTAGTCTAGCCTTATTTCTAACAACTATCCCATGTTCATCATTCTTGTTCTTATATATCCATTTTATTCCAATGATTGACTTATCCTCAGGTTTAGGAACTAATGTCCATACTTTGTTTCTCTCAAACTGGTTTAACTCTTCTTGCATGGACAACACCCACGATTCATCCTCAATTGTTTCACTCACATTCCTAGGTTCTTCTTGAGATATAAAGGCAAAATGACTAATCATATTCCTAAGTGAGGATCGCGTGGCTACTCCACGTAATGGTTCACCTATTATTTGATCAATGGGATGATTCTTTATGTACTTCCATTCTCTAGGTGGTTCATTAACCTCATTTTCAATTTGATTAATTTCAGTAGATGGTTCTTTAGTTTCACTTTTCTTTCCTGAATCATCTTTAATGGATAGTTCTTCAAATTCCTTGTTTATTTCAATTTCATCTTCATTAATTCTTTTCGAGAAGGGATCTCATTGAACACTACATGAATAGATTCTATAACTGTTAATGTTTGTTTGTTATATACTCTATAGGCTTTCCTGTCTAAGGCATATCCTAGGAAGATACCTTCATCTGATTTCACATCAAATTTTCCTAAATGTTCATTGTCTCTAAGCACAAAAAATTTACAGCCAAAGACATGAAAATATGATATGTTTGGTCTATGGCCATTTGATAATTCAAACGAAGTCTTATTTAGAGATGGTCTAATCAAAACTCTATTTAGAACATAGCAGGCAGTATTCACTGCCTCAACCCAAAATTACTTAGGTAGTTCCTAATTATGAGCAATTTCTAATGAATTACAGTAGTCTTCCATGCCTTGATTTTTAAATTCTCTACCCTTATCACTTCGAATTTTAGTGATCGTATATCTCTTTTCATTTTGGATTTTCTTACACAGGTTTATGAATTGTTCACACACTTCATCTTTGTGACCTAAGAATAATACCCATGTATATCTTGAAAAATCATCAACTATGACGAATACGTATGATTTTCCTCCTAAACTTTGAATTGGGTTAGGACCAAATAGATCTAAGTGTAGCATTTGAAGTGGCCTAGTGGTGGAAATTTCTTTCTTCTTCTTAAAGCTTGTTCTTGCTTGTTTTCCTAGTTGACAAGCCTCACAAATTTTATCTTTGATGAATTTTGTCTTAGGCAATCCCTTAACTAAGTCTCCCTTAACTAGTTTAGATATTAAGTCCATGTTTGCGTGTCCTAGTCTCCTATTTCAAATCCAACTAATTTTATTAATAGTAGAGAAGCATGTCACACTTTATAAGGTTAAGTTATCAAAACTTGTGGTATATATGTTTTCATGATGCTCAGCAGTGAATAATATCTTATTATCATTTTTATATTCAACAATGCACTTGTCATGTTCAAAAGACACTTTGTAACCTTTATCACGCAGTTGGCTTATACTCAATAAGTTGTGCTTTAAACCATCAACCAATAAAACCTCATCTTTACCTACACCTATGATCCTTCCCTTAGCATTATTTCCAAAAGTGACAAATCCTTCATCCTTGGGTGTGATGGATGTGAACTTCGCTTTATCCCCAGTCATGTGACGTGAACATCCACTATCCATATACCATCTGTCTTTTGAGGTTGATGATCGTAAGCATATCTGCAAGACACAATCAAACAACTAGCTTTGGTACCTAGATTTTCTTGGGTCCATGGGGGTTAGTACTAAATTCTTTTTTAACTATCCATACTTTCTTAATTTTGACATCTTTATTTTTGAAAGGACAGTCAAATTTTATGTGACCCAACCTCTTACATTTAAAACATGTAATATTTCTATGATAATCTTTAGTTGGAACATTTTGACTCTCTTATAAAATATCCCATGTAAAGATGTACCTTATTTAGATTTTCCTTCCCATTAAAACCAAGCCCTTCCTTTTCTAGGGAATTTCTTTAAGCTCCTAGGAGTTTTTCAAAATTATTTTGTCATTTAGTAAATTTTCAAATAATTTCAGATTTATCTTTCAAATTCTTTTCTAACTCCTCAATTTTCAAATCTTTGTCTTTCATGAGAGATGCATGAGATTCATTTTGGCATTCAACTAAACTTGAAAGTTCTTTGAATTTATTTTTCAAATTAAAAATTTTCTTAATTTTCTTCTCAAGCATTTTAATGGAGTACAAATATTCTTGTTTCAGTTCATCATATGAAAGCATGTCATTCTCATTTTCAGAATCACTAGAATAATATGAAGATGATGAGAATGATGATTGTACCTCAAGGTCATCATGTGCCATTAGACACAGATTGGCAATCTCATCATCACTAGATTCTGATTCTGAACAGCTTGTGTTGTGCGTATCCCAACTGACTTTCAGCACCTTCTTCTTTTTCTTGGAGGCTTTCATTAGTTTGGGACACTCAAGCTTGATGTGTCCAACCTCTCTGCAATTGTAGCATGTTGGTGGATCTTCCTTCTTTTTCTTCATTCTTGACTCTCCTCTTTCTGATTTTGAGTTTCGGAATTTTCTGTTGAACTTCTTATTCTTCTTCAAGAACTTTCCAAACTTCTTTGTTAGCAAGGTCATGTCGTCTCCCATATCAGAATTACTTTCTTCACTAAAGTTTTTTGACGATGCCTTAAGTGATGTGGCTTTCTTTGCTTTGCTTTGCTCATTCTTCCTCTCATTTATTGCTAACTCATAGGTGATGAGCGATCCAATAAGTTCGTCAACCGACATCTCCTTGAGATTTCTCCCTTCTACTATTGTTGTAGCTTTTGCTTCCCAAACTAGAGGTAGTCTCTTGAGTATTTTCCTGATCAACTCATAAGTAGGGTAAGTTTTACCAAGAGCATTTAAAGAATTTGTGATGTATGTGAATATAGTGTACATGGATTGAGTAGATTCATCTGCCATCATTTTAAATGCTTCATATTCATTGGTGAGCATGTCTATCCTACTATCTTTGACTTCCTTAGTGCCTTCATATGTAACTTCTAATTTTTCCCAAATTTCTTTAGCAGAATTACATGTCATTACCTTATTAAATTCATTTACATCTAATGCACAGAAAAGCAAGTTCATCGCAGTAACATTTATTTGCACTGATTTTCAGTCCTCTTTAGTATACTCATCTTCAGTTTTAGGTACATTTACCTTATTAATTACTTTCATGGGAACATGATTTCCCTTAGTAACTATTTTCCATACCTTCCAATCTACATTTAACAGGTATATGCTCATCCTACGTTCCCAACAAGTGTAATTTATACCACAGAAAATTGGTGGTTTAGTGGATGAGTGTCCCTCGCCGAATGGAGTTACACCGATGTGTGCCATGTGATCTTTTTACAAATGAACTATTAAGTCTATGTAAACCCGCTCTGATACCAAATGTTGATTTAGGTGTAATCCCAAGAGGGGAGGTGAATTGGGTATTTTAAAATTCTTTAAACTTATTTACCACTTAATCCCAATTTCTATGTTTAACAAATTGAATGCAAGAGTTTGAGGTTGATTTAAATTTATTTTATCAATGAATTCGTTTTACCCAATTAAGTGCGTGTGAGGTTATTCAAACATACACATGCAATAAGAGTAATGAAATGTAGTGCGGAAAATAAAAAGATAAGAGAAGAGAGAAGGCAAACGTGATTTTACAAGGTTCAGCCAACCCGGCCTATGCCCTTGCCTTAAGCAACTCACTTAAGGATTCCACTATAATTCCTGCTCCTTAAATTGGGACGGAGCTTCCCTTACATCCGCTGCTTACAAGAGGTACAGCTTCCTCCTAATCCGCTGCTTACAAGAGATACAACTCTCTCCTCAAACCTGGTTCACAACCCAAACCTTGATTACAATATAATATCAAATCTGCAAAACACTCAATGTTGCTTCTAACAAAGCTAGTGAGTATAATTGAAATTCCTAACACATAATCATATGATGAAACTTGAAGCTCAGAATGTATGTAACGATATAAACATTATATGCAAGAGTATGATTCATTAACTATCCCTTTTTATCAAATCCCCCAAAAATATTTACATAAGTCAATGTTTTGGAGAACTTAGGTAAAATCTTTGAATACATAAAAAGCTTTGAGGATTGCAAAGATTTGAAACACACTTTGTCACGACAATATTTCTCTCAAGTGTATATAAATAACCTTTAGACTTTTCAATCAAGTAGATTTTGGAATATTAAAAATATCAAGTCTTTGAATGAAAACTCACTTGAGTTAAAAATATCTAATTAATAACAAAAACTTTTCTCAAGTGGTAATCTTATCAAAATGATTTAATATATGCACACTCAAGATCAACCTCTTAACAAATATTCAAAAATGGATTTTGCAATGACAAGCTCTATGAAAAATAGATATCAATCAGCAAATCAGTTTAAATGAAGAAACTCTATAAGAATAACTCTTAACAAGTAGTGTGATTTACTAAACCTCAAAATCAAAAAGCTTGTACAATAATCACAAGAAAACCTTTTGAGGATCAAAGTAGCTTTAGCTCAGATGTCTAGTGTATGATTTGAAATCCCAATCACAACATCAGTAGTGCGATCTCCCAAGCTATGCTAATATGCTCAATCGTATTGCCAAGCTTTGATTTTCTTCTTCTTGTAGTTGAGGCTTATCATTTTTCTTGTTCTTGTTGATCTTAGCCCAGCACTAAGGTTTAAATGTTCAATATATAGGTGTCTTACCCTTAAAATCAATCCTAACCATTAGATTAAAGAAATAGCTCGCATGTTCTTTCATTAAAAAATAAATTTTTAAACTTTCCCTCAAGTTCAAGTGACAGAGGTTAAAGGCCCAGACGACTGATGTGATAACCCAAGAAATTCTTCCAGGAATCGTCGACGAACACAAGGGATTCGTCGACGAGGGTTCTTTAGGCTCTCATCGATGAAGGCCCTCCTCGTTGACGAGAAGATACCGAGAGAGGGTTTAAAGTAGACTGAAACTCGTCGATGAGGGTGCAGGTTTGTCGACGAACTTTTTACAGGACTCGTCGACGAGGTGACGTGTCTCATTGACAAATCCCGCCCTATAAATAACTGAAACCCGGATTTTTAGCATAAAATTCAGCTCAAATACCTCTCCTCTCTCTTTCTCTCTCTCTCTCTCTCTCTGTCTCTCTCTCTCTCTATGTTTCCTTCCCCTTCTCTCTTCGATCCTGGCCCCATTTCTTGTCAGATTGAAGATCTAAAGCCACCATGATGCTCCTGGCAAAGTTCTCTACAAGTCTGCCGGAGCTGATCATGGGAAAAGTTTGTTTGAAATTCATCCCAAATCCAGGATAAGGTGTTTTATTTAGAATTTTCTTTGCCCAAAGTTATAAGAAACATAGTAGACAAAGAAATACTGATATTTTGTTCTGGGGGATATTGTTTTGAGGATGTTGAGCTAGGAACCCTGCGGGTATAGGGCCAGAATTTAGTAGGGGCTTTTCAGAGTTAAGGTAAGGGAAATATGATATGTTAGCAGTTTTAATATGTATACAGAATATTATGAATGAGTATTTACAAGCATGCAGATCAGATTATTTTTCCAGAGAATTATGAATATTATTTTTATAGAAGAATTGAAGAAATTGAGCATGAGACTGTGTTTATTCAAATGTGTGGCATGAGTTTATTACAGTACAATATATATAGATTTTACTGTATTACAAATATACAGATATTCAGATATTTCAGATTATTAGCAATGAATGAGACTTACAGTATTTCTAGAGAAAAACATGATTCCTAAATCATAACACTCAGCAAGTTTATTCAGATAGATTATACAGTGATAGCATCAAGATGCTACAACAGATATACAGAGTATACAGATATACAGAGCACACAGATATTATATACAGAACATACAGATATTATATACAAAGAATACAAATAATATATACAGAGATTTTATATAGATATTATAGATAGTACAGATAGAAAACACAAATATTACAGACAGATAATATATATATATATATATATTTCAGCCATATATCTCAGATAATACTATTCAGAATTATAGTGTTATGGTTGTTTTTGAAGTCATGTTAAAAGCAGCAAGATGAGTATATATTTATATATGTATACAATTTTACACGATATCAGATCCCTGTGGAAATTACAGACAAATATGTTTACAGCAGAGCGTGGTACCATTTCTAGTTTCAGACACGTGCAACCACATGACTCGGATAGCATATGGATTCCGTCTAACCGTGCTAGGAGAGATTTGCAGTCTCCCTAGCATGTAGGGTTGAGGTATCCAGTTCGACGATAATAGAGGTTTGAGATAGCCCGGAGTGATTACAGTGGGTCAGGATCTAGATCATTACTGATTGGCAGAGGATAGAGATTGACTTACATGGAGGGCCGACCAGAGTAAGTCCAGCCTATGGGCCGCACAACCCTATCATGAGGGGATATATCATGATATACAGATCCCAAAGTATAGCAGAAGTTCATATGTATAGATATATCACACAGCAGTAGTTTATACTATTATATTAGCAATACCTTCAGATAGCAAACTCAGATACACAGTTATATTTTAAAGATTACATGATAGATATATATTCTGTATAGTTTATCAGTTTTCTCAAATTATAGTATTATTACAGTATTTTAAATGATTAACTCAGCCGCCACGCACTAGTAATAGCATATTTCCACTTACTAAGCGTTGTCTCATCCCACTGACTTATTATTTTTTTCAAGGGATCCTGCTAGGTGAGCAGATTAGGCTCACGGTTGGAGATTGTCTTGAGTTGCCCTAGTTGGAAGGGTAGGTGTATTTTCGATGCCAGTGATTTGGGGTAGATTGTTTTGGATGTTGTCACTAGATATTTTTGTGTTGTAATTATATTTCAGAGCTTTATAGTTTTCTGGTATTGTATATAGTAGTTTCTAGTTTTGTGTACCGCTGCTTAGTTGTGTATGATTTACAGAGACTGCCCAATGCTCTTTTGGGCCTAGGATGTTATTATTAGTATTTTAGACAGATGATATTATGATTTACAGATAGAGAAAAAAAATGTTGAATAAATAGCAGGTCGTTACAATTGAAGTTCCTTAAAGCTTTAAAAAATTAACCTGGACACAAGGTCAGACGACTAAAGTTTAGGGTTCAGTCTTCTGAAGTGTCAGGTTTAGACGACTGAAATCTGAGTTCATTCTTTTGAGGTGCCTCTGCTAGGTTCTGTGTTTCACTATAAATTCTTCAGTTGACTGAATTTAATCTTCAGTCTTCTAAAGTTATAACTTTAGGCAACTGAATAGTGAGTTCGGTTTACTGAAGTACCCAATTTCTGAATTTTTTCTTTCTAGTTTAAAATTCTGCTTTGCTCTCTTTCTTGGCTCTTTTATAAAAATATTTTCCAAGGTTTTGAAAATATATCTAAGTCCATAGATATCCCCTAATGATGTTCATGAAATGCATGAGTCCTAAGGTCGTTCTAGGGTATATGTTGAGCCTCAAATTAAATCATATGAAATGTGAATACATAAGTTCTAAATACCCATTCCAATGGCGTTCTTGAACTTGTTGCTTGCATTTTCATTCTTGTACTCTTTGAGTTCCATGGATTGTGCCAAGATATGTATGCTTTAATCTTCATGGCTTCCATGACTTGTTATCCTTTCGTGCATGCTATATATTGTTCCTGTTCACAATCTCAATGCACAGATCAAATATCAAGTGATTTGTCATTATCAAAACTAGATTGGACTCATAGAGTCAACAATATACATACTCATCACTCCAAAAACATCCACCTGACCTCCTAAAATCTACTAAAAATACATCTCCTTGAAAAACTTACCCTACATACAGGATAGTACAAACGTCCCCTCTATCTCCGAGCCTGATGTACTTGTCTAGCTGGGTCACTTGAAATGTGTTAAATTACTGAGATGAGACAACTCTCAGTAAGACGAAATATGCTATTACTAGTGTGTGGCAGCTGAATTTACATGAATAATATACAGTTAAACAATTAAAACTGAAATAGCATGTAAAATAATATATAGTATAACTCACACCTATGTGGCTTAAAATACAACTGTTTCTAAAATTTCTATTTAAACATACTTTTAGTAATTATAAATATATCTGCTATTTTTCTGTAAATCTATATATATACATAACTTTGAAAACTTCCATGGATGGTTGTATGTCATAATTTAACCCCTCATGCCAGGGTTGTGCGGCCCGTAGGCAAGACTTAACACTGGTTGGCCTACCAGGATAAGTCAACTGAAACCTCTATCATCAAACTGGCCACCTCAACCCAGATTACTGGGGAGCCTGCAATCTCTCCCAAGGCATAATCGACTACTCGTAAAATCCACACACTATCTCAGATGTGTGGTTGCACTCTTATCAAAATAGCTATGGTACCATGCTTTGTAATTTGAATTGTCCCATCAAGTTCTGATAATATATAATAGTATTTAATATATCTTACTATTTTACCATGATTCTATTTCAATTGTAATAACCATAACACTATAAAAGCTTATTTGAATAAACCGTAAATTTCTGATTTGAGTAAACTGTAATATGTGAACATTATGGTTCTGTAATCTCTATATCATGGTATTCTGAAAAATGTTGTAAAATATCTTTTTATCTATATACTGTAAATCATAATTCTGTAAATTCTATATAACATATTTTTGTACAAATAAACCGTAAATCATGATACTATGCAAACTGTGCAAATTCTCTACTGAACTGTTATTTACTCATGCCACACAATTAAATAAGTAAAACCAATGCATTATAATTTGTAAAAATATATAATATTTATTCTGGAAAAATCCCTATTCTACTACTATATCTTTAATTTAGTTGGCATAACATATTTCCCTTACCTCACTGACTGGGAAGCCTAACTCCAACTTTATCCTTACGCCCCCAGCGTACCAAACTTAAAATCATGGAATATAAATATATATTTCCAAATTCAATCAATCCAAACTCAGAATAATAACTATACTCGCCTTTTCCCCAGGCTCACATATTTCTTTTATCCATAAAATTCTAAACTACTAATTAATTATCAATATTACCTAAGTTCCTGAGAAAACACACGTTGAGATCCCCAACCCATGTTTGTGGTGTTTGGAAACCCAAACCCTGAAATCACAACACCCTAGTTTAATCAACTCAAACTTCAGTATGTTTTCATCTAACATAAGATTTGGGTTTAGAAAAGCTTGATAACTATAAAAGCCCTAAAATAACCTACTTACCCTGATTTTGGAATGGTGTCTAAACTTCTCAAACCAAAATTCTGCTCTGGTTAAGTAGTAAAGAATCTCCCTAGGATCATCGTGGTAACTTCTGATCGTCGAACCGGGGAAAAACGAGACCGAAATCTTAGAGAGAAGTGAGGGAAACCTAATTTCTAGAGAGAGAAATAGGAAAATGAGGTTTTTCTCGCTAAAATCTGATTTTTCGCGTATTTATAGATGGCTGGCCATGTGACTTCATCAATGAGACACGTGTACTCGCCTACGAACCGAAGAAGGGAGTTTGTCAATGAGGATGATGAATTCATCGACGAACCAAAGGGTATGAATGT
Organism: Malania oleifera; assembly: GCF_029873635.1. Taxonomy (NCBI): domain Eukaryota; kingdom Viridiplantae; phylum Streptophyta; class Magnoliopsida; order Santalales; family Ximeniaceae; genus Malania; species Malania oleifera. The sequence continues at coordinate 64,336,506 of NC_080425.1, forward strand.
CCCCCTATCGGTATCTCTTCGCCGATAAGGCACTGAAGCTTGTCCACAAACCATATATGAACGTTTGTTGACGAAACCAGGGGGTTCATCAACGAACCCTACTTTTATTCCTTTCGAATTTTTCTTTCTCTATATTATTTAATTGTTATTATTTTCTAGGTCTCTACAACTAAGTTGGAGATTCAGGTGTGTGAGAATAGGAAAGCATCTCGCCTAGGAAAAATTTCGAAAAAACGTGGTTGATTGAGGGGGATTAAAACTCTAAATTCTTCCACTTAATTATCAACCAGAGGCAGAATAAAGGTTGTATAGACCATATGGTTTTGAACAACAAGAGGATGTTGGATGGTGCGAAAGTAATACATAATAAAGCTGCTGCTTTATTTCAGAATTTTCTTTTCAGAGTCTTTAATGGTTTAACCTTGTGATCTCTTTGAGTTAATTCAAAGGAAAATTCAGATATTGATAATAATTTTCTTTGCACTAATTCGACGGAAGAAGAAGTTAAAAGAGCGATGTTCTTTATTACCAAAGAAAGTAGTCCAGAACCAGATGGATTTGGACTTGATATTTATATATCTTGATGGGATATTGTAAAAAAGGATGTCTTGGATGCAGAAAAGAGTTTTTTTAGGGCACTTGTAATTTTCTTCTGGAACCTCTGAAGGCTTTTGGTTTCTCTGAGAGGTTTTGCAAGCTCATAAAAAATTATGTGGAGTCCCCGTGGTTTTCCATTATGATGAACAGAACCTTTAAAGGGTTTTTTCAATCTACTAGAGGATTGTAGCAAAGGGATCCATTTTCCCCTTATTTATTCATAATAATGGAGGAGGTTTTTACATGGTTGCTTAGGAAAAACTATGAGACAAGTCGTATTGGGCAATTTAATCATTCGATTGGGGCCCCTTTGGTTTCGTATTTGCTATATGCGGCTGATATTTTTATTTTTGAAAATGGGGGGAAGAGGTCTATTAGAAATTTGGATTACGCTATGAAAAGTGGTCTGGTCAAAAAATCAGTAAGACAATTTTAGCGTTATTCCTTTTGAAACACACGTAGTTTATTGAGAACCACGGGTTTCATTGAAGGTAAATTTTCAGTTAGGTATTTGGGTGCACCTTTGGTTTCTTGAAAATTGTCTTCCAGGATCTTGGAGCCTCTTGTGGAGAAGATTAGAAAGAAAATTGTAAGGTGGAAATTTAAGTTGCTCTCGTAAGGTGGAAGATTGATTTTATTAAGACATTTGTTCTCTAGCACGCCTATACATTTGATGTCTGTTATTAATGTTTTGCAGGTCACATTTTCTCGTATCAACTCTCTTCTTGTTAATTTTTTTTGGGGAGAGGTGGAAGGTAAAGGAGGATTCATTGGCGCTCTTAGGGGAGAATTTGTAAACCTACCTCGGAAGGGGGTATGGGCTTGAGAGATCTTAAAGAACTTTAGAAATATCCTCTCATGAAATTTTCCTTCAGATTGCTCACGTCTAACAATCTATGGTCAGGTTTCTTTAGGGCTAAATATTACAGAAACGATCATTTATTAATAAGGAAGCAGAGGCCAAATGACCCTCGGTTTTGGAGATCAATGATGGCCACAATTCTGGAAGTTATGGATAATGTAAAAAATTTGGTGAGAGGTGGGAACTCTTCTTTTTGGTTTGATAGGTGGCTTGCATCAGGCCCATTATCGGTGCGCACTAAGGATATTTCGAACAAGAAGCTATGTATTAAGGATTGATGGTTGAATAATAACTAGAACTCTAATTTATTGCTAGAATTGGTTAGGGCTGATAGAACATTGGAAATTTTGCATAATGTGCCGGCTAGTAAGAGTGGTCAGGATATATTCATCTAGAAGCCTGCCCTTGACGGTAATTTCTCTACAAAAATGGCATAGGAGGCATTGAGGAGAAGAAGTGACAATTTTGTGTGGAATGACTAGTTTTGGCATTCTTCATTGCCCAAAATAATTTCAATGTGTTTATAGAAAGCCTAGTTTAGATGCTTGGAAGTAGATGATAGAATTCAGGCCAAAAGAATATTGTTGGTGTCGGCATGTGATTGCTGTGTGCAGAGAAGCCAGGAAAACACTGATCACATTCTTTCTTTAGACGAGGTGGCTTCAGAGGTTTGGCATTGGGCTAGTGTGGTGTTAGGGATTCCTTTCTAGTGGTTCCTTCCCTGGAAAAATAGAATTGCCAAATGGTTCCACTATGCTCAAAGATGCAAAGCAAGAATGGAAGGAGTATATCAAAGTGTGGAATAGATGTGGAGAAGTGTTCGATAGTGGGTTAGTTCTTTAGCTGAAAGCACTAATTCTTTTTGAAAATTGAAGATGTCGTACATTACGATTTTGAAGGAGCTTCGAATTAAAGATGGTGCCTCTAGAATCAAAGATGCAAAGAAAGAATGGAAGGAGTATATCAAAGTGTGGATCAGATGTGGAGAAGTGTTCGATAGTGGGTTAGTTCTTTAGCTAAAAGCACTAATTCTTTTTGAAAATTGAAGATGTCGTACATTACGATTTTGAAGGAGCTTTGAATTAAACATCAGGGAGTTTTCTCCAAGTGTGGAAAAATTATTTCGTGGGTTAAACCTCTAGCAGGGTGGATAAAACTTAATTATGATGGGAGTTGTACGGGCAATCCGGGTACTTTAGGAAGTGGGGGATGCAAACGATTTCATTATTATAATGTGATTATTGAATGTGACTCGCGAATTGTTGTTGATTGGCTTTGGAAAGGTAGGTGTACCTTGTGGTATCTTTGGGATTTTTGAGAGGACCTCATGGCGGAGCTGGAAGGAGTGAACTTTATGGTGATCTATCAATATAGAGAAGGAATAGTGTGGCTAATTTTCTCGCTAGAGAAGGAGAATTCGGAAACAATGTCATCTACAAAGAACAACATCTTTTATCACATTTTTTGAAAGGTATCCTTCGAATGGATAGGTTGGTTCTAATTTCTTTTCGTCATTAGTTCAACCTTTCACTTTTTGTTTGGTGGGTTTAGGTTTGTTTTAAGGTTTTGATTTTTTTCTTGGCCTATCTAGAGTTGTTTAGTGGTTATCTATTTGTAACTTGTTTTGCTAGAACCACGGTTTTCCTCCGCCATAAGTGAGGGGTTTTCTAATAAAAAAAGGAGGTGCCGCCCTCTTTTACCCTATATATGTATATATATAATTTTTTATTTAACAATTGATGAATGATAAATGATACTAATGTTGGTTCATAGAGTAAAATGAAAAAAAAATTAAAAAAAAAATAAATGATAAAAACATAGAAAAATCAAGTGCCTAATTTTAATATACATTATTCCTCTATTTTAAAAGATACTGTATAATTAATGTACAGTAAAATTCAAAAAGATAATATTTATAAGCATAAGAAGTGTATGTGTCCTCCAATAGAATGATGGTGGTCTGATAATTTAATTAAGAAGTTTAGATGGCGCATTCTTGGGAATTAAATTCCTGTGCACAGAAAAAGCATAATGTGTTGGGGTGTATGAGGGTGCCAAGGAGAGTGGCATGTACTCCTTGTAGACACCCCATTTTTTTGTAGGGCTCTATATAGCAAAAATTGGACTTGTCATTTCATCATTCAATTCAAATTCATATTCATTTGTACAATTTCAAATAAAAATAAATAAAATACACGGAAAATAAAAAAATAAAAAATAAAAAAGGAAAATTTGGTGGACTAGCTTCTTCATGCTTGCACCTGCACACACAAGAAGAGATTTTAGTTATGGATGGGTAATTGCAAATCAAAATCAGAATTAAAAGAAAAAATAATCAATCTATCAAGTTTAATTTAATTGATCAATCAAAATTAATTGGATTACTTTCCTCAAAGCCTATAAATAGTGATCTTTAGAAGATTGTAGGAAGGAGAAAAAATTTGAGAAGTAAGAGTTTGAGACAAAGAACTGAGAGGTTGAGATTTGAAGGTGAGAAGTTGGAAGGTGGCATATTGAGAGCTTGATGGGCTTTGGATTTCAGAAGTGAAGGGCAGATGAGGATCAATATTAGGGTAGAAACAACAAAGAGAAGGAGCAAGTTTATAGAGTGAAGGATGTTAGCTTTGGTGTATTCCCAAGAGGGGGGTGAATTGGGTAATTAAAATTTCCTAGGTTAATTTCAATTCCACAATCAATAATTCCTAACCTAGAGTCTGTCTAAGCACATACCAATAGCCCAACAAAATGATACTGAGCAAATATATAAAACAGGTGCAGCAGACTCAGTATTTTCAAATCATTCATAGTATTTAAAGCATGCACAACATTCATATAACTATTCAAATACAAACATACATGTGCATAAATTAAATTACTTAAATATAAAGAGTATAGGGAAAAAGAGAGCCGACACAGGATATGTTATCGGGGTTCGACTAATAGTGCCTACGTCCTTGCCTTAGCTCACCAACACAAGGATTTCACTAATGCTCACTTAACGGGTGGAGCGGCACCGGTTACAATCCGGTCAATTAACGGGGCTAACCTCAACCTACACCTTACCAGGATGGTGCACCTAACTTTCCTAACTAGGTCTAAGCCAATCTTGGACTATTCATAGGGCTAGTCTCCCTCTTCCCACCACACGTTGGAAATACAACAGATATGAATAATTTGTATACAATCAAATGTGCTTCTTACGCTAAGCAGATGTGTACAACAATACAACTCGAGATACACTCACGTATGATGTGAGAATAAGCTCAGTGTGAGTATGTGATTTTCTTGCTAAAAATAATCCTTAAATATATATATATATATATATATATATATATATATAATGGATATTCAAGGATTTAAATCCTAATAGGATATTTCTCCAAATATGTTTTTCCCAAATAAAGTGCAGGAAAATCTAGGGTTTTTGTTTGCTTACAAATGAACTTGCAAAATAGTATGTGTGAGTGTAAGCAGGATTACAATAAGACTTTCTTAGCACAAGTTATATGTGCTGAAGCCTTTCAAAAATAACTAATATAAATTTTCTCCCAATGATATTTATCAATAAAATACATGGGAGATCCAAGTGGCTAACTCTAAAAAATAAATTTTCACAAACAAAGAACAAGTGAGAGTATAAGCTTTGAATGAAGAAAATAAATGCACAAAGAGTTAAGTGCTCTCTTTTAAAATGATTTTTTAAATATATGTAAAAGAGAGAGGAAGTATGAGTAGCATACTTTGAAAAAAGATTGAAAGAATATGGTCAAAATGAATATAAAAATTTGAGGGAAATTTTTTTTAATGATTTTTCTAATCTCTCTCTAATTAAGACAAATGAAGGGATACATATAGACTTGGCGAAAAATATGACCGTTGGGGACATAAAGGTCATTTTATAAAAAGATTAATGATGTTTAATTAAAATTAACCTCGTTTAAACTCGATAAAAAATTAGGCAACCCGAGAAGGTCGGTTGACCATCTTGATGGTTCGATCGACCGTGGTGCCCAATTCGGTCGACCAGGTAAAAATTGAACTGAGAAGATGGTTGACCATTTTGAGGGTTTGAAGGCGATATCTCAAATCAGTGTGGTTGGGTCGACCAAATCATTTTGAACTAAGAGGTTCAGTCAACCAGGTGGTTGGGGCTTCTCCTGAAAGTGTTCAGTCGACCAAAGAGTTGGCGTTCATTTTCTGGTAAATCGACCGAAGAGTCAACTTGTTGTCCCCAAGGAGGTTCGGTTGATCAGGACATTGGAGTGCATTCCTGGTCGGTCGACCGACTGGTCAAAATTTTGACCTTTGGAACTTCAGTCGACCAAAGCTCTCTGTGTGTTGGGGTTCGGTCGACCGACACACCAAACTTGTGCAATTCAACCCTATTCTTCTTATGAAATCACCCCTATTCACATGATAATTGATTCTAAGATTATGGGGACTTTTTATGTGATAATTTTGAACCTAAAGTCAGTCTATGGTCTTTTAGCTTTTTAATTTGTCCTAAAAATCTGGCTTCGGTCGACCAAAGTTTTTGTAATACTTCGTTTTAGCCCTAATCTTTAACCCAAACCAGTTAGTTATCTAAGAAATTAGTTTCTGTGTAAAGTGTTGGTCTCTAGGGTCTATCTATGGTCGGTCTGAGCTATCCATTCACATCATGCATGTAATGCATTATTACAGACCAGAATATAAAAATAAATGCAATTACAATAAAAAGTGTACGTCTTCTTCTGTCTTTCTCTTCAATTCCATGGAATGCGCCAGATTGATGTGAGCTTTAAGTTCCTACTAGCTTCCATTTTCCGGTATCTTATGTCTGTGCTGAAATGAAAATCTATTCATGCACTAAATGCACACATAAGACATTAGTGGTTTCTCAGCATCAAAATAGAGACCAGACTCAAAAAGTCAACCAAGGATTCAGAAATAGCGGGGTAAAAAGGATAGTACCCTTTTCTTTTAATTTTGTTTGTTCTTAGTTTGTGGTTAGATTATTCATGAATAAATCAAGAATGCTTTCAATTAATCAGATTCAGTAAATTCAAAATTCAAAGGATTTACTAATTTATGAGATCAAAAATTCAAAACTAAATTCCTAAAATTTTGAATTAAACTTTTGCAGAAATCCCCAATACCATATTTGAGTATTTGACTCAAATATGAAATTTTAACCCCGAAACTTGAATACCGATATCTAGATCTGAGTCCAATAACCCAGATTGAAATACCTTAGATCCAACTCGAAGACCCATGTCAACTTAACCCAGGTCTAAGTAAACTAACTCGAAGACCCACATCAACTTGACCTAGGTCTAAGTAAATTGACTCGAAGACCCAATATCCAGGTCAACCTTGACCTGGGTTCATTGACCCATTGACCAAAACCCATTGGACCTAAGACCCTATAACTAGACTCGGCCAAGACCAAACAAAGCTCAATTGCTCTCAACCTAATCTAAAGCCCAAGTCATAGTTAACCATATTAACCAGCCCAATCTAAATAAACCAAGGCCCATTCTAGTTTTGCCCAGACTAGACCCAATTGGGCTTGAGTTAATTCATCCCAAACACAAGTGAAACTAGCTGTTAAGCCCACCTTTCCATGACCTAATTAACCCAGCCTAAGGCCCAAAACTCTATTTGGTTCCAGGCCCAATTGGACCTAGCCCAATCTGGCTCAACCTGATCAAACTTCAGCCCTAGCCTTAACTCGAGCTTGAAGTTAACCCTAACTTGAGTTGACCAAAACCCTAATTTCTAGTTTGGACTCCAAGAAAATCCACAAAAAGCGCTAGCTAAGTTTTAGAATAATCTAAAAAAACACAAGGAAAAACAAAAAAAAGAAATACATAAATCATAAAGGAATTTACTTGCGAAGATTTGATTGGAAGGGTTTAGTGGCGAGCCCAAAACTACACCTTCATAGATTTGTATCCCAACTTGTAAAATAAAAGAAAGAAAATCAGAATGTGAGGAGTGAAATTAATAAGGTTAGAAAAAAAAAAAAGAGGAAGAAAGAAATCAAAAAAAATATTGAAAGAAAAAGAGACTAAAAGAGAAAAGATGATAGCAAAGAGAGAGTTGTGCGAGAGAAAGTAAGCCAAGAAATAAAGAAAGGGTTGTGAGAGATAGGGAACATAAAGAGAGAGAGAAAGGGGAGCTGAGAGAAAAAGAGTTGAGCGAGAGAATGAGCGAGTTGTGCACAAGATGAGAAAGAGGGAGAACTGAGAGGAGAGAGAGAGAGAGAGAGAGAGAGAGAGAGAGAGAGAGAGAGAGAGAATTAGGAAGGAAAAAGGAAAAGATAAGATAATAAAAAAGAAAAAAAATGAATATTATATATATATATATATTAAAATTTTCAAATAAAAAATTAGTAGGACACATGTCACCGTATGGATGATTACACGTGGCATAACAAGGACCACACCCAAAGACGGACAATGAGGTTCGGGATATGTCAAAGGTCCCCTATGCCAATGCAATGAGGTGTTTGATTTATGCCATGGTATGTACAAGGTTGGACCTAGCACAAGCTGTCAACGTGGTAAGCAAGTTCATTTCGAATATGGATCGATAGCATTGGTATGCAGTCAAGTGGATTCTTAGGTACTTAAGGGATGCAACCGGATATGACATTATGTTTAGTAGACAACAGAGTGATCCATCAGTGGTATAGTATATGGATGCTAACTACGCAGGAGACTTGGATGACAGGAGGTGTACCACATGGTACATATTCACCTTTATAAGAAGACCTATTTATTGGAGGTCTATGGTACAGTCGCTTGTTGCTTTATCTGCTACTGAATCAGAGTACATGGCAGTGGTTGAGGCCGCCAAGGAAGTGTTGTGGCTTACAGGATTGGTCAATGATTTGGGTATCCAATAAGGTGGAGTTCAGCTACAGTGTGATAGTCAGAGTGCCATCTATTTAGTAAAGAACCAGGTGTATCATCCGACGACAACGCATATTGATGTGCAGTTTCACAAGATTAGGGAACTGGTTGCTTCAAGTGAACTTCTACCTGAGAAGGGTCACATATCTAAGAATGCAGCTGATATGTTGACAAAGTCTTTCACAACGAACAAGTTCAAGCATTGCTTGGACTTGGTTAACGTCTCCAAGTTCTATACGGGTGGTGGTCCTAATCTACTATTCCAGGTAGAGTAGCGGGTTATGCTTTCATATTTCTCCTAAGTGGTGAATATTTACTAAGGTGGAGATTGTTGGATATGTGGCTCATATTGAGTGGAACACATGCACCAGGAAAGCATGGGGAAGTAAAGAATAAGGAAGTAGGCTGCATGAAGAAACCGTCAACTGTTTGGTCGACAGTTTGCCCTTGGTATCAAACTGTTAACGGTTTTCCTGAAACTGTCGATGGTTTCAGTCTTTAGGATTGGGCCTTGGTATTAAACCATCGATGGTTTGTTGTAATTGTCAGCAGTATTGTTCGGCACAAATCACAGATTTTGAATCTAGAGATCAGTAGATTGGGCGATTTGGAGAATTTTCCTTCGAGATCTGCTTACCCCCGTGGACATGGGCACATCACGAAACCACGTAATTTCATGTGTCGTGTGTTCTTATTACTTTATTATATTCTCTTGTGATTGATTATTTATGTATTCATTCATTATTGGTTGCTGCTGACTCACTCTAAAAATGAGCAGCTCGAAAGCTATCCCAAGTATAGGAGTTCAGACGTATAATAATTAGCCCAAGGGTCAGATTGTCTCCTCAGGGAATGCATTTTAATTCCAAACTCGTGTAATTCCAAAAGAAATTAAGAAAAGAAAAATTTACTGAACACAGTTTAGATTTGGGTTCCTGGGATTTTTGAGATTTTTCAATTAAACTTAAACTTTAACTAAAAATTAATGCATAAAATAACTAAATAAACTCCAGATTCAATACTAGAATAACGAAAAAAATGACATTGCAATTATTCAACTACATAAAAATTCTAACTTTAAACATAAACTCAAGCAAAAATACACTCTAAATAAAAACACCAACTTTAATAATAAAAACACTCAAATAAAATAATTAAATCCCTATAAAAACTTTAAATAAGAAGATAAATTGAAATTAACAATAATAATGCTCAAACAAGAATTTAAATGCAAGAGAGAGAGAGAGAGAGAGAGAGAGAGAGATTCGAACATAAATTTATCTAGTAAAAGAAAGTTCTTAAATTAAACACACTATTTTTAAACAAAAATTAATCCAAACTTTGAATAAATTAAAAACTTAGCAATAAAAATTAATTTTAATAAAATTGAGTTCAAAGAAAGAGAAAGTAAGAGAGAGAAGAGAAGAGAGAAGAGAGAGAGAGAGATAGTAGAAAATCTGAGAGAGGTCGAGAGTCTTCTGCTGTCCTGTGCACCGCCGTTTTCTGCTACCCCCTTTTGCCCCATAAACCCTCCTCCCCCATAAAATGTCCTATTCCCCCTCTAATATTTTTTCCCAACCGTGTCTCCTCTTGAGATAGGCGCATGGGCCATTTTTTGGTGGCCCAAGACTCATTTTTTCCTTAAGCACTGCACACGGCCCAGCGCAGCAACTTCACTTTCAAGCCCAATTTTGACCCAGTAAACATTCGAATTAGCAAAAGGTTATTTCAAAATGAATTGTAGATATCTTAGTAAGCTTTCCAATTCTACTTGAATCACACCAATCGATGTCAGATGAAAGAGTTATGATTAAAAGACCAAAATACGTTCAGGCTGTCTCCTAGCGAATTTCGGACTTGGATTGTTGCCCACTTTTTCATTGCATGACACAGATTCATGTGCATGAAGCCCACATAGTCTTCTCACATGGCACCCGGTTCTTTTTTATGTCTCTTTTAATTTCAAAAATTATCACATTACATAGTACGAATTCTTCAATTTTTACACACGTACACAGCTTCAAACAACTGCGTGCATAGCTCGTCATTTGCAAGCATGTGGCTCACGGTCCGATCTTCGATATTTGGCTTCATGCACATAAACTTGATTTGAATTCTAACTCACATACACGCATGTACATTTTTAATCTCGGCTTTAATGTCCAAAAATTATCCTACAATAATAAGTTACCAAAAATTCGTAAATTATTGAATAATGATCCAAATATTGTAATTCGAGCTCAATGTTAAATTATTGAACATAATTAAGCGTTTAATTAAAAATATAATCTTTAATGCATAATTAAATACCTAATTATGCAATTTAGACGCATAATCAACTGCATTACTTGTTCGGATTCAATTTGTGTTTTTCCTGTATAACAACAGTGTTTTCCCAAATATGCATTTTCTCATTAATATTCAAATATAATACATGCTTTCCTTAATATAATTCTATTAATCAATTAATAATAATTTTCATGGAAAAATAATTGTTTTAGTTTATTCTCTTACCTGATTACTTGAAAAGAAACCTCCCCTAAAATATGTTGGTCCTACCCTCGTAGGGTTTCCCATTCAATACCCTGAAAACAACAACTCTCAGAACTAAACTTCAATATTTCTCTGTGAATAACATATCCTATAATTATGGGAAGACCAAATTCTAAATAAATAACCTTACATTGATTCAGGGATGAATTTCAAACTAAGCCCACCGACGATCCACTCTAGCATATATGTAGAGAACTTCCCCAGGAGTGTCATGGTGGCTTCAGATCATTGAACCGGTGTAAATCCAGCCCAGAAACTTAGAGAGAAGGGAGACAAAATGAAGAGGAGAGAGAGTGTGGGTTTTGGGTTGAATTTTCTGCATAAAATCTGAGTTTAGAACTATTTATACACTAGCCTTCGTCCATGAGCTATGTCACCTCGTCGATGAGGTTAAGAAGGCAACTCGTCGACGAAGTTCAGAGTCACCCAAAACATCCTCTTGGTATCTTCTCTTCGACGAAGCGTACCCTCATGGACGAGCCCACAATGCCACGTCGTCAATGAACGCAAAGCGTTCATTGATGAAGTCTGCTGCTGCCCTATTTTCTATTTCCATTTTCTTCTCTCTTTATTATTTAAATACCATTATTCTTCGGGTCATTACATTCTCCCCTCCTTATAAAATTTCTTGCTTGAAATTTACTATTTATATAACTTATCATCCCTTAAAAGAAAAATGGTCTACTTATTTTATTACTTACCCTCACTTATGGCGGAGGAATACCGTGGTTATATTCCAAGTCCTGAGAGATTACATAAATAAAATAAAAATTCCCCCAAACTAAAATATTACTTACTAACTAAATTATTACATGTACCTGCAAAAGAAACATTATACAATCACTTACATTTTCTTTGATCATAACTGAACCCCAAGGAACAACTGCAAGCATTTCTGTCTTATCTGTTCCTCAAACTCCCAAGAAGCCTATTCTATCATGTGATTTCTCCATAGAACCTTTACCAGAGGAATCTTCTTGTTACGCAATTTTTGTTCTCTTCTATCTAGTATATGTACTGGTACCTCCTTATAAACTAGTGAATCGTTGAGCTCTAATTCACCATAACTGATAATATGAGAAGGGTCTGGGACGTATTTCCTCAACATAGAAACATGGAATATGTCGTGAATCCTAGACAATACAGGTGGTATAGCTAGCATATAGGCAACCAGTCCCACTTTCTCTAAAATCTCAAATGGACCGATGAACCTAGGGTTAAGTTTACCCTTCCTTCCAAACCTCATAACCCCTTTTAACGGAGCTATCTTCAAAAATACATGATCACCAATATCAAATTCCAAATTACTGGGGCAATTATCGGCATAACTCTTTCGTCAGCTCTGAGCTGCCCTAATTCTTTCTTTGATGAGCCGAACCTTATCATACTCCTGCTGCACAAACTCTGGTCCTACAACTTGCCGCTTACCCATCTCATCCCAGTATAACGGAGAATGGCATCTTCTATCGTACAGTGCCTCAAACGGTGTCAAACCAATACTGGCCTCATAACTGTTGTTATACGCGAAGTCCACCAGCGGCATGAACTGAGTCCAACTACCCCCAAAATCTAATACGCACGCTCGGAGCATATCTTCTAATAAATGTATCATCCTCTCAGTCTACTCGTCTGACTGAGGATGGAATGTCATGCTAAACGATAACTGAGACCCTAAAGCTTCCTATAAGCTTTTACAAAAATGTGGCGTGAAACGTGGGTCTCGATCTAACACTATGGACACAGGCACTCCGTGAGAACGAACTATCTCCTGAAAATAATTCTCCGCTAAACGGCTAAGGGAATAACTTATCTTAATAGGGAGGAAATAGGCAGTCTTAGTCAATCGATCTACAATCACCTAAATCACATTCTGGCCATGTGACGCCGATGGCAGCCCTAAAACAAAGTCCATGGATATATGATCCCACTTCCCCTCTGAGATAAATAGTGGCTGCAACTGACCTGTTGGCCTCTGGTGCTCAACTTTTACCTACTGGCACGTCAGACACTGGGTTACATATTCAGCAATCTCTTTCTTCATACCACTCCACCAGTAAAACTCTCGCAGATCCCTATACATTTTCGTATTGCCGGGATGAACTATATATAAAGATCTATGAGCCTTCTCTAAAATAGTCTTCCTGATGTCAGCATCGGCAAGAACACATAACTTGGATTGGAACCGAAAAGCTCCATCATCTGACAAAAATAATTCCTCCCTCTGACCATTTTGCACTCTGACTAATACCTCTGCTAATTTTGAGTCTTCCTTCTGAGCATCTTTAATCCTTTCCTGCAGGATAGGTTGCACTACTAAACTGACGATACATACTTGAGGATCACTCTCGACTAATTCGATGTTGAGTCTCTTCAGATCCATCATGATCGGAATACTAGATCTCCATAGTTGCCAACATTGATTCCCTAGACTTCCTGCTCAGAGCATCAGCTACCACATTTGCTTTCCCGGGGTGATAACTAATGATACAATTGAAATCTTTAATTAACTCTAACCACCTTCTCTACCTTATATTCAATTCCTTCTGGGTAAAGAAGTACTTTAAACTTTTGTGGTCAGAGAAAATCTCACATCATTCGCCATACAGGTAATGCCTCCAAATCTTCAATGTGTGTACCACTACAGCCAATTCAAGATCATGAGTATGGTAGTTCTTTTCATACTTTTTCAACTACCTAGAAGCATACGCTACCACCCTGTCATACTCTATCAATACACAGCCAAGCCCCTTCAAGGACGCATCACTGTAAATAACATAACCATCACCTCCTGACGGGATGATCAATATTGGTGCTGTGACTAGTCTCTGCTTCAATTCCTAAAAACTCTGCTCACAGCTATCGTCCCACTCAAATTTGACATTCTTCCTAGTCAGTCGTGTCAGAGGCTCTGATAATGCTGAGAATCCCTTAACGAAACGATAGTAATATCCAGCTAACCCCAAGAAACTCCTAATTTCCTAGACGTTCCTTGGTCTAGCCCAATTCACTACCGCATCAATCTTACTGGGATCCACAGAAATTTTGTCTCCTGAGATAACATGCCCCCAAAAACACAACTTTCTCGAGCTAGAATTCACATTTACTAAACTTGGCATACAACTTCTTTTCCCTAAGCATCTCCAAAACTTGCTTCAAATGTATCTCATGCTCCTCATAGCTCCTCGAATAAACCGATACATCATCAATAAAAGCAACAACAAACTAGTCTAAAAATGGATGGAAGATCCTATTCATCAAATCCATAAATACCGTAGGAGTATTCGTCAGACCAAATGGCATAACAAGGAACTCGTAATGTCCATACTTGGTCCTGAAGGCCGTTTTCGATACATCTTCTGCCCTTACTTTTACCTAATGATAGCCTGATCTGAGGTCAATCTTGGAATACACCCGTGTACCCTAGAGCTGGTCAAATAAATCATCTATACGGGGTAGAGGATACTTGTTCTTGATGGTCACTTTATTAATCTCCCTATAATCTATGCACATTCTCATAGACCTGTCCTTTTTCTTCACAAATAATACTGGAGCTCCCCATGGGGATACACTAGGTCATATAAAACCTTTATCTACTAGCTCTGCTGGCGCCATTTGATACGGTGCTTTAGAGATCGGCGTTGTACCTGGAAGCAGATAAATGGGAAAAACTACCTCATGATCAGGTGGCAAATCCGGTAATTCATTTGGAAACACATCTGTAAATTCTTTCACTATTAGCGTATTAATAAGCTTCATTTTTCTCTGACATTTCCTTCACAAAAGTCACGAATCCCTAACAGCCACTCTGAAGTAGTTTCCTCACCTAAATAGTCGAAACTAACTAAGGTAGAGATTGCACTTGTGACCTTGTAAATCTAAATTTTAATCTTCCTAGAGGTCTGAATATCACTTCTCTCACATGGCAGTCTATAATGGCAGAGTTAGCTGCTAGCCAATCCCTACCAAAAATGATATAAAACCCATGCATATCCAGCACCACCAAATTAGCAGATAGAATTCTCCCCTGATCATCAACTGGACAACCACAGAGCATCCTACTACACCTCACCGCTGACCCGGTCGGTGTAACCACTAATAATTCAACATCTAGTGATTATGCTTCAGCTCCACACAATTTAACACACCCCACAGAGACAAACGAGTGTGTAGCCCCCAAGTCAAATAGTGCAATAACTTTAAATAAAAACATATTAACCGTACTTGTCATCACGTCATCGGTTGTCTCAGCATCACCCGGTATCAAAGCAAAAACCCTGGTTCGAGCCATGTTCCTCTGCTGGCTTCCATGTGGCGCTTGATAACCTCCTCGAGCAGCTCTAGGAGCAGGAGCAGCACCAATCTGAGCCTAAATATCTCTCATCACATGCCTTGGCTTCCCACACCAATAGTAGATACCTCGTTTGGCACAACACTCCCCCAGGTGTCTCTTCCCACAAGTCGGGCAAGCTAGAAGAGGTTGCATCCCCTGAAAGCCGCGGTTCCCTATCTCCTGCCTCCGATCTCTGTGCTAGCCACCTCTCTTCCATGAACCACGACTGACTCCCTGCTGGGAACCAGAAGGTGTAGACCTCTTCTTCTGTCTCTGCTTCTCAGCCTCTAATCGCTCTCCAACTTCTGCTATAGTGGCCCTATCTACCATCTCAGCAAAATCTTGCAACTTCAGTATCGACACCTGCTTATATATTTCTCTCCTTAGACCTCTTTCAAACTATCGTAAATTTTTCACCTGACCTAAAATAATGTATGGGGCAAAGTGAGATAGTTCTATGAACCTCGCCCCGTATTGCCGCACCGTCTGTTGTCCCTGCTTCAGATTCAGGAACTCCTCAATCTTAACTTCCCTAGACAAAACCAGAAAATACCTATCGAAAAATATCTCCTTAAACCGCTCCCACGTCATCTCCACAGGTACTGTCCTCTGCTACTCTAAGAGTTTCACCACCATCCACCATCTCTCGGCCTCTCTAGTCAATCTATATGTAGCAAATAGCACCCTTTGCTCCTCTGTACACTACAACACTGCAAACACTTTCTCAATCACCTGCACCCAATTTTCAGTGACTGCAAGATCAATTCCTCCTGAGAAAGCTGGATGATTCATCTTAATGAATTTCTCGATTGACCTACCGTGGCCTGCCGACGGACCACCCTGTTCTTTAGAACTCCTGGCAATTTCAGCCATGACTTGTTGTGCCACGCTATGTAAAACTGCATCTAAATCACCACCCGCAGCACCTGAGGGTCCAACACCCTCATTTCAACTAGCATGGGCACTATTGCCACCAAGGTCCATCTTGAAAAACAAATAACTTAACTTAGAACCACTTCACTATACATATCATCCAACCAATATAATATATTCCTAATTACACTACAAAAAATAAGGTTATTAGTGACAATTTTCAATTAGTCGCTATACCTCTCGTTACTAATATTTATTAGTGACGAACTTTTCAAATTGTCACTAATAATAGAGTATTAGTGATGGATTCAAACCATCACTAAAAAACAAAACCCATCACTATAGATTCTACACCGGATCGACAAAAAATTGTCACTAAAGCCATAGTATTAGTGACGGTTTTAAAATCATCACTATTGCTCCATTATTAGTGATGGTTTTAAAACTATTACTAATGCTCTATTATTAGTGACGGTTTAAAAATCGTCACGATTGCTCTATTATTAGTGACGATTTTAAAACCATCACTATTGATCTATTATTAGTGACGGTTGTAAAACCGTTACAACCATCACTAATACTCTATTATTAGTGACGGTTGTAAAACCATTACAACCATCACTAATGCTCTATTATTAGTGACGATTATAAAATCATCACTATTACTCTATTATTAGTGACGATTTTAGAACCATCACTATTGCTCTGCAGAACCGTCACTTATGGATTTAGTGACAGTTTTAAAACCGTCACTAAAGCCATAGTATTAGTGACTATTTTGAAACCGTCACTAATACTTAAATTGGACAATTAGTAGTGAATTTAATTTTTTTTTCCAATTATTAATTCCTGTTAAAATCTGTAATTAAATTACATTTTCTTATACTTAACATTAAACCATAATTGCAATAAAATTCATAAATTATTCAAAATCCTAATTCAAATTTAAATACAAATATATTATACAAATTCAAATTCAAATACAAATATATTATACAAATTCAAATTTAAATACAAATACATTATAAAAATTCAAATTCAAATTCAAATACATTTCATCTGTTCAGATAACAAAAAAAGTGAAAAGTTGCATCCGTAGTGCATGACATCGTCCTGACGCTGTCACAGTTGCAAACCTTACAAATTAAGAAAGTTAAAAAAATTAGTATACGCATTTTGAAAAATTTTGGCAGCATTTCTCCTGCAAATATGACATTTTCCATAGAGATATGCTCCAAACCTAGGTGTTTAGAATAAACAGTTCACTATAATCCAACTAGTAATGAATTTTGCGAGTGCACATGAGCTTCATATAATAAGCATTAAATAATGTAACGTGTTCATGCATCCCATAAAACACATATATCAGAATATAGTGGATTATCCCATAAACAACATATTTCATAGAGTAGACACAGTTGGTATGAGATTCACTATAAAATGAAAATCCCAAGAAAGAGAGCTCCTCTCCAAAGAAAAAAAAGAGATGATATATGCATTGTGAAGAGTGGAAATCTTAAGAAGATGAAGTATCATCTACTCCAACGACCGTAACCAGGCCAAGCATCCTCCCAAAATCAAACCCTATTGCCATTAGCTACTCTAAAATGAGTGGGAGGAAGGAACAAACAAGCAAAATGGGAAACAAATTTCTACAGACTTACATGGGAAACAATGCCACTTACTCTAGTGTTCCATCCATTATGATGGACTCTATATTACTTTTAATCTCCTTTTTTGGCAATTAACAATTAATTTTTGGTTGCACATAAATTAAACTTAAACCTTCAAACATAAATAACAGACTCCAACCAAAATTGGCATAACCACCAAGCAAGCAAGAAATCAAAGAAAAATTATATCACATAGTCCAAAATTGGTCTTTTTTGAATTTTTCTTTCCAAACCCTAAAATTTTCAACAAATTTTCGGTAGCATGCCGTTTATAAATAGAACATTTCCCAAACCTGCAAGTCACAAAAGCATGCAATTCACAATATTTTTGCGTCATACAGATGTCATTTAGATTAAAACATGCAACAACCTAAAAGTATCTATCAACAGGAAATACACATCACTGCATCAGCCATGCAAGTGGCGTTCTAATCAAGCATGCAATCCTAATGTCCACTACCAGCATGCAGTTCACAAGATATATCAATCCAAACATGTAGTCCAGAAGTTAAATCATCTATTCAACTGAAGTTCGAACTTTATGACATGCAGCTGATTCCCAAGTTTTGTTTAACCACCCACATAGAAAAAAGGATTTAAAATTAAGAGACTCGATAAGAAGAAAAACAGCTTAATTCGCTCATTCTCTTGTCAAATTATCATCAAAAAAAGTGAATTGAGTAACTATTCTATTTCTAACTTTGATTTAAAAAAAAAAAAAAAAACTTGTTGGATACGGGATTTTGACAATATATCGAAATCAGGTTCACACTAAATTTCAGGGTTGTACTGATGCAGATTGGGCTAGGTCACCTTTAAATAGAAGATCCACCACTAGGTACGAATCTTTGTTGGCGGTAATTTGGTTTCTTGGAAGAGTAAGAAACAAAGTGTAGTGGCTAGGTCAAGTGCTGAGTCTGAATATAAGACCATGACTAACACTACATGAGAGCTTGTTTAGCCAAAAAACATGTTGGAGAATTGGGCTTTCCACATTCTCAACCTATGGAGTTGACATGTAACAATCAATTTGCTCTTCATATTGCCTCCAACCTTGTCTTCCATTAGTTAACAAAATACATTGAAGTTGATTGCCACTTTGTCTCGAAAAAACTTGTACAGAAGCTCATTACCACCAAGTGAAATATGATATGCAGCTCAATAATTTTTTACCAAAGCTTTTGGGGGAGGGGGCGGTGCTTGTGTTAAATCTATTTGTAGCAAGCTAGGAGCTTATTATATATATATGCTCCAGCTTAAGGGGGAGTGTTAATGGTTATTTTAGTGTGTTAGTGTTATGTTAATAAGTGAGAGTTACTAATGTATTTTGGCATTATAATGTATTTGATATGTTTTATAAATAGGGGGAGAGTCCTATTGTTGTGTTAGGTCACTTGTTGAATAAAATTCTCAACAGGGCCAGGGTTAAAATGCGTCGCTTTATGCATTCGCCATTTCAAATGTTTTTTTAAACTCATAGGGTTAAAGCTTGCCATCATTCTTAATTCTTAAATGATCTTTGTTAAGACAGTTTTGCTTTTTTTTAGTCTTGCTCCAATGTTAGAGAAGTGCTCATGAAAACATTGAAGAATCCTAGGGCAAAAAGTGAATAAGAGAACACCAGGAGAAGAATATGAAAGCCCAGTATTTTTGACAACATCCAAAAACATTGGGTGTTGAGTCCTGAAATATAAGAACTTGAAAGGAAAGTTGCCCCCCCCCCCCCCCTAAAAATCATGAATACTTTGAATGGCAAGGTACTTTATTAGATACTCTACGATTGAGAAATTCAAACAACAACTTGGGAAAAGTTTGAGCACAAGTGTGAGAGGCCAGGAACGTTCTTGAAATAAAGTCATCTTCCATTTTCTTGGACCAAGAGAAAAGGTAAGATGGAGGTCATCAGGCCCAGACATGAAAATCTTCAATACCAGCTAACTGGGTGCATGAATGGAGCTTGAACTTTCTGATATATTCAGTAATGGGTTGAAATGTCCCAAAACAAACCATAGGTCATCAAAAATTCTTATTAAAAAAATTTATTACACTCCGAATGAATTTCCTTTTCTTGAGTATATTTTGAGCTTATATGAAATAGATCCAAAAATGAGGGTAATCAGTGGTCTTATGGTCCAATACTAATGCATTGAGCATCTTTAATCACTGCAATAATATTGAACATCAAAAACATTGGGTCATAACCCACCCATACTCTACCATGAGAAGCTGCACATATGAAGAAAAAACCCTCCTATTTTTTAAATTTGAGGAAATCGTTGCAAAATTAATTGGCTTAGCTTTGATCTCACAGAGTATTACTTAACTTTAAAATCAAGCAAAACTAGTATAGAAAACAACTCAACTAGCCAATCCTTAAAAGAAGGTCCGTTTGTGTCCCAAATCATAATTTGACTGTTTGACGCACTCGAAAAGGGCTCCTAGATTCCCAGCTGCTTCTAATAACAAACTAAATGTAATTAATAAAGTAGATATCACCAAAAAGTCAAGGGGGGGACTCATTATACACACACACACACACACACACAAACACGAACATATGTATATCAGTACCTAAAACAATAGCAATGTCAATCATTTTGCAATAATTTCACGTGCTTATATCATAAAATTTATATCCATTCAGTTAGTAACTTTGCTTTTTATACCATAATATTTTATTGAATGTATCAATAGGTTTACTTTGCTTCCTAAAATTGCAACATTGACATATCAACACAAACCCATCGAGAAACAACAATAGCATCTCATTGTATCCTAAAAACATGCATTTGTAGGGCTCAATTATAATGAAACCCAATAAGCTACCAGTAACAGAGAACCTAAAAAATAAAATAAAAATTTGCAACTCACCTCCATGGCTCCACCTTTGGTCCTCTGCGTCTATGGATCGTGAAGGAACTTGATCAGTGAGGGCTGAGGGAGCTTAATCTTTTCGTGGAGCAGCTGGAGGCTAAAGGTGTGGAGTCAAGTCGTCTGTGGAGCTGGGGATGACTGATGCCTATGGCTGTGGTCCGTCGAGCCTGGAGGAGACTACAACTCGAGCTGGGGATCGTTCGCACTTCGCAAGCTCACAGCACCGGTAGGTACGACACGTACCAGCGCACCAGAGGAGAGGAGAGGAGACTCAGGAGAGGAGAGGATTGAGATTTGAGAAAGTGAGAGCTAAGAGGTTAGAGATGAGGAAAGGGTAAGAGCCGCGGCGCTGGTTAAGGGCCCTTAGGGTTTTTTTGTGTTAACTGAAGTCTGAAGTAGTAGTGACGGTTTCAAAACCGTCACTAATACCCTATTATTAGTGACGGTTCTCCCAAATCGTCACTAATACCCTTAACTAATTTTTTAAAATAATTTTAAATAAAAACACTAGTAGTGACGGTTTCAAAACCGTCACTAATACCCTTAACTAATTTTTTAAAATAAAATTTTAAATAAAAACACTAGTAGTGACAGTTTCAAAACCGTCACTAATACCCTTAACTAATTTTTTAAATAAAAACACTAGTAGTGACGGTTTCAAAACCGTCACTAATACCCTTAGCTAATTTTTTAAATAAAAACACTAGTAGTGACGGTTTCAAAACCGTCACTAATACCCTTAACTAATTTTTTAAAATAATTTTTTAAATAAAAACACTAGTGAAGCCATCACTAATACCCCCTTATTAGTGAAGGTTCTCCCAAACCGTCACTAATACTGTAAGAACCCGAACCGTGATAACTGGGTTTGAATAAATAAGAGAGGGACAAATTGGGATTTTGGCACATTTCGTCGACGAAGCCTTTGTTCTTCTCGTTGATGAAATTCAGAGACTCGTTGATAAGGAAAAGTCGAGGAGTCTCGGAAAAATCGGTGATCTCAGATTCGTCGACGAGGCTACCGATTCGTTGACGAAGTCTGTGAAAGATTCGTTGACGAGAACACCATTTTGTCGATGAATTAGGCCGGGTCAAAGGGCTATAAATAGAAAATTTCATTACTTCTTCATTAAGAAACTTCAATCCTATCTCTCTCTCTCTCTCTCAAACTCTCCCTACTCTCCCTCTCTCTAGATTTCTTCACCGATCGTTGCTAGAATCGAGAATCAAAAGTTACCACGAGGATCATGGAAGGATTCTCTACAACTTCTACGGATCGGAATCTCGTTTCGGAGATTTTCGGGTTTTGGTGAAAAATCGAGGTAAGGCTTAGTTAACTGTCTGGTGAGTATATTCTGTACTATGATTTGTAGGTTTTGGAACTTGGTTCGCTGTTTAGGGGCCTTAGAGTTTGGGATTTATTATTCCGGGAAAAGGTAAGGGGAAGCTGTGTTATATTGGTTATTTTTGAAATCGAACTCGGTGAAACTGTGGTTCACGGTCTTGTGTGTGTTTTCACTACTCATTTGTGGGGATCTAACAGAGTAAACTATGGGTTTTTCATTATTACAGTTTTGGGAAAAAAGGGGTGATGGGCTACATCCTTGGTTTTGTTGAAAATCGAGGGTATATGTTGATTTATACTATGATATTGGGATGGTCATACCTTGACTTTGTTTGAACTGTATTTGTTTGGAAAACCATGATTTAGATTACCAAATGGGTGTAGTTTGTTTGGTTATACGAGCATCCATATGTGTGTGATATGTTGAAATGCTAGTAGGAACGCGGTTCCGAATTATTCCAGGTACTGAGAGTGTCCGACTCTATATCCGAGGGCATATAAAATCACTGGCCATAGATTGGAAAGAGTGTCCGGCTCTATATCCGAGGGCATGAGCCTATTCCAGCAGATAGGGCCGAAGGGTGTGGATCCACCAGTTATATACCGGTACGATGCCATGGGAGTCGGGAACTAGCCATGTGCCGGTGGCGCCGTGTTCGCTGGTTGGCTATGGGCCAACGCCGTATGTTGCGGGCCGGCTTCAGGCCGAAGGGTGTGACGACATCGGGATTGCTGATCATGTGTATGTGTATGTGTATGGGTGCGTGTATGCACTGTGGAAATTAGTACTAGAATGCATTTAACTGCGTGTATGTTGTATTATAATAACACTCAAATGCCACAAACCGATATATCATGTGTTCTTCCTTACTGAGAGGTGTCTCACCCCTGCTGTACGTACATTTTTACAGGTCTTTCGAGTAACCGGAACTAGTGTCCTGGTATAGAGAGTGTAGTAGCCGGTGTACTGTGATTAGCGCTTAGGTAAGTGCTAGGACTGTAATTTTGGTGGACCATTTTGAGATGTTTTGGGCACCCGTATGTACGTTTTTGATAGAGCCTGTGTTCTACTTTTGTATAGACTCTGGCATGGTACTGTACATATATATAGAATGACCTTTTTTCGTTGCGTATATGATTGTGTTTGGATGTGTTTAGGGTGCCTGGGAACCCCACGGGGTCGGACCCTTATCCATTGTACTGTATCTTTGGATGTTTTATCGGATACAAGAACATGTTAGATTACATTTTCACCCTTGGGTCCCATTTCTGGGTTCAGGGCGTGACAGCTTGGTATTAGAGCTAACCAGGTTACTAGATCTTGTAGACTTGGTTAGGCTTAGTTGTGAGTACATACCAGAGTATAGGATGTGGATATGGGTATAGTTGGTTGAGGGTTGTTCGGTTGCTAGATCAGGATTTGCCGATGGTATTCTGTGTTTTTCCTAGGATGATGATTCCAGTAAAAGCAAGGCAGATCATTAATGACTTTCGTGTCGGTGTGATAGGACAGACCTAGACTTGGCAGGGAGTAGTTAACAAGATTAGGGTAGATCATTGTGTTAATTGTATGTGTTGTAAGGATGCTGATAGATTCCTATTGTGTTGTAGAATTGAGCCCAAGGATCATGACCTGGGAAGTGGCTTCGAGGAGACTGCGAGTGATGAGTCTCCTTCTATGCCTCGAGGTTTGACGAGACAGGTGTTACGGGAAATCGGACGGAGTGTGAAGAGACGTGAGCGCTCTCGTACTGCTGCGGGGTGGACCATTGAAAGGTTCATACGCATGCATCCTCTGACATTCTCTAGAGGACCTAACCCAACGACAGCAGAGGACTGGATGGAGAAGACTGAGAGGATTATGGAAGTCCTGCACTGCACGGATTGGCAGCGAGTCCTCTATGCTACTTTCTAGTTGTCTGGGAGGGGAGTTGATGGTGGACTGTAGTGAATCTGCTGGAGAAGCAGAGGGGTGGTTTCGAGGAGATGACGTGGAGCCATTTCAAGGAGGTGTTCTTTGACAGATACTTCCCGGCTTCCGTACGTGATGCGAAGGCAGATGAGTTTTCTACGTTGACTCAAGGGAGTTTGATGGTGCAGGGGTATGCGGCTCGATACATAGAGCCGTCCCGCTTTGCACCATGTATGATCTCGAGCGAGTATGAGAAGACTCGGAGGTTCAAGAAGAGTTTGAGGAAGGATATCCGCAGACTAGTGGATATGCTTCAGATCCGTGAGTTCTCGGTGTTGGTGGATAAAGCCACGGTGATTGAGACCGGTATCCAAGAAGACAAGGTGGATCAAGAATCGAGGAAGAGGACAGTACCTTCTAGTTCTCAGGCAGGATCTCGACAGGGATAGTGGAAAAAGAGGAGCAAGGGCTCGGGTTATCATCAAAATACCGAGCGCCAGGATTCTTGGATGAGCCAGACTGGTGGTTGTTGTACCAGATGTCACAAGTGGCACGTGGGTGAGTGCTAGTCAATTGGGGGTAATTGCTATAACTGTGGTCGGCCGGGTCACATGACTTGTGATTTGTTGTGCACCGAAGCGAGATGTGCCTGCATTCAGTGGGGACCGAGGGAGTAACCAGAAACCTCGGGTAACCATTCAGATGAATACAGCTCCGACCAGAGTATATTCTCTTACTCTAGCAGACATTGAGCATGCAAGAAACGTGGTGATAGGTACCTTATTATTACTTTCAAATAAGGCTACTGTTTTGTTTGATTCGGGTGCAACCCATTCCTTTGTATCTGTGAATTTTGTGGGACGGTGTGGGGTTGAGACCCGAGACATGAATGAGGTGTTATTTGTTACTACTCCATCTAGAAGTGTATCTTTTTGTAGGAAGATATTGGTAGACTGCCCAGTGGAAATTCAGGGAAAGCTGCTATTGGCGAATCTCGTGGTATACGACATATCGGGGTTCGATGTCATTATGGGGATGGATTGGTTGTCCTCCAGTTATGTTGTGATCGACTGTCATAGGAAGGTGGTAGTTTTCAGACCTTTTGGGAAGCAGGAATACGAATTCTTAGGATCGCGTGTGCGTCTAGCGCCACAAATTCTGGGCAGCACTACAGGCGAGGAGGCTACTCTTGGATGGATGTCAGGGGTACCTAGCTTGTGTGCAGGAACCGTCGTGGAATGAGTTGAGGTTCAAGGACATTTGGATAGTTAGCAAGTTTGCGGAGGATAGTCAGCAAGTTTTCGGATGTATTTCCAAATGATTTACATGATTTACCTCCAGATCGTGAGGTGGAGTTTACGATAGAGTTGCTGCCTGGCAAGGCACCAATCTCTAAAGCTCCGTACCAGATGGCTTCAGCAGAACTTCGAGAGTTGAAGGAGCAGTTGCAGGAATTATTGGACAGGGGATTCACTTGACCTAGTGTTTCACCCTAGGGAGCTCCAGTATTGTTTGTGAAAAAGAAGGACGGGTAGATGCGGATGTGCATTGACTACCGAGAGATTAACAAGGTAATTATGAAGAATCGCTATCCTTGACCTCATATAGATGATCTCTTTGACCAGTTGTAGGGGACGCGGGTCTTTTCGAAGATCGATTTGCGATCAAGATATCATCAAGTGAGGGTTAGAGTGGAGGATGTAGCAAAGACTGCTTTCTGAACCAGATATGGCCATTACGAGTTCTTAGTCATGCCTTTTGGGTTGACGAACGCTCCGGCAGTGTTCATGGATCTAATGAACAGGGTTTTCCATAAGTACCTGGATCAATTGGTGGTATTCATTGACGATTTTCTAGTATACTTGAGGAGTACGGAAGAGCACGTGGAACATTTGAGGTTAGTGTTAAAGATTCTGCTGGAGAAGAAGCTGTATGCTAAGCTGAAGAAATGTGAATTCTGGTTCAGTCAGATTGCGTTTTTAGGCCATGTGGTTACTAGGGATGGTATATCAGATGATCCTAGCAAGATTGAAGTTGTGGTCGACTGGGTAAGGCCGCAGGAGGTTTAGAGTTTTCTAGGACTGGAGGGTTACTATCGTTGGTTCATAGAGGGTTTCTTTAAACTGTCTGGACCTCTAACTCAATTGACTAGCAAAGGAGTACAGTTTGACTAAACTAGTGATTGCGAGCAGTGCTTTCAGGAGTTAAAGCACCGGCTGGTTACTGCTCCAGTGTTGACCATTCCTTCGGGGGATGGTGGGTTTGTGATTTATAGCGATCCGTCTCTGAAAGGCTTGGGATGTGTGCTTATGTAGCAGGGTAAGGTAGTAGCTTATGCCTCTCGGCAACTAAAGGAATATGAGAGGAATTACCCTACGTATGATCTAGAATTGGCTGCTGTTGTATATGCACTGAAGATCTGGCAACACTATCTGTATGGAGTGCAGTGTGAGATCTTCATTGACCATAAGAGTCTCAGGTATTTCTTCACACAGAAGGAGTTGAACATGAGACAGAGGCGGTGGCTAGAGTTGATTAAGAACTACGATTACACGATCAGTTATCACCCGAGGAAGGCTAATGTGGTAGCTGATGCGTTGAGTTGGAAGTCAGGACCTATGGCTGTATCTGCGATCGTAACTCAGTATCACATTAGACGGGATTTGGAGAGTTCTAGTATAGAGTTGGTGGTGGACGATCATTAGGCTTATCTTGCTGGTTTGGTGATCCAACCAACCTTGTTTGAGCGTATAAAAGTCACACAAGCTAGCGATGCAGAGTTGGCAGAGGTTATGGAAAAGGTACAGCAGGGACTGGTTACAGAGTTTAACATCTCTAAGGGAGGTGTGTTGAGGTTTGGGACCAGACTATGTGTTCCGAATGATGATGAGATCAGAAGGATGATTCTAGAGAAGGCGCATCATTCTCAGTATACGGTACATCCGGGTAGTACAAAGATGTATTGGGACTTGCGCGAGACCTTCTGGTGGTCTGGTATGAAGAGGCAGATTGCTCAGTTCGTGGAGCAGTGTCTGACATGTCAACAGGTGAAAGCTAAACATCAGAGGCCGGCAAGGCCGTTGCAGCCTTTGCCTATTCCGATGTAGAAATGGGAGCATATTTCCATGGATTTTGTGATCGGTTTGCCACCAACGCTTCACGGAACGAATGTTATTTGGGTGATCGTGGATAAATTGATGAAATCTGATCATTTCATACCGATGAAAGTTGGCTATCCTTTGAGTAGGCTAGCAGATTTGTATATGCATGAGATTGTGAGAATGCATGGAGTACTGGTGTCCATAGTATCAGATCGGGATCCGAGGTTTACTTCTCGATTCTAGATGAGCTTGCAGGAGGCATTGGGGATGAAGCTTACTTTCAGTACAGCGTTCCACCCCCAGACTGATGGACAGTCAAAGAAGACGATATAGATATTGGAAGATATGTTGCGAGCGTGTGTGTTAGACTTCGATGGTAGCTGGATACAGTTTATGCCATTTGTAGAGTTCGCTTATAATAATAGCTTCCAATCTAGTATCGGGATGACACCGTTCGAGGCTTTGTATGGTCGGAGGTGTCGATCGCCTTTGTGCTAGGATGAGGTTGGTGATTGTTAGGTGTTAGGACCTGAACTTGTGCAGCAGGTGTTTGAGAAGGTGGGTTTGATTCGGGAGAGGATTAGATCAGCTCAGAGTCGGAAAAAGAGTTATGCAAATGTTCGCCGTTGTGATTTAGAGTTCGAAGTGGGAGGTAAGGTATTTCTGCATATTGCTCCGATGAAAGGGGTGACGAGATTTGGCAGGAAGGGCAAGCTGAGCCCGAGGTATATTGGACCATTCGAGGTACTTGAGTGAGTGGGTCTAGTAGCCTATAGGATTGCCTTACTTCCAGCACTTTCGAGGGTCCACGATGTGTTTCACGTATCCATGTTGAGGAGGTACGTGTTGGATCCTTCACATGTTATTAATTACGATGAGTTGGAAATTGGGAATACTTTAGCATATGAGAAGATACCTATTTAGGTTCTGGACCATAAAGTTCAGAGGCTTCGTACCAAAGAAATACCGTTAGTGAAGGTATTGTGGTGAAACCACGAGGTAGAGGAAGCTTTTTGGGAACTGAAAACGGAAATACGCCGGAAGTATCCACAGTTATTTTGAGCACTTGTACATGATCCTACTGTGGGTTAGGATAGGTGGTTAGTCATCGGGAGTGTGTGTATTGTGAACTTCTGAGACAGTTGTATATGTAACCACGGTATTCCTTCGCCATAAGTGAGGGTATGTATGTGTATGAGTATGATGGGACTACGCTATAGTGGTCGCCAGTTTTCTCTAGAGTTGTGTCTACGTGTTTGATTGTATGAATGAGTTTGTAAATGAGAAATGGCAAATTTCGAGGATGAATTTTTTGTAAGGACGGGAGATTGTAAGAACCCGAACCGTGATAATTGGGTTTGAATAAATAAGAGAGGGACAAATTAGGAATTTGGCACATTTCGTCAACGAAGCCAAAATTCGTTGACGAAGCCTTTGTTCATCTCATCGACGAAATTCAGAGACTCGTTAATGAGGAGAAGCCGAGGAGTCTCGAAAAAATCGGTGATCTCAGATTCATCGACGAGGCCACCGATTCGTCAACAAAGTCAGTGAAAGATTTGTTGACGAGAATACCATTTCGTCGATGAATTGGGGCGGGTCAAAGGGCTATAAATAGAATTTTTCATTACTTCTTCATTAAGAAACTTCAATCCTATCTCTCTCTCTCTCTAGAACTCTCCCTACTCTCCCTCTCTCTAGATTTCTTCACCGATCATTGTTGGAAGGATTCTCTACAACTTCTACGGATCGAAATCTCATTTCAGAGATTTTCGGGTTTTGGCGAAAAATCGAGGTAAGGCTCGGTTTTCATTTCTGATTCGGTAGTTTTGTAGGTAACTATCTTGTGAGTATATTTTGTACTATGATTTGTAGGTTTTGGAAATCGGTTCGCTGTTTAGGGGCCTTGGAGTTTGGGATTTGTCATCGGGGAAAAGGTAAGGGGAAACTATGTTATATTGGTTATTTTTGAAATCGGACTCGGTGAAACTGTGGTTCACGGTCCTGTGTGTGTTTTGGCTACTCATTTGGGGGGATACAATGAGGAAAACTATGGGTTTTTCATTATTACAGTTTTGGGAAAAAGGGGGCGACGGGCTGCATCTCTAGTTTTGTTGAAAACCGAGGGTATATGTTGATTTATACTGTGATATTGGGATGGTCGTGCCTTGACTTTGTTTAAATTGTATTTTTTTGGAAAACCATGATTTAGATTACCAAATGGGTGTGGTTTGTTTGGTTATATGAGCATGCATGTGTGTGTGATATGTTGAAATGCTAGTAGGAACGCGGTTTTGAATTATTCCAAATACTGAGAATGTCTGGCTCTATATTCGAGGGCACATAAAATCACTGGCCATAGATTGGCAAGAGTTTCTAGCTCTATATCCGAGGGCGTGAGCCTATTCCGACATATCAGGGCGAAGGGTGTGGATCCACCAGTTATGCGCCGATACGATGCCATAGGAGTCGAGGTCTAGCCATGTGCCGATGGTGTCGTGTTCGCGGGTTGGCTACGGGCCAACGCCGTATGTTACGGGCCGGCTTCGAGCCGAAGGGTGTGACGACACCGGGCCGGCTTCGGGCCGAAGGGTGTGACAACACCAGGATTGCTGATCATGTGT
The DNA here is from genome assembly GCF_029873635.1 of Malania oleifera. Classification (NCBI taxonomy): domain Eukaryota; kingdom Viridiplantae; phylum Streptophyta; class Magnoliopsida; order Santalales; family Ximeniaceae; genus Malania; species Malania oleifera. Next base: position 64,366,149 of record NC_080425.1, read on the forward strand.
ATGTGTATGTGTATGGGTGCGTGTATGCACTGTGGAAATTAGTACTGGAATGCATTTAACTGCGTGTATGTTGTATCATAATAACACTCAAATGCCACACACCGATATAACATGCGTTCTTCCTTACTGAGAGGTGTCTCACCCCTGCTATACGTACATTTTTACAGGTCCTTCGAGTAACCGAAACTAGCTTCCCAGTGTAGGGAGCGTAGTGGTCGGTGTACTACGATTAGCGCTTGGGTAAGTGTTAGGACTGTATTTTTGGTGGGTTGCCATTTTGAGATGTTTTGGGCACCCGTATGTACGTTTTTTATAGAGCCTGTGTTCTGCTTTTGTATAGACTCTAGTATGGTACTGTACATATATATAGAATGACCTTTTTCTACTACGTATATGATTGTGTTTAGATGTGTTTAGGGTGCCTGGGAACCCCACGGGGTCGGACCCTCATCTATTGTACTATATCTTTGAATGTTTTATCGTATACAGGGATAAGTTAGATTACATTTTCACCCTTGGGTCCCATTTCGGGGTTCGGGGCATGACAAATACCTTTAACTATTTCTTTTTTAAAATTTTTTAAATGAAAACACTAGTAGTGACGGTTTCAAAACCGTCACTAATACCCCCTTATTAGTGATGATTCTCCCAAACCGTCACTAATACCCTTAACTATTTGTTTTTTAAAATTTTTTAAATGAAAACACTAGTAGTGATGGTTCAAAACCGTCAGTAATACCCTGAACTATTTCTTTTTTAAAATTTTTAAATGAAAACACTAATAGTGACGGTCTCAAAACCGTCACTAATACCCCCTTATTAGTGACGATTTGGGATAACCGTCACTAATACCCTTAACTATTTCTTTTTTAAATTTTTTTAAATAAAAACACTAATAGTGACAATTTCAAAACCGTTACTAATACCCTAGAGTCGTCGCTAATATTTTCCCGAAAAAATTTTAGTGCAAAAATTGTTTACCGCGCTTTTTTTTAGTAATGAAAGTATTAGTGACGGTTTTAAAACAGTCACTAATAGTGTCGTATTAGTGACAGCTTCTAAAACCGTCGCTAATGCTTAGACTATTAGTGACGGTTCTTAAAAACTGTCACTAATACCAACTTTTAGTGACGAAATTAAATTCGTCACTAATACTCTGGTCACTAAAAACCAGTTTTTTTGTAGTGTTAGTTCATCTCTCCTGATCTTAATTTAATGTTTAATCTTGCAACCTAGATACCTAACCTGACCATAGTTTACCATGACTTTCTTGAAATCGTCACCCCAAGAAAATCATACAAACCACCACGGAAGTCCTGCATCTAGACTACAAAATTAGACCTCAAATTCCCTTATCCTATACTTTAGTATTATTACTGCTGCATTCTAGAGTCTACAGAACTTAGCATCCTAGGCTCTAATACCAAGTTGTAACAACCTACTTATCTTATCATATAATAAAACATATTTAATAATAAAGTCAACCCAAACCCATGGGTAATGGGGACACGTCTGACATTCACAGCGGAAACCTAAGCAACGGTAAATGTAATCGACATTCATAAAGCCATAAAATACATAACACTAAAGTCAACTACATCTCAAAATACTGTGTTTATATACAATCTCCCAAAAATACAAAAATTATATACATATCTAGGAACTCACAATACAAATTTCCTGTTCCTAAATCAAAACTTACCCTCTTAGCGGGGTAGTATCAACTTATCTCAACGGTGGCCACGGTCGGCCAGTCTCTCTGGGTTTCTTGAAAATTGTTTAAGTTTAGGGGTAAGACACTTCTCAGTAAGGGAAATAAACCAAATACAGCTGTATGGAAACATGAACATATAATACTATAATAGATATACAATACATTTCATACGTTAGAAAACATTCATCATAACATACTAAATAATCATATACTTTCATAATTTCTAATAATTCATACTGATCATGAAATGTATGATATAACTAATAATAATGTGGTTTACCCAGGATGTATAGCTAGCTGATGTCATGTATTATCCCTCCATAACGGGTTGTGCAGCCTGAAGGCGGGACCCGACAATGACTGGCTGACCATTGCCGAGTAAAAAATGTCTGTAAGTACGATAGGTCCGCCACACCCTGGTCCGGACTGCCAGGTGGATGTATACAACTCTACACTGAAAGCCACATCGACTATCTATCTCCCACCCCCTCTACTAGTAGGAACGGTTAGCACAAGTCTGAATATAATAATCTGATCTGTATAGTTACGGTACCGTGCTCCGGTAACTGAACTGAACTATCATCCGAGTTCTGATAACATATAATACATGATAATATACTTGTCTAGCATAAATAGATTTATAGCATTTTCTGAAATAACGTACATACACATGGCCTTGCGCCAGTTTCTTTCATATCTACGACCTTGCGTCGAACATTCATAAATACAACCTTGCGCCGAAATCATACGTAAAACATGACTTTGCACCAGCTATCAATCACGGCCTTGCGTCGAGCATTTCATTCATATCATTCTGATTAAATAATTCATTTATCATGTATTTTAAAACCATAATGTATTGCATTATTGCATAGTTTCTGAAAACATACTTCATTCATAAAATTTGCCATAACATAATACTTTTCTTGTAAAATAATATTCATGCCACACAATGCTGAATAAAACCATACATTTCATTCTAAAATCGTATTTCCTGTATAACAGCAGTATTTTCCCAAATATGCATTTTCTCATTAAGATTCAAATATAATACATGCTTTCCTGAATATAATTCTATTAATCAATTAATAATAATTTTCATAGAAAAATAACTGCTTTAGTTTATTCCCTTACCTGATTACTTAAAAAAGAACCCCCCCCTAAAATATGCTAGTCCTGCCCCCGCAGGGTTCTCCATTCAATACCCTGAAAATGACAACTCTCAGAACTAAAATTCAATATTTCTCTGTGAATAACATTTCATGTAACTATGTGAAGAGTAAATTATAAATAAATAACCTTACCTTGATTCAAGGATAAATTTCAAACTAAGCCCACCGACGATCCACTCCAACAGATACGCAGAGAACTTCTCCAAAAGTATCGTGGTGGCTTCAGATCATCAAACCGGTGTAAATCCGTCCCAAAAACTTAGAGAGAAGGGAGGGAAAACGAAAAGGAGGAAGAGAGTGGGTTTTGGGTTGAATTTTCTGTGTAAAATCTAAGTTTAGAACTATTTATACACTGACCTTCTTCGACGAGCCACGTCACCTCTTTGACGAGGTCAAGAAGGCAAGTCGTCGATGAACTTCCCCCTCTCATCGATGAAGTTTAAAGTCGCCCAAAACATCCTCTCGGTATCTTCTCGTCGACGAAGCGTACCCTCGTCGACGATCCCACAATGCCACGTCATCGACGAAGTCTGCTGTTGCCCTCTTTTCTATTTTCATTTTCCTCTCTCTTTATTATTTAAATACCATTATTCTTTGGGTCATTACAGATATTGCAAATTCTTCTAAAGCCCTCTCTTGCTCAAACTTTTGCTTAAGAATACTACTGATATTATGCTGATCAAAAGCCTATGATTCTTGATTTGCTGCTGCGTTTCTCAATTCTAAGAAAGAACCTCCGATGATATTCATTCTTGAGCTTCATATTGTCTATTTGATATTTGATTAGAAGTATATTAGTGCTCTAACTTGTACTAATCAACTCTGTTTGAGAGTGTCTTTGTACACCAAGAATTTGTTCTTGTTCTTGTAGTTCTTTGACGATTCAAGGTTGGTTGGATTGTTGTACCGAGCGTGGGGTATCGCTTAAAGAGGGGGCTCTACCCTTAAGGAGATTGTAACAGTTTGTTCCACCCGGAAAGGAACGGTATAGTGGAATCCTTAGGTAGTCTTACACAAGGCAAGGACATAGGCTGGGTATAAGCCAAACCTTGTAAAACTCTCGGTCTCACTCTCTACTCTTTCTCTTTAAATTTCTGCATATATAAATTGTGTGGTGTGTCTTTGAGTGTAGGAAGCTAAAAGTTGAGATTGAGAAAAATTTTAATTTAGGGGAGTACGTTGATTAATCTTTTGCGAAAACCTTAAAGGGAGTATGTTGAGTAATTGTTTGTGGAAGCCTTGGTTAAAAGGAAGCAAATAAAATTTTAAACAGGGCTTTCATTCAAACTCTACTTTGTGTTTTTGTAAACGCTGAATATTGCAAAGCGTTGCAGCTTATACATTAGTATTTTGTTTGGTTGATTAATTGATTGTTTGGTTCATTGATTGTCATTGTACTGTGTTGATTTTGAATTATTGGGTTAGTCAAATTAAGAATTAAAATAATTTTTGTGTGTTTGTTGAATCTAATAAAGGTTGTGAATTTGTAAAAAGATTTAAAAAAAACTTTTAAAAAACCAATTCACCCTCTCTTAGAACTATACCTTAGTTTTCAACATCAAACAAATAACATTGTGAAATATTTTATGAGTATATAACAAGGAATAAATAAGGAATAACTATTCCTAAATTTAACCATGGGAACGTCTATTCATTTTTTATTGTATGTTGAATAAAATAATAAAGAACATACAAGGAGTAGCCATTACTTAAGTTTTCAAAATTTTTACTATATTTCATGTTGCTCCAAAGAATAACTATTTTGCGAATCAAACAAGCCGTTAAAAATTCACCTTGTTAAGAGTCTTGTAAAAGCTTTAAATAATAATGAAAATAAAAAATAAAATGTGTTGATTTTTAGAGTTTGTTATTGTAGGGATTTGGACTTGTTTTTTAGGAGAGGCGTTGAGGTGTGTTTTAACTACTCAAATTAATAAACTCGTGTTCTAAAAGCTTCACATTTGTAGAATATATGGCTGAATTAAGAAATTTAATTTTTCATTAAAACGATTCAGATAGTTTTAAATAGGAATTACATGAATTTTATTTGTAAATTAAAGATTAAGAAAACAAATCTTTCACGTGCATCCCACGTGCTTTCTCACTAGTGATCCAAAATGGTGCCGCTGCGGTCTGTTTCTTCGCACTAACAGCCTGCGAATTGGTTGGGCCGTTGAAGCCCAAAAGTAAAAGACACACAGGGCCCAAATGTTTTATTTCGTTTCAATGGGTGATTGGGTTGGACCGTACTCAGGCAGAGCTCATCGTTGTCCTTCTCTTTCCTTCTCTCTCTCTCTCTCTCTCTCTCTCCCTCCCTCTCTCCATTTCTTCAGTTCTCCTTCCGGCGGAGGCGTCGACTCTCGAACACATCTGGCAGCTCCACCTGACACCAGAGGCTGATCTGGTGATTTCTCCTTCTTCTTTCGTTTCATAAGGCTCTCTCTCTCTCCCTCTCTCTCTCTCTCTCTCTCTCTCTCTCTGTATGCGTCCTTGTGGGTTTATCTATCATTTGAATTCTCATTCTGTTTCACTGTTATTCTTCTCGAGTTTGCCATTTCTTGTAAGCATGAGTAACAACATTAAGAAATGCGCGAAACTATGAATTTTCTTTCACGTTGTTGTTTGTGAGCAGTTAAATAAGCTGTTGAATTGAGATATTAGGGTTTGCCGGGGGGTGTGTGTGTTTTTCTTTTACGGTTGTTGGATTTATTTGTCTGTGATATGCTTTTTAGTGTTGCTGACCTTTCATCCCTCTCCTTCGGTCTAATGTGGATGAGTTTTATTTATTACGGTGGTTTTTTTTTTTTCCTAAGAAAATGCTTTCTATTGGGATAATATTTGTTGGGAGAGCATTTTTTGTGCCTCATAATGTGTACAGACATTATTTATGACGTTTAACGAGTATATCTATATTTTCTTAAGTTACTTTTATCATGTTTAGGATCTTGGACTTTGATTTAGATTGCGTGGATTTAGATAAAATGCATTACAAAGCAGTACTAAATTTTGTGCAGGTCCATGCAAATCTAAATCTGATGCATGTATTCCATGTTCCCAAGCACAACCTCTACTAATTTAATAAGATCTCAAATTCCAATTTTGAGCCCCTCCAATGATCCCAGTAAAAAAATAATTGTGATTTGACAACATTTTCAATTTTTAAGTTATTTGAGTTTTAAGGACTGGTAAAAGTCGAGTATTCAAGAGTGGAATTGGTTGACTTTGCTTCATTGAGTTGTCTTTTAATTGTTTCCCTTTTCCTCCAGCTGTCTTCTTTTGTAAAGGTAGCATAGCTGTAAGAATCTTGTAATTTGCAATTCAAATCTTATGATTCATATCAAACCAATTCTAATCTAACTAGAGAATAAAAATACTAATGAATCCTTAGTGAGCCTATCAATTGACACTTTGAATTTAATGAGTCGATCTTTCACACAATTATGAACCTTATTAGAGAACCTAGTGGGTTAAAACCTCAAAATAGCCGTTCTTTTTTTTTTTTTTGAGACAATTGCCTTCCATTCATTCGCTATGTCGATTTTGATGTAGAAAAAGGGGAGAAAACTAGACTTTTTGTTTGCCTTACAAAACCATTCTTCACTCTTGGAGGAGTATAGTGTTCTACCATTGAAAAGAAAGGGTAGAACATTGGTTGGCTAAGGTGGTGCTTACATTTTGCTGTGGTGTTAAGAATCTTAAAAGGTCTGGCTGGCACTGTTTTTGTTTTTTGTTTTTGTTTGAAGTCATATTATGACTATGCACTGGTTTATATTGCCAGTTTTTTGTTTCTGTTGTGGTATTCTGTTGTTTTAAAAAGAAAATGAAAAGCATATTTTATGGTTTTCAGGTTGTTTTAGCAACAGGTTGCCACAATATTTTAATATCCATAATAAACTTTTGTGGACTAAATCATTCTTTTTATATTCAAGTTTTAATTAAAATAAAAATAAAATGACTGTGAATTTAAAATATAGTTGAAATTAAGATATCCATAAAATAAGATTGTCCTTATAGCACTAAACAAAAAGTTTTTAATTTATTATAATATTTTTAGTTTGTATTCTCTGTCTTTTTTATTATTTTAATTATATTTTTATTATCATTTGTATTTGTTTTTGGTTTTCATTTTTATAATTTTGGATACTAGAGAAACAGACAATCTCTAAGATTCATAGGTTGGTGATGTAGGACAAGAAGTAAGACCTTAGGAATATCCTTGCTGGAAAATAATTAAGTAGAGTTGGGTTAAGGAATTGTAGGGTTAAGTTAGTAGTTTATTATGTGTGTTCAATAGTAATTAGTATAGTATTATGTGTATTTGGGGGTTGTTTGTAATATTTGTGTAAAGTAGGGTTATATTTTTAATGTGATGTAGTTTTAGGGGTTTAAGTTTAATTTCATGTAAAAAGACTTTCTTATAAATAGTGTATGAAAGCCATATTGTAGACAGTTGTTGATGAATTTGAAGTGAAAGTGAGTCCCCTCCTGGGTATCTCCTCTCTCCTCCCTTCCCCTTCCTTCCTCTCTTCTAATTTCTCCATGGCTGCAAAACCTTGATACTGCCCCTGCATCATTAAACTCCTCAAGGTTTCCTTCCTTAAATCTAGACTCTAGGTTAACTTGAGGCTGGAGGAGCTGAACTGGCCTACTGGTCTGTTTTGGAGTTTGACTCATATTGTTAGGTTCTAGAGGAACCCCAGGAGTAGGAAGGATACCTTGGGCTGACCCTAGTGAATATGGGGAGTCATTAGGGTGCTTAACAGATGGCTCCATGTCTTCCTCAACAGGGCGTTTACCTAACATCTTCAAGACTTGGTCAAATTGTTGTGTGAGGTGCTCAAACTTTTGGTCCACAGACTCTTGAAGAGTGTCTAATTGGGTAGACAAGGACTGGGTGTCAGTGGGTGCAAGTTTGTTGGGGTCGGCCATTGAGAAATTAGAAGAGAGGAAGGAAGGGGAAGGGAGGAGAGAGGAGATACCTGGGTGGGGGGGGGGGGGGACTCACTTTCACTTCAATTCAATTCATCAACAACTGCCTACAACATGACTTTCATACACTATTTATAAGAAAGCCTCTTTACATGAAATTACACTTAAACCCCTAAAACTACATTACATTACAAATATACCACTAATTTACACAAAATATTACAAACAATCCCCAAATACACATAATCCTATTATTTTCCAGCACACACAAAATAAACTACTTAATAAACTACTAACTTAACCCCCGAACACACATAATAAACTACTTAATAACAATTCCTTAACCCAACACTTCTTAATTATTTTCCAGCATGAATAGACAAGAAGTAAGGCCTTGGGAATATCCTTGCTGGAAAATAATTAAGAAGAGTTGTGTTAAGGAATAGTGGGGTTAAGTTAGCAGTTTATTATTTGTGTTCAATATTAATTAGTATATGAATATAGGATTATGTATATTTGGGGGTTGTTTGTAATATTTTTGTAAAGTACGGGTATATTTGTAATGTAATGTAGTTTTAGGGGTTTAAGTGTAATTCATGTAAAGAGGCTTTCTTATAAATAGTTTATGAAAGCCATGTCGTAGGCAGTTGTTGATGAATTTGAATTGAAGTGAAAGTGAGTAACCCCCTGGTATCTCCTCGGCCCAAGTTTCATTGTTGCAGGTGCCTCACTGGCAGCACATGCGCCCCACGCGCCGGCGTCCTGCTACTAGGAAATTTCCATAGTTTTCTGCAATTTCCAGTATCACAAAAAATTGCCCAGCCACGATATTTTGGGTTTTCCCCACAAAATTTTGATCTGTAAGGAGATAATTTTGCTTGTGGATGCAACATATTGCATGCAAGGGTGATAATTTTGGCATGAAACCCTAGAAATTGTCTCTGGCAGCATTAAAAATCAGGTTTTGTTGCTGTAATATTTGAGTTTTCTTCGTGGATTTGTTTCATTTCAGGGGGACAATCAATATCAAGGTGAATTAAAGATAGTTTTTTATGAGAAATCGGGGGTAAGGTTTGTGGGAGATTATGTTAAAGGGATGTGATATATAGCTGCAGCATATGTATATGCATAATTCAACAACATGGTGAAAAATTATAGGAAAAAGGAATGTCATTTTCCAAACTTTGGGCCCAATTTCTAGCTTTTCAACGCCTTTCTCAAATGTTGAGAAAAGGTTTGCAAAATCATCATTGATGGAAGATGTCCAATGAATATGGTTTCCATAAATGGAGTCACTCTTATGCAGCTTCATTCGGAACCTCACCCTAAGCTTATGTGATGTATTGGGTTGATAACTCTATTGTACATGTTTATGAAAGATGTTTGGTTCCCATCCAAATGGGTGAATATTTGGCTAATGTTTGGTGTGATATCCTAGCTTTGAAGATTGGCCATGTACTCCTTGGTTGGATGATTTAGGTGTGAGTCAAGGACATGAGAACACATGTCTTTCACTATTATGGGAAGAAAATCGTTTTGAAGTCTGCTCTACCAATGAACTAAGATGAAGAATCAGTCATAAATAGTAAGCTTGAAGACACTACAAGAAAGGAAATCAATGTGTTTGAAGACATCCAAAGTCCTCCTATTGTAGAGTTTGTCATCCCCAATGAGTTCATTGACGCTGATTCTCAAGTCAAGTTTATGGTGCTGTCAATGGAATGTGGTTTCTTGCCTCATTCAAGTGTTGGCTTTCAAAAAGTCCAAGTTTGCTTCTCCCTTTTGATCCTCCAACATTTCAAAATTTGAGGCTGAATTTTTTCTAACTGGGGGAGAGTTGATGTAGGATAAGAAGTAAGACCTTGGGAAAATCCTTGTTGGAAAAATAATTAAGATGAGTTGGGTTAAGGAATTGTGGGGTTAATTTAGTCCTTTATTATGTGTGTGTAGTATTGATTAGTATAGGATTATGCGTATTTGGGGGTGTTTGTAATATTTTTGTAAAGTAGGGATATATTTGTGATATATTGTAGTTTTAGGGGTTTGAGAGTAATTTAATGTTAAAAGACTTTATTATAAATAGTGTATGAAAGCCATGTTGTAGGCAGTTGTTGATGAATTTAAATTGAAGTGAAAGTGAGTTCTCCATCCCCCACCCCGGGTATCTCCTCTCTCCTCCCTTCCCTTTCTTTCCTTTCTTCTAATTTCTCCATGGCTGCAGAACCTTGATGCTGCCCCTGCATCAGTTTTTGTTTTTTAGTAGTGTGTTTGATTATTTATTTTTTTACTAAAAAAACACTGGATGTATGCTATTTTTATTGTTGGTAAACACAAGAAGTTCAGTTGTTTATCATTTTTTTCTTGATTCCTTCCCTTAAACAATGTAAAGTTTATTTTTTTTCAAAAAAAAAAATTATTTTTCTTGAGTAATTCCCTTACTTTTTGTCATTTAGAGAATGCATACACATTAAAAACTATACTTTTTATCGTTACAATTTAAATGTATTTTGCTATTTTATTTGTTGTTTGTGTATCAATATATGCATGTCATCTGGAATTGACTTTGAAAACTTGTATTGAATCCAATGCAATTCAATTCTCAATTCCTAAAGTTGGATTTCATTTTGCAATTCTGATCTTGAGTTGACAACTATTTTGATATCATTTTCTCCTTGTTTTCATGTTCCCTTTTTCTTATTTTGGATCTATTATGAAAGCGGAAGGAGAAATTGAAGCATGGTTTTAAATTGCGGTAGCGGGTAGCGTAATGTAACGGTAATAGGTGTAATGGGAAGTGGGTGTAATGGCCATGAATTTTTTTGAAGCATTCACAACCTTGTGCATATTAGCATACTTGCATGTTTTAAGCTTTTAGCCCTTCTTAGAAAGAGTTTTAGTGTATTTCAGATCCTTTAGTTCGACTAAGTTATTTGGTAATGGCAACAAATTTACATTTGTTTTAAACCACCATTGATAGAAAAATTACGTGTGTGTGCGTATTAATACTTCTCATTCTTCTTAGCTGTGATAAATTCTTATGCGTGCTAAATTAATTAATAAAAAAAAATACATTATACACTCCATTATGTATTAGACACATAAGACATAAGAAATAATAAAAATATAAAATAGCTAGAAAAGAAAGAAGGTTGAAGTTGAAAAATATAGAACATAAATATCACATAACTAATATTATCAAAATAAAATATTTTCCTAACAAGTTAGTATTTTTAAATTGTTAATTAATGCATCTCTTGTAAGTATTTAAGAAGTAAATTTTGTATCATTGTCATCCTCATTATAATCTTTTCCCCCTCTCGCCACATGGTATAAGAATGATTTATGAAAGAGGGAAAAAGTGAGAAGAAAGAGTAAAAAATAAAATAAATTTTGTGATGTAACAGTCATGTGGCAGTTACATAACGGCTGTAGCGGCCTTTACGTAACGGTCGCAGTCCCTAACACAGCTACAGCCATGATTTTTCTTCCCACTGATTTCGCGGGTATGTAACGGCATCGGTAACCCAAAAAACCGTTACGTAACGGTTGTGGCCGTTATTTAAAACAATGAATTGAAGAGGTGTAATGCATAGAGTTAAAACCATGTGGGTAAAATGGAGGAGTGCTGCAAGCATGCTGGGTGATCGTAGAATACCATTAAAATTAGAAGAAATTTCTATAAAACATTAAAAGACCAACCATGCTGTATGAGTTAGAATGTTGGGCAACTAAGAATCAACATATTCAAAAAAGTAAAAGTTGCCGAAGTACAAATGTTAAGGTGGATGAGTAGTATAATGTTTAAGGGATAAATTAATGAATGAACACATCCGCAATAAGTTAAGTGTAGTGCTTGTAGAAGATAAAATAAGAATTGGACGGTTTAGATGGTTTGAACATTTGAAATGCAGGCCAAATAATGCACCAATGAGGAGGAGTGAGCTAGTTATTGTTAATGGTACATTGGTACTAGGAGTAGATATAGGCCTAAAATAACTTGCAATGAGGTAGTAAGGATTTAACAACTCTTAAATTAGTTGAAGAAAATGCCCTCAATCATGTGAATTGGCAGAAAATGATTCATATAGTCGACATGACATAGTGGGACTTAAAACTTCTTCTTGTTGTTGTAAAAACAAAGTAGTTGACATTGTTCATCTTGCATGCACTTGCAAGCCTCAATATGAAATTTTTGATCAAAGATCAGTTTTTTATTTGGAATCAAGGAACCACACTTTTTAATTTAAAATTATTTTCAATTTATCATTTTAAATATCCTAGTCTGTTCAAGAGTTATTTTCCCCCAATTTTTATTTATTGTGTATGTCATTGTGTCTGCAGCTCAAACCTTCCTCAGGTTGTTCTCAAGCCAAATTCTGCAATCAAGGATTCATGCCTCTTGGTTGACTTACTATTGTTATTTTTTAGTGAGTGTGCTTTTTGGGGGTGTTTAGGGGGAGGGAGGGATGGGGCAATAGCTAGTGAGCTGTGTTTGTTTCTTTTGTCTTGTTTAGAGTGGACAACAGTGGGCTGGTTAACCCCAAAGTTAGATTTGCAGCTTTGTGCTGAACTTGTAGACAATGAACTATGCTCAGTGTTGGTGGATTCTATTTTCCTGTTAGTCTTTTTAAAGCTTCTTGCATTGAAGTAGGCCAGGAAACTTTATGCTGCTGTCACATGTATTTCAGTGAATCTGTTGGTTTCCACAATAATGACTAGATGTGGTGAAGCATACTGTTTTGGGATGTCCTTTTGCATGCCCTAACTAGATTGAGAGCTATCTCATTTCAGCATTCTGTTTGAATTTTCCAAAACAAAATTCTCAATTTAAACTGGTCACCACAATTGTATCCTTTGCATGCTTTTTTCTCCTTGATATGCCATTTTATTTTTTGGTGCGGTGTGCTGTCAGCATGGCTTTATTTATTTTTTCATTTTTTTCTTCACTTATTTTTGATAGCAGATTACAATGTAATTGGAAATTTTGATTCTGGAATTCAAAATGTGGTTATATTTTTGATCATATTGTTTGTGAGCTGAGATATTTCAGCAAGTGTTTTCAATAACTGAAATTTTGTGAATGTCAGCTGATTTTGAAACCATGCTATGTCTCATTCCTTTTCCTAACTTTAGCCAATTCTTAGTCGACTTGCAGTCCTGTCAGAATTCTTGACTAATCAACTCCTGTAAAATGCACATATGATACTTAGGTTGGTACATTTTATAAAATATGGGCGTACAATTGTTGCTTCATGGAATATATATATATATATATATATATATTCTCAAAATATTGAAAATTTACTTAAAAGGTTAGAAGAATGATTTTTTGAAAAATTAATAATTTAGATTGAATTTCTTTTATTCAGTTTTGAATGTCACAGAAAAATTGCTGCTAGCGGCCAGTGCAGGATTTTTAGCTTGTCATGACAGTATGTTGATTGGAGGGACTTTCGGTGATTGAGTCCCAACTTTGTTACACAGCCAATTCATCCTACCTTGACTTCACTGTTAGTAGGTACCAATGGGGCTTGTAGACTTGTCATGCTAAACAACACATTAGCGCATCTCACTCCACTTTTGTTTCAGACCTCATTGCTTTTTTCATTTTAATAGGATTTTCACCGTGCACTCCAGAAATCACCAAAGCTTCTCCTACACCACTTTTATACAGAGCAAGGTTGTTAGAAATTAGAATTGGGATTCTATGTAGGATCATTGGGGTTCTGCAGGATTGGATTGTATGATCAGATTGAGGATGTACGGCTCTACTCATGATAATGATTAGCAAAATTGAGATTTGGATCGTAGGATCATATCCTAAATTGTTAGATCCTATTATGCAGATTTACTCAAACAATTCAGGTTGCATGCTGTATTGGGGTCATGTAGGGTGGGTAGAATTGTAGAATCGTGATTCCTCTTTGGGTTCTACCTATTCTACTTATTCAACTGAAACCCTTTTATGTTTTTGTGCTTTAAAAATAAGGCCCAAGTTGCATTTTAATTGGCCAAGAGTTTTCTATTGTTATAGAAGAGAGGTCTATTGTCCTATTTATCCAAATCTTCAAAATTAGGGCAGATAGCTCCTAGCATTTGTTCATAGAGTTCTCTCTATCAAGTGCTTGCGAAGATCTTTGGAGCTTGGTCCTTCTAACGTTTGATCAACACTAGATTACAATAATCAAATTTTTGTTAGTGTTCAACAAACTTTGCTGCTGTTGCAGTCTTGCAAAGAGCTCTGAAGTAGCAGTCTTGTCTAATGTCTTGATTAGCACCTGGTTATTCTTTGAAGATCGACAACCATGGAGCTCTTGAAGAGCTTCGAAACAGAGATCTCTTGAGTTTTGAAGAGCTTTGAAAGACCTTTCTTCTAAGTTCTCTCTTATTTTTTTTTGTTCAAAACCAAGCAAGCCTTGTTTCTGAGCACTGACAGGATAGCTTTTCTTTTTTGTCATCTTTTTCTTCTTCTTTCTTTCTCTTCTTCTTCTCTTTCCTTCTTGTTCTCCATCTTCTCTTATTCTTATGGTCTAAATTCTAAATTTTTGGTACTGCGATAAGTGACGAGTTATGCTCTAATTATAGTGATTGAAGCTTAGTAGCTTACTGCTTACAGCACAGCAGTTCATTCAACTTCATTGAATTAACTTTAATTTGTTACTTTTTTTGATTGCTTTCTTTGTTTTGTTGTGAGCTTGTGATTCCAAAATTTGCTTACTTACTAACCAAGTCCTTGGGCTTAAGGATTGTCATAAAATTCCACATGCTTGTATTTCTAACATTTATTTTATGTTAGCAAATTTCTCAGAATTGAGATCCTATGGAATGTGGAGTTCCAAAAGATCGGATTGTCGGGTCGGATGGAGTATCAAAATCCTATGGAGCGTTGGGGAGGGTCCAAAAGATCGGATTGTAGGGTCAGATCAGGTATCACAAATTTCTACTTGCAATGTAAAATAAATACTAAAAATATATGTATGTGGAATTTTTGACAATCTTTAAGCCTAAAAATTTGGACAGAAGTTGAATACATTTTAAGAAAGCAATCAAAGAAAGGAACTAACAAAATATGCATAATTCACTGAAGCTAAATGAACTGCTTCTCTTCTATTACAATTAGAGATATCATGCATCATAGTATCAAAAAGGCAGAATTCTGACCATAAGAAGAAGTTGAAGGAGGGAAGAAAAGAAGAGGAAGAAAAGAAAAAAAGAAGAAAAAGGAGAAAAGAAGAGCTCTTTGCTGACAGTGTTGCAGTGTTGAGAAACAAATTTTTCTTTTTGATTTTGAAGAAAAAATATGAGACAACTCAGAGAGGGAAGGTGTTTCAAAGCTCTTCAAAACTCAAGAGCTCTGTTGTTTGGCGACCATGGTTTTAAATCGCTGTAGCGGGTAGTGTAACGTAACGGTAACGGGTGTAACACGAAGCGGGAGTAGCGGATATTACATAATGGGAAGCGGGTGTAACGGCCATGAATTTTTTTGAAGCACTCACAACCTTGTGCATATTAGCATACTTGCACTTTTTAAGCTTTTAGCCCTTCTTAGAAATAGTTTTAGTGTATTTTGAATCCTTTAGTTCGACTAACTAAGTTTTTTGGTAAGGGCAACAAGTTTACATTTGTTTTAAACCAAAATTAATAGAAAAATTATGTGTGTGCATGCGAATTTATACTTCTCATTGTTCTTATCTATGATTTATTCTTATGTGTGCTAAATTAATTAATAAAACAAAATACATTATATTCATTAATCTATTAGATACATAAGATATACGAATAATACAAATTTAAAATAACTAGAAAAGAAAGAAGGTTGAAGTTGAAAAATATAGAACATAAATATTACATTACTAATATTATCAAAATAAAATATTTTCCTAACAAGTTAGTATTTTCAAATTGTTAATTAATGCATCTCTTGTGAGTGTTTAAAGAAATAGTAAATTTTGTATCATTTTCATTCTCATTATAATCTTTTCGCCCTCTCGCCACATGGTATATATTGAGAATGATTTATGAAAGAGGGAAAAAGTGAGAATTTAAAGTAAAAAATAAAATAAATATATATTGGCGTAACAGTCCTGTAGCGATTACGTGACGGCCGTAGCAGCCTTTATGTAATGGTCGTAGCGGCCTTTACGTAATGGTCATAGCGGCCTTTACGTAACGGTCGCGGTCCGTAACTACTGCTACAACCATGATTTTTTTTCCCACCGATTTCGTGGTGTGTAATGGTATCAGTAACCCAAAAAACCGTTACGTAACAGTTGCAGCCGTTATTTAAAACCATGTTGGTGACACTAGTAGGAAAGTCAAGATTGATAAAATAATACATGTGCAATCATATGTGTTTTTTGAAGCTGTGAATGTCTGCAAGCGTGCAACTTTAAAGAAGAATGTGCTATCTAGACTCTAAAGGTCCCTGCATGACTGCAACTTCAAAAAGGTTAATTGAACACCAAGAAATTGATTTTTATGATGTATTTGGTGCTGATCAGACACAAGAAGGATTGAACTCCAAAGCTTTCTCCAAGTTGCTGCCAATAGACATTTTTGAACAATTCCCATGTGTTATTTTTCCCTAATTTTGAAGATTTGGGCCAAATTGGCAAACAAAACTATCTTCTATTTCAAAAGAAAACCATTTGGGTCAATAAAAAAACATATTGCGCCGTATCTTGAAAGCTTAGAAACAGAGAAGGCCATTCTGGTTGAGTAAATAGAATCCGTAGGATCACAAATAGAATGGTGATTCTGATATTATCGATTCTACTGCAATTTTGTGGCAATTCTATCTGATTCTGATTCAGCGTGCGACCTAATTGTGATCAGGATTGCAATTTTGATAACCATGATATAGAGTCATAGAGAACAATACTGTCCTAGATCTTTCCGCCATTTAGCTCATTGAACCTTCCGACTTCACTCTATGGCTTGTGATAAAGAAGCATGTCTTAAATAATTCCTTTGAACTCATTTCATATATTCTGCTTCCTGATATCATTTTTTACATTACCAAATTCTTTTCTTACTCTTTCCATTCTCTGAATTACTCTTTCTGGAAACTGGCGTCCACCCTTCAAACTGAACTCCTTGATATCAATTTCTCCCTACTTATGAGCTTGAGCAAGCCTGCGTCTTCTTTAAGAGCTGTAGGGGAAAAAAGGTAATTACAGCCAAGTGGGCAGTTCGAGCAATGTTAGGGCTTATATTTTTTCCTTGCTCCACTGCTAGGTTTTCTAGAAGGGTGGGCTGTGCTTGTCACTTTAAAAAAAGTAGCATGCTTGCATGGTGTTCAGTAAAATTGCTTGATTTTATAATTCTTTTGGTTCCTGGAATGGAATAATCTGAGAGTAAAAGAAAGGACATGGTACAATCCAATATATAGTTTTTTGATAGGTTAAAGTGGTGAACGAAAGATTGTTTTGCAATATAGTTTTTTGACAGGCTAAAGTGTTGAACAAAAGATTGTTTTGCTTTGAGTTTTGTTGTTTAGACAATTGCCAATTCGTAGGCTGAAACAGCGAGGAGAATTGTCATACTCTGTTTGTAGTTTGTTGACATTGAATGGAGTCCTAATCTTAGAATAGTGTTGAAATCCATTTCTCTTCCCTTCTTATGTCATGGTAATAAAACTTAAAGAGGAATAGGGTTTTCTAGTTTGTTATTTCAAAAGTGGATGGCTGGAAATGGTGATTTGATGGGTTTGGATCCATTGATGATAGATTATAAAGTTTGATACGAAATTATAGTTTTTAAATGCATAAGATGCCCTAAGGCACAAAGGGCACTTAAAGCATAGTCTTTAGGTGCAAGTGTATGCCATTGCCTGAAGAATATTAGTTGGGCATCTATTAAAAATCTGTTTAAAATGCTTATATAAAAATGTTCAGTTTGCAGGAGAATTGTACTAATATTTATGTAAATGGTAGTTGCAGACTCTACCAAATGCTGAATGCTCTAATAGGTCAAAATAAAGTCAATATTCAATTATTGGGTTACCTTGTTGTTTTAGGATCTTAAGTTTATCTTTTTTTGTGGTTTTAGATAAAATTTATACTTTTTTGTCTTAGAATCTAGTGTATTTGACCAAAACTTGAATGTAGATCTGATGAAGCTTTTTTTAAGAATAATATTTTTTCATATATTTTGATCTTTTTAATTGTATTTTGGTGTGGAAAAAATTTAATTTTTCGGCTAAATTATTTATTTCTTTTTTCTCAAACTTGATTTTGAGGGGATGTCTTTAAATATATAGACATATTGTCTTAAAATTTTGACTCTGAGATTGTAAATTTTTTTTTTTCTTGGGGATATGATTTTTTTACATATTTTAATTGAAGTTCAATATGGGATAGTTCCTTGTGTTCATGTAAAAATTTTAACATGTAAATAAGTTTCTGATTATGCTGGAAGAGGATTCTGCTTGAAAGTAGTGATATGCATCAGGCCAAAGACATGCACCTGGGCACCTGGGCTTGTGTGGGCACAGGTTGCCTCGCCTGTGGTTACCCTAGGCACAATGCTTTGTGCTTGAGTGCACCATGTGCTGCAGATGTAGTTTTAACAACTATTTTCTTAGATTTGTTTATACTTTAGCTTGTTTTGTATTATAAATCTGGATATGGCTGAAACTTTATTCTTTTTAATTATACTTAAAAGCATTAATGTTCTGAAAAGAGGAAGGAAAACAAGCACATATTATGATGTGTTTCTCTGTGTGTATGTGTTTCATTTATTTACTCATTGAATTGAGATATATTATACATATTTTTTGTGAGTTCAAAACTATTTTTAAGACAAGGATAAATTTTTTTTTAAAGGTTGAGATGCTTGGCTTGAATTTAGATCATCTGATGATACTTGATAGGCCTGGTTGTCTTGGTGATTTTCCCAATTTATCTTTTTTTTTTTTTAATTTATTTATTTTTCCATTTTGTTTATTTGTGTTCAAAACTTGCAAAACTCTTCAATCTGTTTCATGCCCAAACTGTGCTTGCCCCATTGTTCCCCTGCGGTAAATTCCAACTATGTGCAGGACTTATAAGCTCTTCACCCCCAAACCAGAGGATGCAAAGGAACCACTCCAAGAATGATGCAGGGGCAGCATCAAGGTTCTGCAGCCATGGTGAAATTAGAAGAGAAGAAGGAAGGGGAAGGGAGGAAAGAGGAGATACCCAGGGGAAACTCACGTTCAACATTAATTCAAATTCATCAACAACTGCCTACAACATGGCTTCCACACACTATTTATAAGAAAGCCTCTGAACATATGAAATTATGCGCAATACCCCTAAAACTACATTACATTACAAACATACCCCTAGAATACACAATTACCACAAACAAGCCCCCAGCATAAATAATCCTAATACAAGCAACTACACACATACACTCAAAACAACTAAATAACTAAGCACATTTGGGTTTCAGACCCAATAAACCATTAACCCTATTCTTTGACATAGGCCTCTTAATTGGGTTCAAATGATCCATCCAAGTAGCCGCTTGTTGTCCTACATCAATTCCCTCCTTCCAAAAAGAACTCAACTCCATTGAGTTGGGGAAAGTACCAAGGAGTCCATCACCATGAATAGAATCATCTCGTCATAAGGAACCAATAGTATGCTTCAACATGGTGAGTGGAAGAATTTGTGACGACATCAACTTATACTTCTTTTTGTCAATGGAGAGAGAATAAGAATTCTCATATCCATCATGCTTCAGCTTCCTATCAAATGACCATGGTCGACCCAAAAGAATGTGACAAATTTTGAGAGGAAGGAGATCACATTGCACTGTCTCCATGACGGAACCAATCCTGAAGGTAAGTAGCGATCTTGGACCTTCAAGTTGGTATTATTCACCCAGGCAATTTTGTATGGTTTGGGATGAGGCTCAACTTCCAAATTTAACTTCACAGCTTCTTCAGAAACTACATTTGTGTTACTACCAGGATCAATAACCCAAGTACAAAGTTGTTTTTGGCATATTACTTGAGTTTGAAAGATGTTGGTCCGCCTCTAATCCTCTATGTCTTTAACCTTGTGCGAAGAGAGCATATGTCGAAGTATTAGGCAGTTTCTCAAATTGCCATCATCATCTAAGTCACTTGGCTACTTGAGTATCATCATCATCTTCTTCTTCTTCCTGTTCTGCCACAGCCATGAATTGGTTAGGACATTGTGCAGCTTGATATCCAAAACCTTGACATTTAAAGCATTTGAGTGATGATAAGCTCGGTATTAGTCTGAACACCTTTACCCAATTGCTCAATTGTCTTCTTTCGTACCACTCCACTAGTACTCTTTTCAAACCGAAGGGATGATGTAGCTGTAGGAGGATTGCGTTGCATGTCCTCCTCAATCTAAGTGGCAACCTGTGTTGCATCCCCAACTGTGATGAGACGACATGCAGCAAGTTTGGAGGCAATGGCTGGCTTCAACCCTTTTCTGTACAAAGCTATCATAACGTCCTCTTTCCATTCTATATTAACACAAGTAGCCAAATGATAGAATCTACTAGTGTACTCCATCACTTTCGTTTCTTCTTGCTTCAAATCAAAGAGCTGGAGATGAACAGGCTGCTGATAATTGGGAGGCACAAATTTTGTTCCTGCATGGCTCACTTCATCTCATCCCACATTGTAATCTCACCAAATCTCCTTCTAAAGATTTCCCTTTGTTTAATCCACCAAATTTAAGCAGTTCCCTTCAATTTTGATGAAGCAAAGTGCAAGTTTCTAGCTTCATTCATGTCATGCCGTCGGAAATAGTACTCCAAAGAATATACTGAATCATCAAATTCATCAGGAGAACCATCACCATTAAAATCAGAGACTTCTAGTTTAATTCCCTTACTCAAATGATTATTTTGGCATTCACACTACTCAAAAGCATGAGGGACAGCAGCCATTCCACCATCTTGTTTGGTAGGAAACTCAATGGGCCTTTTACCTAAGGCTGCAACTTCTGTTGTTAGCCTATTCTAAGCACCAGTAATAGTCTCCAAAGCATTTTCCATATTTTGTACCCTACCGGATAAGAACTCCACCTTTGCAGACAATTCAACTTTGGTCACCATGATGCACTTATATGAAGCAAATCACAAACTTCACTTTCATTTATTTAAGAACAATCTTAAAGTCACCTTTAATCTTGAGTATCATGCAAAAATGAATCAAATTCACTAGGAAAACTCACAAATAGCAGTAATAAAACCTGACTTTTGATGTGGGCAGCGACAATTTCTAGGATTTCATGCCAAATTATTGCACTTGTTTACACAATTTCAAGTTAGGAACCAAAATATCATGCTGCAAATCAAAATATCATGAGAAAACACCAATTTCTTCTGGCTGGGAACCAATTTCTTGTGATTCTGGCAGCAGGAGGGAAGTCCGGCAGAACGCCACTCGCAGTCTCCGGCACGTGGGGTGCATGGGCCGCCAGAAATGATGCTCTGATGATGAATTTCCAGGCGAGGGCAGATCAGGGGTTGGGGAATACAGTGGTGGTGGCTGTATGTCAAAATAATTCCAGAAATGGTTGATTGGCAGCTGGAGAAGTTTGGCTGGCGCATGGGGGTCCTCTGGTGGTCGGACGGTGATGAAATTTTGAGGGGAAAGGTTTCGGGGGGTTCTGTTTTTGGTGGTGTGGGTGGTGTTGCAGGATGGTGGCTGGAAGGTGGAGTTTGAGGAAATGGGGACACAGCTGGAATTTTCTGTGAAATTCTAAATCTGCAGAGCCGCTTTTGGTTTTTTTTTTTTTCAACTGAAATTTCAGAAAGGAAATGATGAGACGGGAGGGTAACCGAGAAGAAGAGATCAATGGAGAGATTGGAAGATGAAGAAGAAGAAAAGAGGAAGAAGATGGAAGAAACAGAGGGATTAATTGCTGGACAGAGACTGCTGCAAATAGAGGAGACCGCAACAGAATTTAGAAGTCAGAGAGTTGAGAGAATTATGGGAGAGAATTAAGAGGAGGAGAAGAAGAAAAGGAGAAGAGAAATAGGCAAGAAGAATAGGGCAGACTGCTGCTGGGCAGCAGGGAATTATATGGACAGGACACGAGATCAGAAACAGAGAAGAAAGAAGAAGAGAAGGGAGAAGAGGAAGAGAAAAGGAGAAGAGTGAGGGAGATTGGGTGGACTGAAATGAAAGAATGGAGATTGTGGCAGGGGCAGCATCAAGGTTCTGCAGCCATGGAGAAATTAGAAGAGAAGGGGAAGGGAGGAGAGAGGAGATACCCGGGGGAAACTCACATTCAACTTCAATTCAAATTCATCAACTGCCTACAACATGGATTTCACGCACTATTTATAAGAAAGCCTCTGAACATATGAAATTACACACATACCCCTAAAACTACATTACATTATTAACATACCCCTAGAATACACAATTACTACAAACAAGCCCCCAACATAAATAATCCTAATGCAAGCTACTACATGCTTAAACAACTAAATAGCTAAGCACATTTGGGTTTCAGACCCAATAAATCATTCACCCTATTCTTTGACATAGGCCTCGTAATGGGTTGAAA
This sequence comes from Malania oleifera, assembly GCF_029873635.1. Lineage (NCBI taxonomy): Eukaryota > Viridiplantae > Streptophyta > Magnoliopsida > Santalales > Ximeniaceae > Malania > Malania oleifera. Next base: position 64,388,513 of record NC_080425.1, read on the forward strand.
TGATCCATCTAAATAGCCGCTTCTCATCCTACATCAAAGAATCTTACAGAATCTTTATAATTAGTGAAAACCTTGTACACATGATTTACAAAATCTTTCTTATTAGTCAAGACTTTGTAGTTAGGTTGAAACATTCTGCAACTATGATTAATTGGCACAAATACCAACTAGATTTAAATTTCATTGAAATAGAAAGATTGATGTGGCATGTAATGGATTGGATTGCAATTCAATAAAACACTTCATCACTGGACAAAAACTGGAAGTTAAACTAATATAGAACTCTTAGTACATGGGATGTGTGATGAAAATAAAACTTATTATATTGAAAATTTTCTAGTGAAGATAAGCCTTAATAGAAAACTTATCTTCAAAATCAAATGACTACAAATATGGATATGGAAGAACCTGAATCCTTTAAGTTACTGAATACCACTGTATTTGATCGTGGAAACTGATAGTAAATTGATTTTATTCTATTTTATTCACTTTCCAATTTGCATGAGTTACATTAGTTTGGGCTCTATTATCATTTTTAGTTTTGGCCTCAATTTCTCTAGTAAGGTAACCTTCCTTTTTTTTTTAATTATTATTATTTTTCACATTGACCATCAACAGACTCTGTAACTGCTGATTATCTGGGATTATTATTATTATTATTATTATTATTTTTTTTTTTTTTGTGCCCAGCATGTAAGTTGTTTTTACCTGCCAATCTCTCTTCACATTGAATCAGAATGGAGTTATGGTAGGCATGTGCTGAAAAAGGCAGTGCATGAAGGCATACTTATATTGAAAATATAGTGGCACATATATTTATGAGAGAATGATCAGATGCTTCCTAGACTTAGAGGAAATTATTGATAGTAGTGTAGGTTAATTTTGGAAAAGGGGAAAATTTAATGTTGCAATCTGTTAGATTGCCACTTCATCTACAAATTTGAGCTGTTAGGTTATGAGCTAACAATGTATACCAAGTTTTAACACTTCCCATAATGTGCAGTCTGATAGCACATAGAGAGGCAAACAAATGATAAATAACGCACGTTGCAAGGTATATAGTAGGTTTTAAACACCACAAAGGCAAGGTATACGGTAGGTTTTAAACACCACAAAGAAATGCAGGCAACAAAACTAGAACCCAGGACCTTCTGGAGTTCTGGTAACAACTTTGTTACATTACCACTTTGCCTATAAGTTGTTAGCTTGTGGGCCAACACCCAACAATGTATGTCAAGCTTACCTCCTATTTCCAGGTCTCGCAATCCGTACATGTTCACTTGATCCAATCCCCTGTGGTCAAGCTTCCTTCTTGTGCTTTCTTATCTTTTTTGTTTTCGATAGAAAAAGAAACATATTAATTGGGAAAAAGCAATATGCAAAAAAGTGGACAAGATATCCTCTTGAAGAGAGAAAATAGCTTTATTCTGCTGAAAATCCTCAAAACTTGTATCCTTAAAACAGCCTGCACTAAAAGCCCAAAGAGATGCTGCCAATTGAATTGTTTCCCAAAACAAAGTTGAAGACAGCTTTTTACCTGTGAGAACAAGCACATTCCTGTTTGCTTTTTATTTATTTTTTATAATTAAGTAGAAAGAAGAAAGAATTCAATACTGATAGGCAAAGCATACAATTTTGTGTTATTTGCTTCTGACCAAGCAGAATCACCTCCTTATGTTTTTCAGGTTCGTTGTTGAGGATTTGCCATATTATGGGTGAATCATTTACAATTCAGATTAGCAGCAACCTGGTCAATCGGCTTGTTGATGATGGTGAAAAGTTGAAAAGGAAGACAAAGAAATCTCAAGCGAAAATATCACGTGAAGTTCAAAAGTCCCCAGCTAATGTACGAAACAGGGAGGAAACGCACAAGGGGACTGCTGCTGCCGGATGGCCTATCCAGCCTCCATTGTTCCTGCCAGTACCTCCTTCGCCACATTCTGCTAATGAAGAGTTGGATGGAATCCGATCTGTCCTTCAGGAAAGTGAGAGAGTTTTGGAAAGGTTGCAGAAGCACGAGGGTGACATGGTACAGGAAGTAACACAAAGGGCCAAGGATCTCCATGATAAGGAGTTCAAGCTTCCTTACCATAAGCCAATGGCCTGCTTGGCCGAGAAAGATGCTTGCTTGGAGTGCTACAAAGAGAATGCCAACAATGCCCTAAAATGCGCCCCTCTGGTTAAAAATTTTGCAGATTGTGCTCGCAGAGTTAGGCAGCTGGTGGGATCCCCAGCAGTGGAGGCTTCATGAAAGATTTTTGTATTCCAAAAAAAAAAACAAAAAGGGCAGTGAAAGCTAATTGCTGGTCTGAGCGGCTCTTCAATTATTCTTGTGGTGCGAATAAGTTGAACACTAGTTGTTCTTGAGTTCCATCCTATCTGCTCTGATATTCTCATCCACACTGGTGTCAAATATTTTGTTCGTCTGCATCCCTACTGTCTTTGTTTGCCATGGATGCGAGTTCATGTTTTAGGCTTTTGTGTATAATGCTAAAAAGCAGAGATTCGTTGTTCTCTACTTTAAAATTTTCACTAGTAAGCATAAGAAGCTAAATAAATTTTAAGAAAGCAATAAAGGTAAGCAACTAACAAAATGAGCATAATTCATTGAAGCTAAATGGACTGGTTCTCTATTATTACTTTTATAATTATCTCGCGTGCTAGTATACAAAATTTAGAATTCTAACCATAAGGAGGAAAGTGCGTAGTAAAACCTAATTGTTGGTCTGAGCAACAATTCAATTTTTGTAGTACAAATAAATTGACCACTAGTTCTAAAGTTGCATGCCATCTGCTCTGATGTTGTTATACGCGCTGGTGTCTAATATTTTATTTTTCGGATCTCCCTGTGGTGCTTGTTCGCCATGGGTGTGATCATGTTTTACACTTGTGTGTATAATGCTAAAACTACAGTTTCCAAGTTCTCTATTTTAGAGAGGTTTAGACCAGCACTCTTGGAGAACAGACATGAACATTAGACTATCTTATTTATTTATTTATTTTTTAAAAAAGAAATCAAATTTTTTTGGAAGTGTAATTAAATAGAGATTGCTGTTGGTTCTCAATGGAGTGCTAATCCTGTGAGAATGGATTAAAAATTTGGATTTTACTGAAATTTTGAGGATCTCATGTACAAAAAAATTGATTTTGATTTAAAGACGAATCGGAAATTTATAAATTTTGGAAATTATGAATGAAATTTTGAAAAAAATCAATCGATGATTGTGAATAATTTTTTAGAAACTAATGAAAAATCTTATGGTTCTCTCTTTTTTCAGTTTTTAAAATTTTGGTTGAAAATTTGAAAATTACTTGAGCAAAATGAAAATTAACACCAATTTCTTTTCGAATTCTCCTGAAATATGAAATTTTTAGGAAAAATTTCTGAAAATTAAGACTATATGATGAGGATTGGAAGCATGATGTTCAAGCCTTGTGTTTGAAACTGTATTAATTTAGAGAAGATATAATATAAATTTGTATTGAATTCAAATTTCTTGTATTGAAAAACAATCTATGTTTCTACCCATAGTATTGTGGAGACATTTAAAGTTTTGAGGAGTTTTTATATTTACGGGGCCACCAAAAAATAAAAAAGAAAAGTGAATGGATCATGTGGCAGTTTTTTGACTTTTAATTTTTTCTGGTTGAACAATTTTGAGGATGCATAAGTAAATACATGAAATAGAATAAGTATCATGAAATATATTATAAAATGGAAAACTATTACAACCATGGTTGCTATATATGGTTGCTCTATCAGCATAGACCAACTTTAGAATATAACCATTCAAAGAATTAGCATGATAGGGTTGACAGATTGATGTCAATTGAATTTAAAAGTTCGAACTATCACCTACTTTAGATTTGAAGTAGTATAGGCCATTCTATAGATCTCCTCTGAAAATCTGCCAAATAAAAATATTTGATCTGCTCTGAAGAAGAATGCCAGTATGCATAAGATAAAGAAGAGAGGGACTTATCTCCCATTTAACATGGTTTTCAAGAGTAGGAATCCTATCTTGAATTCCAAGCTAGGCAATGAATGTATGTTTTGGAGTATATAATCTTTTTGTACCATATTGCATTAGCCCAAAAAGCAATATTTAGTTCCAAGAAACATCCATACTTATCTTACTGAGAAATAACCAATTCTATCAACATCCCAATGAACTCTAAGAATATAGAGACATCTTTATCGGACTAATATGATTAGGCATCCTTTAAAAAAAAAAAAAAGGATAGCAAGTCAGGAGAAAGGACAGACTACAATGGATCTATAGTACATAATCTTAACTTACATTTTTGTAAGAGACTAGTTCCTCTTTGCAAATCCTAAAGAAAACTAATCGAGGAATGCTTTAGAAGAAAAAACAGACTCATGAATGAATTGAAGACCAAATATTTGAATGCAATAAACCAAAAAATGCTAATTATTATAGGATTGAAAAGTTGACAAACCATTGCCTGCAAAGTGTTTGTAAATGCATGGATAAATTTATAATGGTTTCGCCTCGACTCTAGCACCCCTTAATTTGTTGGGAGCGAATACATGCAACCTATAGAAATTCTTTAACCCTTTGTTATGAGGATTCTTAGATTTGGATTTATGTAAATTTAGATAAGATGTAATACAAAATTGTATTGAATTTCATCCAAATCCATCCAAATTTAATCCAAACTCTGAAATTTATGCTCCAAAATGCAACATAAGAGAATAGATTCACATTATTCTGTAAACAAATGCCTTATTCCAATCTTCTATCTTTCTAAGGCCTAACCCCTTTTACAAAGAGGCCTACAAATATCTTCCTATTTACCTTTACAACAAGTTAAAACCCAATTATTCTTATGTCCTAGAAATGATTTAAACTTTTTTCTCTAGCTCTTCTAGGGACTTTCTTTTTAAATGCAAGTTCAAAACAACAATATGCACTTGTTGGCCCTAGAGTCGAGTCTAGGGGAGGGAGGGGGTGAATGGAGTTTTTTTGTGTGTGTGCATATTTTAGCTTTTCTATACAAAATAGTAAATATTTGTAAGATGCAAACAATTATATCACAATATAAATAATATAAACCATGCACAAAATATAAATTAAAGAGTATAGGGAAGAAAAGTTTGACAAATGATATTAACGTGGTTCAGCCCCTTGTCTACGTCCACGCCTTGAGACACACTCAAGGATTCCACAATCCATTATAAGCCTCCTTCACTGGCAGAGAAACCTTTACACATGGGAACAAATCATTTTGCTTACCTAGAACCTTTCAACAAGATTTACCAAGAACCCGTGCAATCTGGTTCACCAAGAACTTTCACACAGGAACCAATCCCTATTGGTCACAAAGAGCCCCAAACAAGGGAACCAATCCCTTAACCCTTGGTTCACAAAGAACCCTGCTTACAAGAAGAAAATGAAATAGAAACAAAACTCCTTAAATGAACAGATATTTAATATAATACAAACTTCACACAAATCTCTCAAGTAATGAATCAACACAAGATTTAGAGAGCAAGAGAGATTTTAAGCACTTAAGATGATGAACTAAATGCAAAGTACTTGTAAATGATATATATTACTAAAATCAAATGTTTAAACTAATCTTTGGACTTGTATTTATAGGAAAATGGACAAACTAGCCGTTATATGGCCGTTGGAAATTTAAAACAATTAAATATATTGAGAACTAGCCATTTTATGCCTGTTGGATTATGAGTCCCGACGCAGACTGTCGATGGTTTCCCCAAATTGTCAAAGGTTTCCTCCAAGCCAAAATCAATTTAGCTTAGTGTTTGAAACCGTCGAAGCACCTGGCTAAAAGCATCGATGGTTTTGCCCTGTTTCAATCCTTTGGGTGCTTAATCTTGATTTAAACTAATTCGGGACTAAGTATATAAAAGATTATAATATTAACAACGTTTAAAACTTGTCCCTTATGAAAACACATTCGAGTATAGGATATTTTCATGTAAATCATGATTTTGTCTTTTGAAAAACTCTTAAATATGAAGCTTATGATTTAGTGATATTCTATATGCCTCTATGTACCAGTATGCTCATGCAATTGCCCAAATCTTGCTAAATAAACTTGCTTGAATCAGAACTATATGAGTTACAATAAACACTACCTCGGACACTCCCCATTATGCATATGAATTTACATTTTCTTTGATGGCTATGCTCGAGTCTATTCGACTGATTGTCCACTTTGATCTTTCCTTCTTGAATGTCCACTCGATCTTTTCCTATGAGAATGTTCACTTGATCTTTGCACTAAAACTCATATCTGTGTGATTTCACTAATTATACCTGCCACGGCTTCGTATGAAAATATTAGTTTAACTTAAAACCACTAATGAGTTGTATCATCAAAATACGACAATTAGGATCATGTAACAACCAATCATTCCTTTTTGATGATGACAAACCATTGTTGTTCTCATAGGATATAATTGAAAGCTCTCCCTTAATTTATGCATACAATTTGAACAAGATGTAATTTTGCTCCCCCTTACTATATGCATATAAGAAATAAATAAATCATTTAATTTCATATTCATTGAAGCTATGCAATCTTTCAAACTAGAAAGTTCATTTTATATTAAAACAGAAAGAACAAATTAACTAAACTTTCATTAAAATAGATTAAGTAACAAATCTAAACTTTCATTAAAACCGTTTTAAGCAATACTATAGATTTGTACTTAATACACCCACCTATAGTTCCCATCCTACAACACCAACCTACTTCCCCCCCTCTGATCATCATAAAAAAGAGAGGAACTATTCTTTTAGCTTAAGAAGCTCTAGGTGATAGGAGACATGTTCTCTCGATTAACCACTAATGGGAAGAAACCATAATCTACGATTAATCTCCCTAAGATTCAATTTTATGTAGAAAATATGCTGACCATGCATATTCAATAAATTTTACCATCATATGTTCATATGACTAAGGAAGACATCTCATGTCCATAAGAGGTGGGTTTCTTGGGCATGCTTATGAGATTTTAATCAAAAGTAGATGACCTAAGTTGTTCATCTTAGAAATACAAGGTTTTTCAAAAGATTTCCATTGTAACCCCCAAATAGGCTAGTTAAGCCCTTAACCTTTTACTTTGGAATGATATCTTATGGTTTCATGCGGAGATTAATAACTCACTAAAGCAATTGACAATTTCATTCCTTTCTAGTCCTAAAGAACAAGTCTAAGTGTAGAGCTTGAGAGGGTGTGCATGCTATTTTATCACATAAGATATAGCCAATACTTTTAAAAGAAACCAATCAACAAAGATATATATAGTTAAAAGATCATATTTGATTTATCATTTAAACTCATCATATTGGCTTAATTTTTTAAAGTCCCCAACATAGTAGTCAAACAATTATTACGCATAAACTGAGATTTTACACCTTGAGTGCTATTGTGACAAGTGTTTCTAATTTTGCACTAAATAAATTCACTTAGTCGTCACAATCCCTTTTTACCTAGGTATGGTTAAATCTACCTAATTCCTATTAACTAATCCTGTTGGGCTTTTATAGAGCCTAGTTGTGTTTTAATTTGGATGACGACTCGACCTATATTTAATTAGAGATTTCTATCCTAAGGCTTAGTCCATGGGGTTCGGGGCCCCCGGGAAAATTTTGGAGCCCATTGGGAACGGAACCCTAAGCGCAACATATAAAAGGGATTACTTTCGAGTGATTAGTGTTGGCGTTGTTGTACCTGCGAGAGAGCGAGAGTGAGAGCATTGTATTGCCACACTCTCTGTGTTTTCTTCCTGATAATATTGAAATCCCTGCAACTCCGTGGACGTAAGCAAAATTACCAAACCATGTAAATATTGTCTTGTGCGTGTGATTGATTTTTTCTTTGGCGTTATTTTTCTCTATTTTTGTTTCTCACGGGTTTCAGGAATTTGTTCGTTATTCCCAACAAATCCTAGGTTCTAAGGAAGCAATATTCTAAAAATTATGTAATTCGTTTTGGCACCAATTCTTCCTTGGGTCCCAAGGGGTTTTTTTTTTTACTACCTATTCTAACTTTCTTTCTTTACCTCTAGCACCTCTAATGGGGCAAAAGTAACGAATATGACTTTTTCTTTCACAATATAAGCAAGTTTTGTTTGCATGTGAAGGTTTTGTCTTATTAACCCTATTTTTACTTGATGGGACATAACCATGTTATTTAAAAGAGGAGTCATAAATGTAAGAACCCAACTCGAGATAAGTGTATTAAATAAATAAGAAAATAGAAGGAAAATTTAAAAAGTAAAAATTTGTGGGGTTCATCAACAAAGTTTTTTGTGCAGCTCGGCGACGAAATTCAGTAGCTCGTCGACGAGGAGATACTGAGAGATTTTGGGAAATCTTGAAATCTCAGGCTCGTTGACGAGGCCACCTTGACTTCGACGAACTTCTTTCTGTGGCTCGTCAACGAGGATGCCGTCTTGTCGACGAGGCTGGTTGGGTCAAAGACTTATAAATATCTTTTAGCTTTACTCAATGAAGAAGAAAAAAACCTCTCTTTCTCTCTCTCTTTCTCTCTCTAGGATTTCAAACTATCTGTTGCCAAAATCAACGATCTTACGTTACCACGTGAATCAGGAGGAGAAGTTCTATGTTTATAATGGATCGAAAATTCGTTTCGCAAATTTTGGGGTTTTGACCCAAAATCGAGGTAAGAGCTCGATTTCATTTTCGTTTTTGTAGGTCTGTAGAGAATAGTATTGTAAGGAAGTATTGTTCTTCGTTGTTTAGGTTTTGGTGCTTCGGTTCGTAATTTTGGAGCCGTAGAGTTCGTATTTTGGTTTTTAGGTTAAATTAAGGGGATTCTGTTTATATAAGTTATTTTAGAAATCAAGATTGGTAAACATGTAGTTTATGATCGTATGTATATTTTGGCTACTTATTTGGGAAAATCTATCAAGTGAAAATGCAGAATTTTTGGGTTACAGTTTTGGAGAAAATTTGCGGGTTTTGGGTATCATCTCTATTTCTATTAAAAAATCATATGTTGTATAAAACTGTATTAATGAGATGACCATACCTGTATTTGTATTAAACTGTATTCTTGAATTGAAAACGATATGATTTGTTGTATACTCAAATAAGTGTGGAATGAACTGTTGTATGTAAAATATTCCAAGTTTTGTAAAACAACTGTGATGACTAATTACCGTTAGCTGGTGGGTATAGGAACATGAGTTCCAAAATTGTTCCAGGTTTTATGAAATTTGTCATGTCTCGGCTAATTACCATGGGCAAAAGCCATGTCTCGGCTAAATACCGTGGGCGAGAGTATCCGACTCTATATCTGAAGGTGTGAAATATCACCTGTTTGTTCCGGTTGGTCATCGATGGGTGTGAGTGGACACCGTATTAGTAATGATATCGTCGTGGGGCTTCATTTATTGCAGGGTATCGGGTACTTGAGTGTGACGACACTGACCGTATGTTTGGTATCGTATGTACTGGAATTGGATTGTGAAAGTATTGGAATTGTATCGTGTTATGTTTTATGTTGAAATAACAATTGTATGCCACACATTGATATAACATGTTTTCTTCCTTACTGAGAGGTGTCTCACCCCGAATATACAAATATTTTTTTCAGGTCCTTCGAGTAGCCAAAACTAGCATCCTAGCGTTCGGGAGCGTGGGTGTTGGTTAGCTACATATAGTACTTGAATAAGCACTGTTTTTGTAACTGGGTTGTCATTGCTGGGTTTTGTAGACACCCGAGGTATATACTGTATTTTGGAGCATAGACTCTAGTCATGTATAGACTTTGGTATGGTACGTTGTATGTGTTAGAAAGAACAACTTCGCTGCGTATTTGATGTGTATGGATATGTATGTGAATGTGTGTAGGGTGTACGTGTACCCCATAGGGTCGGGCCCTTATTCAATGTAGTATCATGTATGTTTTAATTGATATAAAGACATGTTAGGTTACTAAATTCACACTTGAGGCCCATTTGCAGGTTCGGGGTGTGACAATAACTCAAATTCCTTTTGTAAGGGCTATTTCTTTTTACTCCTAAGAATTTATTGGAATTTTCTTTTCCTCTAATAGTTTTACCATGATCTTCATCTTTCTTTTTGAAGAGAGTATTTTTTTAAAAAAAATATTTTCAATTTAAATTTTCAAATTTTCTACTTCTACTTGAAAAATTTCATGGCTTTTTGAGACATATTTAAGAACTCCTCATTTTTATTTTTAAGAAAATCATTTTCTTCTTTCAAAGGGGATTCCCTTTGTTTAAATAAAACAAGCTCATTCTCAAGATTTTTGTTCTCTATTTTAACCAAAACAAGCTCCTCAAATAATTTAGTGCACATATTTACTAATTCATCATACAAATGTTTTTAGGATCAAGTGCTACCGGTTCTTCTAAAACCAGTTGGTGGTAGAAGAGGTGCAACTCTATTTCCTTATACGGCAGCGTAGAGCCCCGCACTAAGTGTCAGACGGGCATGAGGGGTTGCACCATGGGGATGGTGCCAACGGGCTGGCTTGCCATGCCATTGCGATCCTTGGGTAGACTACTGGCCCCTATAAAGCCAACAATCTCCCCCCCCCCCCCGCCCCCAACAGCTACCTTGGGGCACTCGAACTTGTGGCCTCACTCTTATGCTAGTTTTCAGGATCAAGTGCTACTAGTTCTTCTAAAACCAATTGGTGGTAGAAGGGGCGCAACTCTATTTCCTTATACAACAGTGCAGAGCCCCGCACTAAGCGTCAGGTGGGCATAAGGGGTTGCACCATGGGGATGGTGCCAATGGGCTTGCCCGCCACACTATTGCGATCATTGGGTAGAGTACTGGCCCCCCCAATAAAGCCAACAACATTGAAAATTGAAAATTTTGACCTTGGATTGGTTGTAATTTGGCAACAAAGAAGAGGTATTTATGTACCCATGAATCAATCTTGCTTGAAATTTTATCAAGGATGATATCTATCATCATCACACACCACACACACACACACACACACACACACACACATAAGTTACTTAATAGGCAAGATACCTTCAACTACTCTAAAGCATTGAATAATGGTTGTAGACACTCTAGTTTGTCTAGGGCATCATATAAAAAAATTAAGAATTTTTGTAACCTGTTTTGATTTTCTAATTCTTAAAAAGACTCCAAAAATGGGTTTAAAGGGATTTTAATATTTTTGCAAATAGATGTGTTCTTAGGGGGTTAATAAAATTCCACTTTTTGAAATGAAACAATAAGGCTCTTGGGATCTAATGTCTTTCCTATCCTATGATAGGAGATCTTATGTAGGTCCCTTATTTTTCCTATTGTGGGTTTTCTTGTCCCTCATTCTACTAACTCATCAAACTCTCAAAGAAAGTGGACTTGCCTCTCAATTTCACTTCCATAGTCTCTTTTATCCTCCTAACTCATTGATACTTGGTAGTGGGATAATGTGCGATGGCCTATCCTCATTTGAGTACCATCTTTTGAATTTGAGGCAACCAGAGCTTTCAAATTCTCCCATTTTGGAGAATCACAAGCTCGATAACGACTGTTATAGATGAAACATCCAAACTTTTGAGGATTTTGGGAAGATCCCTTTATTTTTATTTTTTCTATCACCCTTTGATTTATCCCTTTTCTTCCCCTTCTCTTCCTTAGCCTTTCTTTTATCTTTGCCTTTCCTTGGATTGTCCTTTAAACCCTTGGTCTTAATGTTCTCTAAAATCAACCAATCCATTTGCTGCTACAATAGTTTTAGGGTGATCTTTCACCCTTTGTCCTTGAAGTTTTATATAAATCAATAGTTGTACAATGGACAGAAAGCTAAAAATTTTTTCTTCCTTTGACATATTCTTGACATCCAACCTCAAGGAAATAATTCCTTCAAAGAATTCTGCATATACAAGTCCATTTACTTCAATCATTTAAGGACATCTCTTGCAACCCAAATAGTATTACGAGGAAGGATTTGATCTTTCAATCATTCTTCAACGTCTCTTGCAAGTCTCAATTTTGAGGTTTGCTTGCATTTGCATTGTACTCAATCTGAGTGCACTACTATGCATGTTTTAGCTTTACCTAACTGATACATTGACATTGTTAAAACCATTTCATTCTTTTGGAATATGGGTTGCCTTGAAGTATTGCTCCATGTCCCATAAGATATTCTCAAGATTTTTTGCACTCCGACTTCCTTTAAAAGACTTTGGCTTGTCGATTTATATCTTATAGGATGCCTCACCACCACCTAAACTTGAGGAGATGGCTCTCTTCACAATAGTAATCTCACTATTAACAAAACCAAGTCAAGTTATTCATGATTTCAGTGAGGGTCATCATGTTATTTAACAAGGTCGACATCTTGTCTTTTTCGGCAGCCACAACATCAACATGACATTACATCATCTTAACCAATTCTTTGGTTAAACACTTGCACTATAGTATCAATGGAATTGCATCATCAGTCAGTGAAAACCCAAGGAAGTTCTCCAATTGAACCACTTTATCCTTCTAACCTAAGTCCTCTATTATCAAAATAGGCTCTAACAATTGTCACAAGGTCTAAGTTTCCATGTCTTCCCTTGACATTGTGATGGCACCAAATTTTACTTGACTAAACCAATGACATATATGATCTAGTTCATTGGCTTATCCTACAAGTCTATAAAGAAAGTTTAATATACTGAAGGAAACAAAGTTTATAAGAGTGACACCTCCCAAACTTTATTCTTATTTAAGATAAGGATTATCCACTCAAGACAAGTGTAGGAACACTATAGATGGATTCTGCCTCTAATGTCCCATGCCTCCTCTATGTGATTCTACAGTTGACTACCTCAACTGTCTAGGGTTAGCAGTGGACAACCCCAACTGCTTAGGTTGTTCTGAATGTAGCTAGAATTTGTCAGTAAGGAATAACCGACTATGTTTACAAATATGTGGTTAGGAACATTGCCATATGTAAACCCTTGAGTTATCCTTCAAACAAGCGTGCATGTGAGCCCCTATAATGAAAACCATCAGGTAGCGTCCTATTTCATCAACATGTCAACATTGTTGTCTTTGTCATTGATACTACAATCAGCATGTGGGTCAACCCCATGTGTCATGCATGATTTCTCTTTAATCATGTCTTATTCCACACATAAAAAACCACCATATATACATCATTGAGGCAGTTGCCTTAGGCCCATGTTAACCATTCGACAATTTCTACTCAAACTAGCCACTATATCAACTTTGCCCCGACTCTGTCCATCTTTGACCATCCTAAGTATGTTTGCTAACAACTTAGCATCCGTGTGATCTTTCCTTAGCAACATATATAGAGTTTTAATTCACCAAAAGCCATAAGATAACTTATGACAACCATCTTCTACTATTGCCTTGGCACATGAGTTAACAACGCCACATGCCTTGACATGTCAGTAGTGTTCAATGATCTTGTAATGGGATATTCAAAATCCACCCTTTATCATGATTAAATTGGCTGCTAGTGCCAAAACTTGGGCAAGGTCTTATGCTCATTTTTCTTTTTGGTCATGACAGTTATGGTAATTGGACAACAATTTTTCCTCTGAGAGTTACAATTGACCTCGCCCTCATAATCTAGGCACATGTGGAAGCTCCATCAAACCATCAACATGTGGTAGTTCCACAAAACCATTAATTTTTTTTTTTTTTTTTATCCCTTACATGGGATGCACATGTACGCTATATTTTTTTTCTCATGCATTTTCATTTTCCCCTCATCACAATCATATTCCGAATCTAGGCGGTAGACTCTTGATAGGATTTAGACTTTTGATGAACTCCCAAATTGGGACAGAGACTCTTAGGAAGACTAAAATGTAAAATGAATCCCAATGTTGGGCTAGCTTTCAGGTCCTATGGAGGATTGAAATGTGATATGATTCTCAAGGTGCAAACCCTTGAAAATATTAAAATATTTGATTAAAATATCATCAAAGAAACATGTTCCATATGTATAATTAATAATATGTTTTCATTAAAATTTTAAAATTAGTTAATTCTTTACCTTTTTTTTTTTTTTTTAATTTAATTAAATAATTTTTTTATGTGCAATATTTTTGTCTAGTCTACTATGAATATTTAGTATTCTATACAGTAGACTTCTATTTCAAAACATATATATATATATATATATATATATATATATAAATATTTTATATTTAGTATTCTTTACATTTTGTTTTTCTATTTTATAATTTAACTAAATAATTTTTTATGTGTAATGTTTTTGTATAGTCTACCATGAACATTTAGTATCCTATACAGTAGACTTCTATTTCAAAATATAAATATTTTATATTTATATAGGGCTTGAGTTACAGGATAGGAGGAAGCTCATTTCTCATCCCGTACCCTTCTGACCTAATTTAAGATTTGAATTTCAACTTCCAACATAGAAGTCCCAATCTTTAACAACTAGAATTGACACTAGGAAACGGTGTTGGAACTCTAATTGGGATTTTATTAGATCATTTGTATTGGTTTGGGAAAAAAAGGTAATACAAAATCAAATTGTATTGAATTTTATTAAAATTCGTGCAAATTCAAATTTAAGATCAAAAGTCAATCCATGCAACACAACTTTAATACAAAAAAATAATTACTTAAGAAAAATGTTTTGTAAAAATATATTTTATATAATTTATGAATATTGTATACAATATCTTTATTGAAATAGCTTTTATTCTTGAATTTTCATCCTTAATGTGTATTTTGGCTCCTCCCTACACATAAAATTCTGGTTTTATTCTTGAACATACCTATAATATAAGAAAGACATAATAGAGATGATCCATGTACACAATTTACGAACAAGTGTCATGATTTTATCTTATATTTGGAGAAGTCTTAAATTTAGATTTTATTATAATTGAATAAGATGTAATATAAAAATTTATTTAAATTTGTCTAAATCCACCCAAATCTAAATTTAATGTCTGAAATTCATGCTCTCAATTGCAGATTTAGTATTTGAATTCAATCAAAAAGTGAGTAAAAAGCTCAAACTAGCTTCTCGAAACCCATGATTTTGTTGTTTTGCATTGGATCCTTTTCAACACTATAGACACCCCATTTTGTCCGGGGCTTATATAGCAAAATTTATTTTTGGCTAGACTCTAGTGCCCATTTGGGTGTTTTTCTTAGTCCAATTTTTGGAATTTATGCGTAATTGTGTAAATATTCATTAATTCAATAAAATGATAAAATATAGAAAAAAAATTTGAATACAGAGAAAATGAAAAAAAAAAATATGAATACATTAAAAATAAAAAAAAAAGGAAAAAAGAAAAGAAAAGAAAGGAGAATCTAGTGGGCTAGCATCTTTAAACCTGCAAGCACAAAAGTTCAAAAAAAAAAAAAAATGGAATTAGACATGTGAGATTGCATAATTAACATGTGGGTAAAATTAGAATTTAATGCAAAGTAAATTAACCCATTCAATATAAATTTGATAGATTAGTTAAATTTTGATTAATCAAATCAAAATTAATGGAATGGTTCTGGCAGACCTATAAATATTGAACTTCAGAAAGGTAATAGACAGACACACAGATAGAGAAGGAAGAGATGAATTGCTCACTAAAAGTTTTAAAAGCGAGAATCGTGAAGAGAAGGCTAAGTGTTTAAAATTGAGAAGATGAAGAAAGATAAAAAATCAAGAGACTTGAATTGTAGAAGTGGTGAAAGATTGGTAGTGAAGAATTCAAAAGGTTTAAACAAAAGGAAGAGAAGATTGCAAAGTGAAGAATTTAGAAACAGATAGGTACTTGCTAATTTTTTATTTCAATTTCTTGAAATACTGAATTTTGAACTCAAGATTTTATAATTAGAGCTTCAATTCAAACAGAATAGGAATTGAAAATTTTCTTAGAATATTCCAAATAAGATTCGAGTATTTGACCCAAATTTGGAATACCTAGACTCGAATACCTAGATCCAAATAACCATACCCGATTACCCCAAATCCGACTTGGGGAGTCGGGTCAATTTGACATGGGTCCAAGACAGGTGACCTAAATACCTAGATTGTATTCAGATTGAATCCATGATCCAGGTCAAACTTGGACTTGGGTCCATTGATCTTTTGATTAGCAAAACACATATGATTATGGGCACTAGCCCAAATCCATATGAATCCAAGACCCAAGGTCCTATTGGGCCCAAATTAGTTTAAAGCCCAAAGTTTCAAACCAGGCACAATAAAATTTGTTAGGCTCAACCCAATTGATTAAGCCTCCATTGAACCCAAAGCCGATGCGCAAGAGAAACCTAAACTAAGCCCGAAGCCCAGTCAAATCCGAAAGCCTAGGCTTAGCTGGTTCTAGCCTAGCCTAACTAACCCAACCTAACTGAACCCCAAGACTCAATTAATCCACAATCCAATTAGGCCTCTCTTAGCCTAATTTCTCGGCCCAAATACATGCCCTAGTACCAACAACCAAGGCCTAGTTGGGCCTGATCCACCTAAATTCAATTGACCCAAGGCCCAAATTAGGCTTTACTCAGTTTGGTCCTAGCCCAACAAGCTTAAACCTAACCTGTAACTTAACTTAGGTTTAACCTAAAATACTAAGTTCCTAACCTAACTTTCTAACCCTAGTTCAGACTAAACTGAACCTCAATTTCCTTTTGTTGTTGTTGTTGTTTTTTTTTTTTTTTCCCCAGACAATGAAAAAAAATGTACAAAAAAAGAAAAAAAAAAAACCATAAAAAATCGGATCTTTACCTTTGGTTGGTCTATGTTTAGATATGGAAAATAACGGCAGAGAGCTTGAAGCTCTTTGCCATGGCGTGCATTATTTAACCTGCTAATGAGAAATAGAAGAAGGAGGTGATCGAGAATAGATCAAATAAAAAGAAAATAAAGAAAGAAAATTGAGAAGAATTGAAAAGGGGATGGGGAAGTTTACTTAGACTTGTTGTTGACAATGACTCTGGTTTTGGCTTGTGGTGAGAGAGAGAAAGAGCTTTGAGAGAGATAGAAGATAGTGAGAGAGAGAGAGAGAGAGAATAAATTGAAGAGAGAGAAGATGGAGAGATAGAGAAAGAATGAGAGGAGGATTGAAGAGCTAGAGAGGGAAAGAGAGTTCGGAAAGAGAGAGAAATCGAAGAACAGAGAGAAGGAAGTAGAATAGAGAGAAGCTCGAAGAGAGAAGCAGAGAGAGAGAGAGTAGATTGAAGAGAGAGAGAGAGAGAGAGAGAGTAAAGAGAAAAGAAAATAAAAAAAGGGGTTTTTATATTAATTAAGATTTCAAAATAAAAAAAAAAATAAATAAAATAAAAAAGTAATTAATGGGGCACATGGCGTGTCTAGGACCGTGCGCTTGGGCAGTGACATGGTGCGATCTTGATTGTCCAATGTGTGATTTTTCCAGACAGTCGGATCGCTGCCACGTTAACAATCCATGTCGCCACTGCTGGCTAACACGTGGCAGCCCGACTATACTTGGGTTAACTCGATTTGACTCGGGTCAATATGAGTTGATATGTTGACTCGATTCAAACTGGTCGAGCCGGTCTACTCCGTTCCGAACAACTGATTTATTTCTTTAATTTAAAAATTTACATTTAATTGATTTTTAATTTCTGAAAATTAGGAAAAAAAAGTAAAAAAGTAAAAAAAAAATTAGGAAAAATATAAAAAACAAATAAATAAATATTTGGATCATTTTGACTCAGACAATAGAAAAATGGAAAAAAAAATATTGAAAAAAAAATAAAATGGCAAAAAAGTCTTTAAAAATCATAGAGAATTGCAAAAAAAATTGTTGGAAAATTTTTAGAAAATTCTTGAAATATTTTGGAAAAACGTAAGAATGTTTTAAAGACTCGTTTTGCTTTGATTTGATGAATTTTTATTATTATTTGTATATAATATATTTTTTGTGTGTATCCCAATGCTTAAATAAAGAGTTAAGAGATGTTTCAGACCTTACATATATTAATTATGAGGGGAGTTTATCTAATAAGAACCTCTCTTTTAGAGGTCTCATTGGATATTACTAAATGACACATTATGTCACATTTTCTTTTAAAGTTGTAATATTTATTTGCTTTTTAAAGGAGTTTAATTAAAGACAACTAAATTTAGTTTAAGAATAGTTCATGATTAATTATGTACTATTAGTAGAATGAGCGTGTAAGAGGGTGCTGGTACCTTCCTCTCGCATAACTGAACTTTTAATCACAACTGTGGTAAAAGCAGATTAAAACTATTAGTTTCTTAACTTTATGATTAGTTTAGAAACCAATCAACGAGTAATAATTAACTGAATTAATCACACTTAGGTAAATAATAGGTCAATGAAGACTTCATTGAACCTCTCGTCATTTCGGACCCTTCTACCAGAGGTTGCGACAAATATAATCATAGAAAAAAATAAAAATAAAAACAAACATGTGTACCTGCAAAAGCACACACTCTTAAGGGCAAAGAAAAAAAAGACGATAACTTCCTTTTTGAGGAAAAAAAAAAAGAAAAG
Organism: Malania oleifera; assembly: GCF_029873635.1. Lineage (NCBI taxonomy): Eukaryota > Viridiplantae > Streptophyta > Magnoliopsida > Santalales > Ximeniaceae > Malania > Malania oleifera. The sequence continues at coordinate 64,407,027 of NC_080425.1, forward strand.
AAAAAAGTTCTTCACTAGGAAACAAAAATAAAAAGACGTATACCGAACCCAAATGATGGACGCCTTTATGCCCACGGCGCGTGATTATATATATATATATATATATATATACAAACCGTGTCAAATGGGATAAGTGATTTGATAGATATACAATTCAGCTTGAGTGGACTACAGATCGATTAAGCATGCAGGCGATTCATTCATCTAAATTAAGACCCACTAAGGCATTTTAAGTAACTTTCATGGTAAGCTTGAACGTGGAATTGGGGGTGTCCACAAAATGCTACCTACTCCATCGGCCGCACCGCAGCAACCTTTTCTTGACGCATGCAGATGGAGTTTTTTCTACCAAAATATTAAAAAAAAAAATACAAAAATACAAAAATATAGAAAATTTACAAAAAGATATACCTAACCAACTTTCAAAAAGTCGGTTTGGACTCTGTCCGCCGCACGGGAGCTCGACATTGAGAAATGTGTACTGTACATCGAATTGAACTCGACATCAAAAGGTGTGCGCCGTACACTGAACCGTACTCGACATCGGGATACATGCATTGTATATCGAGAAATGTGCATTGTACATCGAATCATATTTGACATCGAGAAATGCGCACTGACATAAAAAAACGTGAACCGAAGATCGAACCGTACCTCGACATTGAAAAACCCGAGTTGCACATCGAACCATACTCGACATCGGGTTACTTGCACCGTACATCAAACAGTACCCGGAAAAATATTAGCTACGTTTTTTTTAATATATAATTTTTTTTTAATTTTTTATTGGTAGTTTTAATTTATTTAATAAATAAATAAACAGAAGTTATTTTTAATATTTTTTTAAAAAATGAATAGAAATATAGTGAAATTACTTTATTTATTTATTTATTAAAATAAATTAAAACTACCAATAAAAAATTAAAAGAAAATTGATGTATTACGAATTTTGAATAAAAAAATAATTAATTTTATATATACAAAATAATAAAAATAATTACATTTATTAATTATTATAATTTAATTTTATTTCCCTCCTGCCATTCACCCCTCTCTCCAGCTGCTGAGTAGCGTGTCCCCCAACCCACCCACCCACCCACCCTCCCTTTGTTTTTTGACTTTTACTTCCCCTGACACCACACCCCTTAATGCCCTTCCACCTCTCTCCTCGGTTCCGTGCGGTTGACAGAGATGCTGACATTTTTTTCTAATTTTTAAAGCCCAAACTTGAAAAGTCTATTGGGTATATTTTTGTAAATTTTTCACATTTTCTATATTTTGGTGTTTTGTGTTTTTTATTTTTAATATTTTGATAAAAAAAACTCCTCAAAGATGATTCTATTAATTAATTAACTAAATAAAAGCCCTCAGTCAATTGACAACCCCTCCAAACTTGGCGGGCTTCTCTTTGCCCTCTTCTCCCAACACCTCACTTGTGCAGGCACAGCAGCTAGAGCTGTGGTCTTCAGCGTCCGTTAGTTATTTAATTAATTATTTTATTCGGGTTTAGCGAAACACTCGGCACTTCATCAACCATTATTCTATACCTTTGTTTATTTATTTACTTTTTTTGTTTAAAATTTGAGTGACAGTTCTAACATAAAAATTCAAATCTACCTTTCTCGCCACCACAATATTTTCTAAATCTAAGAAAACAAATGCATCAAACTATGAGCGAGTAGTTGCTCAAATCAAATAAAAGGGCATTTAGACTGGTTTATAAAATAAATGAGTGATTGTCAAGTTCTTTATTTTTTTATTTTATTTTTTGATTTTCCACAAATTGTTTGAGTAAACGAGTTGAGCGTCTCAGTAAGATAAAGATTTACTTCTCCAAATTTGTAAAAGTCCATTTATGGTTTTAATAGGCTCAACATTCAACCTTTATAGAAGTCAACTGACTAAAGATCTACATGCATAAGAGTGGTCCTAAAATAAGATTTACAAACCAATCAAATTGTTCACGATCGATCTGCTCATGAACTCATAAGAAAGTCATGTTCAATTTCATGTATTTGTATACATTTGTATTTGTATGTCTATTTAATAAATATGTTGAACCTCTCAATATGTCAAATTTAATTCATCTGTGTTGTGAAAAATTTTTGTATGGTTGTGTTTATTGGTTTAAGATCTTTTAGATGTTTGTTGATTAAATTATTTAAAGATTTGAATAAGAGTGGGGATAAAAAATGTTATTTACTAGCCATCACTTTGCTCTCTTTTGATCTTCATCTTTCACTCTTTTCTTATTCCTTAAATTTTCTACTTCAAGTGTAAGCAAACGAATTCAAATTCAAAATTTGCTATAGCTAGAGGATCTTGATGTGATAATATTGCTACCACCCCACTCCATATTTTTAAGATTTATTTTTACATTTAAATTTGGGCAAAAATAGTTTAACAGTGAATTAATTGACTAGGAATAGTGATATAAATGACAATAACAATAGTAATAATAATAATAATAATAAAAGTAAAAAAGCAACGGTTCAACTCATGCATCTCCAATGCCAGGCGTCAGCGAGAAAAATTCATATTCAAACTTAAATTTCCTCTTTGCCTTTTACTCAAGAGTATGCTCGTATAAGACTCCAACCTTCAGGCCAGACCTTTCATCCAACCTCTGAAGTCCAACAGACGGTTGCAGAAAACTTCCCTCACAGGCTGAACGATTGGCAAACTCACTGAAAAAGTTTGAATATTCTCACCTTACCCACATTATTTATAGCAAAGCCCATGCATGCATTTTCCTCACCTTCATCCCCTACTGATTCTTCTTCCATACTCTACAACACCAGTACTGAAACCATGTTGGGCTCAATTCGAGCAGATTTTGGCTCCAACAATAAAGACGTCATTCCCCAAGTAATCATCGGCGTTATTTCTGTCACTTTACTCTCCCTCATCTGGCTTCTCCCCAAGAAGTCCAAGAAGACTCAAACGGCGCCGTTGCCGCCGGGCCCCTACTGCCTGCCGTTGCTCGGCTACATTCCGTTCCTCGACACCCACCTCTGCCGCTGTTTCACCAACCTCGCCGCCGCCCACGGCCCCATCTTCAAGCTCTGGCTAGGGACCAAGATGTGCGTGGTCGTGAACTCGCCGGAGATGATGAGAGAGGTGATGCGAGACAAGGACCAGACGTTCGCCAACCGCGATCCTACCATCTCGCAGCGCATCTTCTCCCACGACGGCAATGACATCGCCTTTGCGCCCTACGGCGCCGACTGGCGGCTACTGCGGAAGGTGGTATTGGTTCCTTGCTTTTTTGCTACTTCAAGTCGAAATCGCTTATTTGTACTTCATTTTATAGAGTAAATTTTGTTTTTGATGACATGTCTCATCGAGAAATTATTAAATACGTCGAGTGTATACATATATTTTATTAAAACAAACAAATTTTATATACATGGTGAAAAAAATTATATTAAATCCAATTAATATTTTTTTTTCTGTTCAATTAGTTTATTAATTTATTGTAATTATTTTTCCGCAGGTGTTCGTGAGGGAGCTCCTGAGCAACGCCAACCTCGACGACTCCTACGCGCTGCGGCGGCGGGAGGTGAGGAACGCCGCAAGGACAGTATACGGGAAGGCGGGGGCGCCAGTTGATATTGGGGAGTTGGCGTTCCTGACGTCGTTCGACGCGGTGACGAGCATGCTGTGGGGCGGAACCCTGGGCGCGGAGGAGGGGAAAAGTTTCGGGTCGGAGTTTCGGGAGGTGGTGATGGGGATCGTGGGGCTGGTGACTAAGCCGAACGTGTCGGACTTTTTTCCGGCACTGGCGAGGTTGGATTTGCAGGGTATAGAGAAGGAGATGAGGAAGATAATGTCGCATATCGACAGGATCTTCGATTTTGCGCTGGACAGAAGGGTTAAAATGGATATGGGGAAGCGAAGAGAGGGTAATGGTGGAGAGGATGGAGGGAAGGATTTCTTGCAGTTCCTGGTAGAACTTAGAGAGCAGGAGCGTGCTACTGGTGAATCCATTACGCTCATGCAAACCAAGGCCATGCTCTGGGTAAGTTTAGTTTTGCAAGCACGCTGATGATCATTCCTATTTAATCATTACCAATCAAAGGTTATCTTCTTTTTGTTTGAGTTTTTTTAACTGTTATGAAAATATAAGGTGACAATCTCAATTGCATGTGCGTTCTACTGCACACGTCCATTCCCTCTACAATTAATGATTAAAAATCTAAAATTTTGAAATGTTTGTGAGAATTGTTATCATAGGCAATATATATTATTTATTAGTGTATATATTTAAAAAATAATAATATTAGCATCAATAATTAATTAACATAAACTACAGTAAGTAATTATTTCTAGATATTGATTACTTTTTCTCGTGTTGGTTAGAAATTTAAATTGTCCTAGAAAAAGTACATCTAACATTCTTACTATTTTTTCCATTTTAAAAAAATATATTCAAATTTAAAGATTTCTAACAAAGAAATTTTAAACTTTAACATAAGAATTTTTCCAGAATTACTTTTTCAATGAGAAAATTTTGAATTTTAATTAATAGAATATTTTAAAGATTTTTCGAGAGTTACTTTCTAGCTTGAGGATTTTAATTTTAATTAGTATAATCTTTACACAATATTTTACGAAATTTTTTGCTATGTACGTGGATATGGCAGGACATCGTGGCAGCCGGGACCGACACAACAGCAACGACGGTAGAATGGGCCATGGCCGAAGTGATGAACCACCCAGAGATCCTACAGAAAGTGCACGAAGAACTTGCGAGCGTGGTGGGTCCCAACAACGCAGTCGAAGAGTCTCATCTGTCCAAATTAACATACCTAAACGCCGTCGTTAAAGAGACTCTCCGGCTGCACCCGGCGTTCCCCTTCCTGATCCCACACAGCCCCAGCGAGACCACCGTCGTGGGCGGCTACACCATCCCCAAGGGCACTCGGGTCTTCATCAACGTCTGGGCCGTCCAGAGGGATCCGAAAATTTGGCCTGACCCGTTGGAGTTCCGGCCCGATAGGTTCTTGGGCAGTGACGCCGGCAGAATGGACTACTTGGGCAAGAACTACCATTATCTGCCGTTTGGGTCGGGTTTGCGGATATGCGCCGGGCTTCCACTGGCAGAGAGGATGACCATGCACTTGGTGGCTTCGTTCTTGCACTTGTTCCAGTGGAGGTTGCCAGAGGATGCATTGAAGATCGATTTCGAAGAGAAGTTTGGGATTGTGATGAAGAAAGCAATTCCTCTGGTCGCAATTCCGACGCCCAAATTCTCTAATTCGGAGCTCTATGAGTAGTAATTGGAACGGCAAAAGAAGAATATTATTATTTACGTTGTGTGACTTTAGTTTTTCATGTGCCGGCGTTGTGTGATAAAATTAAATAACAAAGGCTTTTGCCTGTTAACCATGATTATAAGCATGTAATCTCAATATAATTGCTGCCAATTGTATGAATGAGAAAGTAGTTGTGGGTGGTGTTTTCTCTCATTCATTGGAGTGTTCGTTAAGCCTTGGCTCACTGCATAACATATTGATGCTAAATCTTTCCAGATTGAATGAGTCGGGTTTCAGTAAACCAAAAGCAATCAAACAGAGATCACCAATCTCTTTGGGAGTTTCAGCACATATAATTTGAATTTAGAGCACTTTCAAATTTCAATTTCCCGTTCTACACTCATACTTTTATTAGAATAGGAGCATATCCCTAACTCATTTAATCTTGTCTTATTGAGAATAAGATAAATGTATTGTGCAAACATCCCTTATTGAATAATAAATGAAACTCTTTTTTTTTTTTTGGCATTGGTTTTTCGTGAGGTTTGACAAAAAGATAATGATATTCCTTGAGATGATAAAAGATTTAAGGCTCTCTCCTAAGATTTCAAGAATTCTACGGAATCTCCCTTGACATTGCCAGGACGATACAAATTTTTTCTTCTATTTTGTAAAAAGAAAATTTTTTTAGGAGCGATATTTTATTTTTTGGAAAATCTTAGGGGATGTTTGTGTTATTTTTGAAACCTCTAAGGAGGTCTGTGACATTTTTGAAACCTCAAGGGAGGTCTCTATCTTTTTTCCAAACCGTAACTCAGGAGAGGTGAGTGGCTCTTACCTTTTTTTTTTTCCCTTTCTAGAAGGATTTTTAGAAAAGTGATTGTTAGGGCAATCCCTATCCCTTTTGCTTATAAAAAAAAAAAAAGAAACATTCTCAAGGAGTCTCAAGTTCATTCTATTGAAAGCATATGACACACATACATGTTAGAAAGAAGGAGGTTCTATTCCTTAGGGAATTCATGTATATACGTTAGTTGAAAGCTAAGGAAAAGAGGGAGGCTTTGAAGATTCTTCAAGTTTGTCACTACTAGTGTTTAATAATTTTTTTTTTATTTTTTTAAATAAAAGAAATATTAGTGACGGTTCCTAAATCTGTGTCTAATAATTGACTAATAGTGACGGATCTTTAAATTTGTCACTAATATTGTAAAATAAATTTTTTAAAATTTTTTTTAAGTAAAAGAATTACTAGTGACGGTTCTCTAAACCATCACTAATAAGACACTAATAGTGATAAATATGCAGAACCGTCACTAATACTTTGAAATTTTTTTTATTTATTAATACAATAATAATAGTGACGGTTTATTAACCGTCACTAATAAGTCCCTTTTACTGACACATTGAAATTGTCACTAATACCTCAAGAATCGTTGCTAATATTTTCTTGTGATAGTTTTCGTGCAAAAAGTGGTTTCCTACGCTTGTTTGAGCGAGAGAAACTTGTTTTTAATGAAAGAGATATTAGTGAATGATGAAATTTCGTCACTAAAAGTTTAATATTAGTGAAGGATGAAATTTCGTCACTAATACCTGAACTATTAGTGACTGTTTTAGAAAACTGTCACTAATACTAAACTTTTGGTGAAGAAATTTCATCCTTCACTAATGCTTCTGTCACTAAAATCCAATTTTCTTATAGTGGTATGATTTAATTCATGGTTCTCTATGAACATTAAATTGTTTTCTTAAATGTTATTTGTAATTCATATATGCCTACTCTTTATTATTTTCATCTTGATTCTTATATCTTAAATATTGAAAATTCCCATAGAAACTTGTTCTTTGATTGTATGATTCTAGATCATTTAGCATGAAAATATGCCTTATATATATATATATATATATATATATATATATATATATATATATATCATACTAATGCATGTTGAGCCTTGATTTTTCCAAGCCCAACAAAGGTTCAATAAGTTATGGCTGTAGGACTACAAAAGAAATGATTTTAGTGGATGAGCAAAAGGGACAAGTATTTTAACTCGTTCCTGGAGTGGGCATATTAAGTGAAAATGGAGATGACTAAAGAGTTGTCCCTAAATTTGAAGTTACAATTATGAAATGGACAACTCCCTATATGGCAAATTTTAGAGGATTTTCATTCAATTCCCTCCAACATCACTTCACGATTAAATTGAGTGCACACAACTAGGGGTGAGCAAACGATCGGTTCGGTCAAATTCGGTTAATTAACCGAATTAACCGAAATTTTCGGTTAATGATTTTTATTAACCGAACCGACCGAATAAGAGATGTTAACCGAACCTCACCCGACCGAATTACCTTTTCGGGTAATTCGGTTAACCGAATTTATTTTAAATTAATTATTAAAAATAGATTATAATTATAACTTTTTTATCAATTCTGGGGCTCATTTATTAATTTTATTAAAAAAAGATATTTTGCTTCTATTAATTTTATTAATAAAAAATAATATTTTACTATTAATCTATAAAAGTGGAATTTATAAATCCTGTTTTCCAGATGATATGCAATCATAGAAACGGAATGCATTCCCCCTGGTGACTTCTAGTGGGGTTACTACAACTCAATTCCATAATTCTAAGAGAGCAATGGACATGACCTCATCATCTCATGGCTTTCATTTGTGGGAAATGACCTGACTGTGTTATTGGAACATTCATCACAAAGAATAAGTTCCTCCTTGCATCAAATCCCATCAAATCATCAATTAATTGGCCGGAGATTATTTCTATATTTTTCATTAAGGTGGCATTGTGCCACCACCAGGGCATGGATATGTGGTGCATTTATTTTGCAGGCCAACCTTTGGACAACAATTTATTTTGCAGGCCAGCCTTTGGAAAACAGTTTCTGGAGGCAAGAAAAATGTAGGCACAGGCGCACAGCCGCACAGAGACACGGTTAATAAAACTGCCCCCGCCTTTCCCCCATCCCGCGTATATATATATATATATATATATATATATATATATATATATATATATATATATTATTAGTTTATATTTAAATTTTAATTTATTATTATTTGGGGTAATTCGGTTAACCGAATTAAAATTTCTCTTAACCGAACCGATAACCGATTAACCGAAATTTGGTACATCCATAACCGAACCGAACCGACCGAAATTGATCGGTTAATTTGGTTAATTCGGGTTTTCCCGAATTATGCTCACCTCTACACACAACAACTTCTTCTCTCTCTAGAATTTTTGCCTTTTTTCCTATGAAAAATTTCCTTGATTTTCCCTATCTTAAAGTTTTTCTAGGGCTAAGGTTCACATGCAACTGCTTCTTGTGAGCATATAGTTTCTTGACACGCAACAACATCTTGGGATCTTGCATACGTACACAATAAACATTATGCTTTAGGCTAACTGATAGCAGCCACATACAAAAACATTATGCTTCTTTATTCAAAAGCATGGAGTTGATACTTTAGGCTTAAGACAAGTCGTTCTATAAATTGGAAACACCCAACAACAATTATGTATCGTGCATCTTTTAACGATTGGTTTGTTTTCACATGCATGAGTATTAATATTATATATGTGCACATATGGTATTTTCTTGTTCCTTTTTTCATACATTGAGAGTTTGAAATGTTGTGCTGGGATTGTTGTGTGTTGATTTACACCATGTGATGTGTTCATAATATATTTTGAATGCAGAAAAATCTGTTTAGTACATAGAAAAATCAAAAGGTTTGTGTTTAGAAAATTCAAGAGGTTTGTGTTTGCTCATAAAATTCAGCAATAGTTATATGTCTAAGAGAATTAATTATTTTGCAATGTCAAGAAAATGTACCTATTCCACATAATGAGTGCTTTATGTTTTGAAAAGACAAGATTTCAAAAAAATCATCAGAATGTTAGTTTATTCACAAATCAACGTTTGCATTTTCAAAAATTAGAGTTTGTTAAGAAACCCAACTGATGGGGATCAACATGCCTTATGTATCCCTTTTACTGATATGATGACACATGGACGACCTCCCGATCTCCACTCCTTTGCTGACATGGTGACACGTGGACGACCTCCAGATGTCCACTATTGTTTATATCTATTTTGCAGGAACACATGGGATTAATTGAAGATCATCTACTTCTTTGATGGAAGATTGTTTTTTATGTGAAGACTTTGCTGTTGTGTTAATTTATATTTTTCGTGTATATGTTATTCAAGATTACTAGGTGCTTGAAGACCATGCTTGAAGACCCAAGTGAAGTATTGAAGCAAAGTCCAACTCAAAACCCATGTGGCCCCCACATGGCTCCAACGGGTCCCACACGGTTTTAGCCTCCTTTTTGGAATGTGTTTAAATTTCAAATTTGAATTGTAATAATGCAAGACAACTAAGCTTGACTTGTGTGCTTATGAGTTGGAGTTCCTTGTTTTTTAGTAAGTATTAATTGTGTTAGGTTAATAGTTGTTGAAAGTTGTTGAGAATTGTTGTTGAAAGTTATTGAGAGTTGTTGTTGAAAATTGTTGAGAGTTGTTGAGTGTTTAAAGCTATGCCTATAAATAGCTTTCTTATTGTAAGAACAAGAGAAATGAAGTTGAAGTTGAAGAAGCATCTCTTTGCTTGAGCTTGTAAAGCTTGTTCCTCTCCTTGTGAGTGAGTAGTGTGAGGCTACGGCGTTCTCTCCGGAGATCAAGTGGTGAGAGACCACTAAACTATCCAACGACTCCATCAACCCCTCCTCCATCTAATATTCTCACGGCCCCCATCAACACCACATGGCCAGCATCTTCATACACCCACACGACGATCATCATCTACACTTCATTGCTGTGTTCATCTTGTGATTCAAAGCTTGTACAAAGGACCAACGGTATGACCTAACTATGTGTGGAACAACGTCAAGTCATCCAAACCAATATCTTGGTAACTTCAATACTTGTGTTTGAATCTTTTTATATTTTGTGAACCCTTGCTAGTAGATTAAAATCACATCTTTGAATAGCCCATTTGATCCATAGATTGCAATATTGGTACTTGCTAGTTAAAATCAATTGTATGAATATTAGTTTGCTAACATAGAACTTTTATTCTTGAATCTTTGAAATAACAACTTTTCAGTATATAACTTGATTCCTTTGTGAAAGAATCAATCGGGACTTAATTGTTGGACAAGTCATACACCTTTTCAAAATCCTTGAACATGTGAAATAAAACATGATTTATTGTGTTTATGTTCGGATAATTAAATTCTTAAATTAAAGTGTTTAAGTGTATGTGCTTGTGTGAGGGTTGAATCGTAGGACATAGGTCGACCTTTCCCATCCTACATCACCAACTAATCTACGGGAAATACCTATAAGATCTATGAACTGTGAGATGGGTTTGAGAGTCTGGTTATGCATAAGGAAGGTGTTAGGCACCTTACGACATCTGTTCTATGAATGGTTATTGCCATTTAATGAAAGTTTGTCCTATGTTTCTAAGATAAGAAGGGGATAAAGGAAGAATAGATGGAATATTCCTCTTGTGTGCCCAAACTGAACATCATGGGTGATGTGGTTTCAGAAAGGAAGGGGGAGGTCCAAAGACCTTCCCATGTTAGCCCAAAGGCTTAAAATGGTAGCTATTCAAAAGGGAATGTGTTTGTTTCCCCCAAACAACATCAATGACAACATAATTCGGGATGGAAAGGTCAATTCATATTTGATGGAAAAATTGGCCTCAAAATCCTTAAAAGACGAGGCTAATATTTGATTTGAAAAACCATTCAAGTTTGAATCTTGAATTAAAAGGAAAATTAGACCAATTGAGAATTGAATTTTTTAAAAGGGATCTTGGATATATGATTTGCAAGATTTAAATTGAGTTTTGCAATGAAAAAGGAAATCAAAATTTCAACTATTAAATGCAATATTCAAATTAATAAAAGCGTCGTTGTCCACAAAAAGTAAGAAGGAAAAAGGGAAAGGAAACATATGCAAGAATAAAAACCCTAATTTACATTCTCATTTGCTAGAAGGTGAAAATATAACCTAGCAAGATCCTTTCTCATTTGCTCACCTTTTTTATTTTTAAATTTTTTTATTGCCTAGGGAATCTTCTTGATTTTTCATTCTTATTTTTGGATTTTTCAAAATATTTATTTACATTTCTCTTGGACTTTTATCTATGCTATAATGGTAAATAATATGGTATATAATAATTTTAATGACCTCGAGAATTAAACAGGGTCTCATCGATGAACACAGAGAATTCGTCAACGAGAACATATGAGGGTTTCGTTGACGAGGATATGTCTCGTCAACGATAAGATACCAAGAGTGAATTTTTGATAGTCTGAAATTCGTCGACGAAAGGTTTAGGCTCAGCGACGAACTTCTTCAGCGAATCGTCGATGAGATGACGTGTCTCATCGATGAATCCGGATTTATAAATAGTTGAAAACTCGAATTTTTTGTAGAATTTGGCATAGGAAACTCTCTCTCTCTCTCTCTCTCTAAAACGTCCCACTCCCCCTTCTCTTTTTGATCTTGGATCTGTTACTCACCGGATCGACTATTTGAGGCCACCATGACGCTCTTGGGAAAGTTCTTTGCAAGTCTACCAGAGCAGATCGTTGGTGAGAATGATTTGAATTCCATTCCAATTTTAGGGTAAGACATTTTATTCAGTATTTGTCTTTTCCACAGTTATAAGAAATATAGTATACGAAGAAATAACGACATTTTGTTATGAGAGATGTGGTTTTCACGGTATTGAGTGGAGAACCTTGCGGGTGTAAGGCCAGAGTATAGTAGGGGCTTTTCAGGAACTAGGTAAGGGAAATATACTATGTTAGGAGTTTTAACAAAGTTTTTAGAAAGTGTATGTAGATATATATATATATATATATATATATATGTATATATATCAGTTTATTATCTAGTTATACAGAATGTGAGTTTTAATGTTTGTGTGGTCTGAGTAGATATATACATGATATAAAGATTATATAGTTTTTTCCAGCATATCATGATGTTGACCTTATAGGTCACGCCCTGGTTTTGATAATGACAAATACTCTTGTATTTAATAAATATCTAGTTCATGTGCAGGTTCATATTAGCATATCTTCAGTGACACGTGAAGGCTCAAAACTTGAAGACAATTTCATACTCTTAATTGTAATAATTTTCAGTGAAATTTGTCTGTAATAGTAATTAGGGTTTTTCGGTTTGTAATAAGCACACACATCACATGCATGATTTATTTTGTAAGTTCAAACCGAACCATGAATGAGATAGAACCTTAGGGTGCACCTTCGGTCGATCGACACCGGATTTTTTCGGTGATTTCAAATTGGACCCCAAGTGACCTTAGGACACACACATATTTCACATATGTTTATTAGACATTTGAATAGGACTTGTTTGGGTCAATACGGGACTGAAATGCACACTTGGTGCACTTTCGGTCGACCGGCCAAAACAGTTCATTTTTGGCCTGGTCGACCGAACCCTACCTGGGTCAACCGTTGACCTAGGTCCCGGTCGACTGAGACCATGTAGTTCATTTAACCCCGGTCGACCGAACCACCTGGAAGTCAACTTTTTGACCTCTCGGTCGACCGAGCACTTTTGTACTCCAACTAACTGGTCGACCGAAAGGTCTCGGGAGAATTCCCAGCGGTCTGGTCGACCGAACCACTCAGTTGAAAAGGGCCTGATCGACCGAACCTCGGAATTTTGGAAAATCGCCCCTCCTCGGTCAACCGACCACTCAGTTCAAAACACCCCTGGTCGACCGAACCATTTGAGTCCTAGTCGACCGGACCTCTCGGGTTGCTCCTATTTTTACCGCGGTTAATAATTTTTTAAACAGGGTTAAATTGTCTTAAGTGTCATTAAACTTTTCCAATAATCCCTAATAAGTCCCCAACGGTCAAAATTTTCAGAATGTCTATATATACTCCGTCATTTGATGGATTAAACACGGATTAGCAAAAAGGATTAGGAAAATCTCTCTCAAGCAAAAATACCTCCTTGTGATCCCTATTTGCTCATATCTTTCCTAAAAGCACTCTAGCTCACTTCTTCAAGTTTGAAAATCATTTGTACATGCTTTGAGTGTATATTCAAATAGGTTTTGCTCTCATTGTTTAGAGTGTTTGAATCGATTTTTCTCTCGAGAGCATAACTTAAGTTTTCTTAGGAGGGTTTGCTAATAAGCCTACTCTAAGAAAACTTGTGGTAAACTTCTGAGTGTTGCATTATCATTGCAACATCTTTGGAAGTGTGTATTTGTTTTGATTTGAAAAAACATATTTCAAGCTTACTCAAATATCTTGTGAAATTTATTGAACAATTTGTGAAAAGTTATTTGTGCTTGTTACACTAATCTTTGTGGTATTATTTATACAAGTACATATATCATTTGCCGAAAACAAAGATTATCTATTTTGCAATCCAAGCATATACACATTTGTATGATTGACACATTTTATTGATTGATAATGTTGAGGCTTGTTTGATACTCTGTATGAACACGCCTGACTGAATATTTTGAAGTACACAAATTATTATTATTGACACTCTCACGTACTTGCTATACTGATAGAAAATATTGTTGAGAGTTGACATATTTAGACTACACAAAGCTTACATTATTAAATCATCTGTGGTGTTTTGTGTTTGTGCGCATTTGTGGTACAAATCCGATTTACGTGAAAGCACTATTGTATTGTACCTTTGATTGTATATCTGAGAGATTCCAGGCGTGGCCTGAGGGGGCGGTAATCCAGTCCGGTAAGGATTGGTGTAAAGGTTGAGGTCAGCCCTGTGGTAATTTGACCTGGTTTGTATAGGTGCCGCTCCACCCGTTTAAGTGAGCAAGGTATTATGATAATCCTTGTGCTGGTTAGCCAAGGCGGGGACGTAGGCAGTTGGCCGAACCTCGATAACATATCTGCGTGTCATCTTCTCTTTACTGCTTTCTAGTGCTTGTATGATTGTTTAAACTGTTTTATTTAATTTATGGTATATTTACATTATGTGCACTAGATTGACCCTAGGCTTGTGAACATACTGCTGCTAGGAGGAATACCTAGGAGATAAAATTTAAAAAAATACCAATTCACCTCCCCTCTTGGGATCACGGTAAAGCTAACACATGATTTACAGTATGTACAGATATAGACAGATATACACAGATATTTATACAGACAGATATAAACAGATTTTATTTAGTTCATTATATTACAGTATTTACAGAATGCCATCTTTTCTAATACTAACAGACAGATTATACAGATAGATTATACAGACAGATTATACAATCAGATATATAGTTATAACATCAAGATGCTACAGTTATGATATTCAGATATTATAGTATTTACAGTACATAATTTGTAGACACGCTATTTTTTTCCGGGTCAAATACAATAAAATTATTTTTACTATTATTATTTTGCTTTTATTATTATTAATATTATTATAATATTATTATTATTACTTTATTATTATTATTATTATCATTATTTTTAAATATTACTATTATTATTTTTTTATTATTAGCAGTATTTTTGTTATCATTATTATTATTATTTTTATTTTTATTATGATTTATTATACTTAGTAATGCTATTATTATTAATATATTCGTTATTTTCAATTATTATTATTAGTAGTATTATCATTATTATTTTTCATATTATAATTACTTTTAGATATTATTATTACTACTTTATTATTATTATCATTATTATTATTATTATTATTATTATTATTATTATTATTACCATAAAAGAAAAAAAAAAGAAAAAAGGATTTTAGGATTTGGTTTAACTTATATAAGAAAAGAATAGGCCCAAAGGACACAGCTGAGTGGGCAGAACAAAAACAAAAAAATAAAAAACCCATCTTCTTCATCAAGCTGCCCTCGCCTCCACCACTCGCCAGCTCTCTCTAACTCCCTGTTCTCTCTGCCTCCCTCTCCCTACGCCTTCCCCTTCCCTCGGCTCTGCCCCGGCCACCACAACCACCGCGAGACACCACCGCACCAGCTCCCCTCCTCTGCAACTCAGCCGTGAGTCCATGGTTTTAAATAACGGCCGTTACGTAGCGTAACGGCCGATACGTAACGGAAATCGGAGGCCCCGAAACCGATACGGGCCGATAATGCGATTCGGAAAAAATTCACGGCCGTAACGGCCGTTATGGAGGCGTAACGGCACGTAACGGCCGATACTCCAACGTTACACTTCGTAACGTCTGTTACGGACCGTTACATGGCCGACAGGTCACAGATTCGAAGGCTTTCTGCTGTAGGCAGCAAGCAGCAGCGCTGCTTTCCCCCTCTCCCCAGTCCCCACACCCATCTGCCATTCAAAGGGTAAAATGGAAAGTTACAAACTGAACTTGAAAATTTGTTGGCGGAAGCAATAAGAAGGCTTCGAAGCCTGAGAGTGAGCACACCGAGGCTACCGAGCAGATCTACTCATCTTGCAGTTCCAGCAACTTGGCGAGTCACCGGCGACGGCGATAGATCTGCAGCAGCTCCGCCAGTCGTCGCAGTCGGCACCTTCCTCCGCCAGTCGTCCAGTCGCCACCAGCCAGCCTCTCGATTTCAGCTTCGGAGGCTCGGAGCTTGGAGTCATCGCTGCTTTGTGCTTCGCAGTTCGCAGCCTTCGCTCCTTCGAGCTCCTCCGAGTTCCCTCGAATCCCTCCCCTCTCTCGGTCTGACTCGACTACCAGGCCCAGCGTATGAGACACTCTAACACTAACACTCAACACCCACAACACTTTTCATTTATGTTTTTTTTTTTTTTTAAATTATATTTTGTTGTTCCCACAGCACTTTTCATTCTGTTTTTTTTTTTTTTAATTATATTTTGTTGTAAAATAGGTTTGTTAAATTGAATTAAAAAAAAAAGTAATTTAATAGAATAAAAAATTAGAAATCATTAATAATTATGTAAAATAAAATTTTCTTAATTTATAAATATTTTAATTGTATTATATTTTTTGAAAGATAATTATGAAAATTAATTCCATGACATAGCAAGCAATTATTAATAGTATATAATTAATATTTTTTAAGGTTAGTAAATAATTAATATTTACCAATAATAATTGAAGCCTTTTTTATAATAATATTTGAATATCAATAATCCACTGCTGCATTCACAATCTAAACAAAGCATTAAAATAATGTATGTACACAAGACATCCATGTGATGACATTTTATATTATCTAGGCTTAATTGAGCTCTATTTTTCACCATTCTTAAAGAATTCTAAGGAATACTCTGCACAATTATTATAATATTTAGTCTTAGGATTTGCCAAACTTATAGAAATAAAATTAATTCATGGCACCAATTGGCTAACATACTATTTATGTCAGCTGGACAAAGTGGTCATTTTGATAAAGAAGATATCATATTCACTCCCATCTATTGAAAAAATATTAAATAATATTCATATTATAAAAGAAAAAAAAATTAAATAACATCTGTCACCCATTTTATGTTACATGTGTATCTACTTGCCATTTCTTGAGTAGGGTGACCCTGTTTATTAATATTTTTTAAGTTTTAAAACATCATTTTGACCTTAAATTTAAAATTAGGTAAAATAAATGTTTACATCTATTTTTTGTTTTTAGTTATCAAATAAAGTAAAAATTGATAACTTAATAAAAAAAAAATTAACCTAATAGTTAATACATTAATAAATCTGATTTTTACTAATTACTACTAGAATTTGTAGAAAAATTTAATTTTAATCCATATACTGAGAAAATGCTTAAAAAATTAAATAGTCAATTTGTAATGTATGGATCTCTATTTGTGATGCTATGATGTATATGAAAGTAGAGCAAAAATCTTTTTCACATGTTAATTTCTTATAGTTATAAATGAAAATAAAATCAAGCTATAAAAAATAATGAAAATATCTTTTTAAAGATAAAGGAATATATTTTTTTTGTAATAAAATATCTAATATTTTATAATTTTTTTTATTTAAATATAAAAATAATAAACATTACTTAATATTTTTAATCAAATATTATGCTTTATTTTTACGTAATAAGTATTTAAAATTAGGACTAGTTAGTACTTATTATTTAATATTTACTAAATTACTAATTATATTATTCCCGTCATTGTAGGAAGGTTGTAACTTTGTATTTTCTTTATATTTTGTGTAGAGATCATCAAATTAAGTCTATCAATATGTCACGTGATAGAGGAAATGAAAACTTACCTAGTGAGGATATTGGATGACATTTTGGTACTGCGGTAGACGGTAATAGACATGTTATTATGTGTAAGTTATGTGGGAAGATAATCAAAGGGGGCATTACACGCTTGAAACAACACTTGGCACATAAGAAGGGTCAAGTAGCTGGATGCTCAAATGTGACCACACAAGTAAGAGAACAAATGATGAAACATCTACAACAGTATGCTGAGAAGAAAAAAGATAAACAAAAAAGGCAAGAAGAAGCAGAAGCCCAAATTAGAGGAGATTTTGAGAATTTGAGCGATGAAGAAGACTTGGAAGAAGAAAGTATGAGATTTGCTCGACAAGAAAGCATGCGATCACAACAACAATGGGAAGAGAGACAAAGATTTCGAGCAAGAACAACTGGAAGGGGTAATATTTATGAAGAGGGAGGTGGCTCTGGCAGTGGTGCTACCAGTGGTTTCAATAGAGCAGGAGCTCGATCTTATAGTGGTCGAGAAGCTGGAGGTAGTGGACGACAATGGATCAATCCTGATGCCCCTGAAGCTAGACTAAAGGCAATGGATCCTATTTTAGAAAGAAGCAAGAGTGCGAAACAACCAAAACTCAACACAAAGCTACTGAAAGGTTTAAGAAGTAAATTAGGAAAAGCGGTTGGAAAATTCCTAATTTATAATCGGATTCCAGCGAATGTAGCTGACTCTCCATTTATGCAGCCTATGCTTGATATTGCTGCAGAGGTTGGAAAGGGGGTGAAGGGTCCATCACCCTATGAGATATCTGAAATTTATTTGGAGCAAGAGTATCAAGAAATGAAAAATTATATAGTTTCTTTTGCTGGAATTTGGAAGGAAAGAGGTGTAACACTTATGTGTGATGGTTGGTCAGGACCAACTAGAAAACACATTATAAACTTTTTAGTTTATTGCGATAGAGGCACCGTGTTTCATAAATCAGTTGATGCCCTGATGTGCCAAGCAGAACAGCTGAATATTATTTCAGGTAATTTTCTAATTTTAATTGTATATGCAAATAGTATTATGGACTTGCATGTTTTTAATTAAATAGTAGTAATTATTGAATCTATAATTTCATTTCAAATTAATGGATGAGGTGGTTGAAGAAATTGGAGAGGAGAATGTTGTCCAAGTAGTGACTGATAATGAAGCTGCAATGAAGGCAGGAGGAAAATTATTAATGCAGAAGAGGCACAATCTCTATTGGACAGCATGTGCAGCTAATTGCATAGACCTTATTCTTGAAGATATTGGTAAGAAAAGTAACGTGAAGAAGGTCTTAGAAAATGCAAGAACAATAACCTCATTTATTTACAATCACACATGGACAGTGAATTTCATGAAGAAATTCACAAATAATAGAGAGTTACTTCGCCCTGCCATCACTTGATTTGCCACAAATTTCATTGCTTTGGAGACTATTGTCAGGCATAAACAAGCACTAAGGGAAATGTTTACATCTGATGCTTGGAAAAACTCAAGGTTTGGAATGGCAAAATCAGGCCCAGCATATGATTCAAAGAAAATTATCTTAGGCAAAGAGTTTTGGCAAAAGGCCTCTGATATAATTAAAGTGCAAGAACCCTTGGTGAAAGTTCTTAAATTGGTTGATGGTGATGAAAAACCAACCATGGGTTCATATACGAGGCAATTGATAGGGCGAAGTTGGTCATTCAAAAAGATTGCCGGTTTTACAAAGACTATTGGAAAATTATTGACAACCGGTGGAGTTTTCAGTTGTACCAAGATTTGCACGCTGCTGGTAAGTGTAAATCAAATACAATTTCTTATTATTTTAACTTTTAAATTATGCATAGTTGCATTAGAAAACTATTGATTAATATGTTTCTAAATTTAATTGTAGGGTATTTTTTGAACCCACAATTTCTTTATGGTGCCCCACCCTCTCCTGAAATTGCTAGAGAAGTCATGGATGGAGTTAAAAAAGTGATAACCAAGTTGGTACCCGATATAGATACTCAAATTCAGGCTATTAATCAAGTAAGTATTGGTTCCATTAAATTGAATAATGAATTGTTCTAGTATTCTGTAATACTTTCAAGAATAATTATTAATACATCTAATTAATTAATTATATTTCACAATCATCATTTTTTAGTTGTTGCTATATCGAGATAGGCAGGAGACTTTTGGAACCCCGTTGGCTCAAAGGGCAGTGAAACAAACAAATCCTGGTAAATATGGCTATATAGCTAAATAATGGAGAATTACTCTATTTTCTCTCTTTGTGTTCAAATTTGACTTTTGAAATACACTATACTAACATAAAACTCTTTTTAATTATTCATGCAGCTGAATGGTGGATTCATTATGGCTTGTGTGCTCCTGAGCTCCAAAATATAGCAATTAGAGTTCTTAGCCAGACCACATCAGCTTCGAACTGTGAGCGTAATTGGAGCACCTTTAGCCTCATCCATACGAAAACAAGAAATAGATTAAAGTACATGAGACTACAAAAACTTGTTTTCGTACATTACAACATGAAGTTAAAGTTAAGACGTACA
Organism: Malania oleifera; assembly: GCF_029873635.1. Taxonomy (NCBI): domain Eukaryota; kingdom Viridiplantae; phylum Streptophyta; class Magnoliopsida; order Santalales; family Ximeniaceae; genus Malania; species Malania oleifera. Next base: position 64,427,076 of record NC_080425.1, read on the forward strand.
ATGAGAAGAAGCCAACGAGAAATTGAAGAGGGTTTCAATCCTATCAATTTGGACTACATTTTCGAAGAAGATGATCCTTTAAGTCAATGGTTAGAGGAGAGAGAGACACCACTACTCGACGGTCAGGACAATTCAAATTGGTTAAATGAAGAGGTTGGTGGTACTACAGAAGGAGGTGATCAACCACCAATAAACGCGCATGATGATTCAGGTTCAAGCCCTGAACGTACACAAAGTGATGACAATCTTGGTTTGAGCCCACCAAGTGATGATGATGGTAATAGTGGTGCTGGAGCTGGGGTTGGGGGGGTGGCAGTGGTGGTGGTGGAGGCGGCGGTGTAGAATATAATTATGGATATGATACAGGGACATCATTTGGAAGGGATATATATCCTTCTGATCCTTATGGACTACAAGACATACCTGAAAATTATGACTTGGGTATTCCTCCAGGGAACCAATCTTCACAACCCAGGAGAAGGAGGAGTGCTCGTGGTGACCCTAGCGATTCTACTGAAGATTCATATGGTGTGGTTCGTAGTTTTGGCGACTTTGGTTTAGATGGTTCATCATCACAATCATATGGATCTCATCCAGCATATCCACATTATGCATCTCGTGACTCACATTTTTATCCCAGTGGATCAGGAATCTCAGGATCTAGTGAGTCTTCTTCTATACACTACCAGAGCCAGCCCCTGCCCCAACTTATAGACATTATTCAGGAGAATTTTCATCACCAGTACATTTTCAAGAGCAACAACAAAATGATGCAAACTTGGGTTCATTCAACTATGTATTTCCACAAGGATGGGGAGATAATTTCCCATCCCAATCTCAAGATACAGATGCAAATTATGAAGACCCTCCACGTCATTCTTTTTTGTGGTGACATGTGTTATGTTATAAATTTGTAATATTGTATTCATGTATTTTCAACTATTTATTGATATTTGATATTAATCACTTTTTAAATTCATGTATGTGTAATGTGTATATTGAGTATTAAGTCTATTGAGTATTGATTCATTTTTAGTAACTTTATGACTTAAATTAATTGATTCTTACATTTCTACATCTTTTTACTCATTAAAGTAATGTAAACTATAAAAAAATATGCTTTTTTTTGTAAACAGCGCACTAAAATTAATATAAAAATCATAATGCCTATTAAAAAGTATTTGTAGGTTGAATGAAAGCCTTCAAAATTCATTAAAAATCATGTATTAATGGATTTCATGCTTATTTTTTAATTTTCGCATGGTTGTACATGCGTGAAAAAAATTCACGACCGTTACGCCCGCTTCCCGTTACGTAACACCCGCGTCTCCCGCGACCCGCGACACCCGCGACCGTTTCGCGACGTTACCCGCGACCGCGATTTCGAACCTTGGCCGTGACAGCCGAGCACCCAGCACCACCCGGAGCTCCTCCAGACGCTCCACCATCCCGGCCACAACAGCAAGCCACAAACCTCCACCGGCAGCTGCAGCAGAACAGAGCAGCCTCTGCAGCAACTCCCTCTGCCCAGCAGCTTCCTCGACCTCCAACAACAGCTAGAATGCCAACAGCCTCCACTCCGCCTGCCTGCACAGCTACCACCCGAGAGCCACTCCAGGCGGCAACATACACGCACACATAGCAGAATGGAGAAGAGGCAATTGCTGACAGAGCCAACAGATAGCTGTGAGCTGTTCACAGTATCCCTATCAGCCGTCGCGATGAAGGAGAATTTCTTGTCAATATTATGGATGAATACATGTACCCCCGGCAGAAAAGTCGTCTGTTTTCATGATGATATGCTTACGTGAAGTTAGTTATACTTATACCCTGTTTTTAATATGCTGCTGTTGCTAACACATTGTCACTGTTTGTGGTTTGATGATGATGTTGTTTTGATGCCGAGTGTTCGTGATTGATCGTTGGCAATCTTGTACCAATTTCTGAGCTCCGGCGGTACCCCCATGGTGAGTCCCCTCTACTCCCCCATGCACATACTCACCTTATGTTTTAAAGTTTAAATTTTCTTTGTTTTATCCTTGTTATATATATTAAAATTGTTAATTGAAGTTTTTTTTTTCTTATACAATCTTGTCCTTGCAGGGATTAATATTCATTGTGTATGTTTAAAAATTGATATTGTGATATGTTTGTTTGTTTGTTTTTTTTTTTTTGTTTTTCCTTGTTTTCTTTTATATGTTGATCGTATTGTTATTATCATTCTAATATTTAAGGTGTTTATATTTACTGTTTTGGTCATGCATTTGATTTTTATCGTTTGTGTATTTATTAAACGTAGTGATATTATTTACCATTGTAAATTCAGTTTTATTATTTAGATTATTGTCATTGTGTAAATTTAAGTATTTTCTGTTTTATCATGTTCATTGCATATATGGGTTTTGGATTTATTATCATTGTATTGGTTAGATATTTAGGGTTTTTGATTTATTGCATTCACATTGTTAGGTTTGTCTCATTGTTATTACATTATTCATCTTTATTATTTATATTTAATTAGGGTCTTGGATCAATTATTGTTGAGTGTTGTTTACATACTTATATTGTTATTGTTATTAATCACATTGTATATTATTGCACATTAATGTTAAGGTTAATTCGCTGCCATACTTATCCTTGCATATCTATATATTGATTTTAGATTCAGGTTGTTTCTAGATTGTATAGTTTACATGTTAATTACAGGATTAATTTGTTTCTTTAATTATTTCCATATTGTACATGTTTTCATTAATTATATGTTAATATTAAGGCAAGTTTAGTATTATTAATACATGCGTATTATTAATAATAGTATTATTGTCATAATTAGTATATACACATACATATGTATATTTTTAGAGGTGGGCTAATATTATATATCCTCCAACGTGGTATTATTATTACTATCATTTTTGTGCAAGTACATATATATATTAGCGTGTGTATAGTTACATGTTAGAGTATGTGCTATTTATTATTATCATACGTATATATACATGTGCCGAGTTGTTATTATTATTATTATTATTATTGTAGATCATTACTATTATTATTATTATTATTATTATTATTATTATTATTATTATTATTATTATTATTTTATGAGCATTATTTTATTTTTATTTATTATTATTATTATTATTATTATTATTATTATTATTATATTTTTGTTATTAAATATTTTTGATTTTTCTATCCCTATGATTTTAATGTGAGAGTATGAGCTTTCGAGTTTCACGTACCTTTAGTTATGAAGGAATATGTATATATTTATATATTACGTATATTTTTGTATTATTTATTTATTTATTTATTTATTTTGCATGTGTATTGGTAAATTCACTAGAAGAGTAATTTTAAAGACTTTTTAAATTAACTTAGGGATAATTCTAAATTAATTAGGTACCGTTCGTAAGAGCGGGTGCGTAGGGGGTGCTAGTACCTTCTCCTCGCGTAACTGAACTCCCGACCCCAGATTTGGTAACGCAGACCAATTCTACCCTTAACGGGGTAGTAATTAAGTGTTGTAACCACACTAAAAGGTTAGTGGCGACTCCATTTCTATTTTTTCCCTGAAAATTTAAACTATAATTTTTATTTCGCCACCCTGGGGCACACACTCTCCGGGATGTCGCGACAGAATTATAGTGTTATGGTTATTTTGGAACATGATGAAAACAGTAGAAAAATTATAGTATTATATATATGATATCAGATCCCTGTGAAAATATTACAGACAAATACAGATTACAGAGCACAGTACCATTACTAATACAGATAGAGTGCAACCACATATCTCAGATAGTGTGTGGGTACCATCAAATCGTGCTCGGAGTGGATGCAGCTCCCTAGTTCGCTGAGTTGAGGGTGCCGGTTTGATGAGGTAGTAGTCAAACTCCACGCCTAGGAGTGGATGCAGTTTGGCAGGACTGAGATAGTGTAGAGTATAGTGACTTACCTAGAGGGCCGACCAGCGTTAAGTCCCACCTATGAGCCACACAATCCTGTCATGAGGGGTGCCAAATCATGATATACAAAATTCCAGGGAAAAAACACAATTATATATATGTATACAGTTTTACAGTAGTTGATGATTATAGTATATTATTACCAGTATGAAAAGTAGAAAATCAGATGACACAATTATATTTTAAGCTATGCTTAATTACATTAAGTACCTTGTACAGATTTACTATTTATACAGTTTCAGATGTTATTAAAATAGTATGCCACTTAGTCGCCACATACTAGTAATAACATATTTTCACTTACTGAGCGTCGTCTCACCCTCTGACTTTAACATTTTTTAAGTGAGCCAGTTAGGTGAGCAGATCAGGCTCGCAGATAGATCGAGTGACTACTTGTTTGCCCTGTATATAGGGTAAGTTTGTACAGAGTGTTGTATTTTGGGGTAGATGGTATAGAAGAGAGATGTAAAATATAACTATGGTATGGAAATACTGAATTCTGGTATTGTATGTATTTATATGGCTGTATGATTTATGTTTTCCACTGCATTGGTATGTTTATAGTATTGAGGAATACCCTAGTGCCCTCTAAGGCCTAAGATTACATAGCAGGGTATCAGAGTAGTTCATATGTGTTTATTTTTTATTTTTTAAATGATCTAATTTTTCAGGTCATTACAAATTTGGTATTAGAGCCTAGGTTGTTGGGTTCTGCAAACTCTAGAGTATAGTGGAAAACAATACGAGAATTTAGGAAATGGAATCTTAAGAAAAGTTGAACAGGGCATTGGTGAAGTTGATATCGGGGAAATTAGGATGAAAATTTAGGGTTTTGTTCTGCAGTTTGGAGGTAGAATTTCGGGTGATTTCTATGATTTTCCTAGGGTGACGATTCTAGGAAAACCATAGTAAACTATCGATGATTTCTATTTTCATGCAGTAGGGCTCGACCCTAAATTAGTAATGAGAGGTTAGGAGTATTTTAGCTAATATAGTATCGTAGGGTGCAGATACTCAAACAATTTGGTAATATTGCAAGATGGACCCAGGAGGTAGTAGCCCTCACGCTAGTGGAGATAACGGAGCTAGTCCTTCGGGTGCAGGAGGTGGGGATTCAAATGCTGTGCTACATAGTATGGCTCAGTAAGTTATGGCTGAGATTGCTTCAAGCTCCAGGGAGTAGGGAGGTCCATCACTGGCTCAGGGGTGTACGATAGAGAAATTTATGAAGATGAACCCGCCGGCATTTTCAGGAGCAGCTGACCCTATAGTTGTGGAGAACTGGGTGTAGGAGGTAAAGAAGATTTTGACAATACTTCACTGCACCGATGAGCAGAGAGTCTTATATGCTACGTATAGACTGGGAGGGGAGGCTGAGAGATGGTGAACAACCACTAGATTGTTGGAGGAGTAGAAGGCTATTACAGTGCCGATGACTTGGGCCTGATTCAGAGACATTTTCTTTGATAGATACTATCCTGCCTCGGTCAAAGAGGCTCAAGTACAGGAGTTTCTAAGTCTGTCCTAGGGATCATTGATAGTCCAGCAGTACGCGGAGAAATTTATCGAGCTATCGCGTTTCTGCCCCTATATTGTTCCGAATGAAATTAAAAAGGCTAGGATGTTCGAGAGGAATATGAGGCGAGATATTTATAGGCAGGTAGCAGTATTAAGGATATAGGATTTCTCAGAGTTAGTTGACCAGACTATTATAGCAGAGGAGAGTCTGCCGAGAAAGACTGAGTGCTCATATCAAATTTAATATTGAAAGATCAAGGATTATTGAAACTCGGAAATAAAGAGAACTCAAAGCAGCAATGAAGAGTCAAATATGTAGTTAGGAAATGTTTTGTAAGTACTTCAAGTATATTTCAAGTATGAAATTTTTGTTGAAGCTCATTAGGAAAAAGAGACCTAGAGACCTTATTGTAAACTTGGAAAATATTTTTTAAAAGAAAATAAATTAACATCCCAAGAAATGAGGAGCAAAGAGAGTTAGTTCAAGTATACTTTTAAAACCAAAATTTTGTCTTGATAGGAGCTTGACTAAACTTGTTAGTCAGCTGCCAACTTAAGGGTTTTTAAAATACACAGAAAGAAGGTTGTCAGACTACTGCCTAGACCTTGATAGGCGCCTGACGAGGTAATCTGAGAAGCTTGTCTGGGTTTCATCAAGCTACTGTCACCCTACTGCCTGTTTTTTAAAATTGAGAATTTTAGTGACAAGCGCCTAACCACAAGGTGGCAGGCGACTGCGACCCTACTACCTATGAAAATAACCTGTGTATTTTATTGACAAAGACCTAATCAAACTTCATCAGGCTACTGCCATGAGGTAGATTTCAAATTTTATAACCAGAAAATTTTTGAAAATTACATTTCTTGGGGCTCACACACTTGGTTAAAACTTGGAGACCACTCCAAGTAAACTTGGGGAGCAAGTTAAATGATTTTCTACATCTATAAATAAGCTTCAAGACCAATGAATTCAATACCAAGAATCAAATTCAACATTCAAACTCTCTCAATTACTCTCAATACTCAAAGGCTCTCTCATACTTATTTTAGGCACGAAAATTTCTGAGGCTTTGCTGATTCTAAATCACCAATCTTGTGCTACACTTCTAAATTCTTTCAATCATTGAAAGAACTATTCAGTGATACACTCTTTTGAGCTTCAATCTAAGTTTCATATTTGAATAACTTTGAAGTATATAGATTAAAGTTGCACTAATAAGCTCTTTTGAGAGCATCTCTTATACACCTTCTTTTGAATCTTGTCTTGTAGATTGATTGAAGGTTCAGGTGCTTGAATCATTGGACCAAACGAGAGGATATCGTTCAGGGAGGTGCAGCTCTAGCTTAATTGAAGGAGTGGCCGAGTGAGGGGTATCACCTGGAGAGGCGGGCTCTAGCCTACTGAATGAGTGTGTAACGGTGTTGTTCCTCCCGGAAAAGGAAGTAGATTAGTGGAATCCTTTGGTGGTTTTCCAAAGGCAAGGACGTAGGATGGGGATAAGCTGAACCTCATAAAAACCTGATCTCACTCTCTTTGCTTTACTCTCTTTGCGTGGATGTTTTAAATTCCTTAATCATATTCACTACATGGATTAGATATTAAATAAACTTAAGATTAATTTATTTTTGGGATTGCGGAAATCGAAAGGGCGTACGTTGGTTGATCCATACTTTGCGAAAACTGTAAGGAAGTACATTGATTGGTGAAACACCCAAAGACTTATTAACTGAGAGTTTGTTTAAAGTCTAATTTCTTGAAAAGAGTGTTGTTTTTCATATTGAGTAATTAATTATCCACAGGCCTTGCATTAACCATAGGGCTTGAATCAAACTTTCATATATATAGAGCTGCAAACAAACAAAAGCTGAATCTTATACCTTAATTTGGATATTGTTGTTGATTAGAAAATTGTTTGGTTTGGTTGATTGATTGGTTACTTGATTGTTTAAGAACTTGTGTTGTGTTGGTTACTTTGTTGGTATATGGTTGTGGATTGAATTTTATTTTAAGTATTTATTGTGTGTTTGATAAATCAACAAGAAGTCAAAAATTCATTATAAGAAGTAAAAGAGGTTAAGGATTCTTGAAAAGTATTAAAAGAATTTTTTTAAATCCAATTCAATCCCCCCCTCCCCTCTTGGGATTACACCTTAGTTTTTAGATCCAACACGTAGAGACCTTTTTCACATCTTTCGACTCCCACTACCGTTCTTGAGATCCGATCCTGAATGGTAAAACCAGAGGAAGAAAAGTTAACAAAACAATTATTGTGTTTAGTAAGCTGACTAATCGAAAAAAGATTCTTCTTAATGCTAGGAACAACTAAGACATTTGATAGAAGAAGGGGATTAGACGGAACAAGAGATGAAATGGAACCAGTATGAGAGATAGCTAAAGACTGACCATTTCAAACCATGACACGTTCATTACTAGAGTAGGTAGCCGGTTGATCCACACCCTCGGTGTCGCTGGTTATATGGGATGTTGCACCAAATTCAAGGAACCATTCAAAGTCATTCGGATCTTGAATCGAGCAAGTGGAAAAAGCTTTAGAAAGATTGGTCGATTGCTTCTTCTTGAGTTTCAAGAAGGTCCAACAACGTTTAGCCAAGTGCCCCTATTTGTCACACAATTGACAATAAATAGGGGAGGTAGATGACGACTTTGAATTGGCAGAAGTTGTAGAAGAAGAGGAAGGCCAATTTTTCTCTTTCTTGGGCCCTACCGCTTTGGAAGCCCGTTGCACAAAATAAGTAGAGTTGGAAGACGATTGGAAAATAGATCTTTCAAAAATCTTATGACTCAAAGCTTTTTAAAAAATCTCAACAAAGGAGGGTAGCAGAAGCTGTGACATCATGGTGGTAGAAAAGATCTTATAGTTGGGTCCTAATGCTCGTAAATACTAGTGGATTTTATTCGTGTCGTCAACAGGATGACTAATTACATGTCAAAGTTGCGTAATTAGGCAATTAAATTCATGCATTAAGATTATAATTTTAATTAAATGTCTAATTATGTTCAATATTTTAACATTGCGCTCAATTTATAATATTTGGGTTTTATTCAATAATTTATGAATTTTTGGTATTTTATTATTGCAGGATAATTTATGGACATTAAAGTCGATATTACTTCGTAATCTAGGCATAACTCTCTCACTCAAACTCCGATCGAGATGATTCAAAATACTATGGAAAGTCAAGAAAATGCTTTGCAACTTTCATGTTTTGAGTTTTGAGAGATATGAGCTGTAAAAAGGTCAAAATTGGGCTTGAATGTGCAAAACAGGCCATATGTTAACAAAACAAAAAAAGAAAAAAAGAAACTTGGAGGCCCATGGCTGATGTGACCCGGCCATGCAAGGTGTGTGTGCATGTGCGCGTTGGGAGCTCCTTAGGGCAGCTGAAATTTCAAGAAAAAAAAGGGGGCTTTTGATGGCTTTTTAAAAGTCAACAAAGGGGGCTCTTTAGTTTATTATTTCTTTAGGAGAGTAGGTTAGGGTTTAGATATAATTTTTAGGTCTTTCTTTTTGCTCCTTGGGAGGCCATGGGTAGCAAGGGAGGCCTCTCCTCTTCTCCATTCTCCACTCTTACATGGCTTTCTCTCGCTCTCTCGCTCTCGCTCTCTCTCTCTCTCTCACTCTCCTCTTTCTCTCTCTCTCTCTCTCCTCTCTCTCTCTCTCTCTCTCTCTCTCTCTCTCTCATTATTTTTTATTTGAATCTTAAACAATTGGTGGATCTATTTTTATTATTAAAAAGTTAGTTTGATTTTCTTGTTATTTAAATATTGTCAATTAATTTTAGATTGAATCTTTCTCTCTCTTCTACTCCATTTCCTCAGTTTATTTGTTTAATAAAAAGTTGTGGTTGGAATTTTATTTTGGTTTGAATTATTCAGTTTAGATTGTTTTTCTTAAAGTCTTGCGTTGAATCTTTAATATTCGTTTGGGTCATTATTTAGTTTTTTTTTTCTTATTTGGGGTCTTTGTTAGCATTTAAATATTTTATTTGGGTATTTTACTATTAAAATTAGTGTTTTTATTTAGTTAGAGATTATTTTTGTTTGGGTTTATGTTTAAAGTTAGTATTTTTATTTAATAGAATGATTACAGGGTTTGTTTCTTTCATTATTATAGCATTGAATCTTTCATTTATTTACTTATTTTTATGCATGATAAATTTCCAGTTAGGATTTACATTGTTTTAAGTTTCGTTGCAAAAAAAAATCAAAAATCTCATGTACTAAATCTGAACTGTATTTAGTAAAAACTTTTTTTCTTGTTTTCTTTGGATTATATGAAATTTGGAATTAAACTGCATTCCCTGAGAAGATGATCTAACCCTTGGGCTAATTATTTCACGACTGAACTCCTATACTTAGGATTGCTTCCGAACTGCTCATTTTTAGAGTGAGTCAAGTTTTTGGCGTCATTGCTGGGGAATGTTAATTTTAGTTTCAAACTAGTGTTTTTCTCGTTATTTTAATTTTTCTTATGAAAAAAAAAGAATAAAAAAGGAAAAAAAATGATTTTTGAAAAAAATATGGCTACACCTGCACCATGCACGCTTATGGATTTTCTGCAGCCCACATGAATCACACAACTATCTTGCATCATATTGCCTGAGAATGCACAGATCTTTAACATTAAGCCTAGAATGATATCTGTGATACCTCAATTTTATGGGATGGAGTGTAAAAATCTGTATTGGCATTTAACTGATTTTGAGCTTGCATGTATTACATTCATAAATGGGGCTGCTACTAATCAGAAAATTAGATTGCGTCTATTTCTTTTTTCATTGAAAGACAAGGCTAAGACGTGATTTAATTCTCTTAGGCCTAATTCTATCTCTAGTTTAGTTGATATGCAAAACAAATTTTTGCATAATTTTTTTCCCTTACAGAGAACTCAATTTTTGCAGGAATAGATCAGTCCATTCATGCAAGGAGTTGATGAGACATTTCATGGAAGCTGTGAGAGATTTAGAGATCTAGTTAACATGTGTCCCCACCATGGATTTGAATCATGGCGTCTGGTTAACTATTTCTACATTGTGTTGACTCCTGAATCGAAACAGTTTGTTTATATTATGTGTTCAAGATATTTCTTCGACAAGGAGCTTGATAAGACATTGGAATGTCTGGATCATTTAACTGACTATACTCAGTAGCGGAACACTAGGATTGACAGAAGACCAATTGCAGCTCAACCATTAAGAGCAGTACATTGTGGAGAGTAGTATGAACTGAAAGATGATTTTTATGTTGAGGCATGTCTGGTTGACCTTACCAAATGATTGGATGCTATGAAGATGGAAAATGAGAATAGTACAGAGCAATTTTGGAATCAACCTTCCTAGTCCTATGCACCCCCTTATCAACCGTAATATCATCAAACTTCCTTTCAGCATTAGTATCAGCCACAACTGATCTCTCACAGCTACGCACCTTTAGGATTTCAATCTAATGCAGCACCTGCTCCACCGGTGAAATCTCTTGAGGATGCTCTTCAGCAGTTCATGTAGATTAATACTCAAACCATGAATGAATTGCGGGACAACCTTAATGATATGAGCATGCAGTTGAATATCTTAGAAAAAGGGAAATTTTCAGTAGAACCTCAGTCTAATCCTTATGAATACCGACACCAATAGCAACAAATACATAATGTTTCTCTTGATACAGCGGAGACCGTTATTACTTTGAGAAGTGGAAAAGAAGTTTCCCAACCTAAGATACTCATCGACAGTCCAACAGTTGTCCCGACACTTGAAGTTACAACTGAGATAGATGATGTCAAAGAAAAATCAAAGGAAGCGAGCCCAAAATTGAAGAAGTCAGTTAACGTGGAGACCAAGACCAGTAAGGAGTACCAACTTATGATACCTTACCCTCAAATATTGATAGTCATGGAGCCATTGTTCCCTACCTTACCCTCAGATATTGATAGTCATGGAACCATTATTCCCTATTGGAGTAAATGTCAAAGAGTGCAGTGCTGAAGCAAATCCTTGCAGTAGTAAGGTGATTGGTACACCCGATAAAGAGGGTGAGCAGAATGGTGAACATTTAATTTTCAAGGAACTAGGTAAAAATTTTAATGTTGATGCTTTTAAAGAACCAAAGGTAACTTCTTTGACAACTTTTCCTTAAAGATTGGTTCTTAAAGAAGTAAATTTCTTGGAAAATATACTGAATAAAGATCCTTTTCTTGTCAAAACAAGGAAGGTAGTCTGCACATGTTTTGTCTGAAACCTTAGACTGTATTGATTTATTTGAGGCTAACATTTGTGTAAGTAATAAGACTAATTCATTTTGGTGACTCAAATTTGGAGACTCGCCAATTCAATTTATAGACCTGCACTCACCATATGAAATTCCTCAAAAAGCCTCTGCCAGACAGATTGTGATGTTTTTATTTCCTTTTTTTTTTTTTTTTTTTTCAGTTTTTTACCTTATTTTATTTTTAGTTAATTTTCAGGTACATTTTTCCTTAGTTTCAAATTTTATTTTCCCTTACTTCTCCACCCAGGTACAATCTACTTCCCCTGTGCACATCTTTTCTATTTCCCCTATGCTTTCACATTGAGGACAATGTTTCACTTTAGTTGAGGGAGGGGGAAGGGGAGGGGGGAGGGATGAGAAAATACATTAAAAAAATGAATATAGATGAGTAATTCATGATTAACATTGACTTATACCCTTTACATACTTGCATATAACCTAGGAGTTACACACTTAAGCTATATAATGGGTTATTTATGTGTAGTTTCTCCTTATATGACTTATCTAGGAATTGTAACTCCATGAAGATTGACTAGTAGTTCATTTGTGTTAATCCGACTGTATAAATTTTTGTATTTACATGGTATCTCATGAGACTAAAAATACACATTCACGTGACTTGTAACATTTAGGGTTCATTGTCAGCACTAAGAGAGTGATCGTGGCGACTTTGACATCTTATGAGGTACTGTTGAGTCATTTATCGTTCTTTTGAGTTTTTGACGTTAGCTTAGAGTTCATGAAACTCAACTTTCCTTTATTTTTATTTTTTTTGGATACTCTTTGTATACTAGTCGTGGTTTTTGACTTGCTAGCCTAGATGTGACATCTAGTGGGGAGAAAAAAACCTATGTCTTGTAGCCTACTTAAGATGTGAAGACTAGGTCATCACTAGAAATATACTTAGTTCATGAACTACTGTTTGAGCTTAATTCACATGGGTGGTATGAAGACTTCAAAAGAAGTGTAATGATTGTCTTAATTGACCATGAAAAGAAAGAAATTGAAAAATGAGTAGAAGAAAGAAAAAGGAAAAATAGGAATGCACATGAAGTGAAAGGTTAATACTTGTTCCATACAACTACAGCAAAAAGTTTGGGACACGACACATGTTCTCTACATATGAAGACTCTTTAACCACTTAATGCTTCAAAAATATCCATGCCTGCTTTGTCAATAAGTTGATCTAGGGTGGTCTTGGTTGGATATGGTGTGTAGGTGAGAAGATGCTAGGGTGAGGGACCCGACACCTCACAAATAGGTTAGATCATTTTCAGACTAGTCCACTTCATACATTTAGCGTTTGTTCCTTGCAATATGTGAGATGTTTGATCATGACACTCCTCCTCACATATGACAAGTGAACCCATCCTTTTTGAGTGTTTTTGAGGGTATACCAGTTAGGCCGAGTCAAAACAACTGTTTTGTAGGCGTCCACTGGTATCTTGGGCATAACGAGTCATACACATTGCATATGCCTCGAGATTTCGCCTATTTATACTCAAATTTGTATGGCTACATTAACTCTGAATTGTAATTGCTGGTTAACTCTATGTGAGTATACTGTTCTTAATGGTTATATTGTAACGACCCCGACCCACCACGTGGCCCGGAGTGCTACTTTAGTGACGTCAATGTACCTGATACCTTATTCATCAAATATAAAATGCACATATGCAGCGGAAATAAAATATAAAATCCTCAAATTACATTACCAGAGTTCTAACTATCTTTATACACAAAAGTATCCATTTTCATATTACTACATCCCATTAAACTAAACAAAATTAAAATCTCTATCTACACACTACCTACATAAATTTACATCACTAGCCCAGCTCCTATAGCCCGCTAGACCCAATCTCTAGGATTTCCTGAAAAGACAGTTTGTAAAGTAGGGGTGAGACACAGCTTAGTAAGGGAAAGACTAAATTAATGTCAGTGTGTGGCCAACATGCATTTAGTGTACAGAAAATAACCAATTCACCAAGCAGTTAAACATATTTATGAAAACATTCTTATTTCACACTCACACACACAATTATCGAGGATAGGGAAGATTACCCGCCCATACAAGTAGCTTCCCTCTGCTCTAGTACCATTACTGCTACCAAGGCACTCACCTTTTTCAGTAAGCCCTCGAAATTATCTTATTAATTAACCATATTCACATAAATTAACAGATATGCATATAAGACACTTCCTATGACAAATACGCCATTTACATCCCCATGGCACGGGTTGTGCAGCTTGAAGGATGGACTAATGTCCTGGGGGATCCACCCAGACAGTAATCATTCATACTTTCCGCTAACATACTCCGCGGGTACACGCAGCTACAACTGCTGTTCTGATTGCCCTCACCCAAGGGTGCATTCTCCTCACGTAGGCAAATCGGACGAGACCACCCTACACCTCTCAGCACAAGTGCAGGCGCACATGACCACATAACAAATCTTTAGCAACGATATCGTGCTTACACTACATTGGTCCCCAAGGTTCCTAAAGCATATCATGTAATTTAAATAATAGAAAATATCATTTAAAACATTAATTCACATATATTTCCTGTTATTCCAAAAACCCGGCCCCCGGCCAAAAATACAATCCGACATATAGCCTGTCGCGACGTCCCGGGAGCGCGTGTGCCCCTAGGCGGCGAAATTAAAAATGAATTTAAATTTTCAAGGAAAAATAGTGAATGTCGGAGTCGCCACTAACCTTTTAGTGTGGTTAGAACACATGATTACTACCCCATTAGGGGTAGAGTGGGTCTATGTTACCAGAGTTATGCTCGGGAGTTCGGTTACGCGAGGGGAAGGTACAAGCACCCCTTACGCGCCCGTTCTTACGAACGGTACCTAATTAATTTGAAATTATCCCTAAGTTAATCTAATAAGTCTTTAAATTACTCCTTTTTATGAATTTATAAATACCTATGAAAAAAATAAATAAATATATACATATATTCCCTCAGAGCTTAAGGTACGTGAAGCCCGAAGGCTAATACCTCCCGCAATAAAATCATAGAGATAATATACACACGAAAATAAATAATACTTTAAAATAATAAAAATAAATATCATAATGCATAATACAAAATATGAATATACCCAAGGAATAAAAATACTAAAAATATTTAACACTAGCAATAATTATAAGTGATGACAATATTGACAATAATAAAAACATATTACTATAATAATAGTCCTATTAATAATATCATATTAATATTATGACGCTATACTATAAATATGATAATAATAATAACGAATAAATAACAATAGTAAATAATAAATATGATAATAATAGTAAGTAATAAATGATAAAGGATAATAATAAATAATGATAGGAATAATAACACTATGTATGGTAATAATAATATACATATTTTATTTACCTTAATATTGACACCCCATTACAGATACAATACACACGTATATAAGCACTCCATTAATAAAGCAAATCAAATTAAAGGGAAGCAAATAATGAACTTATGGAAACCTATTCAAGCTATCACTAATATATAAATAATCAGTTTGGTAACTTCTAGACTTATAGTAATAAATCAAACCAAATTTGATATACAAACTTAAACAGTTAATATGGTCATAATATAATATTACATGGTAGACTATTATATTACATATAATACAAAATAATGAATTATATCATATACAGGATAATGGAAATAACATAATAAACCCCAATATACCTAGATTATATATGCATAACATCCTTATAACCTAATAAACCATAATAATAAAAATATTATGAAACAATATATTGCCGCATTATCTAAATACATACATGATAAAAAATAATAAACCACAACATTTGCACATACCCTAAAGAACTATGACTTAAATAACACAAATCCAATAATAGTATTCAAACATAAAGCAAATATTTAGCATGAACCTAAAAAAAAAGTCCTGCACCCAAGAAAAATAAATCAATTAGTATTTGATATATATAAACAACAATAATTAAAATATGGAAACCAAGAAAAATGGCAAGATGGTAATGAACTTATGGAAAAATAATATACACCTATTCAGTATAGTCACCAAAATTAATACACAACCCTAAGTGTACAAATATTAAACATTGAATGAACGCACTGATAACAAAAACACCAAACACGTACAACAATGAAAATCCTTGTCACATGAATGATAATAATATTAACACTTAAAATGTAACCATAATGAAAACCCTAGACAATAAACATACAATATAAAAATTCCCCATTTAATAATAATATACTAATATTGCAATTAACAATAACAACATACAAATTACAATAATATAACATAAATATTTCCATAATATAATAATAATACAGGTAATAGTGTACAAATAATACAATGCTGATACAATCCACATAATAATAATACCAACCATATACAAACAATAGAATATTAATGCTAATAAAATCAATATGATAATTAATATAATAATAATATCCAAATCATACCGTAATTTTACTAATAGTAATATACAAACCAGTAATATAAGAATAATGCAATCATGTAATTAATAATAATATACAAACTACGTAATACTAATACTAATATAATTAATATAATAATAATGCTAATATTAATAAACCAACTATATAATAATATTACTAGTAATGAATATATAAATCATATAACATTAATAATAACAATACACCTATAATGTGATGACAATATTAGAAATATTATACAAATCATACAATAATATTATTAATGGTAATATACAAACAATATAATAGCATTATTAATAATGATATACAGACAATATAATAATATAATATATAAATAATAATAATATTACTATCAATAATATACGAATAATAATACTAATATGGTCAATATAGTATATACATATAGATGCCAAAAATTTAAACTTTAAGTATTAAAACCTCAAACAAAACCAATATATACGTATATATATATTAACACTAATAAATATATAAATATATATGTGTACTGTGTGTGTGAGATACAGTGTTCATGAGGTCCGTGTGCGTGTGTGTGTGTGGTGTGTGCGTACAGGAGATTGCAGCGGGTACTTACAGAGGGGGGCCGGAGATGGGAGTCGTGGCTGGATTGGGGCTGGGCGTGGGTGAAGCAGGCGGTGACGGGAGTTGCAGGGGCAGCAGTGCTGCCGTGACTGTGTGCGTGATGGAGAGTTGCAGGGGCAGCAGTGTTGGTGTGGCGGTCCGGAGCTGTGGAGACGCTGGAGTCGTCAGAGTTGCAGGGGTCGTCATGCTGCCGTGGCTGTGCAGCGGTGATGATTGGAGCAAAAGCTGGCCCTAAGGTTGGTCGGAGTTCCTGGATGACAGTGATGGAGTGTTTGGCTGCTCTCGACCGTGACTGTTCTCGACCGCTGGAGGAGGGAGATCTGGTAGGAGGTCTGGGGCTTCAGTTACTGAAGCCTGAAGGTGGCCGAGAGTTGAAGAGGGAGATGGGGCTGCTGGTGCTATGGAGATGGTGAGATTGAGGATGGTTTGCGGTGATGACGGTGAGAACTCTTCCGGCGTCGGTGGTGGTTGACGGTTGTTGTCGTCGAAGAAGCGAGAGCTGCTGCTGTTTGGTGGGTTCAGATGGGGTTGGCAGCAGCTATTTGGCTTGTGGCGGAGGCCGGGTGTGAGAGAGAAGCTCGTGGATGGAGGTTGTTGGTTGTGGGACAATGAGATGGAGGGGCTCGGCTGGATGGGATTCTAGAGGATGGTCAGAGAGGCTCGTGAGGTTGGATGATTGTTGCAGCTGCTGTGATGAGAGTATACGCGTGAGAGAGAGATGAAGAAAAGAAGAAAAAAAATTTTCTTTGGTTTCCGCCCCCCCTTGTGCAGCGCCTCACCTCTGTTTATATAATAAAAATTTGAAAACCCTAACAAAATTTCCTTTCTTGATTTTATTTTTTCTTTTTCTCTTTTTTTTTATGCTTTTATTCTTATGGTAATAATGAAAAAGGAAATAATATTAATAATAATAATCATAATAATATAAATATCAATAAGGTAATAATAATAATAATACTACTAAATAGTAAATAGCAATTAAATATTATAGTAAAAATAAAAATAAAAATAATAAATATAAAATAATAATAATGATAATAATAAATAAATAATAGTGATAATAATAAATTACTTATAATAATGTAGGAAAATAAATAATAATAATAATAATAATAATAATAAATAATAAACAAATAACAGTAATAATAATAATAATAATAAAGTATCAATTTTGAATAAAATAATAATAATAAGGTAATAATAATAATTATAGTAAATTAATAATAACAATAATAATAAATAAAAAAATAATTGTAAGAAAGTAATAATAAAAATACTAATAGTAATAATAAAATAATAATAAAAAGGGAACCCCTTGTTCTATTTGGTTAGGGCAAAAATAGGGTGTCTATATAGCCATCAATTAAAACTCGGCCCTCGGCCGTTAAATAATAATCCTGACCTTTGGCCAATCAAAAAATATCCGGCCACTAGCCGTTAGTTCAAACCCTTGCATTTCATAAACAATTCCACTATTTTCACAAGCATTTCCAGGATTTTTCACAACAATTCCATTATTTCAAAATCCCAAATCCAGATATACAATAATCCATACAAATTAGATCATATGCCACACAATTTTCCACATTCTAACATATCTATTTAAATAAACAAGCTTTCCATCGTTCATTTTATTCAAAAATATCATACCCTATATCCTACGTTTGTAAAACTCATTTCGAATGGTTGGTTTTAAAAATTGTATTTAAATTCCCAAATGAATAAATAATAAATATATTAATTTAATTGGTTCAAATTAAATAAAATTCCTAACTTAACTTAATCCTTTTACTTGATTCGTACAAAAAAGTCCGCTAACACCCTAACCTACGTCTCAGGCGTTCAAAAACCCCTGAAATCCTGAAATTCAAGTTTCACCATATTATCTGTCATAATTCGTAGAGTAACTTTCCCTGAAATTTCTCTAAGTTCTGAATACCCTAAATAGCCCAATAAAATCCTAAATTATTAAACTTACCCCCAATTTAGGATTGGTTCCCCGGAACTCCAATTTGAAAACTTGGTCTAGTTAGATTGTAGAGAATCTCCCCATGAGTCTCCTGACAATTTTCATTTGTTAATGGGGCTTATAATTTAAGAGAAATTGAGGTAAGTTTGAGATTTGACCTTATCCCACGAGATATACTTACGCCGCTCCTACGACATATCTGCTCCAGTAGAAATGTCAGTGGCGGCGAGTAGAGCCAACGATATTTTCGGATTTTTGATTGGTCGAGTAATGGAGACGAAATAAAGGAGAGTGGAAGAGAGGGAACGAGGAGCTGTGTGAACTGAGAAAGAAAAAGAGAAGAAGAAGTAGAAGAAAAAATAATATAAAAATAAAACAATCAGTTTCTTGATCCTTCAGGAAACTTATATATATATATATATAATATTATTTAATTAATAATAATTAATTAATTAATTAATATTATTAATTTAATTTTAAATTTTTTTTGAATTATTACATATATAATGATGAAACTTGCATGAGTGACTTGCTTCAGAGTTGCATGAATTATGTATAAATGAGCTTTTGTATAATCTGGTGATATTCTTGTATGTGAAATGATATATTTGTGTTGCATGTACATTCATTTTATATTCATTGGAATTGGTGTTTATGGGTGTTGCCATGGAAACCCTCATGAGACTACAACTCCTCCACTAGGATTGATCTAGGGGTTTAAAGCCTTGTTATATTTGGTAAATGCAACCATGTTTCCCGCGAAAGCGGAGGTAGATAGTATTTGGTAGATTTTTTAGTTTTTTTATTTGATAGGGACTAGCAAAACTTTAGTTGGGAGGTGTGATTACGCATCAAAGTTGCATAATTAGGCATTTAAATTTATGCATTAAAAATTATAATTTTAATTAAATGCCTAATTATGTTTAATATTTTAAAATTGTGCTCAATTTATAATTTTGGGTTTTATTCAATAATTTATGAATTTTTCGTATTTTATTATTGCAGGATAATTTATGGACATTAAAGCCGACATTACTTTATAATCTGCACATAACTCTCTCATCTGAGCTCTGATCGAGATATTCAAAATGCTATAGAAATCCAAGAAAATGCTCTACAACTTTCGTGTTTTGAGTTTTGAGAGCTATGAGCTGTAGGAAGGTCAAAATCGGGCTTAAATGTGCAAAATTGGCTATGTGTTAACAAAAGAAAAAAAAAAACTTGGAGGCCCACGACTGATGTGACCTGGCCATGCAAGGTGTGTGTGCACATTGGGAGCTCCTTAGGGCAGCCAAAATTTCAAGAAAAAAAAAGGGGGCTTTTGATGGCTTTTTAAAAGTCAACAAAGAGGGCTCTTTAGTTTATTATTTCTTTAGGAGAGTAGACTAGGGTTTAGATATAATTTTTAGGTCTTTTTTTTTTTGCCCATTGGGAGGCCATGCGTAGCAAGGGATGCCTCTCCTCTTCTCCATTCTCCACTCTTACACGGCTTGCTCTCTCTCTCTCTCTCTCTCTCTCTCTCTCTCTCTCTCCTTATTTTTATTTGAATCTTAAACAATTGGTGGATCTATTTTTATTATTAAAAAGTTAGTTTGATTTTCTTGTTATTTAAATATTGTCAACTAGTTTTAGATTGAACTTTTCTCTCTCTTTAACTCCATTTCCTTAGTTTATTTGTTTAATAAAAAGTTGTGATTGAAATTTTATTTTGGTTTGAATTATTCAATTTAGATTGTTTTTCTTAAAGTCTTGCGTTGAATCTTTAATATTTGTTTGGGTCATTATTCAGTTTGTTTTTCTTATTTGGAGTCTTTGTTAGCATTTTAATATTTTCTTTGGGTATTTTTACTATTAAAGTTAGTGTTTTTATTTAGTTAGAGATTATTTTTGTTTGGGTTTATGTTTAAAGTTAGTATTTTTATTTAATAGAATGATTGCAGGGTTTGTTTCTTTCATTATTCTGGCATTGAATCTGACATCTATTTACTTATTTTTACGCATGATAAATTTCCAGTTAGGATTTACGTTGATTTAAGTTTCATTGCAAAAATCCTAGGAACTGAATCTGAACTATGTTAAGTAAAAATTTCTTTTCTTATTTTCTTTGAGTTTACATGAAATTTGGAATTAAATTGCATTCGTTGAAGAGACGATCTAGATCTTGGACTAATTATTACATGACTGAATTCCTATACTTGAAATAACTTTTGAGTTGCTCATTTTTAGAGTGAGTCAATGACCAATAGCAGCCAGTTGATCACAATGACCTTTGAAGGTGTGGGATAACTTAGCAATGCACTGAGAGTCGCGTTGCATCAGTTGGAATTCATCCTCGAGTTGCAATTCACGGGTCTTCGAGCGGTGTGAGAATGAGACTTCAAGAGCACACCAAGCCTCATGAGAATGACGTAAACCTAGTACCTCACTCATAGACTCCTCTCTAAGAGAAGAGTAGAGTAAACTTAGTAACTTCTAATCGATATGCAGCCAAGAAGTGTACCCCAGATTTGGCTTTGTGGTTCCATTAGAGGCATGCACTACAAGAAAACTGGTTTTAAGTGACGGAGGTATTAGTGAAGGATGAAATTTCGTCACTAAAAGTTCAATATTAGTGACGGTTTTTTAAAACTGTCACTAACAGTTTAAGTATTAGTGATGAAATTCAATCCGTCACTAATATTGAACTCTTAGTTACAAAATTCAATCCTCCACTAACACCTCCGTCACTAAAAACCGGTTTCCCCCGCTCAAACAAGTGCGGGAAACAACTTTTCGCGCGAAAACTATCTCTGAAAAATATTAGCGACGATTCTTAAGGTATTAGTGATAGTTTCAATGCATCACTAAAAGAAACTTATTAGTGATGGTTAATAAACCGTCATTATTATTATTGTATTAATAAATAATTTTTTTTCACAGTAATAGTGACGATTTTACACATTCGTCACTATTAGTCCCTTATTAGTGACGGTTTAGAGAACAGTCACTATTAGTTCTTTTATTTAAAATAAATAAATAAAATTTATTTCATAGCATTAGTGACGGTTTTGCACATTTGTCACTATTAGTCACTTATTAGTGACGATTTAGGGAACCGTTATTACTAGTGCTTTTATTTAAAAAAATAAAAAAAATTATTTCACAGTATTAGTGACGGTCTTGCACATTCGTCACTATTTGTCCCTTCTTAGTGATAGTTTAGAGAACCGTCACTACTAGTTCTTTTATTAAAAAAAAAAAAAAAATTTTCACACTATGAGTGACCGTTTTGACGTTTCTTCAATATTGGTCACTTATTAGCAACGGTTTAGAGAATTGTCACTATTAGTTCTTTTATTAAAAAAAATATAAAAAAATTAATTTCACACTATTAGTGACAGTTTTGGGGTTTCGTCACTATTAGTCCCTTATTAGTGACGGTTTAGAGAACCGTCACTAATAGTTATTTTATTTAAAAATAAATAAAAATAAATTATTTCATAGTAGTCGTTATAGTTTTGGAGTTTCATCACTATTAGTCCCTTATTAGTGACGGTTTAGAGAACCGTCACAAATAATTCTTTTATTTAAAACAAAAATTTATTTCCCAGCATTAGTGACTGTTAGTCGTCGTAGCCCGGGAGTATATACGATATGCCCCACAGTAGATATATAATAGAGTCAGAGGGGGGGGGGGTGAATGACTCTTTTCATGTATTAAAAAATTCTCTCTGTAAAACAAAATACTTGACAAGATTCAAGCAATTATATCACAATATATAGAACTTAAATCATGCACAAGATAAACAATAAAGAGTAGGGAGAGAGAAGCTTAACATCGAGTTTTTAACGTGGTTCGGCACCCAACCTACGTCCACGCCTTAGGACCAAACCAATGATTCCATAATCTACTATAATCGCTCCTTCCTTGGCGGAGCAAGCCTTATAAACTCAAGAACAAATCCCTACCGCTCAAAAAAAGCCTTTACCGATTCGGTTCACAAAGAACCTTAGAACTTGGTTCACAAAGAACCCTTCACAAGAAGATGGAAGATGACAAAGAATGCTGCTTACAATGAGCAAATATGATTTACAACTCAAACCTCACACTATTCTCTCAAGAATTGAATCAAACACAATAAGTGA
Organism: Malania oleifera; assembly: GCF_029873635.1. NCBI lineage: Eukaryota > Viridiplantae > Streptophyta > Magnoliopsida > Santalales > Ximeniaceae > Malania > Malania oleifera. The sequence goes on from NC_080425.1 coordinate 64,450,019, forward strand.
GCAAGAGAGAATGAGCACATGTAATGAAAAACTAATATGCAATGTGCTTTATTTTGTATAAAATGATGTTTTTTTTACTAATAATGATCAAAGACCTTCAAAACCATATTAATACAAGTCTAATAGCTTGTATTTATAGCCCAAGAGCCAAAGAAGCCGTTAACTAGCCGTTGAGGGGAAGAAAAAATATTTTATTTGGACAACTAACCGTTTTCAGCCCACTAGCGCCATTTTGCCCATTGGACTCATCGATGAGCCCCTTGCTTTCGTTGACTAATCACACACTGCAACTCGTCGATGAATCCCTTGTGTTTGTCGACGAGTACGTTGAATTAAAAAAAGTCATCAACATGAAAGTTGTGGCATTTTGTCTTAGTATGTACTTTTATAAATATACTTTACTTTATTTGAACCTTTAGGACATAAGATTCGTTTTGATAAAATCAAGACTAAGTATAAAAATGTTCAAAATACCAAGATGTTTGAAAACTTGTCTCTTTAGAAAACATATTTGAGTTTAGGATTCATTTAACAAACTCTTTAAGTTTAACTTTGAAAGTCATGAAAGGTGAGTTTGTGTTTATGTCTTTAGTGCAATCCTATGAACTCATGTATCCTATTATGCATGTGTTTTGCTCAACTCTTACTCAGAAATCATGCAGAAACAAAACGCAAGAGTTACAAACTAAACCTACCACTCACACAACCCTTATTACAAATAAGTCAACAATTATAAAACATCCGGTTGTGCTTGGGTACTTCTGAGTATGTGTCCATTTGATCTTTCCTTTTTGATGCCTAATCGGTTTGATCTTTGCCTTTCACTTGGTACTTCATGCTTTTTTCCACTTGTACCTCTACTAACCATAACTGCAAAGATAGGAAAACACTAGGAACACACAAACATGTTAATATCATCAAAACACATTAAATATGATATTGTAGCCAACAAGACTAACATTCTCCCCCTTTTTGATGATGTCTAACCTATTACTAATTTACTTAATCTTTGCATTTGAGTTTGACTTACCATAGTTTATTATACAAAGATAAGCTAGCCTAGAATCACTAATGGGCTGTTATCATCAAAACAATGCAATTAAGCTCACATAGCCTCTAAGGCTAACATTCTCCCCCTTTTTGATGATGACAAACCATTCATGTTCTCCTAAAGGGTATATATTAACCCCCCCCCTTTTTTAAAATATGCATATTGTTAAATGATTAACATTTGCTCCCCCTTACTATATGCATATAAGGCACAATAAAAGCATTTCATATTCATGGGGCTTTAACATGCTATTCATAAGATAGAAAGTTCATGTAAGATAAGAAAAGTAATAAGCAAGTTGAACTTTTCATGCAACCATATGCATTCTAGCCCAAATGCATTTCACTTCTCCCCCTCTCCCTCACCCTCACATAACACGACACATCATTCTTTTAACAAAGAAGACACCAAATATCTTCTCCCCCTTTGATCATCATAAAAAAGAGAGGTACAATATATTTAACTAAAATTTCTCTCCCTGAAGATATGATTCCATGGTGGTGAGGTGAGTGTGTGCTAAGCACATATGCCAAAAAAAAAATTGGTACTAAACCATAACATTGGAAATGCCAAGAATGGCTTCCTTCAAAACTCATGAATGATGATCATTAAGAAAAATTCCATATGATGTTGGATCAAACACTCAATGCAAATTTTCAAAATGTTGTTATGATTAGCTTTTACTAAAGTTTAAATCAACGAATGAGATATGATATACAATGCTTAGCATATATCATCAAAGAAAATCATAGCATGCTTTTGAATAACAATTGAAAACCTTAGTAATTCACAAGAGAAAAACAACGTTTTTCCATTTAACAAGCTTGGAGCACATGCTATTTCATCCCATAAAACAATAGCCAATATTTAAAAAGAAATAAACCAATCAATAAGTAGATATATACAATTTGAAACATCACATTGGTTTTATAATTCTAACTCATCAATATTGGCATGAGAAAAAAAAAAAAAATGTTTACTCGTTATAGATCAAGCATTTTAACCAACTAGTGGGGTTTTTTCTATAAAGCAGCCACTCATTATAAAACTAATATTAAGTCATGTGTAGTGTGTTCATAAATACAAGAATAATCCATTTCACAAGATAATTCAATTAAAGGACTGGACATAATGTTCAAGGTACCTAGAAAAGTCTTAGGACTCAAAAACAAAAACAATAGAAAATGTGAGTCCATAGGGCAAATGAATTTTATCCTTTTTCTTAAGGATGAAGTTTAAGCTCCCCTATATAATTGTATACACGCTTACTTGAATTTTTAGTTCAAGGATGATGTTCATTTAGATCACAATCATGACATATTGCATTTCAATAAGCATACAATAGCCAATCAAGGCTATACTTCAAACATTATGCAATAGAGCTTCAAATTGAAGATGACACAACTCAAAATACTTAATGAGTGTGATACAAATGAAAACTACCCCAATGTCATGCATTAGCCCTAGTTAATGGACCATCATCAAAACATGTGATGTTTAATTAAAATGATGATGCTTAACTATTTAAGTCCTGAGTGAAATGACATAACCCAAGGATTAGGACCAATTGGTGTCCGTGAACTAGTTCTTTCTAAGATAGCAAGATGTGTACATGTTTTTCAATTTATATAGTATTTTGGATTCAAAATGTACCAAATACTTATTCAACTAATTAGCATGCATTGCAAAGATATTCATAAAATTCAACTAGCATACACTAAATTTCAAAACATTTTCATTTCGTATGCAAAGGCTTATAATTCCCATTTAAAATAGAATGCAAATGATCCTTTTAACATGCATTAACAAAAAAATGTTTAATAATGACAAAATGCATGTAACAGACTAAGTAACCACTTAAGACCAAAATACTATGAAGAGCATGGTCACTACTTAGATACTTCATAAGACTTGTAAAATTATTTATAATTTAAAATCAATCTTATGGAGTCATGATTCTAGTCAACTAGCTAGCATGCATGTCTAAAATAGATCATTCAAACCAACATACAGAATCCTAGTTAATTACCAGCATGCAATTCACAAATTTGCATCAGCCTTGTAGATGGCGTTCAGAACAAGAATGCAATCTGTATATGTGACGCCCCGACCCGCCAAGTGGGGCCCGAGTGCCAGGTGTTTCAATCACCTGTATCTGATACCATAATTAACATACACGCAGCGGCACATGAATAAATAACCTCAAATAAATACTAGAGTTCTATATAACAACCAAAAATCAACACTATAACATCCAAATATCTGTATCCACAACCAGCATTTAAAACGTAATTCCGTACAAATATATCTATACATATATTAGTATCTCACAATACCCCAAAAAGAAACTATCACAAACAGTCCCAGCCTAGGCCTTCAAACCTGGTCTCCAGAAGAACCTGAAAAATTATTAATCCACTAGGGTGAGACACTTCTCAGTAAGGGTGGAATAAATTATAACAGTGTGTGACAAATGAGTTTTAATATTTATAACTCAAAATAAACTGCTTCTTATATAACATCAATAACAACTGAGAAAATGTACCATTAATAACATTCCCGACATCCAATATCACACACACATTCAATATGCACACGTACATAATTTTTATGCAAGCGAAAGTCCCCAAGGATAGGGAAGATTACCTGCCCATACAAGTAGCTTCCCTCTGCTCTGGTACTAAACCTATCAAAGCACTCACCTTACTCAGTAAGCCCTTAGGTGAAGTATTACCTCGCCGCTAGTCCACAGATAATTATTATTTTAAAGGCGAAGGTTTCCAAGGATCAGGATATCTACCCGCCCATACAAGTAGCATCCCTTTGCACTGATACCAAGAAACTACCTAACAGAGCACTCGCCTTTCTCAGCAAGCCCCCGGTGGTATGTTTACCTCGCCGCATGCACACACATGCATTCACAATATGCTATACCATTATTTTTATGCTATAATTAAAATCACATGCACACAACACATCCACACAGGAATCATGCATCTCATACTTCATCTTCCAATGTCCTCAGTACGTGGCCCACACAGAGTAACTGCGTACATGTCAGTACGTGGCCCACACAGGCACCTACGTACTTCTTATCTACACATGGCCCACACAAGTACCACTAACCGCACAGGGTACATAACATGGCCCACACAGGCGCCATTATCCACACAGGATATAACGTGGCCCACACAGGCACCACTACCCACACGGGGTATATAACATGGCCCACACAGGCGCCATTATCCACACAGGATATAACGTGGCCCACACAGGCACCACTACCCACACAGGGTATATAACATGGCCCACACAGGCGCCATTATTCACTAGTATCCAATCCCCATGACCTACCCGTCATACATCAGTAGAACAAGCTCCTCGACCTGCCAATGTCCTACACCATATAAATAACGATATGACGAGCTCCTCGACCTGCCAACGTCACATCATCATTTATATATAGGCAATATAACAACCTCCTCATGCCAACGTTATATTGAGATGCATACGAATAACCACACCAGTTAGTTCACATAGACGCATTAAATCATTTCCACACAGGAATCAAACATAACAACTCATTCATCTTACCATAATCATTTCAAACACCCTCACATGCAAACCCAAATACCACAGTAATTCATATCCAATTTATTAGGAAAATTACTCCCATGTCACACGAATTTAATATCATAAACAATTATCCCAAATATAACCGTAAACCAAATAATCATTTTTTTTTCCAGTAATCAAACTATTCTGAAAATCATATAAATAAATAATAAATTTCATATGCTCGTAAATAATTGGTTCACTTTAATAAAATACTGATATAATTTTATTCTCCCTTACCTGATTCCCTGAATTACGCTTGCAGGGCTCCCAAACTTATACCCGCGACGCTCACCCGAACCCTGATTCAATCAAATCAACCCCAATAAAATATTATTTTAACATTTCCTAATTTATAATAATTAAATGATAATTAATTTCTAAATAACACATTTATCCTAATTTTGGACTATTTCTACAATAACCCCACGAGAATTTCACTCCGCTAGACTTGTAGAGAATCATCCCTAGATTCTCGTGGTGGTGTCCGATCACCCATTTGGCTTAAAATTTAGGAAAAATTGAGATAAGAATGAAATTTGGCTTACCCCACGAGATATTCCCACGTTACTCCTACGACAAATCCACTTCGGTAGATATGTCGGTGGCAAAGAATGGAGTTCGGTGATATCTTCGGATTTTCAATTGGGCGAGAATCGGCCGTAAAATCGTAGAAGAAAGAGGAGTGGAGAGTGAGAGAATATATTTAATTTTTTTCTTTCTCTTTCTTTCTTTCCTTTCTTATCTGTTCTGTGTGCATGAATTTTTTTTTTCTCCTCTTTCCTTCTGTTTTGTTCCAGCGAGAAAACTTACACACTAAGTTTTCGTTTTTTTTTTCTTTTCTTTTCTCTTTTTTTTTTTTCTTCTTTCCTTTATCCTTTCTTTCTCCTTTATCCATTCTTTAATATATATATATATACTTATATATACTTTTATATATATATACTTACATATATACTTTTATATATATATATATATATATCCAAAATCCTTAAATTTATTAATTTAATTAATTTTCTTAATAATAATTAATTAATAATAATAATAAAATTTTTTTAATTAATAATTTTTATTTATTTATTTAATTATTTTTTTGGGTCGTTACAGTATAGCTCAATTAACAATTTATGTTATAAATTATCTATCCACAATATAGACATTTAGCAAATATGGATATTTAACATTCAGTGCAATGATTATAATTAACTATCTACCAAATAAATTTAAACAATTAACAAAATTTGGATAGTGGCATTCAGCACAGCTCAAAGCCATTCAAATTATAATCAAGACTATCCATCCATTGAATTTAAAGACACTTAGCAAGTCATAAAAAGTAGTATAAAGCATCCAAAATATTCCCAGTCATAAGCATAATACAATTAAGAGCTAATTGGATGAGTTCTTTTTGAATATGTTGCTCCCCCTCAGTTATGTAGCCTAAGCATTATCATCTTATACTTTCAATTTTCATTTTTTTTTTTATTTTTACCTAGGTATCTACCTGAAGACCTATTACCTAATCCTAGGTCCTAAGGAAGTATATTTTACAATTCATGTAATTCTCCTTGGTACACATTCTTCCTTGGGTGCCAAGGGGTTTTTCTTCACTACCTATTCAAGCTTCCTTACTTTGCCTCTTTCTCCTCTACAAGGGAAAAAATATCTAATATGACCCTTTCTTTCGCAATATAAACAAATCTTGTTTTCATGTGAGGGTCTTGACTTATTTGCATTATTTTTACTTGTTGAGGCATAACCTTGTGATTTAAGAGAGGATTTTGAATTCCTTTTGGAAACATTATTTTTCTTAACTCTCAAAGATTTCGTGGAGTTTTCTTTTCCTCTTATTACTTTGCCACGATCTTCATTTTTCTTTTTCAAGATAGTATTGTCCTTCAAAACATTTTTAATTTGATTTTTAAAATTTTTCACCTCAACTTGAAAAGATCCATGGTCTTTTTGAGCCTTATCTATAAGTTCCTCATTTTCCCTATTCAAGGAGCAATTTTTTTCTTTCAATATAGAACAAAGACAAGGTTCCTTGCCTTTGGATTTTGACAATTTTCCTTCCAAATTTTCTATCTTTTCTTTTAAAGTTTCATGCTCTTTTTGAGAATTTAAAATAAACTCTTCATTTTTCCTTTTAAGGGATTCATTTTCTTCTTTCAAAGAAAATTCCATTTGTTTGACAAAGCAAGTTTTTTCTCAACATTTTTATTCTTCCTTTTTACTAAAAGTAATTCATCAAACAATTTAACACAATTATTCACAATTTCATCATATGAAGGTGTATAATCCTCCTCATCCGAATTTACTTCATCTTCTTGTTCACTAGCCATGAAGCAAGGATGTGTTTCTTTCTCATTTTCATCATCGGTGGCTAATCCATCGATTTGATCCCAAGTAGCACCATTTATGGCATTATGATCCCAATTTAGAAAATTTTCTTCATTTTGATTTAGGGGGCAATTTATCATGTCATGCCTAGAGTTAGTACAATCACAACATTCAATACATAACTCTTCTTTTTCTTTCGTTGCATTCTTTACTTAGAAGTTTCTTAAGTTCTATTGTGAAGAATGCAATATCATGATCTTTAATTATTTCTTGTTGATTAGCACAAGATGATTCTAAGACAAGACCATTTTCTATCTTAGGTTTTTCTAGATTTCTTACTTCTTCAATGGTCATAGATGACTTAGGTAAAGATAAGATAATTTTTTGAATATAATCTTCTAATGAATAAATTCTACCAAATGCTTTCAAGTTGTTTATGAGGTGTGTGAACCGAGTGAGCATGGAAGATATTTCTTCACCATCATTTAATTTAAACAACTCAAATTCTCTAACTAGCATGCATAGTTTTGTTTGTTCATTTTGAGATGGGATTGCATAAATGTTTTCAAGTACATCCCAAATTTCTTTTTCGGTTTTACATTTTCAAATAAAACTATGTACAACATCATTTAAACCACAATAAATAATATGCATTGCTTTAAAATTGAGCTCAACTAACCTTTTTTCGCTTGGTGATTGTTCTAATAAAGCCTTTTGAATATCCTCATTTTTCTTTGTGATTGAGAAGTTTCCTTTAGAGATGATCTCCCACACATTCAAGTCTTATGCTTGACTGAAGACAGTCATTTTAGTTTTCCACGCATGGTAGTTGGAACCGTTGAACATCGGTGGTTGATATACGGATCGTCCATGCGAAGAGGTGCTCACCAAATACTCCACTAAAATTCAGGGAAGGGTCCTACCAATTTGCCTCAATCGTGGTGTATGACATGCATGGTTTTGATATCATCTTAGGGATGGATTGGTTATCGACCAGTTATTCCAGTATCGATTATCACAAGAGGGAGGTGTTGTTTAGACCGCCAGGGGAGTAGGAGTTCAAGTTCCAAGGTTCGTGTGTGCATTCTGCACCATGGATCCTTCCAGCTATGCAAATTAGGAGATTACTCCTGAAAGGATGCCAAGGGTATCTGGCGTTTTTGAAAGACACACCGGTCGAAGAAAGTAAACTGGAGATGATTGTTGTAGTGTGCGAATTCCCTGACGTGTTTCCAGAGGACTTGCCAGGATTACCTCCAGATCGTGAAGTGGAATTTAGTATAGAGTTAGCTCTAGGTACGACCCTGATATCGAAAGCTCCGTATCGTATGGCTCTAGCTGAATTGAGAGAGTTGAAAGAACAACTTCATGAGCTGCTAGACAAGGGGTACATTCGACCAAGTGTTTCTCCTTGGGAAGCACCAGTGTTATTTATGAAAAAGAAATATGGGTCGATGAAGATGTGCATCGACTATAGAGAGCTTAACAAGGTGACAGTAAAGAACAAATACCCGCTACCCAGGATTGATGATTTGTTTGACCAGCTTCAGGGTATGCAGATCTTCTCTAAAATTGATCTACGATCTGGGTATCACTAGCTGAAAGTGAAAGCGGAGGACGTTCCAAAGATAGCATTTCGAACTCGGTATGACCATTTAGAATTTATGGTTATGCCTTTTGGTTTGACTAATGCACCTAAAGCATTTATGGATCTAATGAATAGGGTATTTCATGAATATTTAGACCAGTTTGTCATGGTATTTATTGATGACGTCCTAGTGTATTCCAGAAGTACAACAAAACATGAAATTCATTTGAGACTGGTACTGCAAATGCTTAGGGATAAGAGGTTATATACTAAACTAAAGAAGTGCGAGTTCTGGCTGGAACAGATTGCATTTCTAGGGCACGTAGTGTCCAAAGAAGGAGTATCAATGGACCCGGGTAAGATCAAAGCAGTAGTGTACTGGGCAAGACCGAAGAATGTTCAAGAGGTCAGAAGTTTTATGGGTCTTACAGGTTACTACCGTCGTTTTGTGAAAGGGTAATCTAGCCTATAAGGTCCTTTGACGCGACTCATGAGGAAGAATGTGAGGTACGACTAAACTTATGAGTGTGAGCTGAGTTTCTTAGAGCTGAAACGGTGATTGGTTACTGCTCCAGCCTTGACCATCCCATCCGAGGATGGCTGATTTGTTATCTACAGTGATACCTTTAGAAAGGGTCTTGGCTGTGTTCTAATGCAGCAGAGCAGAGTAATGGCTTATGCTTCTCGTCAACTTAAAGAATACGAGAAGAACTACCCAACACATGATATGGAATTAGTAGCGGTAGTGTTTGCATTGAAAATTTGGAGGCACTAACTGTACGGTGAAAGGTGTGAGATTTTTACTGACCATAAAAGTCTTAAGTACTTTTTCACCCAAAAAGAGCTGAACATGAGACAGCGCAAGTGACTTGCGCTGATAAAAGACTACGACTGTATTATTAGCTACCACCTAGGAAATGCTAATGTGGAAGCTAATGCTTTGAGTCAGAAGTCAGTTGATGCATCAGTCTCAGCAGTGGGAGTTCAGCATCAGATTTGTATAGACTTGGAAAGGTTGGGCTTGGAGGTGGTGGAAGGAAATCATCAGGATGTTCTTGCCAGCTTGGTGTGACTTTACAGGAAAGGATCCGAGTAGTGCAGAAGGGGGATCCATAGTTGGTTGAGGTTAAGGAAGGAGTTCAGAGTGGGTTGAAGCCAGATTTCCATATCTCTAGCCATGGGATATTGAGATTTTATAGCAGGGTTTGTGTACCAAATGATGCCAAGATTAAACGGATCATTTTGAAAAAGGCACACCGTTCACTCTACACCGTACATCTTGGTAGTATGAAGATGTACTGTAATTTGGGGGAATCTTTTCGGTGGTCCAACAATGAAAGAGAGATCGCCCGTTTTGTAGAGCAGTGCCTGACACATCAGTGGGTCAAGACAGAGCATCGGAGGCCAGCAGGACCACTTTAGCCACTTGACATCCCCAAGTGGAAGTGGGAGCACATCTCGATGGATTTTGTGACGGGATTACCTACGGCGGTGCATGGGCAAAATGTTATATGGGTTATAGTGGATCGGCTGATGAAGACTACACATTTTATTCCAATCAGAATCAGTTACTCTCTAAATAGGTTGGTAGAGCTTTATGTGTAGTAGGTAGTACGACTCCATGGTGTCCCTATTTCTATTGTTTCGGAATGAGATCCGCGTTTTGCATCTCATTTCTGGAAGAGTCTATAAGATGCCTTAGGATCACAACTGACGTTCAATATGTCTTTCCACCCACAAATGGATGGACAGTCTGAGAGGACTATTCAGATGTTAGAGGATATGTTATGGGCTTGTGTACTGGACTTTGGTAGTAGTTGGATATGATATTTACCACTTGTTGAGTTTGCTTATAACAATAGTTACCAGGTTAGCATAGAGATGACACCTTACGAAGCACTGTATGGTCGTCGGTGTCTATCTCCGTTGTATTGGGATCAAGTAGGTGAGCAGTAGATATTGGGTTTGGAACTGGTTCAGTAGGCCTCTGCAAAGGTCGAGTTGATCAAGGAGAGAATCAAGACAACTCAGAGTCGACAAAAGAGTCATGCTGATACTCATCGACAAGAACTAAAATTTGAGGTAGGAGATATGGTGTTCCCGAGGATCGCTCTAATGAAATGGGTGATGAGGTTCGAAAAGAAGGGAAAGCTAAGTCCTTGATATATCAGGCCTTTCGAGATCCTAAAAATGATAGGTTTGGTTGCTTATCGAGTGGCTTTACCCCCCGCACTATCGAGAGTCCATGATGTATTCCACGTGTCAGTGTTGAGGAAGTACGTGTCGGATCCATCGCACGTGCTGATTTACGAACCTCTAGAGATTAGTGATGCTTTATCATATGAGGAGGTACCAGTGCAGGTATTAGATCAGAAGGTCCAGCAATTACGGACTAAGGAGTTACCGCTAGTGAAAGTATTGTGCCGAAACCATGCAGTGGAAGAAGCTTCATGGGAATTAGAAACTGATACGTCAGAAGTATCCTCAGTTATTCAGAGATAGTTGAGTTAGTCAAGTATGGGAATGTATATATGTTAATGTGTTTTGTATGTATATTGTATGTTCTCGAAATGTTATGTTGTAACTATGGTATTCCTCCGCTATATGTGAGGGTATGTATTAAACTTGGGCTGGGGCCGCTTTGTGGGTGGGTTCCAACTTTTTGGTAGAACGTAGTTATAAGATAAGATTATACTTAGCAGTGGTTAATAAATTTCTAGGACGAAATTTTTATAAGGAGGGGAGATTGTAAAGACCCGAACTAATAAATAAGGAAAAAAGGGTATTATAGCAGGGTTCGTTGACGAAGGCAAAAGGTTCGTCGACGAAGTTCCTTCAGTATCTCTTTGACAAAATTCAGAGCATCGTTGACGAGAGAATACCGAACGAGCCAAAGGAATATCTAGGCAGGGCTCGTCGACGAAGGTAGGGCTTTGTCGACGAACTGCATGGCTGGCTTGTCAAAGAAGGAGCCGCCTCGTCGACAAGTTTGACTTGGTCAAAGACCCTATAAATATCCTTTTTGGTTGCTTAAAGGTTAAGAAAATCCAAAAGCTCTCTCTCTCTCTCTCTCTCTCTCTCTCTCTCTCTCTCTCTCTCTCTCTCTCTTTCTAGAGAACTAGAAAATTCACTCTCTCTCTCTACGATCCTTTGCCGTTTGTCATTCGTTTCTACAATTGGAGGTTTCTGCGGGGATCAGGAGAGGAAACTCTACAGTTTTAACAGATCAGATCGTCGTTTTGAAGATTTTCGGGATTTTTCCACAAATCAAGGTAGGGATCTAATTTTGTTTTCGATTAGGTAGTTATATAGTAGTCGAGATTCCAATGAAGTAATGTTCTATGGTTTTTAGGTTTCGGGGATCCAGGGTCGTTGTTTTGGACCAATTCGTACGTATTTCTACTTCCAGATTTAAGGTAAGGGGAATTTGTTTACAATAGTCTTTTGTAAAACTAAATCACTAAAAAGATAATTTACGCTTATGTATATGATTTGACTACTTATTTGCTAAATTTCACTGGGTAAAAATGTCGATTTTGTGATTTTACGGTTTTGGTAAAAATACGAGTTTTGGCGTATGATCTCCAAACTTTTCAAAACATCCTTATTGGCATTATTATTATTATAGGAGATGTTGGAAATCCTTATTCCTCATTTAATTTAAATGACGTTTATTGTAGTATGCACTGTATAGCGGACTTTTGATCAAACTAGTGTGACATGTGTATTGAAATGGAATGTGAGAATCTTTTATATTACTTGTACGAACTATGGGAACTAGAATTCCATTTTTTCTATACAGAATATATGTGAACCAGGTGTTGGTTAAATACTGAGCTATGTACATAAAAAGGGTAAACCAAGAGGGTGTATGCCGGTTTATACCTGATGTGATTGTATGAATTTGTGAAAATACTGGAATTGCACATGTTATTATGTTTTCATCGTAAATTGTATATATGACAAAAGGAACTACAACTTGCTACTAAAGGAGTTGAAAGATACTTTAGTTTAAAGGAGTTGAAATACACTTCAGTTAAAGGGGTTGAAATATACTCCTGTTATTAAAGGCTCGGTTCTGTAGCTAGTAAAGTACAGTGCAACCACATATGTGAATCAATGTGGGTACAAAGATGGTCGGCTTGCAGGAGTAATGACACCACTAGTGAAATAATGGACCAGGTGGGGGCAGTCGGACTGTATAATAGATACTTGACAGTGCCTGCACGAACAGGGCATTGTTAGAGTTATCAGTGCACAACCCGTGCCACGGGGTAAATAGGCGTAATATGTCATACCAAGCTGGTCGTTGTTCTAAATATTCATATACATGATTTAAAAGCTAATATGGGAAAATTTATAGTATTTATATGGATATATCTGTTGCATTACAGTATTGAAAATGTTCGTTGTATGCACCAGTTTTTAAATTGAAATAAATGCATGTGGTCACACACTAATTGTATTATCTTTCGCCTTACTGAGAAGTGTCTCACCCCATTATACAACCTTTGTTTTCAGGTCCTTCAAGACGTCTGTCCTAGTTGCTAGTGGGACTGGGAATGTGGTTTTTGAGTCTAGCTTACGTAAGTGTTTTATTTGTTTAATAAACATAGTTAGAGTGCTTTTTGGAGATTGTAAGCACTGGTTATGGTTTAGAGATGAATGTCTGTAATTAAGGATATGGCAAGTAATCTTTGGTATATGTCTAATAGAAATCCCGATGAATGTTTATGTTTATGAGTAGTAACATCTAGGTCCATATAAAGGGTCGGGTCGTTACAACTTCTCTATACGATTACCCCGATGGAGGGTCCCTACATAATATAGGGCCCGCAAGTGATGCCGATGATGTAGTCATGGCGCGGTGGCTTTAGTCTACGAGGTTGCAGCATCTGGCCTCTCCCTTGGCTTCAATTGGGATTGATCATCGTCTCCTTCCTAGTCTCCTCTTGCAGGTATTCTATTTGACTTGGCCTCTTTTCTATAAAATTCATTTTAATCCCCCATCTTTTCCATTTTGAGTTTCCTTATTTTTTTGTTGCCCTTTAAATAAGAATGGAGTGCTTTGGCGCTATTGAAATGTGAAGCGCATGTTTGTGCCAGAATTTTAACCCAGTCGTTTGTGCAAAATTCACTATTGGTATATATGGTCATTTTGCAAATACTTTACAACAATATCATGGTTCTAACTAAGGTCATTTGGAATTTTGTTACACTTTTTTGTAGTGGGTGCATTTTACTCCTTTATTTTGTAATACTAATATGGATTTTCTAGTTTAACGGGACTTCATTTTATGGGAAAATAATTGGGGTGCTTGTGTTGTGGTTGAAAGGGTTATGGAGTGCAATCTGCTGAGGAGAAACAGAGGCTTTTCAAATTAATGAGAAATCTCAATATCAATGGGGAATCTGGTTCTGAGCCATGCACTCCAACTGCCTAGACTTCAGGTGGGATGGGTGCATCTGATGGGTTTTATTCTTCTAAATTTAGGGCGGATTTTGGAGCTGACCTTCTAGACCTTCATGCTATGGATGATATAGAGCTCCTGGTATGTTTATCTGTAGTGCATCACATCTAACTGATTTTGATTGTTAATGCTTGATTTTATATTTTTGAATCTTTAATGTTAATTCTTATAATTTGCGATGCAAAGGGGGGTTATTGAAGTGAATGGAGCACCCAGAACTCTTTACGCTAACAAAACGTATCAGCTTCAGGTGGACTTTCCTGAGCATTACCCCATGGAAGCTCTGCAGGTATACATGCAATTATTAGATTTTGTGTTCTGATCACTTTCGCTAACGAAACTTATCAGCTTCAAGTGGACGTTCCTGAGCATTACCCCATGGAAGCTCCGCAGGTATACATGCAATTATTAGATATTTGTATTCTGATCACTTTTTTTTTTTTTTCATTTCCTTACTTGAATTTTAATTCCTGGCTTCAACAGTGTCCAACTCTTGTTTTCAATAGTGTTAAACTCATATACTATTCAAATTTAACATATACAGTTTCATCTCATCCAAGCCTCTCCCACCACTAATGAATTTAATATAAGTCCCAAATATATTAACTTAAATGGTACATTCTAATTTACACATAAATAATGCACAATATGCTCGATATAAATCCATTCAAGGCAAAAGGATGCAAAGAACTATGTAATTTGAGAAATTAAATTCAAGTTTACTGGCATTGGGTGAGTTTTGGGATTTTTAAAGATGTTAGGTGTTTTGGCTGTTCAATGAAAGAAAATGCACTCGATATTCTGACAAGAACTTAAATCAAACACTCATCCTTTATGAAACGAAGTCTAGTATGCTCTGAAAACTTTATCTAATTTGGACAATCGAATGCATAAAAGTCAACTTTTCTCCTCATTTTTTAACCACTTTGCTTAAGATGTTTTATAACTTGGCAATTGATCTGAATTATTTACCTTGATGGCTTTGGTGATCTATGGCCCTTGTTATTTGTTTGATATTCTTCACAGTTCTCTAGTTTTTTTAGGTTAGTTTAATGTCATTTGGATTTTTCCATGATAATTAAAAAAGCGGCATCGAAGCTATTTGATGCATAGCATTGCCTTTTTGGATCACCATTGTTATGCTTGTTAGAATTTATGGGAGCAAGCTATTTGTTGCAGGAGGCTACTGTCTTTGACTCCACAAATTTATTAAAATCTCACCTGCATGGGAAGAAACCACTTATGTAATTTAAATTTTTGGGGTCAAGTCTTTTTAAGAGAAGGGGAGAGATAACAGGAAAAATTAAATTTGGGGCATTGTTGTGCTGCTATACAAATCCCTTTGTAATTAAATATTGTTGCTGATTATGCATTGATAAAATATATAAGAAAGAAAGCGATGCTTCTCAGCCTAATCTCGTACTTGAAACCAAGTCCAAGCCGACTCAACCCCAATTGCTAGTCTGGGTTGGTTTGGTAAACACATTCTGATTCTGCCATAGATCAGAAAATGAGTAGCAAGCTCTGCTTTAGTGGCAGTGTCATGGTAGATGCCAACAGTTGGGAAAGATGCAGCAATTATGCTGCTAGATATGATTTCATTGATCGGTGCAGTGGAGTAGAGGTGGTAATTGTGGTTTTAGAATGCCATTTATTTTGGGTTTCTTTCATGATGTGTTAAGAGCGTACAGTAGGCGTTGAGAAGAGCTTACAGAGTTTAATTCTTTTGGTATATATATATATATAAGTACCTTAAATGAGTGGTTTGGCATACATTATTGCATAAACAAAAGCTTGATTCGTGGGAATCCAAGGAGATTTCCGATTAATTAGTTGCATTGTTAGTCATCCTGCATTGATTGTTCAAAAATAATAGGTTACAAGATCAGAATCATGATTGAGATCAACTTGTTTAAAATTGCAAAGTTAAGTTTACTCAGTCTAGAGTGCAATTATTTGGGGCTAATTAAGGTTACTTATAGACTTGCTAGAGCTAGAGAAAGAGATTGCAAAGATTTAGGTAATATAAAATGTATAAAAAACGAGAATGATATGTAAGGAGAAGACATAAAGTGCTTATGAGCTTGTATAACAGTGAGCTTGGCATTCTAACTGGGCTGATTATGCGAGTCTTTGATCTTCTAGAGTAGTTTTTCTTGGTTAAAAAAAAAAATGAGAACAAATGGAAAAATAAAACTATATTATGTAACATACAATTTAAAATTATAGAAGTGTTAAAAGCCAAAGTTCGAAAATTATAGTTTTTATTTGATTGATTGTTCTTAATAGAGTTAACAATGACTGAGTAGGAGACATTCAAAAGCATTATTATCTCCATTTGTGTGTGCTTTATGTTTTGATAGTTCAGAAACAGTTATTTGTTGTTGCATTGTGATTTTCCTTGGAGCAAGAGTTTGGCCATAAATGGACATGGACCACCACTCCTCGGAACCTCTAAGATAAAGCAAAACCAATTGAGAATAACCTTGACTAGGCAATCCTCGAGAAACAACCCTCTTCCCCTATATAACAAAAACAATGAATTTATAATTAGGGTGTTGTTTGAGCATGAGAGTTTGATGTAACAGGAATGTTCATATTCATGGAATGAAAGGATACACATGAAATCTGGGCACCCTATTCCCACCTTCCACATGGGTAATTTTCCCTCATTCCCATGGAAATACAACTTTTTGAACCAAATTGTAGCCCTATTTTAGGTTAAACAAATATTAAACTTCATCCTTTATGTGAACAACATTACAAATTACTATCCATAATGCACCGAATGACTAAATCTTTTTGATTGATAGTATTATGTTATATGAATTATAAATTGAACTACTAGAATACATGCTTGTGTTGAATGTCAATTGCATGACTGATGCAGTATATTGTGAATTGCATGCTGGTAGTGGATTAAAGTTGTTGCATACTTGAAATGATTTATTTGTTGAAAACAACTAGGTTTCAAGTACAGGTTTTATGGGAAAATGTCTAATTTACAGGCGATATACTACCGAAATTTTGTTAATTTTTTTTTTCAAAATAAAACAATGTACAAAGATAATTATGATAAAATGAATGTTAAAATAATTTTGAAAGGATGAGTGAAAGTTAAACGAATATTAAACTTCATCCTTTATGTGTACATCATTGCAGATTACTATCCATAATGCATCAAATGACTAAATCTTTTTGATTGATGGTATCATGTTATATGAATTGTAAATTGAACTACTAGAATACATGCTTGTGTTGAATGCCAATTGCATGACTGATGCAGTATATTGTGAATTGTATGCTGGTAGTGGATTTAGGTTGTTACATGCTTGAAATGATTTATTTGTTAAGAACAACTAGGTTTCAAGTATAAGTTTTATAGGAAAATGTCTAATTTATAGATGATGCTACCGAAATTTCGTTAATTTTTTTTTTTCAAAATAAAACCATGTGTAAAGATAATTATGATAAAATGAATGTTAAAATAATTTTGAAAAGATGAGTAAAAGTTAAATATTAAACTTCATCATTTATGTGCACATCATTGTAGATTACTATCCATAATGCACCGAATGACTAAATCTTTTTGAGTGATGGTATTATGTTATATGAATTGTAAATTGAACTACTGGAATACATGCTTGTATTGTATGCCAATTGCATGACTGATGCAGTATATTATGAATTGTATGCTGGTAGTGAATTTAGATTGTTTTATGCTTGAAATGATTTATTTGTTGAAAACAACTAGGTTTTAGGTACAGATTTTATGGGAAAATGTCTAATTTACAGACGGCACGCTGCCAAAATTTCATTAATTTTTTTTTTTCAAAATAAAACCATGTACAAAGATAATTATGATAAAATGAATGTTAAAATAATTTTGAAATGATGAGTGAGAGTTAAACTAATATTAAACTTCATCCTTTATGTGCACAACGTTGCAGATTACTATCCATAATGCACCGAATGACTAAACCTTTTTGACAACTCATTAGTAATTCCTCCGATGTATGTTTCCCAAAACCGCACTTCAATTATTATACTTCTCTCGAGTTTTTTTTTTTTTTTTTCTAGTTTTTTCTTTCGCATTAGTGTTTGAATGTCCAATTATTTTGCTATCAAATCGTTGATACTTATGGTACGTATACATGTATGTTCAAAAATCATATACTAATTTTTTTTCTTTTATAATTCTTAATTTGTAGGGTTCGCAACTTTCACAACATCAGCAGGATGTCATGCACTATAGTCGGATGCTTGATTATTTTTTTGTATTTTTTTTGTTATCTAAATAGATGAAATTTCTGTATTTTAATTTGAATTTGCATAATGTATTTGTATTTGAATTTGAATTTTGAATTTTTGTTTTTGCATTTTTTTTGTTATCTGAAGAGATGGAATTTATGTATTTTGATTGAATTTGTTCAATGCATTTGTATTTGTATTTGCTTTTGAATTAGAATTTTGAATAATTTATGAATTTTTTAGTAATTATGGTTTAATGTTATGCATGCAAAAATGTAATTACAGATTTTTACAAGAATTAATGATTAAAAAAATTATTAATTTTAAATTATTAGTGATGGTTTTAAAACCGTTACTAATAATTGTCCATTTTTTAAGTATTAGTGAAAGTTTCAAAATCGTCACTAATAGTAGAGTATTAGTGACAAATTTCAAAGTTTTAGTGACGGTTTTAAATTCGTCACTAATAGTATATTATTAGTGACGGTTTTAAGTATTAGTGAAGGTTTCAAAACCGATACTAATAGTAGAGTATTAGTGACAAATTTCAAAATATTAGTGACGACTTTAAATTCGTCACTAATAATATATTATTAGTGACGACTTTAAATTCGTCACTAATAATATATTATTAGTGACAATTTCGAAATTTGTCACTAATACTCTACTATTAGTGACGGTTTTGAAATTCGTCACTAATATTCTATTATTAGTGACAATTTTGAGTCAAATCAATGTAAAATTTATAGTGATGATATTAGAATTTCAGTGACGGTTATAATTCGTCACTAATACTCTATTATTAGTGACGGTTTGTAAAATTCGTCGTTAATAATTATTAGTAACCGTAGTTATGACAACTAATTCAAAACTGTAACTAATACTTATAAAATCATCACTAATACTATTAGTAATAGTTTTGTGATTATTAGTGACGATTTTAATCTTTCACTAATAACCTTATTTTTTTGTAGTGACGAATTATGGTTGGGGAAGCCACGATGGTACCATCCAAATAACCAAAAACTTCTTGGCTGGCTAAGAGAGGAACAAACTAATTTTTCCACAATAGATAATTGGAGGAAGTCAGTTTACTAGTGAGCATATGCACCATGGTGTTGAGCGGAAGAGTAGGTGAGGAAGAAGCCGAATCACCATTGGTAGAATGAAAGAAAAAATCTTGCTCTGATACCATAAAGTTATTTAATAAACAAAGAGTAATGGCAGAAATCCCCTTTAATCATATGGAGGAAATAAGGTCTCGTATATATAAAATAATTACACTTGTGTGTTCCTATAAAATAGGAAAGAATCAAAATACATATATTCAAAATATATTTATATGTATCTACAACTACATCAATCGGATATTGTGGAACGGTATATCTATAGTTATATCAATCTGAAACCGAAATTGATTTAGCAAATGTCATGGAGAATCTTCGATTCTCCTTTATCACCTTTATTATTATTACTTCTCGTTATTTTGGACCCTTCTCCCAAAGATTACAACAAATACAATCAAGAGAAAAAATAAAAATATGAACAAACATGTGTACCTGCACAAATTCACACTTACAAGGGAAAAAAAAAATTATATAATTTCCTTTTTGAGGGGAAAAAAAAAAAGGTTCTTCACTAAGAAACAAAAATAAAAAGGTTTACACTTAATTATGCACCAAAACCCAAATGCTTTATGCCCACCGCGTGTGATTATATAAATGATAAGAAATTGGAGGATTTGATAGGCATACAATTCAGTCAGAGTGGACTGCGGATTGACTAAGCATGCATTGGATTCATTAATCTAATCTAATGCCCATTTTGATGTAAGCTTGAACGTGGAATTGAGGGAGTCCACAAAATGCTACCTAATCTATCGGCCGCAGCAACTTTTCACTTTGCCCTTGTACAGCAGCTAGAGCTGCGGTCCTCTGCGTCCATTAACTGATTATTTTATAAAATTCAACTTGTCTAAACTTATAAAAGTCCGTTTTTGATTTCAATAGGCTCAACATTTGGCCTCTATAGAAATTAACTAATTAAAAATTTACATAAATAAGTGAGGTCATAAATATATTAATTTTATATTTACTTATTAGCAGTAGACCAAATTCCTAAAATTAGATTTACAAATCAATTAAATTGTTCATGATCTCCTCATGAACTCATGCAAAAGGCTTGTTCAAATCTATGTATTTGCATACATTTATATTTGTACGTTTATTTAATAAATAGGTTAAACCTCTCAATATGTCAAATTTTAGTTCATTTGTGTTGTGAAAAATTCATATATGATCGTGTTTATTGGCTTAAGATCTTTTTAGAAGCTTGTTGATTATTTTATTTAAAGATTTGAATAAGAGTGGAGATAAAAATGTCATTTACTAGTTATCACTTTGCTCTCTTTTGATCTTCATTTTCCACTTTTATAAGCAAACTTATGGACATTCAAAATTTGCCTTGATGTGACCCACTCCATATTTTTAAGGCTTATTTTTATATTTAAATTTGGGCAAAAATAGTTCAACAGTGAATTAATTGACTAGGAATAGTAATATAAATGACAATAGTAATAGTAATAATAATAAAAATAAAAGCAACGGTTCAACACCGGCATCTCCAAGGGCAGGCGTCAGCAAGAAAAATTCATATTCAAACTTAAATTTCCACTCTGCCTTTTACTCAAGAGTATGCTAACTAATATATTAAATAAAATATATAGATCTCACTGAAAAAGTTTGAATATTCTCACTTTACCCACACTATTTATAGCAAAGCCCAAGCATGCATTTTCCTCACACACCTTCATCCCCTACTGATTCTTCTTCCATCCTCTACAACACCAGTACTGAAACCATGTTGGGCTCAATTCGAGCAGAGTTTGGTTCCAACATTAACGACGTCGTTCCCCAAGTAATCATCGGCGTTATTTCTGTCACTTTACTCTCCCTCATCTGGCTTCTCCCCAAGAAGCCCAAGAAGACTCAAACGGCGCCGTTGCCGCCGGGCCCCTACGGCCTGCCGTTGCTCGGCTACATTCCGTTCCTCGACACCCACCTCTGCCGCTGCTTCACCAACCTCGCCGCCGCCCACGGCCCCATCTTCAAGCTCTGGCTCGGGACCAAGATGTGCGTGGTCGTGA
Organism: Malania oleifera; assembly: GCF_029873635.1. Classification (NCBI taxonomy): domain Eukaryota; kingdom Viridiplantae; phylum Streptophyta; class Magnoliopsida; order Santalales; family Ximeniaceae; genus Malania; species Malania oleifera. Next base: position 64,471,480 of record NC_080425.1, read on the forward strand.
ACTCGCCGGAGATGATGAGAGAGGTCATGCGAGACCAGGACCAGACGTTCGCCAACCGCGATCCTACCATCTCTCAGCGCATCTTCTCCCACGACGGCAATGACATCGCCTTTGCGCCCTACGGCGCCGACTGGCGGCTACTGCGGAAGGTGGTGTTGGTTCCTTGCTTTTTTGCTACTTCAAGTCGAAATCGCTTATTTGTACTTCATTTTATAGAGTAAATTTTGTTTTTGATGACATGTCTCATCGAGAAACTATTAAATACGTCGAGTGTATACATATATTTTATTAAAACAAACAAATTTTATATACATGGTGAAAAAAATATTATTAAATCCAATTAATATTTCTTTTTCTGTTCAATTAGTTTATTAATTTATTGTAATTATTTTTCCGCAGGTGTTCGTGAGGGAGCTCCTGAGCAACGCCAACCTCGACGACTCCTACGCGCTGCGGCGGCGGGAGGTGAGGAACGCCGCAAGGACAGTATACGGGAAGGCGGGGGCGCCAGTTGATATTGGGGAGCTGGCGTTCCTGACGTCGTTCGACGCGGTGACGAGCATGCTGTGGGGCGGAACCCTGGGCGCGGAGGAGGGGAAAAGTTTCGGGTCGGAGTTTCGGCAGGTGGTGATGGCGATCGTGGGGCTGGTGACTAAGCCGAACGTGTCGGACTTTTTTCCGGCACTGGCGAGGTTGGATTTGCAGGGTATAGAGAAGGAGATGAGGAAGATAATGTCGCATATTGACAGGATCTTCGATTTTGCGCTGGACAGAAGGGTTAAAATGGGTATGGGGAAGCGAAGAGAGGGTAATGGTGAAGAGGATGGAGGGAAGGATTTCTTGCAGTTCCTGGTAGAACTTAGAGAGAAGGAGCGTGCTACTGGTGAATCCATTACGCTCATGCAAACCAAGGCCATGCTCTGGGTAAGTTTAGTTTTGCAAGCACGCTGATGATCAGTCCTATTTAATCTTTACCGATTAACGGTTATCTTCTTTTTGTTTTCGTTTTTTTAACTGTTATGAAAATATAAGGTGACTATCTCGATTGCATGTGCGTTCTACTGCACACGTCCATTCCCTCTACAATTAATGATTAAAAATCTAAAATTTAAATTGTTTCTTCATTCCATATGTATGTCCCTAGAAAAAGTACATCTCACATTCTTACTACTTTTTACTTTTTAAGAAAACATTTTCAAATTTAAAGATTTCTAACAAAGAAATTTCACACTTTAACATAAGAATTTTTCCAGAATATTTTTGAGATTTTTCGAGAGTTTCTTTCTAACATGAGAATTTTAATTTTAATTAGCATAATCTTCACGGAATTTTTTACGAATTTGTTTGCTATGTACGTGGCCTATGGCAGGACATTGTGGCAGCCGGGACCGACACAACAGCAACGACGGTAGAATGGGCCATGGCCGAAGTGATGAACCACCCAGAGATCCTACAGAAATTGCACGAAGAACTTGCGAACGTGGTGGGTCCCAACAACGCAGTCGAAGAGGCTCATCTCTCCAAATTAACATACCTAAACGCCGTCGTTAAGGAGACTCTCCGGCTGCACCCGGCATTCCCCTTCCTGATCCCACACAGCCCCAGCGAGACCACCGTCGTGGGCGGCTACACCATCCCCAAGGGCACTCGGGTCTTCATCAACGTCTGGGCCGTCCAGAGGGATCCGAAAATTTGGCCTGACCCGTTGGAGTTCCGACCTGATAGGTTCTTGGGCAGTGACGCCGGCAGAATGGACTACTTGGGCAAGAACTACCATTATCTGCCGTTTGGGTCGGGTCGGCGGATATGCGCCGGGCTTCCACTGGCAGAGAGGATGACCATGCACTTGATGGCTTCGTTCTTGCACTTGTTCCGGTGGAGGTTGCCGGAGGATACATTGAAGATCGATTTCGAAGAGAAGTTTGGGATTGTGATGAAGAAAGCAATTCCTCTGGTCGCAATTCCGACGCCCAAATTCTCTATTTCGGAGCTCTATGAGTAGTAATTGGAACGGCAAAAGAAGTATATTATTATTTACGTTGTAAGACTTTAGTTTTTCATGTGCCGGCGTCGTGTGATAAAATTAAATAACAAAGGCTTTTGCCTGTTAACCATGATTATAAGCATGTAATCTCAATATAATTGCTGCCAATTGTATGAATGAGAAAGTAGTTGTGGGTGGTGTTTTCTCTCATTCATTGGAGTGTTCGTTAAGCCTTGGCTCACTGCATAACATATTGTTGCTAATATCGTTCCACATTGAATGAGTCGAGTTTGAGTAAACCAAAAGCAATCAAACAGAGATCACCAATCTCTTTGGGAGTTTCAGCAAACATTATTTGGATTTAGAGCACTTTCAAATTTCAATTTCCCATTCTACACTCATGCTTTTATTAGAATAGGAGGATATCCCTAACTCATTTAATCTTGTCTTATTGAGAATAAGATAAAGGTATTGTGCAACATCCCTTATTGAATAATAAATGAAACTCTTTTATTTTTGGCAGTGGTTTTTGGTGAGGTTTGACAAAAAGATAATGATATTCTCTGAAATTACAAAAAATTTAAGGCCCTTTCTTAAAGTTTCAAGAATTCTATGGATCTCCCTTAACATTGCCAAGACGATACAAATTTTTCCTTCTATTTTGTAAAAAGATAATTTTTTTAGGAGCGATATTTGATTTTTGGAAAATCTTAGGGGATGTTTGTGCTATTTTTTATTTTTGGAAAATCTTAGGGGATGTTTGTGCTATTTTTGAAACCTTTAAGGAGGTCTGTGACATTTTTGAAACCTCAAGGGAGGTCTATCTTTTTTCCAAACTGTAACTCAGGAGAGGTGAGTGGCTCTTACCTTTTCTTTTTTCCCCTTTCTAGAAGGATTTTTAGAAAAGTGATTGTTAGGGCAATCCCTATCCCTTTTGCTTATAAAAAAAAAAAAAAAAAAAAGCCCAAGGAGTCTCAAGTTCATTCTATTGAAAGCATATGACACACATGTCAGAAAGAAGGAGGCTCTATTCCTAAGGGAATTCATGTATATACGTTAGTTGAAAGCTAAGGAAAAGAGGGAGGCTTTGAAGATTCTTAAGTTCGCCACTACTAGTATTTAATAATTTTTTTGATTTTTTTAAATAAAAGAAGTATTTGTAACGGTTCCTAAATCCGTTACTAATAATGGGCTAATAGTGACGAATCTTTTAATTTTTCACTAATATTGTGAAATAATTTTTTTTAATTTTTTTTAAAATAAAAGAACTACTAGTGGCGGTTCCCTAAATCATTACTAATATGACACTAATAGTGACAAATGTGTAGAACCGTCACTAATACTTTGAAATTTTTTATTTATTAGTACAATAATAATAGTGACGGTTTATTAACCGTCACTAATAAGTCCCTTTTACTGACACATTAAAATTGTCACTAATACCTCAAGAATTCTCTCTAATATTTTCCTGTGATAGTTTTCGTGCAAAAAGTAGTTTCTCACGCTTGTTTGAGTGAGAGAAACTTGTTTTTAGTGACGGAGGTATTAGTGAATGATGAAATTTCGTCACTAAAAGTTCAATATTAGTGAAAGATGAAATTTCGTCACTAATGCCTGAACTATTAGTGACGGTTTTAGAAAACTATCACTAATATTGAACTTTTGGTGACAAAATTTCATCCTTCACTAATACCTCTGTCACTAAAATCTAATTTTCTTGTAGTGGTATGATTTAATTCATGGTTCTCTATGAACATAAAATTGTTTTCTTAAATGTTATTTGTAATTCATATATGCCTACTATTTATTATTTTCATCTTGATTCTTATATCTTAAATATTGAAAATTCCCATAGAAACTTGTTCTTTGATTGTATGATTCTAGATCATTTAGCATGAAAATATGCCTTATATATATCTATCATACTAATGCATGTTGAGCCTTGATTTTTCCAAGCCCAACAAAGGTTCAATAAGTTATGGCTGTAGAACTACAAAAGAAATTATTTTAGTGGACGAGCAAAAGGGACAAAGTATTTTAACTCGTTCCTGGAGTGGGCATATTAAGTGAAAATGGAGATGACAAAAGAGTTGTCCCTAAATTTGAAGTTACAATTATGAAATGGACAACTCCCTATATGGCAAATTTTAGAGGATTTTCATTCAATTCCCTCCAACATCACTTCATGATTAAATTGAGTGCACACAACAACTTCTTCTCTCTCTAGAATTTTTGCCTTTTTTCCTATGAAAAATTTCCCCGATTTTCCCTATCTTAAAGTTTTTCTAGGGCTAAGGTTCACATGCAACTACTTCTTGTGTGCATATAGTTTCTTGACACGCAACAACATCTTGGGATCTTGCATACGTACACAATAAACATTATGCTTTAGGCTAACTGATAGCAGCCACATACAAAAACATTATGCTTCTTTATTCAAAAGCATGGAGTTGATACTTTAGGCTAAAGACTAGTCGTTCTATAAATTGGAAACACCCAACAACAATTATGTATCGTGCATCTTTTAATGATTGGTTTGTTTTCACATGCGTGAGTATTAATATTATATATGTGCACATATGGTATTTTCTTGTTCCTTTTTCCATACATTGAGAGCTTGAAATGTTGTGCTGGGATTGTTGTGTGTTGATTTACACCATGTGATGTGCTCATAATATATTTTGAATGCAGAAAAATCTGTGTAGTACATAGAAAAATCAAAAGGTTTGTGTTTAGAAAAATCAAGAGATTTGTGTTTGCTCATAAAATTCAGCAATAGTTATATGTCTAAGAGAATGAATTGTTTTGCAATGTCAAGAAAATGTATCTATTCCACATAATGAGTGTTTTATGTTTTGAAAAGACAAGATTTCAAAAAAATCATCAGAATGTTAGTTTATTCACAAATCAACGTTAGCATTTTTAAAAATTAGAGTGTGTTAAGAAACCCAACTAATCTACGGGAAATACCTCTACGATCTATGAACTGTGAGATGGGTTTGAGAGTCTGGTTATGCATAAGGAAGGTGTTAGGCACCTTACGACATCTGTTCTATGAATGGTTACTGCCATTTAATGAAAGTTTGTCCTATGTTTCTAAGTTAAGAAGGGGATAAAGGAAGAATAGATGGAATATTCCTCTTGTGTGCCCAAACTGAACATCATGGGTGATGTGGTTTCAGGAAGGAAGGGGGAGGTCCAAAGACCTTCCCATGTTAGCCCAAAGGCTTAAAATGGTAGCTATTCAAAAGGGAATGTGTTTGTTTCCCCCAAACAACATCAATGACAACATAATTTGGGATGGAAAGGTCAATTCATATTTGGTGGAAAAATTGGCCTCAAAATGCTTAAAAGACGAGGCTAATATTTGATTTGAAAAAACATTGAAGTTTGAATTTTGAATTAAAAGGAAAATTAGACCAATTGAGAATTGAATTTTTAAAAAGGGATCTTGGATGTATGATTTGCAAGATTAAAATTGAGTTTTGCAATGAAAAAGGAAATCAAAATTTCAACTATTAAATGCAATATTCAAATTAATAAAAGCGTCATTGTCCAAAAAAAGTAAGAAAGAAAAAGGGAAAGGAAACATATGCAAGAATAAAAACCCTAATTTACATTCTCATTTTCTATAAGGTGAAAATATAACCTAGCAAGATCCTTTCTCATTTGCTCACTTTTTTATTTTTTATTTTTTTTATTGCCTAGGGAATCTTCTTGATTTTTCATTCTTATTTTTGGATTTTTCAAAATATTTATTTACATTTCTCTTGGACTTTTATCTATGCTATAAAGGTAAATAATATGGTATATAATAATTGTAATGACCTAGAGAATTAAATAGGGTCTTGTCGACGAACACAGGGAATTCGTCAACAAGAACATATGAGGGTCTTGTTGACGAGAAGATACCGAGAGGAGGTTTTTGATAGTCTGAAATTCGCCGACGAAAGGTTTAGGCTCAGTGATGAACTTTTTTATGGAATCGTCGACGAGATGACGTGTCTCGTCGACAAATCCGGATCTATAAATAGTTGAAAACCCAAATTTTCTATAGAATTTGGCATAGGAAACTCTCTCTCTCTCTCTCTCTCTCTCTCTCTCTCTCTCTCTCTCTCTCTCTAAAACGTCCCTCTCCCCCTTCTCTCTTTGATCTTGGCTCCGTTACTCACCGGATCAACGATTTATGTCCACCACGACGCTCCTGAGAAAGTTTTTTGCAAGTCTATCGGAGCCGGTCGTTGGTGGGAATGATTCGAATTCCATTCCAATTTTAGGGTAAGACATTTTATTTAGTATTTGTCTTTTCCACAGTTATAAGAAATATAGTATATGAAGAAATAACGACATTTTGTTATGGGAGATGTGGTTTTCAGGGTATTGAGTGAAGAACCTTGTTGGTGTAGGGTCAGAGTATAGTAGGAGTTTTTCAGGAACTAGATAAGGGATATATGTTATGCTATGAGTTTTAACAAAGTTTTCATAAAGTCTATAGATTTATATATATGTATATACCAGTTTATTATCCAATTATACAGAATGTGAGTTTTAATGTTTGTGTGACCTGAGTAGATATTTACATGATATAAAGATTATATAGTTTTTTCCAGCATATCATGATTTACAAAATGTACAGATATAGACAGATATACACAGTTATTTATACAGAGAGATATAAATAGATTTTATTCAGTTCATTATATTACAAAATTTACAGAATGTCATGTTTCCTAATACCAACAGACAGATTATACAAATAGATTATACAGACAGATTATATAGTCAGATATATAGTTATAGCATCAAGATTCTACAGTTATGATATTCAGATATTATAGTATTTACGGTACAGAATTTGTAGACACTCTATTTTTGTCCGGGTCAAATACAACAAAATTATTTTTACCATTATTATTTTTCTTTTATTATTATTACTATTATTATTAATATTATTATTGCTTTATTATTATTATTATTATTTTAACTATTATTACCATTATTTTTAATATTATCATTATTTTTAAATATTACTATTATTATTTTATTATTATTATTATTATTATTATTATTATTATGATTTATTATACTTAGTAATGCTATTATTATTAATATATTCATTATTTTCAATTATTATTATTAGTAATATTATCGTTATTATTTTTTATATTATTATTACTTTTAGATATTATTATTACTACTTTATTATTATTATTATTATTATTATTATATTTATTATTACCATAAATGAAAAAGAAAAAGAAAAATAAAAAGAAAAAAGTATTTTAGGATTTGGTTTAGCTTATGTAAGAAAAGAATAGGCCCAAAGGACACATAGCCAGGGGGCGAAACAAAAACAAAAAAAATAAAAACCCATCTTCTTCATCCAGCTACCCTCGCCTCCACCACTCGCCAACTCTCTCTAACTCCCTGTTCTCTCTGCCTCCCTCTCCCTACTCCTTCCCCTTCCCTCGGCTCTGCCCTGGCCACCACAACCACTGTGAGACACCACCGCACCAGCTCGCCTCCTCTGCAACTCAACCGTGACAGCCAAGCACCCAGCACCACCCGGAGCTCCTCTAGACGCTCCACGATCCCAGCCACTACAACAAGCCACAAACCTCCACCGGAAGCTGCAGTAGAACAGAGCAGCCTCTGCAACAACTCCCTTTGCCCAGCAGCTTCCTCGACCTCCAACAGCAGCTAGAATGCCAACAGTGTAACGACCTGCTTAATAAACTGGGTTTTTTTTTTTATTATATATATATATATACTATAATATTTTACATGTTCCGATACCATACTGGGGTAAACCCAACCATTAACCTAAGCAGCAAGAAGCAGAAACTGAATAAATATATCCATATGTAAATAAATACAATATCATACCATACAATACCACACAATACCAGAGTACTACAAGTTTTCCAAAATATATACATATGTCTGTTTCCCCAAAATACCCCTAACTAGCTAGGGTATACAAAAATACTCCCAAAATGTACTCACTCTCCACTGGCAGGGCAATACAAAAGCTCTCTATCTGCGAGCCTAGTCTGCGAGCCTACCTGGAACACTTGAAAAATGTTTCAACACTGGGATGAACCAACGCTCAGTAAGAAGAAATATGATATTACTAGTGTGTGGCAAATGAGCTACTATATCAGAAATCTATTTTCAAATAAACATGTATAACTGAATATATAAACAAAGTATAAGTGATAAAATCCACCACCCCTGTCCCTATGACTTAACATTACAGTAATGGAGTTTATTATTCAAAATACTTCTAGTATAAATAAGTATGTTCCCTGTTTCTGTAAATCTACACATACGTAATAATAACTGAAAATGTTCCCTGTGGCTATCTGTGTGTCATGACTTACCCCCTCATGACAGGGTTGTGCGGCCCGTAGGCGGGATTTACCCTGACTGGCCAACCAGGAATAAATCACTATACTCCATTGGTCAATCTGCCCACCTCAACCCATATCTAGATGGGGAGCCTAGCCTCTTTAAGGGCTTAAGTGATTGACCTTACCACATATTATTTAAATAGGTGGTTGCACTCATAAAGTAACATAATATCTGTAGCAACGGTACCGTGCTTTGTAGTTGCAAGTCTAACAAGGTCTGATATCATATAATATATATATATGATTTACCATGATTCTGAAATACTGAAATAATCATGATGCTGCATAAACTGTACTGTAATTCATACGTCGTACTGCTGAGAATCGTATAATCATAACACTAAAATTGTATAATCATAATACTGAGATTCGTATAATCATGGTACTAGAATTCGTATAATCATGGTACTAAAATCCATAAAATCATGGAACTGAAATATCTTAAAATCATAACACTGAAATATCATAAAACATATCTCCGTACTATATTTATATTCACAAGCCACACAATACTGTAATACATAATTTTCATCATTTAATAAACTGTATAATATTTTAAAAATGCCTAGCATAGCATATTTCCCTTACCTGACTACTATAAAGCCCCTATGGGATACTAGCCTAACACCCGCAAGACCTCCTATAAAACACCCTAAAAACAACATTTGCCAAAACTAAATATCAGCATTTCTTCGCTTACTTCATTTCCTATAACTGCCATAAGGCCAAAAATAGGCTAAAAGGCCATTTCCTGAATTTGGGATGAAATCCAACTCGATCCTACCGACGATCTGTCCTAGAAAACTTGAAGAGAACTTTGCCAGAAACATTGTGGTGGTTTCGGATCGTCGATCGGCGTTTGACGGGGCCAGAATCGAAGAGAGAAGGGAGAGAGTGCCATAGAGAGAGAGAGAAAGAGAGAGAGAGAAGAGAGAGAGAGAAAGAAAGAGGCGTGAAAAATGGATAAAAATCTGGTTTTTAGCTATTTATAGGGCCTGATTCGTCGACGAGACACGTCACCTCGTCGACGAGTCCTTCATTAAATTCGTCGACGAAATTCAGAGCAGCCAAAACCTCTCTCGGTATTTTCTCGTCGACAAAACCCTGTGTTCGTTGACAAAGTCTACGGCCTCCTTCTATTTATGTTTCTATTTCTCTCCCTTTTATTATTATTAAAATGCTATTATTCTCGGGTCACTACAAACAGCCTCCACTTCGCCTGCCTGCACCGTTTCCACCCGAGAACCACTCCATGCGGCAACATACATGCACACACTACAGAATGGAGAAGGAGGCAATTTCTAATGGAGCCAATAGATAGCCGTGAGCTGTTCACGATATCCCTATCAGCTGTCGTCGATGAAGGAGAATTTCTTGTCAATATTATGGATGAATACATGTACCCTCGGTAGAAAAGTCGTATGTTTTTATGATGATTTGATTACATGAAGTTAGTTATACCCTGTTTTTAATATGCTGCCATTGCTAACACGTCCATGCTGCAACTCAGCCCCATCCTACACCAGTTGGGTACACCTCATGTGATACCAATTCAGGGAATTTACATAATAGCCCCATCCACAGCTGAGGTGTCCTTGTACCATTTTGTAATTACTCAGTTTGTTTTAACTTGTTGTTAGAATATTTTTTGGTTGTTACATTCTGTTTTCCCTTTCCCTGTATAAATAACCAAGATGTGTACAGTTCACACACACAGAAAATTAATACAACTTTCAGAGCCTTCTGCAGCAGCTTTGCCTTTTCTTTTCTCTACTCTTACACATTCTGCAGCAGCTTTATTTCTTTCTTTTCTTACATGGTATCAAAGCAAGGTTCAGCGTAAAGTTTTTTTTAATGGCTGCTGAAGCTCCCAACTCATCGAAATCCTTTTTTCTAGATTTCTCCAACCCAATCAACCCCTACCGACTTGACTATGGAGATAATCCATCTCTTCCCCTAGTTCCAGATCTTCTTACTACCGATAACTACACTGCTTGGTCGAGAGCCATGTGCAGGGCTCTTCGTGCAAAAAATAAGCTCGACTTCATCAATGGCACCTTCTCAAGACCAAGTTCCACCTAAGATCCACTCTTTCATGCGTGGGAATGATGCAATGACCTTGTGCTTTCCTGGTTGCATAACTCCATAAATCCATCTCTCAAATCCAGCATTGCTCTGGTGGACGATGCTGCTCAGGTATGGAAAGAACTCCAAGAATGATTCACTCAATCAAATGGTCATCGAATTTTTCAACTTAAAAAGGCATTAACAAGTCTCACCCAAGACAATGACTATGTTTCTGTTTATTTTGGCAAACTGAAGACTCTGTGGGATGAACTTCTTCTGTATGACCCCTTACCTGACTGTACCTGTGGCAAGTTGGCTGTTCTCCTTGATCGTTATCAAATGGATTGTGTAATCCAATTCCTTATGGGCCTTAATGATTCATACAAAGCCACCCGCGATCAGATTATGATCTTGGATCCATTACCTCCCACAAACAAAGTTTTTTATATAGTCCAACAGCAAGAACTACAACATTTCATTGTACCTAATCTCCTATCTACTGAATCCATGGCACTTGCTGTTAACCGATCTTGTCCTTCATATAAATTCCCTCTTAAACCTTCCAAATCATCCAAACATGACAAACAATTTTGCACCCATTGCAAAATTCAAGGGCACACTCTTGATATTTGCTTCAAGGCAGGAAATGCTCAACCCCCAACCTACACCCACTATCATATGACAGGACATATTGCTACAAAGTGCTATAAACTACATGGGTACCCACCAAGGCACAAGTTTCATGGCAAATCCACGCAGTTTAATCCATCTGCTAATATGTGTTCTCTCGACCCAATAGAAGAAATCTCAGAAGACAAGATGACCTTCACCAAAACTCAATTCCAGCAGTTGTTGGCTCTTTTGAAGCCTATTGAGACTCCCATTGCTGCGCATTCAGTCAACAATGTATATGCAGAATGTTCACACCCACCCACCATGAATGGTATCCCTCCATTTTCATATACTCCTTGGTTAATGGACACAGGAGCTACAGATCACATGATCTGCAGCACTTCTTTTTTCTTTTTCCTCAATAACATCTTCTGTTTCATTTGTTGTTAAGCTACCTAATGGTCACACAGCTCCTGTTTCCCACATTGGTACTGTTCGTATCAATCCAAAATTAACTTTACACAATGTTTTATGTGTTCCCTCTTTCCTTTTCAATTTGGTTTCTGTTAAATAGCTAATCAACTCCTTTTCTTGTTGTGTTCTTTTCTTTTCTTTTCTTAATTTTGTTTATTCAGGACCTTTTGTTGCATGGGCGAGATCAAGGCTAGACTTTACAACCTGATAACTGCTCCAGTACCTCCTACAGCCCTTTTCGACCATTTTCCCATTTCATTCAATAAAACAATTTCTGTTTCAGCAATTTCCAAAGATGTGAATCTGATTTCTGATCTCTAGCATTGTCGATTGGGTCATACCCCCCTTTCAAAGCTTCATGTAATCAAAGACCCTTCATTAGTAATCATATTTTCACTATATCTGATAAGAATCCATGTCTTGTTTGTCCACTTGCAAAGCATCATCGTCTCCTGTTTCCTGACAGTACTCACCAGAGTACAGCTCCTTTCGAACTTATACATTGCGATATATGGGGATCTCATTCCATTAGGGCATATGATGATACCAAATATTTTTTAACCATCGTTGATGACTTCTCTCGGTGTACTTGGATATATTTTCTTAAACTTAAATCTGATGCCAGGAAGTGTATTGAGGCCTTTTGCAATATGATTGACACTCAATTTCACACCAAAGTTCAAATCCTTTGCAGTGATAATGGTCTTGAATTTCAAATGACTGAATTCTTCAACAACCGAGGCATTATTCATCAACGAACTTGTGTGGAAACTCAACAGCAAAATGAAAAGGTTGAACATAAACACCAGCACTTATTAAACATTGCCCGAGCTTTAAGAAGTCAGTCCAACCTCCCTCTCTTGTATTGGGTAGATTGCATCCTTACAGCAGCCTACATGATTAATCACATTCCTAGTCCATTACTTTCACATAAAACACCATTTGGGCTATTGTTTAACAAACTTCCCACATACTCTCACATGAAAGTTTTCGGGTATCTTTGTTTTTCTTCCACCATCTCCCAAAATCGCCACAAATTTGATCCAAGAGGTCACCATTGTGTTTTCCTTGGTTATCCCTATGGTATAAAAGGCTACAAATTACTTGATCTCAATACCAAGTCTGTTTTCATATCTAGGGATGTTACATTCAATGAACACATTTTTCCCTTCCATCAACTACCTACTCCTACATCCCCTCCCCTATCTTTATCTTTACCCTCTCCTGATCCCATACAATCTACCTCATTACATTCTCCTCCTTCCTTAATTCTTCCCAACTCCACACCAAAGGATCCCTCCCCACCTTCCTCACTTATTCCACATTGTCCCACTTCTCCCATTCCCACCTTACCTGCTGCATTTTCACCACAACTTCCTTCACCTTCCACAGATTCTTCTCCCATAATTAACCCTACTATTCCAGCACCTCCCCTCCTTCGCAGATCGACTGCATGACTTTCATTGTCAACAGGCCAGCTTCATTTCATCCAACCAATCATTGGACATGGCAGCCCCTTACCTAGGTATTTCTTTTCCTCTGTCCTCTTCCATTTCTTGTGCACGATCATCACCCTCTTTTGCTTTATTTTCTTCTACCATTTCTTCACAACAAGAACCCCAAACTTTCAATCAAGCTGCCAAGGATCCTGACTGGTGCAAAGCAATGGAAACTAAAATCGCAGCCTTAGAACTCAACAAAACCTAGGTCCTCACAAATTTACCTCCTAGAAAATCTCCAATTGACTATAAATATGTATATAAATACAAATACAACTCTGATGGCACTTTTGAAAGGAAGAAAGCACGCTTAGTTGCTCATGGTTTTACTCAGCAAGAAGGTGTGGATTACCATGAAACCTTCTCTCCCGTTGCCAAAATTGTTACAATACGCACTTTGCTTGCCTTGGCTGCCATTAAAGGATGGCATTTGCAGCAGTTTAACGTTAACAATGCCTTCATTCATGGTGACTTACACGAAGAAATATATATGAAAAAGGCCCCGGGATACTCTAAAGGTTATCCAGGCTAGGTTTGCCGACTCATCAAAAGTCTTTATAGCCTTAACAGGCCTCACGGCAATGGTATGATAAATTTTCTCAATCCTTAATCAGTTTTGGTTTCAAACAATCCAAGGCTGATTGTAGCCTTTTCACTTGTCTAACTGCTACTAGTTTCACAACTCTCCTTGTTTATGTCGATGACATAATTGTTGCTAGCAGCTCTCTTACCTCCATTTCCCTTCTCCGTAATTTTTTAAACAACCATTTCCGTATCAAGGATCTTGGCCCCCTACGGTATTTCTTAGGCATTGAAGTGGCTCGCTCCCCCAAAGGAATTTTTCTCTGCCAACGCAAATACGCATTGGATATTTTAGCTGACACTGGCCATCTTGCTTCCAAACCCTTCAAACTTCCAATGGATCAGAACCACAAATTATCAAAATCCTCCAGCCTTCCCTTGTCCAATCCCACTCCATATCGGTCGTTTGCTTTAGCTTACCCTCACCAGACCTGACATTAGTTATCCAATTCAAGTCCTCAGTTAATATATGGATCGCCTTTTAACTACTCACCTCGCTGCATGCCACAAAGTGTTTCGCTACCTCAAGAAAGCACCTAGCCAAGGCATCCTCTTGTCTGCTACTTCTTCTACTCAGCTCATTGGTTATTCTGATTTAGACTGGGCTTCTTGCTCAGACTCTCGCAGGTCCGTCACTGGTTTTTGTGTGTTTTTGGGACACTCTCTTATCTCTGGGCAGTCAAAGAAACAAAATGTGGTTTCTTGATCCTCTCCAGAGGCTGAATACCGGGCCATGGCCTCCATCTCTACTGAACTTACATGGCTGCAACATTTATTGACTGATCTTTCCATCTCTCACCCTCAACCAGATGAGTTATTTTGTGACAATCAAGGTGCTTTACACATTGCTGTGAACCCAGTGTTTCAAGAAAGGACAAAACACATTGAAGTGGATTGTCATCTTATTCGGGACAATATAAAAGCTGCTACTCTTCGGACTGCTCACGTTTCTACTCAATTGCAGGTTGCAGATATGTTTACCAAGTCTTTACCATCTCACTTACTCTACTTACATCTTTCCAAGGTGGGAGTAGCTGACATCTACTCTCCATCTTACCGCCGGGGGGGGGGGTATCAGAGCAATCCCATGTCCATGCTGCAACTCAGCCCCATCCTACACCAGCTAGGTACACCTCATGTGATACCAATTCAAGGAATTTACATAATAGCCCCATCCACAACTGAAGTGTCCTTGTACCATTTTGTAATTACTTAGTTTGTTTTAACTTGTTGTTAGAATATTCTTTGATTGTTGCATTCTGTTTTCCCTTTCCCTATATAAATAACCAAGCTCGTGTACAGTTCACACACACAAAAAATTAATATAACTTTCAATGCCTTCTGCAGCAGCTTTGCCTTTTCTTTTCTCTGCTCTTACACCTTCTGCAGCAACTTTATTTTTTTCTTTTCTTACACTGTATCCCTATCAGTCGTTGGCGATGAAGGAGAATTTCTTGTCAATATTATGGATGAATACATGTACCCTCGGTAGAAAAGTCGTATGTTTTTATGATGATTTGCTTACATGAAGTTAGTTATACCTTGTTTTTAATATGCTACTGTTGCTAACACTTTGTCACTGTTTGTGGTTTGATGATGATGTTGTTTTGATGATGATGTTGTTTTGATGCCGAGTGTTCGTGATTGATCGTTGGCAATCTTGTACCAATTTCTGAGCTTCGGCGGTACCCCCATGGTGAGTCCCCTCTATTCCCACATGCATATACTCACCTTATGTTTTAAAGTTTAAATTTTTATTTTTCTTATCCTTGTTATATATATTAAAATTGTTAATTGGAGTTTTTTTTTTCTTATACAATCTTGTCATTGCAGGGATCAATATTCATTGTGTATGTTTAAAAATTGATATTGTGATATGTTTGTTTGTTTGTTTGTTTTTTCTTTTTTCTTTTTGTTGTTGTTGTCGTTGTTTTTTTTTTTTTTCCTTGTTTTCTTTTATATGTTGATCGTATTGTTATTATCATTCTAATATTTAAGGTGTTTATATTTAATGTTTTGGTCATGCATTTTTTTTTTATCATTTGTATATTTATTAAACATCGTGATATTATTTATCATTGTAAATTCAGTTTTATTGTTTAGATTATTATCATTGTGCAAGTTTAAGTATTTTCTCTTTTATCATGTTCATTGCATATATGGGTTTTGGATTTATTGTTATTGTATTGGTTAGATATTTAGGGCTTTTGATTTATTGTATTCACATCGTTAGGTTTGTCTCATTGTTATTACATTATTCATCTTTATTATTTATATTTAATTAGGGTCTTGGATCAATTATTGTTGAGTGTTGTTTACATACGTATATTGTTATTGTTATTAATCGCATTGTATATTATTGCACAATAATTTTAAGGTTAATTCGCTGCCATACTTATCCTTGCATATCTATATATTGATTTTAGATTCGGGTTGTTTCTAGATTGTATAGCTTACATGTTAATTACATGATTAATTTGTTTCTTTAATTATTTCCATATTGTACATGTTTTCATTAATTATATGTTAATATTAAGGCAAGTTTAGTATTATTAATATATGCTTATTATTAATAATAGTATTATTGTCATAATTATTATATACACATACAAATGTATATTTTTAGAGGTGGGCTAATATTGTATATCTTGGAACGCGGTATTATTATTACTATTATTTTTGTGCAAGTATATATATATATATTAGCGTGTGTATAGTTACATGTTAGAGTACATGCTATTTATTATTATCATACATATATATACATGTGCCGAGTTATTATTATTATTATTATTATTATTATTATTATTATTATTATTATTATTATTATATTTGATTTTTCTATCCCTATGATTTTAATGCGAGAGTATGAGCTTTCGAGTTTCACGTACCTTTAGTTCTGAGGGAATATGTATATATTTATATATTACATATATTTTTTTATTATTTATTTATTTATTTTCCATGCGTATTGGTAAATTCACTAGAGGAGTAATTTTAAAAACTTTTTAAATTAACTTAGGGATAATTCTAAATTAATTAGGTACTGTTCGTAAGAACGGGCGTGTAGAGGGTGCTAGTACCTTCTCCTCGTGTAACCGAACTCCCGACCCCAGATTTGGTAATGCAGACCAATTCTACCCTTAACGGGGTAGTAATTAAGTGTTCTAACCACACTAAAAGATTAGTGGCGACTCCATTCCTATTTTTTTCCTTGAAAATTTAAACCATTATTTTTATTTAGCCACCCCTGGGCACATGCGCTCCCGGACGTCGCGACAGAATTATAGTATTATGGTTATTTTGGAAACATGATGAAAACAGTAGAAAAATTATAGTATTATATATATGATATCGGATTAGTGTGAAAATATTATAGACAAATACTAATTATAGAGCACGATACCGTTACTAATACAGATAGAGTGCAACCACATATCTCAGATAGTGTGTGGGTACCGTCAAACCGTGCTCAGAGTGGATGCAGGTCCCTTGTTCGCTGGGTTGAGGGGGCTAGTTTGACGAGGTAGCAGTCCAGTTCCGCGCCGAGGAGTGGATGTAGTTTGGCCTGGCTGAGGTAGTGTAGAATATAGTGACTTACCTGGAGGGCCGACCAGCGTTAAGTCCCACCTAAGGGCCACACAACCCTGTCATGAGGGGTGTCAAATCATGATATACAGAGTTCCGAGGAAAAAACACAGTTATATATATGTATACAGTTTTATAGCATTTGATGATTATAGTATATTATTATCAGTATGAAAAGTAGAAAATCATATGACACAATTATATTTTAAGCTATGCTTAATTACATGTTGTACCTTGTACAGATTTACTATTTATACAGTTTCAGATGTTATTAAAATAGTATGCCACTTAGTCGCCACACACTAGTAGTAGCACATTTCCACTAATTGAGCGTCGTCTCACCCTATGACTTTAACATTTTTTAAGTGAGCCAGTTAGGTGAGCAGATCAGGCTCACAAATAGATCGAGTGATTACTTGTTTGCCCTGTATATAGGGTAAGTTTGTACAGAGTGTTGTATTTTGGGGTAGATGGTATAGAAGAGAGATGTAAAATATAACTATGGTATGGAAATATTGAATTCTGGTATTGTATGTATGTATATGGTTGTATGATTTATGTTTTCCACTGCATAGGTATGTTTATAGTATTGAGGAATACCCCAGTGCCCTCTGAGGCCTAAGATTACATAGCAGGGTATCAGAGTAGTTCATATGTGTTTTTTTTTTTTTTTAAATGATCTAATTTTTGAGGTCATTACAAATTTGGTATCAGAGCCTAGGTTGTTAGGTTCTGCAGACTCTAAAGTATAGTGGAAAACAATATCAGAATTTAGGAAATGAAATCTTAGGAAAAGTTGAACAAGGTTGGTGAAGTTGATATCAGGGAAATTAGGATGAGAATTTAGGGTTTTGTTCTGCGGTTTGGAGGTTGAATTTCGGGTGGTTTCTATGATTTTCCTAGGGTGACGATTCTAGGAAAACTATAGTAAACTATCTATGATTTCTATTTTCATGTAGTAGGGCTCGACCCTAAATTAGTAATGAGAGGTTAGGAGTATTTTAGCTAATATAGTATCGTAGGGTGTAGATACTCAAACAATTTAGTAATATTATAGGATGGACCCAGGAGGTAGTAGCGCTCACGCTAGTGGAGATAACGGAACTAGTCCTTCAGGTGCAGGAGGTGGGGATTCAGATGCTGTGCTACATAGTGTGGCTCAGTAAGTTATGGCTGAAATTGCTCGGAGCTCCAGGGAACAGGGAGGTCCATCACTGGCTCAGGGGTGTACGGTAGAGAAATTTATGAAGATGAACCCGCCGGCATTTTCAGGAGCAGCTGACCCTATAGTTACGGAGAACTGGGTGTAGGAGGTAAAGAAGATTTTGACAGTACTTCACTGCACTGTTGAGCAGAGAGTCTTATATGCTACATATATACTGGGAGGGGAGGCCGAGAGATGGTGGACAACCACTAGATTGTTAGAGGAGTAGAAGGCTATTCTTGTGCCAATGACCTGGGCCTGATTTAGGGACATTTTCTTTGATAGATACTATCCTGCCTCAGTCAGAGAGGTTTGAGTACAGGAATTTCTAAGTCTGTCCCAGGGATTGTTGACAGTCCAACAGTACGCGACGAAATTTATCAAGCTATCGTGTTTCTACCCCTATATTGCTCCGGATGAAATTAAGAAGGCTAGGATGTTTGAGAGGAATATGAGGCGAGATATATATAGGCAGGTAGCAGTATTGAGGATAAAAGATTTCTCAAAGTTATTTGACCAGGCTATTATAGCAGAGGAGAGTATGCCGAGAGAGACTGAGAGCTCATATCAAATTTAATATTGAAAGATCAAGGATCATTGAAACTCAAAAATAAAGAGAACTCAAAGCAGCAATGAAGAGTCAAATGTGTCATTAGGAAATGCTTTGTAAGTACTTTAATTATATTTCAAGTATGAAATTTTTGTTGAATCTCATTAGGCAAAAGAGACATAGGGACCTTATTGTAAACTTGGAAAATATTTTTTAAAAGAAAATAAATTAACATTCCAAGAAATGAGGAGCAAAGAGAGTTAATTACTCTCAATACTCAAAGGCTCTCTCATACTCATCTTGGGCATGAAAATTTCTGAGGCTTTACTGATTTTAAATCACCAATTTTGTGCTACAATTCTGAATTCTTTCAATCATTGAAAGAACTATTCGGTGATACACTTTGTTAGGCTTCACTCTAAGTTTCATATTTGAATTACTTTGAAGTATATAGATTAAATTTGCACTAATCAGCTCTTTTGAGAGCATCTCTTGTCACGCCCCGAACCTGCAGGTGGGTCCTAGGTGTGAATTTAAGTAATCTAACCTGTCTCTGTATCAATATAAACATACATGATACAATACAAATAAGAGGGTCCGACCCCGTGGGGTACACGGTTGCCTTAATTACATACACATACCAATCCATACTCATCAGATACGTAGCGGAAATATGGTCTTTTATACATAAACAAGTTCATACCAGATTTTATACAAATTAGGACATACATTCCTATAATTACAACACATACCCTAGGTGTCCACAAAACTATCCCGACAACCTGGATACCAAAACTCGTACCTAGTAGGTACTAGCAGTAGCTACAACACCCTTGCTCCCAGATGCTAGGAAGCTACTTACGGTTACTTGAAGGACCTGAAAGACATTGTACGTACATTCGGGGCGAAACACCTCTCAGTAAGGAAGAAAACAGTTTATATCAGTGTGTGACATACCAATGTTATTTTACATACTTTATAATACTATAAAAGATACGATATATTTTGAAACAATTCGTACAGTTTCATACATTTTCATACAGTTCCAGTATTTTCACAAAAGCCATTCCAGTTCATACGATACCCAACATACATACATACATACATACATACTTACATACTATGATACCCTATGGATGAAAGACTTAAAAGATTAGATGTTACTACCCATATCAATAAGGTGCACCTTTCTTTGCGAGAGCCTTCTCATAAGAACTCCACAGTTAAGTGTGCTTGGCTTGGAGCAATCTTGGGATGGGTGACCTCCTAGGAAGTTTTCTCAAGAAGTGTGTGAGTGAGGACAAAACACATTGAAAAGGACACGTGTTGGTCTATGGGGTCAGTCATTAGTCCGATAAGGCCCGCCCGCTATTTTCTGGTCCAGGTGGAGGAAGAGAGACGCAGTGCTCCCTGGCAGAACCAGGTTGGGGCATTACAAATGGTATCAGAGCCAACACCCAGAGGGAAGTGTGATGAGATTCACATCGCCTAGGTTTGGAAATGTGGGTTCGCAACAAGGACGTTGCGTTCTATAAGTGGGGGAGAATATGATACCTCATGAATGAAAGACTTAAAAAGATTAGATGTTACTACCCATATCAACAAGGTGCACCTTTCTTTTTGGGAACTTTCCTAAAAAAACTCCATAGTTAAGCATGCTTAGCTTGGAGCAATCTTGGGATGGGTGACCACCTGAGAAGTTTTCTCAGGAAATGTGTGAGTAAGGACAAAACACACTGAAAAGGACACATGATGGTTTGTGGGGTCAGTCATTAATCTGATAAGGCCCGCCCCCTATTGTCTGGTCTAGGTGGAGAAGGAGAGACGCAATGCTCCCTAGAAGACCCAGGTTGGGGCGTTACACATATGGTCAGTGTCGTCACACTAGTACGCAACTACACAAGGTCACCCCATCTCATAGTGATTACATTGCTACATATGTAACTACGTTGCGACGCCCGAGGCCCAATAGTGATTACATCGCTCCATACGCAACTACACAAAGGTCACCTAGTCTCAAAGCGATTACATTACTACACACGCAGCCGCGAAGTGACGACTCAAGCCCACAGTGATTACATTGCTACATATGCAACTATGCAAGGTCACCTAGTCTCACCATGATTACATTGCCACATGCATAACTACGCTGCGACGACCTAGGCCCAATAGTGAATCCATTGCTTCATACAATGTAGAATATAGCTCACACCACTTCGATGACCAACCGAAATTAGACTGGTGATATTTCACACCCTCAGATATAGAGTCGGACACTCTTGCCTACGGTAGTTAACCGATCCATGGCATAACGTACAGTAATTAGCCGCCACATAGCTATTTCGGTGTACGGTAATTAGCCGCCCCTAACCGATTTTACAAAACCTGGAATCATTTTGGAACTCACATCCGTATACATTTCAGCATACGGTAATTAGCCACCACATAGCTGTTTTACAAATACCTGGAACAAATACATACATCCATACATACCACACTTATTTGGTTTACGAAAAATCATATCATTTACAATTTCAAGTATATAGTTTATGCAAATATGGATTACGATCACCTCAATAATACAGTTTTAACACAACCAACAGTTTTCCAAACAAAATAGAGATGATACTCGAAATCCCCAATTTTCCCAAAAACTATAACCCAAAAATCCCGCATTTTTACTCGATAGATTTCCCCAAATAAGTTACCAAAACATACATACGATCGTAGCCTACAAGCTTACCGATCCTGATTTCAAAAATGGACTGATATAAACAGAATCCCCTTACTTTAA
This sequence comes from Malania oleifera, assembly GCF_029873635.1. NCBI lineage: Eukaryota > Viridiplantae > Streptophyta > Magnoliopsida > Santalales > Ximeniaceae > Malania > Malania oleifera. The sequence goes on from NC_080425.1 coordinate 64,493,247, forward strand.
CCCGAATTCAAACTACGAACTCTACGGTCCTCAAAACTACGAACCAAGACTCTAAAACCTACAAACCACAGTACAGTACATGCTTACAATTCGTACTACTACTCATATACTAAATCAGAAATGAAAATCAAGTCTTACCTTGATTTTAGCCCAAAACCTGAAAACGCTCGAAACGGACTTCCAATCCACTAGAAACGTAGGCAATCCTTCGCTCATCCTCGTAGTATCATTGGATTTACGAACTGGGCAACGATCGGCACACAAAAATAGAGAGAGAGAGAGAGAGAGAGAGAGAGAAAGAAAGAGAGAGTTCCTTCGAGTTCTAAAGAGAGAGAGAGAGAGCTTTTGGGGAAACTTAGCCCCATAGCAACTAAAATATTCTTTTATAGAACCTTTGACCCGAGTGGATTCGTCGACGAATTTGGTCTTTGTTAACGAATTCTTTACTAGATTTGTCGACGAATTTGGGGCTTCGTCAACAAACCAGATATTTCACATTTTTCCTGAACCCCTCGGTTTCCATTCGTTGACAAACCTCTGAATTTCGTCGACGAATTCTTCACTAGATTCGTCGATGAATTATGGCCTCGTCGAAGAAATCTGTACAATTCCATTTTTACCCCTCTTTTACACAATAAACCCATATACCACGGTTTGGGTTCTTACAATCTCCCCTCCTTACAAAAATTTCGTCCTCAAAATTTGCAATCTCTTTTTACAAACACAATTATACTACTACATACATACATGCTTTGAGGTGAAATGGTGACTATCTATACGCAGTCCCTCTACGATACATACATACACACTCTAGAGAATACAACGGCCATTTATACGCAACCCCATTACGATACATACATACATACTCTAGAGAATACGGAGGCCATTTATATGCAGCCCCATCACAATACATACATACATACTCTAGAGAATACGGTGGCCATTTATACGCAATCCCGTTACGATACATACATACATACTCTAGAGAATAAGGCGGCCATTTATACGCAACACCGTTACAATACATACATACATTCCCTCATTTATGGTGAAGAAATACCTTGGTTACATACATACACGGTCTCAGGAGCTCATAGTACCACAAGACTCTCCCCGAGACTAACCACTAAATACAATACGATAACAGAGGTTTACATACATACATACATACTCATACCACCCTGCTATCCAAATTCTACTCAAATAACTACGGATACTTCTGGCGTATTTCCGTTTCCAGTTCCCAAGAAGCTTCCTCAACCTCGTGCTTTTGCCACAATACCTTTACTAATGGTATCTCTTTGGTACGAAGCTTCTAAACTTTATGGTCTAGAACTTGAATAGGTATCTCCTCGTACGCTAAAGTATCCCCAATCTCTAAATCATCATAACTGATAATATGAGATGGATCCAACACGTACCTTCTCAGCATGGATACGTGAAATACATCGTGGACCCTCGAGAGTGTTGGGGGTAGTACAACTCTGTAGGCAATCGGACCTACTCACTCAATGACCTCGAATGGTCTGATATACCTCGGGCTCAACTTGCCCTTCCTTCCAAATCTCATTACTCCCTTCATCGGAGCAATTCTAAGGAATACTTTGCCCCCTACCTCGAACTCCAACTCATGGCGACAAACATTCGCGTAACTCTTTAGCCAACTCTGAGCCGATCTGATCCTCTCCCGAATCAACCTACCTTCTCAGACGCCTACTGCATAAGTTCAGGTCTTAAAACCTGACGTTCACCGACTTCATCCCAATACAAAGGAGATCGACACCTCTGACCATACAAAGTCTCGAACGGTGCCATCCCTATACTAGCATGGAAGCTATTGTTATAGGCAAATTCCACTAGTGGCAAAAATTGTATCCAACTACCACCAAAGTCCAATACACAAGCCCGCAACATATCCTCCAAGATTTGTATCATCCTCTTCAACTATTCATCAGTCTAGGGGTGGAACACTGTACTGAAAGTAAGCTTCATCCCCAGTGCTTCCTGCAAGCTCTTCCAAAATCTAGAAGTAAACCTCGGATCGCGATCTGAAACAATGGACATCGGTACTCTGTGCAGTCTAACTATCTGTACATATAGGTTCGCTAGCCTACTCAAAGGGTAGCTGACCTTCATAGGTACAAAGTGAGCAGATTTCGTCAACCTGTCCACGATTACCCAAATAGCATTTTGCCCGTGAAACGCTGATGGCAATCCAGTAACAAAGTCCATGGAAATGTGCTCCCATTTCCACACCGGAATAGGCAAGGGTTGCAACTGCCCTTCTGGTCTCTCATGTTCAGCTTTCACCTGCAGACACGTCAGACACTGCTCCACAAACCAGGCAATATCCCTCTTCATACCACTCCACCAGAAAGACTCGCGCAAATCCTGATACATCTTCGTACTACCCGGATGTACTGTATACATAGAAAGATGTGCTTCCTTCAGAATCGTCTTTCTAATCTCATCGTCGCTTGGAACACATAACCTGGTCCCAAACCTCAACACACCTCTCTTAGAGATGTTAAAGTCTGCAGCCAAATCCTACTACACTTTTTTTACAATCTCGGCTAACTCTGCATCAATAACCTGCGTAGCTTTAATACGCTCAAACAAGGTCGATTGGATCACCAAACTAGCAATGAAAGCCTGATGATCATCTGACACCAACTCTACGCTAAGGCTTTCCAGATCTCGTCTGACATGATGCTGAGCTACAGCTGCAGTTACTACTGCATGCTCTGACTTCCGACTTAACACATTTGCTACCACATTAGCTTTTCACGGGTGATAACTGATCGTGCAATCGTAGTCCTTAATCAACTCTAGCCACCGTCTCTGCCTCATATTCAGTTCCTTCTGCGTGAAAAAGTACCTGAGACTTTTGTGGTCAGTGAAACTCTCACACCGAACACCGTACAGATAGTGTCGCCAGATCTTTAAGGCATAAACAACGGTAGCTAACTCTACATCATGCGTAGGGTAATTCTTCTCATACTCTTTAAGTTACCTAGAAACATAAGCTACCACCTTACCCTGTTGCATAAGCACACATCCCAAACCCTTCAGGGACGTATCGGTATAAATCACAAAACCCTCATTCGCCGAAGGAATGGTTAATACTAGAGCAGTAACCAGCCAATGTTTCAACTCAAGAAAACACTACTCACAATCACTAGCCTAGTTAAACTTCACCCCCTTCTTAGTCAATCATGTCAAAGGTCTAGACAATTTAGAGAAACCCTCCATGAACCAACGATAGTAACCCGCCAGTCCCAGAAAACTCTGAACCTCCTAAACACTCTTCGGTCTAGCCCAGTCGACCATAGCTTCAATCTTGCTAGGATCAACAGAGATACCGCTCTTAGACACCACATGGCCTAAGAATGTGACCTAATTCAACCAGAACTCACACTTTTTCAGCTTAGCATACAACTTCTTCTCTCGCAGAATCTGTAGCACTGATCTCAAATGTTCACATGCTCTGCCGTACTCCTCGAGTATACCAGAATGTCATCAATGAATGCCACTACAAATGGAAAACCCTGTTCATCAAATCCATGAATACTGTCGGAGCATTTGACAACCCAAAAGGCATAACCAAGAACTCGTAGTGGCCATATCTGGTTCGGAAAGCGATATTTGCTACATCCTCATATCTAACCCTCACCTAATGATACCGAAACTGTAGGTCGATCTTTGAAAATACCTACATTCCTTGTAGCTGGTCAAAAAGATCATCTATACGAGGCAAAGGGTAATGGTTCTTCATCGTCACTTTGTTGATCTCATTGTAGTCAATGCACATACGCCTCGACCCGTCCTTCTTCTTCACAAATAATACTGGAGCTCTTCAAGACAAAACACTCGGTCGAATAAAACCTTGGTCTAGTAGTTCCTACGACCGCTCCTTCAACTCTAGAAGTTTTGTTGGAGCCATCCGGTACGGAGCTTTAGAGATCGATGACTTACCAAGCAGCAACTATATTGTAAACTCCACCTCACGATCTGGAGGTAAACCGGGTAAATCATTCGGAAACACATCTGAAAACTCGTTGACCACCCAAATATCCTCAAGTCCCAACTCATCCTGCGGCGGTTCCTTCAAGCAAGTTAGGTACCCCTAACAACCATCCAAGAGTAACCTCCTTGCCTATAATGCCGATAAAATATGTGGTGTCGACTGCACACATGATCCTACGAACTCATACTCCTGCTTCCCCGGAGGTCTAAACTCTACTACCTTCTTACGACAATTAATCATCGCATAGTTAGATAACAACCAATCCATTCCCAGTATGACGTCGAAATTTGATATGTCGTAAACTACAAGATTCGCTGGTAGCAGTCTCTCCTGAATTACAACTCGACAGTTTCCTATCATCTTACTACAAATCGTTACACTCCCATTCGGCGTAGTTCTAGACAACATCTCATTCATCACATAGGTTTCCACCCCACACAATTTCACAAAACTAGCAAATATGAACGAATGGGTTGGCCCCAAATCAAATAAAACAACAGCTCTATTCGAAAGCAATAACATGGTACCTGTCACCACATTCCCAGCGTGTTCTGCATCTGCTAGAGTAAGTGAATATACTCTTGCCGAAGCCATGGTTGTCTAGTAATTCACCTGAGGCACCTGATTACTCCTCCTGGCTCTGTGCAGGCATATCCTTCCTCAATTTCGGGCAGCTTTTCGCCATGTGGCCCGACATGCCACAGTTGTAGCAAACACCCTAGAATGGCTAACACTCGCCCTCGTGCCATTTACGGCACTTAGCACACGGTGCGGAGGATGGATCCCCCTGAGAGCTCAGCTGCTCAGTGTTTTGCCGGTAACCAGAGCTATAATTCTTCCTCTTCTTCCACTAATTCTGCCGAGGACCACTCTGAGGACCACAAGATATTGGCCTCTTCCCCTGAACCTGCACTACTTCATCTCCTCGAAGGTCGGTCTCAACTATGGTGGCTTTATCCACCAAGATAGAGAACTCACAGATCTGCAGCACCCCCACAAGACGGCGGATGTCTTTCCTCAAACCCCTCTCAAACCTCCGAGCCTTCTCGTGCTCATTCGGAACCAAGTACGGTGCGAATCGAGACAACTCAATAAATCTGGCAGTATACTTCTGCATCGTCAAAGTACCCTGTATCATGCCCGAAAACTCATTGGCCTTCGCATCCTGAGTGGAGAGTGAAAAGTATCTCTCAAAAAATACCTCCTTGAAATGGTCCCACGTTATACCAGATGGACCAGCTCTCAGCCTCTCAAGCAGACTCACTGTCGTCCACCATCGCCCTGCCTCCCCAGTAAGCTGGAAGGTACGTACAAGACCTTCTACTTCTCAGTACAGTGGAGGACTCCCAAAATCCTCTCGATCTTCTCAACCCAATCCTCTGCTACTATCGGATCAGGTCTTCCCGTAAATGTCGGAGGGTGCATACGCGTGAACCTCTTGACGGTACACCCCGCATCAGCAGGAGAGCTCTTGCGTCTCCTAGCACTCTGCCCAATCTCTCGGATCACCTTTCTCACCAAACCGCGAGACACAGAAGGAGACTCATCACTAACTGTCTGCTCGGAGCCACTCTCCAAGTTATTATCCTTGGGCTCCATTCTGAAAACAGAATAGGAATCGATTAGAATTCCTATATCGTACACAGTTAACACAATCATAGACCTAATCATGTCAACTATTAGTTTCATAGGTCTAAGCTTGTCCCGTCACACCGACATGAAAGTCATCAATGGTCTGCCCTACCTTTACTGGAATCGTCATCCTAGGAAAAACACAGAATACCGCCAACAAATCCTGGTCTAGGAACAGAACAACCCTCAACCATTACTACCCATTTCCTACATCCTATACTCTGGTATGTACACATCAATACTCCTAACCAAGTCTACAAGACCTAACAACTTGGTCAGCTCTGATATCAAGTTGTCACCCCCTGAACCCGCAGGTGGGTCTCAGGTGTGAATTTAAGTAACCTAACCTGTCTCTGTATCAATTTAAACATACATGATACAATACAAATAAGAGGGTCCGACCCCGTGGGGTACACGGTTGCCCTAATTACATACACATACCAATCCATACTCATCAGATATACTGTGGAAATATGGTCTTTTACACATAAACAAGTCATACCAGAGTCTATACAAACTAGGACATACATTCCCATAATTACAACACATACCCCGGGTGTCCACAAAACAATCTCGACAACCTGGATACCAAAACCCGTTCCTCGTAGGTACTAGCAGTAACTACAACACCCTTGCTCCCAGATGCTAGGAAGCTACTTACGGCTACTTGAAGGGCCTAAAAGACATTGTACGTTCGTTCGGGGTGAGACACCTCTCGGTAAGGAAGAAAGTAGTTTATATCAGTGTGTGACATACCAGTGTTATTTTACATACTTCATAACACTATAAAAGATACGATACAGTTTGAAACAATTCGTATAGTTTCATACATTTCCATACAGCTCCAGTATTTTCACAAAAACATTCTAGTTCATACGATACCCAACATACATACATACGTACATACATACAAACATACATACGGTCAGTGTCGTCACACTAGTACGCAACTACACAAGGTCACCCCATCTCACAGCTATTACATTGCTACATACGCAACTACGCTGTGACGCCCGAGGCCCAATAGTGATTACATTGCTCCATACGCAACTACACAAAGGTCACCTAGTCTCACAGCGATTATATTACTACACACGCAACAACGAAGCGACGACTCAGGCCCATAGTGATTACATTGCTACATACGCAACTACACAAGGTCACCTAGTCTAACCACGATTACATTGCCACATGCACAACTATGCTGCGATGACCTAGGCCCAATAGTGAATCCATTCCTTCATACGATGTAGCATATAGCTCACACCACTTCGGTGACCAACCGGAATTAAACTGGTGATATTTCACACCCTCAAATATAGAGTCGGACACTTTTGCCTATGGTAGTTAATCGATCCATGGCATAGTGTACGGTAATTAGCCTGCAACATAGCTGTTTCGTCGTATGATAATTAGCCGCCCCTAGCCGATTTTACAAAACCTGGAATCATTTTGGAACTCATGTCCCTATACATTTCAGCGTATGGTAATTAGCCACCACATATTTGTTTTACAAATACCTGGAACAAATATAGACATCCATACATACCACACTTATTTGGTTTACAGCAGATCATATCATTTACAATTTCAAGTATACAGTTCATGCAAATATGGATTATGGTCACCTTAATAATACAGTTTTAACACAACCAACAGTTTTCCAAACAAAATAGAGATGATACCCGAAATCCCTAATTTTCCCAAAAACTGTAACCCGAAAATCCCGTGTTTTTACCTGATAGATTTCCCCCAATAAATTACCAAAACATACATACGATTGTAGCCTACAAGCTTATCAATCCTGATTTTGAAAATGTATTGATATAAACAGAATCCCCTTACCTTAACCCGAATTCCAACTACGAACTCTATAGTCCTCAAAACTACAAACGGAGACTCTAAAACCTACAAACCACAGTACATTATATGCTTACAATTCGTACTACTACTCATATACTGAATCAGAAATGAAAACCGAGTCTTACCTCGATTTTAGCTTGAAACTCAAAAACGCTCGAAATAGACTTCCGATCTGCTAGAAACGTAGAGAATCATTTACTGATCCTTATAGTATCATTGGATTTATGAACCGAGCGACGATCGGCACACAAAACTAGAAAGAGAGAGAGAGAGAGAGAGAGAGAGAGAGAGAGAGAGAGAGAGAGAGAAAGAGAGATCCTTTGAGTTCTAGAGAGAGAGATAGAGCTTTTGGGGAAACTTAGCCCCAAAGCAACCAAAATATCCTTTTATAGAACCTTTGACCCGAGTGGATTCGTCGACAAATCCTTCACTAAATTCATCGACGAATTTGGGGCTTTGTCGATGAACCAGATATTTCACATTTTTCCTGAACCCCTCGGTTTCCATTGGTCGAAGAACCTCTGAATTTTGTCAATGAATTCTTCACTAGATTCGTTGACGAATTATGGCCTCGTCGATGAAATATGTACAATTACATTTTTACCCCTCTTTTACACAATAAACCCATATACCACAGTTCAAGTTCTTACATCTCTTATACACCTTCTTTTGAATCTTGTCTTGTAGATTGATTGAAGGTTCAGGCGCTTGAATCATTGGACCGAACGAGAGGATATCGTTTGGAGAGGTACAACTCTAGCCTAATTGAAGGAGTGAGCGAGTGAGGGGTATCACTTGGAGAGGCAGGCTCTAGCCTACTGAAGGAGTGTGCAACGGTGTTGTTCCGACCAGGAAAGAAAGTAGATTAGTGGAATCCTTTGGTGGTTTGCCAAGGGCAAGGACGTAGGATGGGGATAAGTCGAACCTCGTAAAAACCTGATCTCACTCTCTTTACTTTACTCTCTTTATTTTTAGCATATATAAACTGCGTGGATGTTTTAAATTCCTTAATAATATACACTATGTGGATTAGATATTAAATAAACTTAAGATTAATTTATTTTTGGGATTGCAGAAATTGAAAGGGAGTACGTTGGTTGATCAATACTTTGCGAAAACCGTAAGGAAGTACGTTGATTGGTGAAACACCCAAAGACTTATTAACTGAGAGTTTGTTTAAAGTTTAATTTCTTGGAAAGAGTGTTGTGCTTCATATTGAGTAATTAATTATCCACAAGGCTTGCATTAACCATAGGGCTTGAATCAAACTTTCATATATACAGGGCTGCAAACAAACAAAAGTTGAATCTTATACCTTAATTTGGATATTGTGGTTGGTTGGAAAATTGTTTGGTTTGGTTGATTGATTGGTTACTTGATTGTTTAAGAACTTGTGTTGTGTTGGTTACTTTGTTGGTATATGGTTGTGGATTGAATTTTATTTTAAGTATTTATTGTGTGTTTGATAAATCAACAAGAAGTCAATAATTCATTATAAGAAGTAAAAGAGGTTAAAGATTCTTGAAAAGTATTAAAAGAATTTTTTTTAAATCCAATTCACCCCCCTTTTGGGATTACACCTTAGTTTTTAGATCAAACACATAGAGACCTTTTTTACATCTTTCGACTCCCAGTACTGTTCTTGAGACCCTATCCTGTATGGTAAAACCAGAGGAAGAAAAGGTAACAAAACAATTATTGTCTTTAGTAAGCTGACTAATTGAAATAAGATTTTTCTTAATGCTAGGAACAACTAAGACATTTGATAGAAGAAGGGGACTAGACGGAACAAGAGATGAAATGGAACCAATATTAAAGACTGACCATTTCAAACCATGACACGTTCATTACTAGAGTAGGTAGCCGGTTGATCCACACCCTCGGTGTCGCTGGTCATGTGGGATGTTGCACCACAGTCAAGGAACCATTTAGAGCCATTCAAATCTTGAATCGAGCAGGTGGAAAAAGCTTTAGCAAGATTGTTCGATTGCTTCTTCTTGAGTTTCAAGAAGGTCCAACAACGTTTAGCCAAGTGCCCCTATTTATCACACAACTGACAATAAATACGGGAGGTAGATGATGACTTTGAATTGGCAAAAGTTGTAGAAGAAGAGGAAGACCGATTTTTCTCTTTCTTGGCTCCTACCGCTTTGGAAGCCCACTGCATAAAATAAGTAGAGTTGGAAGACGAGTGGAAAATATATCTTTCAAAAATCTTATGACTCAAAGCTTTCGAAAAAATATCAACAAAGGAGGGTAGTGGAAGCTGTGACATCATGGTGGTAGAAAATATTTTATAGTTGGGTCCTAATGCTCGCAAATACTAGTGGACTTTATTTGTGTCATCAACGGGATGACTGATTACGCGTCAAAGTTGTGTAATTAGGCAATTAAATTCATGCATTAAGATTATAATTTTAATTAAATGCCTAATTATGTTCAATATTTTAAAATTGCACTCAATTTATAATATTTGAGTTTTATTCAATAATTTATGAATTTTTGGTATTTTATTATTGCAAGATAATTTATGGACATTAAAGCCGATATTTCTTCATAATCTAGGCATAACTCTTTCATCCAAACTCCGATTGAGATGATTCAAAATGCTATGGAAAGTTAAAAAAATGCTCTACAACTTTCGTGTTTTGAGTTTTGAGTGATATGGGCTGTAAAAAGGTCAAAATTGGGCTTGAATGTGCAAAACAAGCCATATGTTAACAAAACAAAAAAATAAAAAAAGAAACTTGGAGGCCCATGCCGGATGTGACCCGACCATGCAAGGTGTGTGTGCATGTGCGCGTTGGGAGCTCCTTGGGGCAGCCAAAATTTCAAGAAAAAAAAAAGGGGGGCTTTTGATGGCTTTTTAAAAGTCAACAAATGGGGCTCTTTAGTTTATTATTTCTTTAGGAAAGTAGGCTAGGGTTTAGATATAATTTTTAGGTCTTTCTTTTTGCTCCTTGGGAGGCCATGGGCAGCAAGGGAGGCCTCTCCTCTTCTCCATTCTCCACTCTTACATGGCGCTCTCTCTCTCTCTCTCTCTCTCTCTCTTTATTTTTTATTTGAATCTTAAACAATTGGTGGATCTATTTTTATTATTAAAAAGTTAATTTGATTTTCTTGTTATTTAAATATTGTCAATTAGTTTTAGATTGAATCTTTCTCTCTCTTCTACTCCCTTTCCTCAATTTATTTGTTTAAAAAAAAGTTTTTGTTGGAATTATATTTTGGTTTGAATTATTCAGTTTAGATTGTTTTTCTTAAAGTCTTACGTTGAATCTTTAATATTTGTTTGGGTCATTATTCAGTTTGTTTTTCTTATCTTTGTTTGCATTTAAATATTTTCTTTGAGTATTTTACTATTAAAATTAGTGTTTTTATTTAGTTAGAGATTATTTTTGTTTGGGTTTATGTTTAAAGTTAGTAGTTTTATTTAATAGAATGATTACAGGGTTTGTTTCTTTCATTATTATGACATTGAATTTTTCATTTATTTACTTATTTTTATGCATGATAAATTTCCAGTTAGGATTTACATTGTTTTAAGTTTCGTTGCAAAAAAACCAAAAATCCCATTAACTGAATCTGAACTGTGTTTAGTAAAAATTTTTTTTCTTATTTTCTTTGGATTACATAAAATATGGAATTAAACTGCATTCCCTGAGAAGATGATCTGACCTTTGGGCTAATTATTTCACGACTGAACTTCTATACTTGGAATAGCTTCCGAACTGCTCATTTTTATAATGAGTCAAGTTTTTGGCGCCATTGTTGGGGAATGTCAATTTCAGTTTCAAACTAGTATTTTTCCCGTTATTTTAATTTTTTTCATGAAAAAAAAAAAAGAAAAAAAAAGGGAAAAAAATGAGTTTTGAAAAAAATATAGTTGCACCTGCACCATGCACACTTATGGATTTTCTGCAGCCCACATGAACCACACAACCATCTTGCATCATATTGCCTGAGAATGCACAGAACTTTAACATTAAGTCTGGAATGATATCTGTGCTACCTCAATTTTATGGGATGGAGTGTAAAAATCTGTATTAGCATTTAACTGATTTTGAGCTTGCATGTATTACATTCATAAATGGGGCCGCTACTAATCAAAAAATTATATTACGTCTATTTCCTTTTTCATTGAAAGACAAGGCTAAGACATGATTTAATTCTCTTAGGCCTAATTCTATCTCTTGTTTAGCTGATATGCAAAACAAATTTCTGCATAAATTTTTTTCCTTACAGAGAACTCAATTTTTGCTGGAACAGATCAGTCCATTCATGCAAGGAGTTGATGAGACATTTCATGGAAGCTGTGAAATATTTAAAGATCTAGTTAACATGTGTCCCCACCATGGATTTGAATCATGGCACCTGGTCAACTATTTCTACACTGTGTTGACTCCAGAATCGAAACAATTTGTTTATACTATGCGTTCAGGATATTTCTTCAACAAGTAGCTTGATGAGACATTGGATTTTCTCGATCATTTAGTTGACTATGCTCAGCAACAGAACACTAGAATTGACAGAAGACCAATTGCAGCTCAACCATTGAGAGTAGTACACTGTGGAGAGTAGTATGAACTGAAAGATGATTTTTATGTTGAGGCATGTCTGGTTGACCTTACCAAAAGATTGGATGCTATGGAGATGGAAAATGAGAATAGTACAGAGCAATTTTGGAATCAACCTTCCTAGTCCTATGCACCCCCTTATCAGTTGTCATATCATCAGGCTGCCTTTCAGCATTAGTATCAGCCACAACAGATCTCTCATAACTATGCACCATTAGGATTTCAATCTAATGCAGCACCTGTTCCACCGGAGAAATCTCTTGAGGATGCTCTCTAGCAGTTCATGTAGATTAATACTCAGACCTTGAACGAATTGCGGGACAACCTTAATGATATAAGCATGTAGTTGAATATCTTAGAAAAAGGGGAATTTCCAATAGAACCTCAGTCAAATCCTTAAGAATACCAGCACCAATAGCAACAAATACATAATGTTTCTCTTGATACAGCAGAGACCGTTATTACTTTGAGAAGTGGAAAAGAAGTTTCCCAACCTAAGATACTCATCGTTAGTCCAGCAGTTGTCCCGACACTTGAAGTTACAACTGAGATAGATGATGTCAAAGAAAAATCAAAGGAAGCGAGCCCAAAATTGAAGAAGCTAGTTAACGTGGAGACCGAGACCAGTCAGGAGTACCAACCTATGGTACCTTACCCTCAGAGATTGACAGTCATGAAACCATCATTTCCTATTGGAGTAAATGTCAAAGAGTGCAGTGCTGAAGCAAATCCTTGCAGTAGTAAGGTGATTGGTACACCCGATAAAGAAGGTGAGCAAAATGGTGAACGTTTAATTTTCAAGGAACTAGATAAAAATTTTAATGTTGATTCTTTTAAAAAACCAAAGGTAACTACTCTGACAACTTTGCCTCAAAGATCGGTTCTTAAAGAAGTGAATTTCTTGAAAAATATATTGAATAAAGATCATTTTCTTGTTAAAATAAGGAAGGTAGTTTGCACATATTTTGTTTGACACCTTAGAACGTATTGATTTATTTGAGGCTAACATTTGTGCAAGTAATAAGATTGATTCATTGTGGTGACTCAAATTTGGAGACTCACTAGTTCAATTTATAGACCTACACCCACCATATAAAATTCCTCCAGAGCCTCTCCCAAAGAAACTGTGATATTTTTATTTCCTTTCTTTTCATTTTTTTTACCTTGTTTTATTTTTAGTTAATTTTCAGGTACATTTTTCCTTAGTTTCAAATTTTATTTTCCCTTACTTCTCCACCCAGGTACACTCTACTTCCCCTATGCACATCTTTTCTATTTCCTCCATGCTTTCATATTGAGGACAATGTTTCACTTTAGTTTGGGCGGGGGGTAGGAGGGATGAGAAAATACCTTAAAAAAAATTGAATATAGATGATCAAGCCATGATTAACATTGACTTATACCCTTTACATAATTGCATATAACCTAGGAGTTACACACTTAAGCTATATAGTGGGTTATTTATGTGTAGTTTCTCCTTATATGACTTATCTAGGAATTGTAACTCCATGAGGGTTGACTGGTAGTTCATTTGCGTTAATCAGACTGTATAAACTCTTGTATTTACGTGGTATCTCATGAGGCTAAAAATACACATTCACTTGACTTGTAACATTTAGGGTTCCTTGTGAGCACTAAGAGAGCGATCGTGGCGACTTTGACATCTTGTGAGGTACCGTTGAGCCATTTATCGTTCTTTTGAGTTTTTGATGTCAGCTAAGAGTTCATGAAACTCAACTTTCCCTATTTTTTTTTTGGATACTCTTTGTGTACTAGTCTTGGTTTTTGACTTGCTAGCCTAGAGGTGACATCTAGTGGGGAGATAAAAACTTATGTCTTGTAGCCTACTCAAGATGTGAAGACTGAGCCACCATTAGAAATATACTTAGTTCATAAACTACTGTTCGAGCTTAATTCACATGAGTGGTATGAAGACAACAAAAGAAGTGTAATGATTGTCTTAATTGACCATGAAAAGAAAGAAATTGAAAAATGAGTAGAAGAAAGAAAAAGGAAAATTAGAAATGCACATGAAGTGAAAGGTTAATACTTGTTCCATACAACTACAGCAAAAAGTCAGGAACACAACACATGTTCTCTACATATGAAGACTCTTCAACCACTTAATGCTTTAGAAATATTCATGCCATGTTTGTCAATAAGTTGATCTAGGGTGGTCTTGGTTGGATATGGTGTATAGGTGAGAAGATGCTAGGGTAAGGGACCCGACACCTCATAAATAGGTTAAATCCTTTTCAGACTAGTCTACTTCATACATTTAGCATTTGTTCCTTGCAATATGTGGGATGTTTGATCATGACACTCCTTCTCACATATGATGAGTGAACCCATTCTTTTTGAGTGTTTTTAAGGGTATACCAGTTAGATTGAGTCAAAACGACCGTTTTGTAGGCATCCACTAGTATCTTGGGTGTAATGAGTCATACACATTACATATGCCTTGAGATTTCACCTATTTATACTCGAATTTGTATGACTACATTAACTCTGAATTGTAATTGCTGGTTAACTCTATGTGAGTATATTGTTCTTAATGGTTATATAATGATAAAACTTGCATGAGTGACTCGCTTCAGAGTTGCATGAATTATGTATAAATGAGCTTTTGTGTAATCTGGTGATATTCTTGTATGTGAAATGATATATTTGTGTTGCATGTACATTCATTTAATATTCATTGGAATTGGTGTGTATGTGTGTTGCCATGGAAACCCTCACGAGACTACAACTCCTCCACTAGGATCGACCTAGGGGTTTAAAGCCTTGTTATAGTTGGTAAATGCAACCATGTTTCCCGTGAAAGAGGAGGTAGATAGGATTTGGTAGATTTCTTAGTTTTTTTATTTGATAGGGACTAGCAAAACTTTAGTTGGGGGGTGTGATTACGCATCAAAGTTGCATAATTAGGCATTTAAATTTATGCATTAAAAATTATAATTTTAATTAAATTCTTAATTAAGTTCAATATTTTAACATTGTGCTCAATTTATAATATTGGGTTTTATTCAATAATTTATGAATTTTTGGTATTTTATTACTGTAGGAGAATTTATGGACATTAAAGCCAACATTACTTCGTAATCTGCACATAACTCTCTAATCTTGAGCTCCAATCGATATGATTCAAAATGCTATGGAAATCCAAGAAAATGTTCTGCAACTTTCGTGTTTTGAGTTTTAAAAGCTATGAGCTGTGGGAAGGTCAAAATCGGGCTTGAATGTGCAAAACCGACTATGTGTTAACAAAAGAAAAAAAAAAGAAACTTGGAAGCCCACGACTGATGTGAACCATCCATGCAAGGTGTGTGCACATTGGGAGCTCCTTAGGGCAGCCAGAATATCAAGAAAAAAAAAAAAGGTGGGGGCTTTTGATGGCTTTTTAAAAGTCAACAAACATGGCTCTTTAGTTTATTATTTCTTTAGGAGAGTAGGCTAGGGTTTAGATATAATTTTTAGGTCTTTCATTTTGCTCGTTGGGAGGCCGTGCACAGCAAGGGAGGCCTCTCCTCTTCTCCATTCTCCACTCTTACACGGCTCTCTCTCTCTCTCTCTCTCTCTCTCTCTCTCTCTCTCTCTCTCTCTCTCTCTCTCTCTCTCTCTCTCTCCTTGTTTTTTATTTGAATCTTAAACAATTGGTGGATCTATTTTTATTATTAAAAAGTTAGTTTGATTTTCTTGTTATTTAAATATTGTCAATTAGTTTTAGATTGAACTTTTCTCTCTCTTCTACTCCATTTCCTTAGTTTATTTGTTTAATAAAAAGTTGTGGTTGAAATTTTATTTTGGTTTGAATTATTCAGTTTAGATTGTTTTTCTTAAAGTCTTGCGTTGAATCTTTAATATTTGTTTCGGTCATTATTCAGTTTGTTTTTCTTATTTGGAGTCTTTGTTAGCATTTTAATATTTTCTTTGGGTATTTTTATTATTAAAGTTAGTGTTTTTATTTAGTTAGAGATTATTTTTGTTTGGATTTATGTTTAAAGTTAGTATTTTTATTTAATAGAATGATTGCAGGGTTTGTTTCTTTCATTATTCTAGCATTGAATCTGACATTTATTTACTTATTTTTACACATCATAAATTTCCAATTAGGATTTACGTTGTTTTAAGTTTCGTTGCAAAAATCCTAGGAACTGAATCTGAACTATGTTAAGTAAAAATTTCTTTTCTTATTTTCTTTGGGATTACACGAAATTTGGAATTAAACGGCATTCATTGAGGAGACGATCTGGATCTTCGACTAATTATTACATGACCGAACTCCTATACTTGAGATAGCGTTCGAACTACTCGTTTTTAGAGTGAGTTAATGACCAATAGCATCCAATTGATCACAATGACCTTTGAAGGTGTGGGATAACTCAGCAATGGACTAAGAGTCGCATTGCATCAGTTGGAATTCATCCTCGAGTTGCAGTTCTCGGGTCTTTGACCATTGTGAGAATGAGACTTCAAGAGCACACCAAGCCTCATAAGAATGACATAAACCCAGTTGTCACGACCTGCTCATTTTCCACTTTTTTTTTTTCCATAATAATAAAATCAATACCACACATCTCAAGTACCAGCTCAGCAGATCACAATCCACCTGAACCCGTGGGTGCCAAGGACATATCAGAACATATAGCAGAAGCCTAGGCAGCAAAAAGCATACAATCATATACAACTCATTGTAACGTGCATTACAACACCAGAGTTGCTACAATCATGGTAACTCTGTATATACATCCCAAAATCATTTCTAGGGACATTTCCCCCCAAAATCTAACTGTCCCTACAAAAACTTACCCTTCATAGAGGGCAGATAAACAACTCTAGATCTACGGGGCTTTTCCCGCTCTCCTATCTGGGACTCCTGAAAAGTTTATAAAATTTAAGGGTGAGACACCTCTCAGTAAGAGAAATAAACTAATACCAGTGTGTGGCAACATGAGTAATCCGTGTTCTACATATAACATACATAATATATTCAGTACTATTTTATCAAATCTGGAAAACATTTATAAATATCAAAACATGGTAGAACATACTGCATTTCATAAACATATCTCATCTCATATCATAAAAATAATACAAAATAATACTGCCTATTGTCATGTATTACCCCCATATGACTGGGTTGTGTGGCCCGAAGCCGGGACCTGACTATGGTTGGCCAACCACTGCCAAGTCAAACATACAGTCTGTAAGTCCGATAGGTCAGCCAGACCTGGTCCGTACACCAGGAGCGATCACAACACACTTCTTTAATAATAACATCGACCATATAATCTCACACCACTCCGTACAACGGCATTAACACAAATATCATGATCACGAAGACCATGGACACATAGCAACAGTACCGTGCAAGTGTTAGCCTAAACCAAGCCAATCAGGCTCTAATATCATATACATATACTAAAACTGTGATACATAGATGTCTCATATAATTTATTTTCACATTAATCATATCATTTTGCATATATACATGTATCATGAAAATCATCGGCCCGTACGCCGGTATTACACATTTTCATAGCTCGGCCCATACGCCGGCAACACATCATAGCACAACATGTATGCTGGCAAATCACAATCATAGCTCGGCCCGTAGACTAGCAATCATATCACAGCATAGCCCGTACGCTGGCAAATCACAACCATAACTCGGCCCGTACGCTGGTAAATATATCATAGCATAGCCCGTACGCTAGCAAATATATCAAAATCAAGGCCCATATGCCGGAAAGTATATATATATATACATCAAAATCACGGCCCATATGCCGTTTTTCGTCTTATAACCACATTTCCAAAAACAGTATCTCACAACCATTACTACTTATGCCACACTAAACAAGTTTTCCACGTATTCAACATATCATCATTTTCAACAGATTTTTTTTCAAATATAAATCATATATATATACACATATTTATTTTCCTGAAAACGAGTGCTATAAATATATACATACAAATTTCAAAAAGAACTAGTTTAGTTTATCCCCTTACCTGACTACAGAGAAGGCCCCCAAAACAATCTAATCTAACTCTCGTAGGATTTCCTAACCAATACCCTGAAAATGAAAACTCCCAGTATTAAAGTTTAGTATTTCCGTACGTACAACATTTTCTATAACTACCACAAAGTCAAATTTGGCTTAAAAAGCCTTACCTCAACATAGGGATGATTTCCAACTTGCTTTCTCCAACGATCCGCTCTGGCAGATTTGCAGAGAACTTCGCCAAGAGCGTCGTGGTGGCTTCGATTTGTCAATCCGGCATAAAACTGGTCTGGAACCGGAGAGAGAGAGAGAGAGAGAGAGAGAGAGAGAGTCATAGGAGAGGGGGAGGAGAGAGAGAAGGGCGCTGAAAAATGACAAAATATCCCGATTTTCCACTATTTATACTATCAGATTCGTCGACGAGACACGTTACTTCGTCGACGAATCCTTTAGTAAATTCTTCGACGAAGCCTTGTGTTTGTCGATGAAATTCAGACTGCCCCATGACCTCTCTCGGTATTTTCTCATCGACGAGTCCCTGTATTCGTCGTCGAATTTTCTTAAGCCTTCGTCAACGAATACAGGGGATTCGTCGACGAAGTCAACTGCCTCCTTCTATTTTCGGTTTCCATTTCCCTTCCTTTTATTATTTAAATCTCATTATTATTCGGGTCATTACATTCTCCCCTCCTTATAAAATTTCATTCTCGAAATTTACTATTTCCGTAATTTATCATCCCTTAGGCAAAACGGTCTACTTATTTTATTACTTACCCTCACTTATGGCGGAGGAATACCGTGGTTACATTCCGAGCCTTGAGAGATTACATATACAAAAGGAAACTTCTCCCAAAACTAAATTGTTACATTAATTAAATGTTTACATGTACCTACATTGGGAAATTTAACTTAACTACTTATATTTTACCCAATCAAACTTCTAAAAATAGATGCGGATACTTCTGTCTCATCTGCTCCTCGGATTCCCAAGAAGCCTCTTCTACCGCATGATTCCTACACAAAAATTTTACCTGAGGAATCTTCTTGTTACGTAGCTCTTGTACTTTCCTATTTAGAATCTGTACTGGCACCTCCTCATATCCCAGTGAATCACTAAGCTCCAACTCATCATAATTGATTATATGAAGGATCAGGAACGTATTTCCTTAACATAGCAACATGGAATACGTCGTAGATCCTGGACAACACAGGTGGTAAAGCTAGCTTATAGGCTACCGGTCCCACTTTATCTAGAATCTCAAATGGACCAATAAACCTAAGACTAAGTTTACCCTTCTTCCCAAATCGCATAACCCCTTTCATCGGAGCTATCTTCAAAAACACGTGATCACCCACGTCAAACTCTAAATTCCTACGGCAATTATCAGCATAACTTTTTTGTCGGCTCTGAGCTACACTGATCCTATCTCTGATAAGCCGAACCTTGTCACCTGCTTGCTGCACAAGCTCTGGCCCCACTACTCGCCACTCACCCACTTCATCCCAAAATAAAGGAGAACGACATCTCCTACCGTACAAAGCCTCAAATGGTGCCATGCCAATGCTGGATTGGTAACTGTTATTATACGCGAACTCCACCAATGGCATGAACTGAATCCAACTACCCCCAAAGTCTAATACACATGCTCGAAGCATATCCTCTAGTATCTGTATTGTCCTCTTAGTATGCCTGTCTGACTGAGGATGGAATGCCGTACTAAACGATAACCGAGACCTCAGAGCCTCCTACAAACTCCTCCAAAATCGTGACATGAATCGCGAGTCTCGATCTGACACAATCGATACTGGCACCCCATGAGAACGAACTATCTCTTGGACGTAAATCTCCGCTAAACGGATGAGAGAGTAGCTAATCTTGATAGGTATAAAGTGGGTGGTCTTAGTCAAACGGTCAACAATCACCCAGATGGCATTATGGCCATGTAATGCTGTTGACAGTCTGTACACGAAGTCCATAGATACATGATCCCACTTCCACTCTAGGATAAATAACGGCTGCAACTGCCCTGTCAGCCTCTAGTGCTCAGCCTTTACCTGCTGGCACGTCAAACACTGGGCTACATACTCGACGATCTCTCTCTTCATACCACTCCACCAATACGACTCTCGCAGACTCTATACATCTTCATACTACCGGGATGCACTGTATACAAAGATCTGTGACCCTCCTCTAAAATAGTCCTCCTAATCTTAGTATCGACAGGAACGCATAATCTGGAATGGAACCGCAAAGCTCCGTCATTTAAAATACTAAAATCCTCCCCCTGACTGCTCTGCACTTTGTCCATCACCTCTACTAATTCTGCATCTTCTTTCTAAGCGGCTTTAATTCTTTCTTGCAAAGTAGGTTGTACTACCAGGCTGGCAATACACACTGGGAGATTACTCTCTACCAACTCTATGCCGAGTCTCTCTAGACCTATCATGATTGGATGCTGGATTTCCATGGCTGCCAATACTGGTTCCCTGGGTTTCTGGCTCAATGCATCAGCTACCACGTTTGCTTTCCCCAAGTGATAACTGATGGTACAATCAAAATCCTTTATCAGCTCCAACCACATTCTCTGCCTCATATTTAGTTCCTTCTGTGTGAAGAAATACTTTAAGCTCTTGTGGTTGGAGAAAATCTCACACTGCTTGCCGTACAGGTAATGCCTCCAAATTTTCAGCGCGTGTACCACTGCAGCCAATTCAAGATCGTGGGTAAGGTAGTTCTTTTCATATTCTTTCAACTGCCTGGAAGCATACTCTACTACCCTACCATGCTGCATCAATACACAGCCAAGTCCCTTCAAGGACGCATCACTATAAATAACATACCCCTCGCCCCCTGATGGGATAACCAATACTGGTGCTGTGACTAGTCTTTACTTCAGTTCTTGAAAACTCTGCTCACAGCTGTCATCCCACTCAAATCTAATATTCTTCCTCATCAGTCATGTCAAAGGCCCTGACAAAGTTGAAAATCCCTCAACGAAACGACGGTAATAACTAGTTAGCCCCAAGAAACTCCTGATCCCCTGAACATTTCTCGGTCTAGCCCAATTTACTACAACCTCAATCTTGCTAGGATCCACAGAAATACCGTCTCCAGATACAACATGCCCCAAGAACACGACCTTCTCGAGTCAGAATTCACACTTACTGAACTTGGCGTACAACTTCTTTTCCCGAAGTGTCTGCAAAACCTGCCTTAGGTGCATCTTATGCTCCTCATAGCTCCTCGAATAGACCAGTACATCATCAATAAACATAACAACAAACTGGTCTAGGTATTGGTGAAAGACTCTATTCATCAAGTCCATAAATACTGCAGGAGCATTCGTCAAATCAAACGGCATAACAAGAAACTTGTAATGCCCGTACCTAGTCCTGAAGGCTGTCTTCGAGACGTCTTGTGCTCTCACTTTCACCTGATGGTAACGGGATCTGAGGTCAATCTTCAAATACACCCATGTACCCTGGAGTTGGTCAAACAAATCATCAATATGAGGTAGAGGATACTTATTCTTGATTGTCACTTTATTAATCTCCCTATAATCTACGCACATCCTCACAGACCCGTCCTTTTTCTTCACAAACAAAATCAGAGCTCCCCACGGAGATACACTAGGTTGTATGAACCCTTTATCAAGAAGATCTTGCAACTGATTCTTTAACTTTGCTAACTCCGTTGGCGCCATTCAGTACGGTACTTTAGAAATCGGCGTTGTACCAGGAAGTAGATCAATAGGAAAATCTACCTCACAATCGGGTGGCAAGCCTGGTAACTCATCTGAGAAAACATCTACAAACTTCTTTACTACAGGCATGCTAGGAAGTTTTACTTCGTTTTCTGATGTCTCCTTCATAACAGCCACAAACCCCTGACAACCACTCAGCAATAGTCTTCTGGCCTGAATAGCTGAAACTAGCAGAGGCGGGGATTGCACTCGCGACCCTACAAACTTGAATTCTGAGATCTGAATATTACTTCTCGTGCTCGGCAATCTATGCTAGAAAAATTGGCCGCTGGCCAATCCATGCAAAAAATAACATCAAATCCGTGCATGTCCAACACTATCTTATCAGCAGACAAAGTCTTTCCTTGAATATCGACTGGACAACCTTGGAGCACCCTACTACACCTCACCGCTGACCCAGTCGGTGTAGATACCAACAATTCAACATCTAACGGTTGTGTTTCAGCCCCACATAATTTAACACACCCCATAGACACGAACGAGTGCATAGCTCCTGAATCAAATAATGCAATGATTTTAAAAGAAAATGTAATAACCATACCTGTCACCACGTTGCCTACTGTCTTAACCTTACCCGGCATCAGAGTAAACACCCTGGCTAGAGCCGTATTCCTCTACTAGCCCCTACGTGGTTCCTGATGACCTCCCCGGTATGGTTTGGGAGCCAGAACTATATCTGGTGGGGTAGGACAGTTTCGCACCATATGCCCCGATCTACCGCAACGATAGCATACCACACCACCAGCTGCATCTAGTGGGGTAGGACAGTCTCGCACCATACGCCCCGATCTACCGCAACGATGGCATACCCCACCACCAGCTCAACACTCTCCCTAGTGTCTCCTACCACAAGTCTGACAGATCGGAGGACCCTGCCCTGTCTACACCTCGCGTCCTCCCGTCTCCTGGCTCTGTCCTCTGCTGTTATTTCCTCTCCTTCACTGCCCCGGTCTATGACCCTGCTAGTAACCAGAAGATGCAGATCTCTTCCTCTGTCCCTGCTCCTCTGCATCAAGATGCTCACTGATCTTTGCCAAGGCCACCCTATCGACTAACTCAGCAAAGTCCTGGATCCGCAGCACCACCACTTGCTTGAATATACTCCGTCTCAAGCCTCTCTCAAACTGCTTGGCTTTCCTCACTTCATCAGGAACAAAGTATGGGGCGAAACGAGAGAGCTCGATAAAACGTGTTGCATACTGCTGGACGGATAGTTGTCCTTGCTTAAGACTCAGGAACTCTTCTACCTTAGCCTCCCTGACAGTACCTGAAAAATACCTATCAAAGAACAATTCTTTGAACCGATCCCATGTCATGGTTATCGGAGTCACCCTCTGCTGCTCCAATAGTCTCACTGCAGTCCACCACCTCTCGGCCTCTCCTGTCAATCTATAGGTAGCGAAGAGGACCCTTTGTTCCTTAGTACACTGCAACACAGCCAAGACTTTCTCAGTCTCCTACATCTAGTTCTCAGCAGCTACAGGATCAACTGCACCTGAGAATGTCGGAGGATTCATCTTCGTAAACTTCTCAATAGTGCACCCAAGACCTGCAGATGGACCGCTCTATTCCCTCGAGCTCCTAGCTATCTCAACCATAACCTTCTGAGCCACGCTACTTAATACTGCGTCAGAGTCGATCCTAGCTGCACCTGATGGTCCTGCTCCATCATTGCCACTCACACGGGAACTATTTCCTCCTTCTGGATCCATCCTGAAAAGTAGTAATTGCAACTCAGTAATCCTATCATCATAATTTGCCCACCTATCCTCACCACTTATCTTGACATTTCTAACTCATTTCTAATCCCCAGTCCTACATTCTAGGAACACAACCCAACAATAGCTTACTATGGTTTTCCTGAAATCGTCACCCCAGGAAAAACACAGAAATTACCACGAAAGTCCTACTTCTAGACTGTAGAACAACCTCAAATCATTTCCTAAACTCTGATATTGTTTCTGCTACATTCTATAGTCTACAGAACCTAACAACCTAGGCTCTAATACCAAATTGTCACGACCTGCTCATTTTCCACTTTTTTTTTTCATAATAATAAAATCAATACCACACATCTCAAGTACCAGCTCAGCAGGTCACAATCCACCTAGACCCGTAGGTGCTAGGGATATATTATAACATACAACAGAAGCCTAGGCAGCAAAAAGCATACAATCATATACAACTCATTGTAACATGTATTACAACACCAGAGTTGCTACAATCATGGTAACTCAGTATATACATCCCAAAATCATATCTAGGGACATTTCCCCCCAAAATCTAACTGTCCCTACAAAAACTTAGCCTTCACAGAGGGCAGATAAACAACTCTAGATCTACGGGGCTTTTCCCGCTCTCCTATTTGGGGCTCCTGAAAAGTTTATAAAATTTAGGGGTGAGACACCTCTCAGTAAGGGAAATAAACTAATATCAGTGTGTGGCAAAATGAGTAATTTGTGTTCTACATATAACATATATAATATATTCAGTACTGTTTTATCAAATCTGGAAAACATGTATACATATCAAAACATGGCAGAACATATTACATTACATAATCATATCTCATCTCATATCATAAAAATAATACAAAACATTCCTGGTAGGTTAGCTGGCTATTTTCATGTATTACCCCCATATGACTGGGTTGTGTGGCCCGAAGGCGGGACCTGACAATGGTTGGCCGACCACTGCCAAGTCAAACATATAGTCTGTAAGTCCGATGGGTCTGCCAAACCTAGTCCGTACACCAGGGGCGATCACAACACACTTCTTTAATAACCACATCGACCATCCAATCTCACACCACTCTGTACAGCGGCGTTAACACAAATATCATGATCACGAAGACCATGAACACATAGCAACGGTACTGTGCAAGTGCTAGCCTAAACTAAGCCAATCAGGTTCTGATACCATATACATATACTAAAAATGTGATACATAGATATCTCATATCATTTATTTTCACATTAATCATATCATTTTGCATATATACGTGTATCATGAAAATCATCGGCCTGTACTCCGGTATTACACATTTTCATAGCTCGGCCCATACGCCGGCAACACATCATAGCACAGCCCGTACGCTGGCAAATCACAACCATAGCTTGGCCCGTACGCTGGCAATCATATCATAGCACATCCCATACGCTAGCAAATCACAGCCATAGTTCGGCCCGTACGTCGGCAAACATATCATAGCACAACCCGTACGCTAGCAAATAAATCAAAATCACGGCCCATATGCCGGCAAGTATATATATATATATATATATATACATCAAAATCACGGCCCATATGCCGGTTTTTTGTCTTATAACCACATTTCTATAAACAGTATCTCACAACCATTACTACTTATGCCACACTAAACAAGTTTTCCACGTATTCAACATATCATCATTTTCAACAAATTTTTTCTCAAATATAAATCATATATATAAACATATTTATTTTCTTGAAAACGAGTGCTATAAATATATACATACAACTTTCAAAAAGAACTAGTTTAGTTTATCCCCTTATCTAACTACAGAGAAGGCCCCCAAAATAATCTAATCTAACTCCCGTAGGATTTCCTGACCAATACCCTAAAAATGAAAACTCCCAGTATTAAAGTTTAGTATTTTTGTATGTACAACATTTTCTATAACTGCCACAAAGTCAATTTTGGCTTAAAAAACCTTACCTCAACTTAGGGATGATTTCCAACTCGCTTTCTCCAACGATCTGCTCTAGCAAATTTGTAGAGAACTTCGCTAGGAGCGTCGTGGTGGCTTCAGTTTGTCGATCCAGCGTAAAACTGGCCCGGAATCGAAGAAAGAGAGAGGGAGAGAGTCGTAGGAGAGGGAGAGGAGAGAGAGAAAGGCACTGAAAATGACAAAATATCCCGATTTTCCACTATTTATACTGCCATATTCGTCGACGAGACACACCACTTCGTCCTTCGTCAATGAATACAGGGGATTCGTCGATGAAGCCCTGATGATCCCTTTTTGTTTTCCCTTCCAAAATGCAATGTCGTCGACAAACGTGAAGCATTCGTCGACGAAGTTGACTTCCTCCTTCTATTTCTGATTTCCATTTCCCTTCCTTTTATTATTTAAATCTCATTATTATTTGAGTCATTACACCAGTACCTCACTCACAGACTCCTCTCTAAGAGAAGAGTAGAGTAAACTTAGTAACGCCTGATCAATATGCAGCCAAGAAGTGTACCCCAGATTTAGCTTTGTGGTTCCATCAGAGGCATGCACTACAAGAAAACTGGTTTTAAGTGATGGAGGTATTAGCGAAGGATGAAATTTCGTCACTAAAAGTTTAATATTAGTGATGATTTTTTAAAACCATCACTAATAGTTTAAGTTTTAGTGATTTAATTCAATCCGTCACTAATATTGAACTTTTAGTTAAAAAGTTCCATACTCCACTAACACCTTCGTCACTAAAAACCAATTTCCCCCGCTCAAACAAGTGCATGAAACAACTTTTTGCGCGAAAACTATCCCAGCAAAATATTAGCGACGATTCTTGAGGTAGTAGTAATAGTTTCAATGCATCACTAAAAGGAACTTATTAG
This sequence comes from Malania oleifera, assembly GCF_029873635.1. Classification (NCBI taxonomy): domain Eukaryota; kingdom Viridiplantae; phylum Streptophyta; class Magnoliopsida; order Santalales; family Ximeniaceae; genus Malania; species Malania oleifera. The sequence continues at coordinate 64,519,706 of NC_080425.1, forward strand.
TGATGGTTAATAAACCGTCACTATTATTATTGTATTAATAAATAATTTTTTTTCACAATAATAGTGACGGTTTTACACATTTGTCAATATTAGTCCCTTATTAGTGACGGTTTAAAGAACCGTCACTACTAGTTCTTTTATTTAAAATAAATAAATAAAATTTATTTCATAGCATTAGTGACGGTTTTGCACATTTGTTACTATTAGTCACTTATTAGTGACAGTTTAGGGAACCGTCATTACTAGTGCTTTTATTTAAAAAAAAATAAAAAAATTTATTTCAAAGTATTAGTGACAGTCTTGCTGATTACGCGCCGAAACTGCGTAATTAGACGTTTAACCCGGGCTTTACCGTTTATATTTTTAATTAAATGTCCAAATTTATTCAATATTTTAATAAAATGCCAAAATCATCATTCTTGAACTTAATTGCACTATTTATGAGATTTTGGTAATTTTTTGCCGCAGGAAAATTCCCGGGAATCAAAACCGACACCTGTTCGTATTTTGTGCATAACTTTTCCATCCGAGCTCCGATCGAGACGATTCAAATTTCTAGAAAAAGAGGAAAGGATTATCTACAACTTTTATGTTTTTAGTTTTGCGAGAAAAGGACTCTAGAAGAGCAAAATTGGCAATGAATAGAGAACAAAAAAATATAATAATTCGGGTCCTCTAAATGGGTCGGGTCTCCTATCCGGGTCTAGGGCTTTCTTCCCCAATCTCTATTTATTTTTCTCTTCCCCTCTTTCCCAGGGTGTGTGCCCTGTGCACCAAGATTTTCTCTCCTCTCCTTTGCTCTTCTTCTTCTTCTTCTTCTTCTTTAATCTTTTCCTGTTTTGTTTCTCTTTTCGGCCTCTCTCCTTTCTCTCCTTCTTCTCCTCTCTTCTTCCTCTTCTTGCTTTGTTTCTCTCTTTACTTAGTTATCTCCATCTCTATCTCCTTCTTTTATTTTCCCCTCTCTGCTGCTCCCTCTCCGTCCTCCACTGCTGCTGCCCGTGAACATCCCAGCAACACAGCAGAACTTCTATGGCACAGCAACTTCTCCGGCACAGCAACTTCTCTCTGTTTTCAACTCCTTCCAGCCCTCTGCAGTAGCCAGCCGAGCACTTTGGCAGCAGCCCCTGTTCCAGCAACCTCTCCATGGCCAATTCCTGCAACTCAGCCCCTGTTCCAGCAGCCTCTCCACGGCCAATTCCTGCAACTCAGCCCCCATCGAAGGGTATCCAGCTGCTGCACAGCCCACGGCCTGCCATGGCCTTCTATCTCCTCTGCTCTCTCTCTTTCTCTCTAACTCTCTCTTCTTATTTCTTTCTTTTAAGTATGTTAATTGTTATTTTCTTACCTACAGAATTTTATTGGATAACTTAGTTAATTAGTTTTGTTCTCTCCATCTTTCTTCCTCTTACTCTATTTTTTTATTTGTTATTTAATTAGATGCTCATATTGATATAAGTTAGTTTTTAGTATTTATTTTTTTATTGAAGCTATTTCTTTACTCAATTGAAGTTTGGGTTGATTCCAAAATTAAAAAAAAAAAAAAAAGAATAAAAAAATGTTATTGTTTCGAAGTTTTCCCAAAAATCACGTCTCTTTATTGAAGCTTGATGAGTTTAGGTTTTTATTAAAGTTTGTGTTTTGTTTTGTTTTGTTTTTCTCGTGTTTTGTTTTCGTTTAAATTGTTAATAGTTTAATTTTACTTCAAGGTCTTGGTTCGCGTTAAAGTCCCGATTTTTAGTGTATGTTTGTGTTTGATTAAGTTTCCATTCCCGCGTGCTTTAATTCCATGATTAATGTTACCATTTTTAATTAGTGCGTGTCCCAATGTTTCTTTAAGTAAACTAGGATTTCTATTCTTGTTTCTTTTATTTAGTACATGTTAATTTTAGGGTTTTTAAATTACGTGTCATCTAATTCGGCAAAAGTAAAATTGAACAACTCTTGAAAAACCTGAATCTGAACTGAGTTCAGTACCTTTTTAATTTCGATTGGGCGAACGTAAAATCTGAGATTAAACGCATTCCCTGAGGAGACGATCTAGCCCTTGGGCTTAATATTACACGACGTAACTCCTATACTTGGGATAGCTTTCAAGCTGCTCATTTTTCGAGTGAGTCAAGTTTTTGGCGCCGTTACCGGGGAATGTCGTCTTAGTCTTAAATTTGCGTTTTTCGTGTCATTTTTGTTAGTTTTATGAAAATAAGAAAAAAAAATAAAAAAACAAAAACAAAAAAAAAATTGATTGAGTTTTAAACAATGGCTGCACCTGCACCGCGCACGATAATGGATTTTTTGCAGCTTGAATATGCCACTGCATCCCCTTCCACTGTTTTGCCTTATGATGAGCTTAATTTCATGATACAGCGCAGAAGGACGTCACTGCTACCCGAGTTCTATGGGACGGAATCTGAGTGCCCATATCAGCACTTAGCAGAGTTTGAATTAACCCGCAACACGTTTTTCTCTCATGCTAAAACTGATGAATCTATTCGACTGAATTTATTTCTTGCTACTTTGCAGGATAGGGCACTAATCTGGTTTTATTTCTTGAGACCTCACTCTATCACTAATTGGACTGATATGGAGCGTGAATTTCTGCATGCATTTTGTCCCTTACAAAAAACTCAATTTTTGCAAGAACAAATTCTTAATTTTGTGCAGCAGGATGACGAGACATTTGGGGTTTGCTGGGAGCGATTCAAGGATCTACTACGCACTTGTCCACATCATGGGTTTGACTCATGGAGGTTAGCTGATTATTTTTATAGTGCTCTTACCCCTGATTGCAAGTGTTTTGTCCAGACTATGTCTAATGGAGAGCCCGTCAGCGAGGATCCAGATCAGGTATTCTCATTCTTTGATTACTTAGCTGACAATGTCCCACAGTGCAACACACGATGCACTCAGGCACCCATGACTGCACACCCTATCAACATAATTAGTGATGGTGATGCCTATGAACCACCAAAATACCCAGATATTCCTCCGCCTCATTACCAACCACAACAGATTCCTCAGAGCTGTATACCGTCAGAATTTTTGGAGGATAGCATAACACAGATGGCGAAGATGCTCCAGCAGTTCATGCAAACTCAAGTTGATCATAATAATGAATTGCGGGACACCATTAATGCGATAAGCACGCAGTTGGACATCTTAGAAAACGAAGAATTGCTCGCAGAACCTCAGCCTAGTCCTCAAGAGTACTAGCAGCCACACCAATAAATACACGATGTTTCTCTTGAGATAGCAGAGGCCACCACTACTTCGAGAAGTGAGAAAGAATTTCCCCAACCTGAGATGCTCATCGTCGAACAACCAGTTGTCCCAGCAGTAGAAGTCATGGTTGAACCAGAAGAGGTCAAAGAAAAATCAAAGGAAACGAGGCCACAAGCGGAGCATTTAGTTGATGAGGAGACTGATACTCATACGAAGTACCAACCTGTGGTACCTAATACTCCAAGCTCAGAAATCATGAAACCGTCACTCCCGCCTGAATCAGATGTTAAGGAGCCTAATGTGGAGGCAGACTCTTGCAGTGGTATGATGATATGTACACTCGATAAAGAGAGTGACCAGACTGGTAAGAGCCTAATTTTTAAGGAACCAGGTAAAACTTTTATTGTTAATACTTCTGAAGAACTGCAGGTAATTATTCCGATCACTTTCTCTCAACCGTTAATTCGTAAAGAAGCACATTTCCTGGAAACGATGTTGAATAAAGACCCTTTCTTGTCAAAACAAGAGGGTCGATCTACACACAAATTGTTTGGTATTTTGACACGCATTAATTTATCTGAGGTTGATTTTCGTGCAGGTATGAAGACTGATCCACTGTGGTGGCTTAAATTTGGAGACCCGCTGATGCAATTTATAGACCTGCGGCCAGTAGAAGAAATTCCTCCAGAGCCTCCGCCAGACAATTGTGATGTTTTTCTTTTCGTTCTTGTCCTTTTATTTTATCTTATTTTATTTTTAGTTAGTTTTTAGGTTTATTTTCTCGTAGTTCGATCTTTGTTTTCCATTATTTCGCCACTCAGGTACGCCTTACTTTTCTCATGCACAGTATTTTCTATTTCCCCTATGCTTTCACATTGAGGACAATGTTCCACTTTAGTTGGGGGGGATGAGCATTCGCATGTGACACTGTGCACGTACACGTACCGGGTTTTATATTTAAAAAAAAAACAAAAAAAATCAAAAAATCAAAAAATCAAAAAGAGAGAGAAAGAAAGGAGGAGCACTGAGGAATTACATTGCATTATGTCATGCTTAACACTGACTCATACCCTTCACATACTTGCGTATAACTTAAGAATGACACACTTGAGTCAATCATGCGTAGTTTTCTCTTTATATGATCTTATGACTCCATGAAGAATCGATTAGTAGTGCATTCGTGTTAATTTGACTATATAATTTCCTGTATCTACATGCATCTCACGAGGCTGAATAAACACATTCACGTGATTCATTGCACTTAGGGTTTCCTGTGAGCATTGAGAGAACACCCGTGGTGACTATGACACCTTGTGAGATATCCTTGAGCTATTTATCGTCCTTTTGAGCGTTAATATCAAATCAGAGTTCATGGAACTCAATTCTCTTTTTCTGGATGATTCCTTTGTACACTAGTCTATGTTTTGATTTTCTAGCCTAGAGGTGATACCTAGTGGGGAGATAGAAACCTAGGTCTTGTAGCCTACTCAAAATGTGAAGGCTGACCCACCCCTAGAGATAGACTTAATTCATGAACTTCTATTTGAGCTCAATTCCCATTGATGGTATGAAGATTACAAAAGAAGTGTTAATATTGTCCTTATTGCTCAAGAAAAGACAGAAAATAAAGAATGAGCGGAAAAAAGAATAAGCAATACACATGCGCATGAAATGAAATGTCAATGCTGGCCCAAATACATATCACAAAAAGTCAAGGACGACACATATTTTCCACGTATGAAGATTCTTCAACCGATTAATGCCTCAGATGTATTTATGAAAATTTTGTGAATGAGTTGATCTAGGGTGGTTTCAGTTGGATATGGCAAGTAAGTGAGAAGATGCTAGGGTGAAGGACCCGACACCTCATAAATAGGCTAGATCCTTTCCAGACTAGTCCACTTCATATACTTAGCGTTGTTCCTTTTAATATGTCGGATGTTTGATCGTGACACTCTTCCTCACATATGATGAGTGAACCCATTTTCTTTGAGTGTTCTTGAGGGTATACTAGTTAGGCTGAGTCAAAGCGACCGTTCTGTAGGTGTCCACTAGCGTCCTAGGTGTACTGAATCACACACATTACACACACCTCGAGAGTTTACCTGTTTATACTCGAACTTATATGATTGCATTAACCCTGAATGTGCCACTGATTAACTTCATGTGAGTATACTACTCTTAAATGACATATAAATGATGAAATTTGCATGAGTGACGTGCTTTGGAGTCGTGTGCATTGAATATGAACGAGCTTGTGTGAAATTCAGTTATGTTTGTATGTGAAGTGGTATAATATTGTCGCATATGCATTGATTTCATGATTATTGGAGTTTGTAGTTGTAGACACTACCCTGAGATTCATTCACGTCATTTGCTAGAGACTAGCAAAACGTTAGTTGGGGGGTGTGATTACGCGCCGAAACTGCGTAATTGGACGTTTAACCCAGACTTTACCGTTTATATTTTTAATTAAATGTCCAAATGTATTCAATATTTTAATAAAATGCCAAAATCATCATTCTTGAACTTTATTGCACTATTTATGAGATTTTGGTAATTTTTTGTCGCAGGAAAATTCCAGGGAATCAAAACCAACACCTGTTCGTATTTTGTGCATAACTTTTCCATCCGAGCTCTGATCGAGACAATTCAAATTTTTGGAGAAAGACGAAAGGATTATATATAACTTTTGTGTTTTGAGTTTTACGAGAAAAGGACTCCAACAGAGCAGAATTTACAATGAACAGAGAACAAAAAAATATAATAATTCGGGTCCTCTAAATGGGTCGGGTCTCCTATCCGGGTCTAGGGCTTTCTTCCCCAATCTCTATTTATTTTTCTCTTCCCCTCTTTCCCAGGGTGTGTGCCCTGTGCACCAAGATTTTCTCTCCTCTCCTTTGCTCTTCTTCTTCTTCTTCTTCTTCTTTAATCTTTTCCTGTTTTGTTTCTCTTTTCGGCCTCTCTCCTTTCTCTCCTTCTTCTCCTCTCTTCTTCCTCTTCTTGCTTTGTTTCTATCTTTACTTAGTTATCTCCATCTCTATCTCCTTCTTTTATTTTCCCCTCTCTGCTGCTCCCTCTCCGTCCTCCACTGCTGCTGCCCGTGAACATCCCAGCAACACAGCAGAACTTCTATGGCACAGCAACTTCTCCGGCACAGCAACTTCTCTCTGTTTTCAACTCCTTCCAGCCCTCTGCAGTAGCCAGCCGAGCACTTTGGCAGCAGCCCCTGTTCCAGCAGCCTCTCCATGGCCAATTCCTGCAACTCAGCCCCTGTTCCAGCAGCCTCTCCACGGCCAATTCCTGCAACTCAGCCCCCATCGAAGGGTATCCAGCTGCTGCACAGCCCACGGCCTGCCATGGCCTTCTACCTCCTCTGCTCTCTCTCTTTCTCTCTAACTCTCTCTTCTTATTTCTTTCTTTTAAGTATGTTAATTGTTATTTTCTTACCTACAGAATTTTATTGGATAACTTAGTTAATTAGTTTTGTTCTCTCCATCTTTCTTCCTCTTACTCTATTTTTTTATTTGTTATTTAATTAGATGCTCATATTGATATAAGTTAGTTTTTAGTATTTATTTTTTTATTGAAGCTATTTCTTTACTCAATTGAAGTTTGGGTTGATTCCAAAATTTAAAAAAAAAAAAAAAAAGAATAAAAAAATGTTATTGTTTCGAAGTTTTCCCAAAAATCACGTCTCTTTATTGAAGCTTGATGAGTTTAGGTTTTTATTAAAGTTTGTGTTTTGTTTTGTTTTGTTTTTCTCGTGTTTTGTTTTCGTTTAAATTGTTAATAGTTTAATTTTACTTCAAGGTCTTGGTTCGCGTTAAAGTCCCGATTTTTAGTGTATGTTTGTGTTTGATTAAGTTTCCATTCCCGCGTGCTTTAATTCCATGATTAATGTTACCATTTTTAATTAGTGCGTGTCCCAATGTTTCTTTAAGTAAACTAGGATTTCTATTCTTGTTTCTTTTATTTAGTACATGTTAGTTTTAGGGTTTTTAAATTACGTGTCATCTAATTCGGCAAAAGTAAAATTGAACAACTCTTGAAAAACCCGAATCTGAACTGAGTTCAGTACCTTTTTAATTTCGATTAGGCGAACGTAAAATCTGAGATTAAACGCATTCCCTGAGGAGACGATCTAGCCCTTGGGCTTAATATTACACGACATAACTCCTATACTTGGGATAACTTTCGAGCTGCTCATTTTTCGAGTGAGTCACTTGCACATTCGTCACTATTAGTCACTTCTTAGTTATAGTTTAGAGAACCGTCACTACTAGTTCTTTTATTTAAAAAAATAAAATTTTTTTTTCACACTATTAGTGACGGTTTTGGCGTTTCATCAATATTAGTCACTTATTAGCAATGGTTTAGAGAATCGTCACTATTAGTTCTTTATTAAAAAAAATATAAAAAAAATTAATTCACACTATTAGTGACGGTTTTGGGGTTTTGTCACTATTAGTCCTTTATTAGTGATGGTTTAGAGAACCACCACTAATAGTTATTTTATTTTAAAAAAGTAAAAACAAATTATTTCATAGTAGTCGTTATAGTTTTGGAGTTTCGTTACTATTAGTCCCTTATTAGTGACGGTTTAGAGAACCGTCACAAATAATTTTTTATTTAAAACAAAAATTTATTTCACAGCATTAGTGACTATTAGTCGTCGTAGCCTGGGAGTATATACGGTATGCCTCGCAGCAGATATACAATAGAGTCAGAAGGGGGGGGGTGAATCGCTCTTTTCATCTATTAAAAAATTCTCTCTACAAAACAAAATACTTCAAAAGATTCAAGCAATTATATCACAATATATGGAACTTAAATCATGCACAAAATAAACAATAAAGAGTAAGGAGAGAGAAGCTTAACATCGAGTTTTTAACGTGGTTTGGCACCCAGCCTATGTCCACGCCTTAGGACCAAGTCAAGGATTCCATAATCCATTATAATGGCTCCTTCCTTGGTGGAACAAGACTTACAAACTCAAGAACAAATCCCTACCGCTCAGAAAAAGCCTTTACCGATTCGGTTCATAGAGAACCTTACAACTTGGTTCACAAAGAACCTTTCACAAAAAGATGGAAGATGACAAAGAATGCTCCTTACAATGAGCAAATATGATTTACAACTTAAACCTCACAATATTCTCTCAAGAATTGAATCAAACACAATAAGTGAGCAAGGGCGAATGAGCACATGTAATGAAGAACTAATATGCAATGCGCTAGGTTTTGTATAAAATGATGTTTTTTTTTTTACTAAGAATGATCAAAGACCTTCAAAACCATATTAATACAAGTCTAATAGCTTGTATTTATAGCCCAAGAGCCAAAGGAACCGTTAACTAGCCATTGGGGGGAAGAAAAGATATTTTATTTGGACAACTAGCCGTTTTCCGCCCGTTAGCACCATTCTACCCGTTGGACTCATCGATGAGTCCCTTGTTCTCGTTGACTAATCACACACTGCAACTTGTTGATGAATCCCTTGTGTTCGTTGATGAGTGCCCTGAATTAGAAAAAGTTATCAAGATGAAAGTTGTGACATTTTGTCTTAGTATGTACTTTTATAAATATACTTGACTTTATTTGAACCTTTAGGACATAAGACTCATTTTGATAAAACCAGGACTAAGTATGAAAATGTTCAAAATACCAAGATGTTTGAAAACTTGTCTCTTTAGAAAACATATTTCAGTTTAGGATTCATTTGACAAACTCTTTAAGTTTAACTTTGAAAGCCATGAAAGGTGAGTTTGTGTTTGTGTCTTTAGTGCAATCCTATAAACTCATGTATCCTATTATGCATGTGCTTTGCTCAACTCTTACTCAGAAATCATGCAGAAACAAAACGCAAGAGTTACAAATTGAACCTACCACTCACACAACCCTTATTACAAATAAGTCAACAATTATAAAACATCTGGTTGTGCTTGGGTACTTTTGAGTATGTTTCCATTTGATCTTTCCTTTTTGATGCCTAATCGGTCTAATCTTTGCCTTTCACTTGGTACTTCATGCTTTTTTCCACTTGTACCTCTACTAACCATAACTGCAAAGATAAGAAAACACTTGGAACACACAAATATGTTAATATCATCAAAACACATTAAATATGATATTGTAGCCAACAAGGCTTACATTCTCCCCCTTTTTGATGATGTATAACCTATTACTAATTTACTTAATCTTTGCATTTGAGTTTGACTTACCATAGTTTATTATGCAAAGATAAGCTAGCCTAGAACCACTAATGGGTTGTTATCATCAAAACAATGCAATTAAGCTCACATAGCCTCTAAGGGTAACATTCTCCCCCTTTTTTATGATGGCAAACCATTCGTGTTCTCTTAAAGGGTATTTATTAAACCCCCCCCCCCCCCCTTTTTAAAATATGCATATTGTTAAATGATTAACATTTGCCCCCCCCCCCCCTTACTATATGCATATAAGGGACAATAAAAACATTTCATATTTATGGGGCTTTAACATGCTATTCATAGATAGAAAGTTCATGTAATATAAAACAAGTAATAAGCAAGTTGAACTTTTCATGCAACCATATGCATTCTACCCCAAATGCATTTCACTTCTCCCCCTCCCCCCTCACCCCCACATAACACCATACATCATTCTTTTAACAAAGAAGACACCAAATATCTTCTCCTCCTTTGATCATCATAAAAACGAGAGGTACAATATATCTAACTAAAATTTCTCTCCCTGAAAATATGATTCCATGGTGGTGAGGTGAGTGTGTGCTAAACACATATTCCAAAAAAAAATTTGGTGCTAAAGCATAACATTGGAAATGCCAAGAATTGCTTCCTTCAAAACTCATAAATGATGATTATTAAGAAAAATACCATATGATGTTGGATCAAACACTCAATGCAAATTTTTAAAATGTTGTTATGATTAGCTTTCACTAAAGCTTAAATCCATGAATGAGATATGATATACAATGCTTAGCATATATCATCAAAACAAATCATAGCATGCTTCTGAATAACAATTCAAAACCTTAGTAATTCACAAGAGAAAAACAACGTTTTTCCATTTAACAAGCTTGGAGCACATGCTATTTCATCCCATAAAACAATAGTCAATATTTTAAATATACAATTTGAGACATCACATTGGTTTTATAATTCTAACTCATCAATATTGGCATGAGAAAAATTTTTTTTTTTACTCGTTATAGATCAAGCATTTTAACCAACTAGTGGGGTCTTTTCTATAAAGCACCCACTCATTATAAAACTAATATTAAGTCGTGTTTAGTGTGTTCATAAATCCAAGAATAATCCATTTCACAAGATAATTCAATTAAAGGACTGGACATAATGTTCAAGGTACCTAGAAAAGTCTTAGGACTCAAAAACAAAAACAATAGAAAATGTGACTCCATAGGGCAGATGAATTTTATCCTTTTTCTTAAGGATGAAACTTAAGCTCCCCTATATAATTGTATACACACTTACTTGAATTTTTAGTTCAAGGATGATGTCCATTTAGATCACAACCATGACATATTGCATTTCAATAAGCATACAATAGCCATTCAAGGCTATACTTCAAGCATTATGCAATAGGGCTTCAAAATGAAGATGACACAACTCAAAATACTTAATGAGTGTGATACAAATAAAAACTATCCCAATGTCATGCATTAGCTCTAGTTAATGGACCATCTTCAAAACATGTGACGTTTACTTAAAATGATGATGCTTAACTATTTAGGTCCTGAGTGAAAGGACATAACCCAAGGATTAGGACCAATTGGTGTCTGTGAACTAGTTCTTCCTAAGATAACAAGATGTGTACGTGCTTTTCAATTTATATTGTATTTTGGATTCAAAATGTACCATATACTTATTCAATTAATTAGCATGCATTGCAAAGATATTCATAAAATTCAACTAGCATACACTAAATTTCAAAACATTTTCATTTCTTATACAAAGGCTTATAATTCCCATTTAAAATAGAATGCAAATGATCCTTTTAACATGCATTAACAAAAAAATGTTTAATAATGACAAAATGCATGTAACAAACTAAGTGACCACTTAAGACCAAAACACTAAGAAGAGCATGGTCACTACTTAGATACTTCATAAGACTTGTAAAATTATTTAGAATTTTAAATCAGTCTTATGGAGTCATGATTCTAGTCAACTAGCTAGCATGCATGTCTAAAATAGATCATTCAAACCAACCTACAGAATCCTAGTTAACTACCAGCATGCAATTCACAAATTTGCATCGGCCTTGTAGATGGCGTTCAGAACAAGCATGCAGTCTGTATAGCTCAAGTAACAATTTATGTTATAAATTATCTATCCACTATATAGACATATGGCAAATATGGATATTTAACATTCAGTGCAATGATTATAATTAACTATCTACCAAATAAATTTAAACAATTAACAATATTTGGATAGTGGCATTCAGCACAGCTCAAAGCCATTCAAATTATAATAAAGACTATCCATCCATTGAATTTAAAGACACTTAGCAAGTCATGGATAGTAGTATAAAGCATCCAAAATATTTCCAATCATAAGCATAATACAATTAAGTGCTAATTGGATGAGTTCTTTTTGAATATGTTGCTCCCCATCAGTTATGTAGCCTAAGCATTATCATCTTATACTTTCAATTTTCATTTTCTTATTATTTTTACCTAGGTATCTACCTAAAGACCTATTACCTAATCCTAGGTCCTAAGGAAGTATATTTTACAATTCATGTAATTCTCCCTGGTACACATTCTTCCTTGGGTGCCAAGGGGTTTTTCTTCACTACCCATTCAAGCTTCCTTGCTTTGCTTCTTTCTCCTCTACAAGGGCAAAAATATCTAATATGACCTTTTCTTTCACAATATAAACAAATCTTGTTTTCATGTGAGGGTCTTGACTTATTTGCATTATTTTTACTTGTTGAGGCATAACCTTGTGATTTAAGAGAGGATTTTGAATTCCTTTTGGAAACACTATTTTTCTTAACTCTCAAAGATTTCTTGGAGTTTTCTTTTCCTCTTATTACTTTGCCACGATCTTCATTTTTCTTTTTCAAGATAGTATTTTCCTTCAAAACTTTTTTAATTTGATTTTTCAAATTTTTTACCTCAACTTGAAAAGATCCATGGTCTTTTTGAACCTTATCTATAAGCTCCTCATTTTCCCTATTCAAGGAGCAATTTTGTTCTTTCAAGATAGAACAAAGACAAGGTTCCTTGCCTTTGGATTTTGACAATGTTCCTTCCAAATTTTCTATCTTTTCTTTTAAAGTTTCATGCTCTTTTTGAGAATTTAAAATAAACTCTTCATTTTTCCTTTTAAGGAATTCGTTTTCTTCTTTCAAAGAAAGTTCCATTTGTTTTGACAAAGCAATTTTTTTCTCAACATTTTTATTCTTCCTTTTTACTAAAAGTAATTCATCAAACAATTTAACACAACTATTCACAATTTCATCATATGAAGGTGTATAATCCTTCTTATCTGAATTTACTTCATCTTCTTGTTCACTAGCCATGAAACAAGGATGTGTTTCTTTCTCATTTTCATCATCGGTGCCTACTCCATCGATTTGATCCCAAGTAGCACCATTTATTGCATTATGATCCCAATTTAGAAAATTTTCTTCATTTTGATTTAAGGGGGCAATTTATCATGTCATGCCTAGAGTTAGTACAATCACAACATTCAATGCATGACTCTTCTTTTTCTTTTTGTTGCATTCTTTACTTAAAAGTTTCTTAAGTTCTTTTGTGAAGAATGCAATATCATTATCTTCAATTATTTCTTGTTGATTAGCACAAGATGATTCTAAGACAAGACCATTTTCTATCTTAGGTTTTTCTAGATTTCTTGCTTCTTCAATGGTCATAGATAACTTAGGTAAATATAGGAGAATTTTTTGAATATAATCTCCTAATGAATAAATTCTACCAAATGCTTTCAAGTTGTTTATGAGGTGTGTGAACCGAGTGAGCATGGAAGAAATTTCTTCACCATCATTTAATTTAAACAACTCAAATTCTCTAACTAGCATGCATATTTTTGTTTTTTCATTTTGAGATGGGTTTGCATAGATGTTTTCAAGTACATCCCAAATTTCTTTTGCGGTTTTACATTCGCAAATAAAACTATGTACAACATCATTTAAACCAAAATAAATAATATGCATTGCTTTAAAATTGAGCTCAACTAACCTTTTTTTGCTTGGTGATTGTTCCAATAAAGCCTTTGGAATATCCTCATTTTTCTTTGTGATTGAGAAGTTTCCTTTGGAGATGATCTCCCACACATTCAAGTCTTATGCTTGACTAAAGACGGTCATTTTATTTTTCCACGCGTGGTAGTTGGAATCGTTGAACATCGGTGGTTGATATATGGATCGTCCATGTGAAGAGGTGCTCACTAAATACTCCACTGAAATTCAGGGAAGGGTCCTACCAATTAGCCTCGTGGTGTATGACATGCATGGTTTTGATATCATCTTAGGGATGGACTGGTTATCGACCAGTTATTCCAATATCGATTGTCACAGGAGGGAGGTGTTGTTTAGACCACAAAATGAGTAGGAGTTCAAGTTCCAAGGGTCGTGTGTGCATTCTGCACCACGGATCCTTTCAGCTATGCAAACCAGGAGGTTACTCTTGAAAGGGTGCCAAGGGTATTTGGAGTTTGTGAAATACACATCGGTCGAAGAAAGTAAACTGGAGATGATTTTTGTAGTGCACAAATTCCCTGACGTGTTTCTAGAGGACTTGCTAGGATTACCTTCGGACCGTGAAGTGGAATTCGCTATAGGGTTAGCTCCAGGTACGACGCTGATATCGAAAGCTCCGTATCGTATGGTTCCAGCTAAATTGAGAGAGTTGAAAGAACAACTTCCGGAGCTGCTAGACAAGGGGTACATTCGACCAAGTATTTCTCCTTGGGAAGCACCTGTGTTACTTGTGAAAAAGAAAGATGGGTCGATGAGGATGTGCATCGACTATAGAGAGCTTAACAAGGTGACAGTAAAGAACAAATACCCGTTACCCAGGATTGATGATTTGTTTGACCAGTTTCAGGGTACATAGATCTTCTCTAAAATTAATCTATGATCTAGGTATCACCAGTTGAAAGTGAAAGCGGAGGACATTCCGAAGACAGCATTTCGATCTCGGTATGGCCATTACAAATTTATGGTTATGCCTTTTGGTTTGACTAATGCACCTGCAGCATTTATGGATCTGATGAATAGGGTCTTTTACGAATATTTAGACCAGTTTGTCATGGTATTTATTGATGACATCCTAGTATATTCTAGAAGCACTGCAAAGCATGAAGTTCATTTGAGACCGGTACTACAAATGCTTAGGGATAAGAGGTTATATGCTAAACTAAAGAAGTGCGAGTTCTGGCTGGAATAGATTGCATTTCTAGGGCACGTAGTGTCCAAAAAAGGAGTATCAGTGGACCCGGGTAAGATCAATGCAGTAGTGTGCTGGGCGAGACTGAAGAATGTTCAGAAGGTTAGAAATTTTCTAGGTCTTGCAGGTTACTACCGTCATTTTGTGGAAGGGTAATCCAGTCTATAAGGTCCTTTGATGCGACTCATAAGGAAGAACGTGAGGTACGACTGGACTGATGAGTGTGAGCTAAGTTTCCAGGAGCTGAAACAGCGACTGGTTACTACTCCAGCCCTGACCATCCCATCCGGGGATGGCTGATTTGTTATCTACAATGACGCCTCTAGAAAGGGTCTTGGTTGTGTTCTAATGCAGCAGGTCAGAGTAGTTGCTTATGCTTCTCGTCAACTCAAAGAATACGAGAAGAACTACCCGACACATGATATAGAATTAGCAGCGGTAGTGTTTGCATTAAAAATTTGGAGGCACTAACTGTACGGTGAAAGGTGTGAGATTTTTACTGACCATGAAAGTCTTAAGTACTTTTTCACCCAGAAAGAGCTGAACATGAGACAGCGCAAGTGGCTTGAGTTGATAAAAGACTACGACTGTATTATTAGCTACCACCCAGGAAAGGCTAATGTGGAAGCTGATGCTTTGAGTTGGAAGTCAGTTGATGCATCAGTATCAGTAGTGGGAGTTTAGCATCAGATTTTTATGGACATGGAAAGATTGGGCTTGGAGGTGGTGGAAGGAAATCATCAGGCTTTTCTTGCCAGCATGGTGCGACCTTACAGGAAAGGATACGAGTAGTGCAAAAGGGGGATCAAGAGTTAGTTGAGGTTAAGGAAGGAGTTCAGAGTGGGTTGAAGCCAGATTTCCATGTCTCTAGCGATGGAATATTGAGATTTCATAGCAGGGTTTGTGTACCGAATGATGCCGAGATTAAACGGATCATTCTGCAAAAGGCATACCGTTCACTCTACACCGTACATCTTGGTAGTATGAAGATGTACCGTAGTTTGAGGGAATCTTTTTGGTGGTCCAACAATAAAAGAGAGATAACTCGTTTTGTAGAGCAGTGCCTAACATATCATTGGGTCAAGGCAGAGCATCAAAGGCCAGCAGGACCACTTTAGCCACTTGACATTCCCGAGTGGATGTGGGAGCACATCTCAATGGATTTTGTGACGGGATTACCTGCGGCAGTGCATGGGCAAGATGTTATATGGGTTATAGTGGATTGGCTGACGAAGACTGCACATTTTATTCCAATCAGAGTCAGCTACTCTCTGAATAGGTTGGTAGAGCTTTATATGCAGGAGGTAGTACGACTCCATGGTGTCCCTATTTCTATTGTTTAAGAACGAGATCCGCGTTTTACATCTCGTTTCTAGAAGAGTTTGCAGGATGCCTTGGGATCACAACTAACATTCAGTACGCCTTTCCACTCGCAGACGGATGGACAGTCTGAGAGAACTATTCAAATGTTAGAGGATATGTTGCGGGCTTGTGTACTGGACTTTGGTAGTAGTTGGATACGATATCTACCACTTGTTGAGTTTTCTTATAACAACAGTTACCAAGCTAGCATAGAGATGACACCTTACGAAGTAGTGTATGGTCATCGGTGTTGATCTCCATTGTACTGGGATCAGGTAGGTGAGCGGCAGATATTGGGTTTGAAACTGGTTCAGTAGGCCTCTGCAAAGGTCGAGTTGATTAAGGAGAGGATCAAGATAGCTCAGAGTCGGTAGAAAAGTTATGCTGATACCGTTGACGAAAGCTGGAATTTGAGGTAGGAGATATGGTGTTCCTGAGGATCGTTCTAATGAAATGAGTGATGAGGTTTGGAAAGAAGGGAAAGCTAAGTCCTCGGTATATCTGGCCTTTCGAGATCCTGAAAATGATAGGTTTGGTTGCTTATCGAGTGGCTTTACCCCCAACACTATCAAGAGTCCATGATGTATTCCACGTGTCAGTGTTGAGGAAGTACGTGTAGGATCCATTGCACGTGCTGATTTATGAACCTCTAGAGATCAGTGATGCTTTATCAAATGAGGAGGTACCAGTGCAGGTATTAGATCGGAAGGTCCAGCAATTACAGACTAAAGAGTTACCGCTAGTGAAAGTATTGTGGCGGAACCATGCAGTGGAAGAAGTTTCATGGAAATTAGAAACTGATACATCAGAAGTATCCTCAGTCATTCAGAGATGGTTGAGTTAGTCAGGTAAGGGAATTTATATATGTTAATGTGTTTTGTATGTATATTGTACGTTCTCGAAATGTTATGTTGTAACTATGGTATTCCTCCTCCATATGTGAGGGCATGTAATGAACTTGGACTGGGGCCGCTTTGTGGTGGGTGCCGATTTTTTTGTAGAACGGACTTATAAGATAAGATTATGCTTAGCAGCGGTTAATAAATTTTTAGGACGAAATTTTTATAAGGAGGGGAGATTGTAAAGACCCAAACCTATAAATAAGAAAAAAAGGGTATTATAGCAGGGTTCGTCGACGAAAGCAGTAGGTTCGTTGACGAAGTTCCTTCAATATCTCGTCGAAAAAATTCAGAGTATCGTCGACAAGGGAATACCGAGCGAGCCAAAGAAATATCTGGGCAGGGCTAGTTGACAAAGGTAGGGCTTCGTCGACGAACTGCGTGGCTGGATTGTTGACGAAGGCGCCGCCTCGTCAACAAGTTTGACTTGGTCAAGGACCCTATAAATATCCTTTTTGGTTGCTTAAAGGTTAAGAAAATCCAAAAGCTCTCTCTCTCTAGAACCAGCAAATTCACTCTCTCTCTCTCTCTACGATCCTTTGCTATTTGTCGTTCGTTTCTACAATCGGAGGTTTCTGCAGGGATTAGGAGAGGAAACTCTATAGTTTTGGCGAATCAGATCGTCGTTTTGAAGATTTTCAGGATTTTTCAAAAAATCAAGGTAAGGATCTGATTTTGTTTTCAATTAGGTAGTTATATAGCAGTCGAGATTCCAATGAAGTAATGTTCTGTGGTTTTTAGGTTTCGGGGATCCAGGGTTGTTGTTTTGGACCGATTCGTACATATTTCTACTTCCAGATTTAAGGTAAGAGAAATTTGTTTACAACAGTCTTTTGTAAAACTAAACCGCTAAAAAGATAATTTACGCTTATATGTATGATTTGACTACTTATTTGCTAAATTTCACTGGGTAAAGATGCCAGTTTTGCAATTTTACGGTTTTGGTAAAAATACGGGTTTTGTCGTATGATTTCTAAACTTTTCAAAACTTCCTTATTGACATTATTATTATTATAGAGATGTTGGAGATCCTTATTGCTCATTTAAATGACATTTATTGTAGTATGCACTATATAGAGGACTTTTGATCAAATTAGTGTGACATGTGTATTGAAATGGAATGTGAGAATCTTTTATATTACTTGTATGAACTATGGGAACTGGAGTTTCATTTTTTCTATATAGAAAATATGTGAACTAGGTGCCAGTTAAATACTGAGCTATGTACATAAAAAGGGTAAACTGAAAGGGTGTGTGCCGGTTTATACCTGATGTGATTGTATGAGTTTGTGAAAATACTAGAATTGCACATATTATTATGTTTTCATCGTAAATTGTATGTATGACAAAAGGAACCACAACTTGCTACCAAAGGAGTTGAAAGATACTTCAGTTTAAAGGAGTTGAAACACACTTCAGTTAAAGGGGTTGAAAGATACTCCCGTTATTAAAGGGTCGGTTCCATAGCTAGTAAAGTACAGTGCAACCACATATGTGAATTAGTGTGGGTACAGAGATGGTCGGCTTGCAGGAGTAATGAAACTACTAATAAAATAATGGACCAGGTGGGGGCAGTCGAACTGTATAATAGATACTTGACAGTGCCTGCACGAACAAGGCATTGTTAGAGTTATCAATGCACAACCTGTGCAACGAGGTAAATAGGCGTAATATGTTATATCAAGCTAGTCGTCGTTCTAAATATTCATATACATGATTTAAAAGCTAATATGGGAAAATTTATAGTATTTATATAGATATATACATTGCATTACAGTATTGAAAATGTTCGTTGTATGTACTAGTTTTTAAATTTAAATAAATGCATGTGGTCAAACACTGATTGTAATATCTTTCGCCTTACTGAAAAGTGTCTCACCCCATTATACAACCTTTGTTTTCAGGTCCTTCAGAACATCGGCCCTAGTTGCTAGTGGGACTAGGAATGTGGTTTTTGAGTCTAGCCTACGTAAGTGTTTTATTTGTGTAATAAACATAGTTGGAGTACTTTTTGGAGATTGTAAGCACTGGTTATGTTTTAGAGATGAATGTCTGTAATTAAGGATATGATAAGTAATCTCTAATATATGTCTAATAGAAATCCCGATGAATGTTTATGTTTTTTCGTAACATTTACATTACAGTTATGTATAAGTTACACCCGTATGTCCCTGTTTAGGGCGAGTTGTTTATGTATGTTAACAAGTACATATTTTCTGTATGAGTAGTAACATCTGGGTCCATATAAAGGGTCGGGTCGTTACAACTGCTCTATACGATCACCTCGGTGGAAGGTCCCTACATAATACAGGGCCAGCAAGTGATGTCGATGATGCAGTCATGGCGCGGTGGCTTTAGTCTATGGGGTTGCAGCGTCTGGCCTCTCCCTTGGCTTTAATTGGGATTGATCATCGTCTCCTTCCTAATCTCCTCTTGTAGGTATTCTATTTGACTTGGCCTCTTTTCTATAAAATTCATTTTAATCCCCCATCTTTTCCATTTTGAGTTTCCTTATTTTTTGTTGCCCTTTAAATAAGAATGGAGCACTATGGCGCTATTGAAATGTGAAGTGCGTGTTTGTGCTAGAATTTTAACCCAGTCGTTTGTGCAAAATTCACTATTGGTATATATGGTCATTTTGCAAATACTTTACAACAATATCATGGTTCCAACTAAGGTCATTTGGAATTTTGTTACACTTTTTTGTAGTGCACCATTGTTATGCTTGTTAGAATTTATGGGAGCAAGCTATTTGTTGCTGGAGGCTACCGTCTTTGACTCCACAAATTTATTAAAATCTCACCTGCATGGGAAGAAACCACTTATGTAATTTAAATTTTTGGGGTCAAGTTTTTTTAAGAGAAGGGGAGATAACAGGAAAAATTAAATTTGGGGCATTGTTGTGCTGCTATACAAATCCCTTTGTAATTAAATATTGTTGCTGATTATGCATTGATAAAATATATAAGAAAGAAAGCGATGCTTCTCAGCCTAATCTCGTACTTGAAACCAAGTCCAAGCCGACTCAACCCCAATTGCTAATCTGGGTTGGTTCGGTAAACACATTCTGATTCTGCCATAGTTCAGAAAATGAAGTACCAAGCTCTGCTTCAGTGGCAGTATCAAGGTAGATGCCAACAGTTGGGAAAGACGCAGCAATTCTGCTGCTAGATATGATTTCATTGATCAGTGCAGTGAAGTAGAGGTGGTAATTGTGGCTTTAGAATGCCATTTATTTTGGGTTTCTTTCATGATGTGTTAAGAGCGTACAGTAGGCGTTGAGAAAAGATAACAGAGTATATATATATATATATATATATATATATATATTTATAAGTACCTTAAATGAGTGGTTTGGCATACATTATTGCACAAACAAAAGCTTGATTCGTGGGAATCCAAGGAGATTTCTGATTAATTAGTTGCATTGTTGGTCATCCTGCATTGATTGTTCATAAATAATAGGTTACAAGATCAGAATCTTGAAATCAACTACTTTAAAATTTCAAAGTTAAGTTTACTCAGTCTTGAGTGCAATTATTTGGGGCTACTAATAAGATTGAAATTAGCTTTTATTTTGGGGCTACTAATAAAGTTACTTATAGACTTGGTAATAAAGAAGCTAGCGATTATTTGGGGCTATTCCTAAAATAATAAATAATTATTTTGATGAATGATTTTGATATTAATGCCGGCCAGCCGCCTTTTGAACAGTGAAGTCTTCTCCCAACTCCAACTACTGTTCAATTGGAAAATTGCTGTGTCGTCCTAAACCACATCCACTAGTAGGGTCCTAAATCATATAAATATTTATATGAAAAACTTAAATTCATCATAATAATTAAAAATTTTGATAAATTTAATTAACTGGAATGGGTTGCAGACTAGGGCAGCTCAGCCATTGCTGGGGAAGTATTACAGAGAGCCGAAGGAGTTGGGTCCATTCCCATTTTATTGGGTTGGACTTGTAGCGAGGAGATCACTTTGTCAGCGACACAGGAGACATCGTGTACTATCTAACCGACCCCTGCCTCCACAAATTCCCTTGGACCAGGCCCAAGTGACTCTCTTGGGCGACCATAAATTGGCTCATCATCCTACAAAGGGGGAGATGCATTTTTTTTAGTCATGCAACAAAAATTCATCTCAGATCCCCCTTTTAGAATAAGATTTTGAAAAATCCGAGAATGTTTTTAAAAAATACTTTTGATGATTTTCTTGATTTTTGTGCGAGTATCCCTATGATTATAAAAAGGATAATGAGTATTTTAGATCTCACCGGTATTAGTTCTGAGGTGAGTTATTCTAACATGATCCCCTCTTTTGGGATCTTATTAAATATTTCTAAATCACACTTGATTTTTATTATGTACTATTAATTTTGTATATTTATTTCGTTATTTATTTGTTTATTTAAAAAAAGAGTAAATCAAAAGGTTATTAAATTCAATTTAGAGATAATTTTTAGTTAATTAAGTACCGTTCATATAACGGGTGCGTAGGGGGTGCGAATATACTCTCTTGATATAACCGAATTCCCAATCTCAATCCTGATATCCGCAGGCCGAAACTACTCTTAATTGACTAGTAATCAGGCATTCTAACCGCATCAAGAAAAAATAAATTAGTAGCGATTCTAAATTCAATTTTTAGGAAAAGATTTTAGGAAATTTATTAGTAGCCCCAAATAATAAAAATTTATATAAGTAGCTTTTTATAAATCGATTCTAAATCAAGAAGCTCGTCTCCTAAAAAGATTTTAGGAAATTTATAAAAAATAATCAAGTAAAGTGGGTATAGTGTGATGGACCAGCTCTGTAAGCTCCAAGCTTATATATCAGTGCTTTTGCTACTCTTGAATTTAGAAACACATCCAGAAGCCCTCTTAAAAGTTCTAAAACAAGTATATTTTCCATAGAACATCAGTGTAGACAATTTCAATCATATAATTTGGAGCCTTAAGACTACCAATTATATAACATTCACTGATAAGGAAATTCCATCAAAAAGACAAGGGCATCTCAAGGGCCTCCACATCTCCACTAAATGCAGGGGTAATATGGTAGCCAGAGTTTTGATTGACAATGAATCCTCTTTGAATGTCATGCCCATGACTACACTTCAGAAATTGCTCATTGACATCACCTATATGCAGCAGAATAATTTTTTCGTGAAGGCCTTGGATGCAATATGTCAAGAGCCTGTGGGAACTATGGAGATACGGATGTAAATTGGCCCGATAACCTTCGATATTACATTCTAGGTGATGGCGATAGTACCCTCATATAGTTGCCTTCTGGGAAGGACATGGATCCATACGACTGGATCAATACCATCTTCTCTGCACCAAAAGGTAAAGTTTGTGATCGATGAATGAATGAAACAGATCTGATGGTTAAAAAACCCTCCTCAACCCCATATACGGAGGTAGTAGAGGAAATATTTGATCATTCTTTTCGGTCATTTGAAATAGTGAGTGCAACTTACGTAGCCGAGGGATCCCCAATCCCTCAACCCCGGGTTTTAGCTACAGCCCA
This sequence comes from Malania oleifera, assembly GCF_029873635.1. NCBI lineage: Eukaryota > Viridiplantae > Streptophyta > Magnoliopsida > Santalales > Ximeniaceae > Malania > Malania oleifera. The sequence goes on from NC_080425.1 coordinate 64,542,165, forward strand.
AATGATAGTAGCAGGGATGATCAGGTCTAGATTCTATCTAGGGAAAGGTCTAGAAAAAGATCTGAAGGGGATCCTAACTCTAATATAGTTTCCATGGATAAAGGAACATTTTGGGCTAGGGTATGTGCCCACATTTGCTGACCGTAAGAAGAAAATCAAGGAAGGGAAAGAGAGAATGATGACAAAGTTTATCGGACAGATGGACAATTCATAGAAGACGAAGTTTAAGTTTCCCGCTTTGATGGACGTGTTCCGACATAGGAGAATAGGAATCCACGGTATGGGGCGAACAATGGACCAATCTAACTGGCAAGCACAAGAAGAGCCAGAATCCACAGTATGGCAAACATGCAACCCTTGATTTGACAACTACGGAAATGAGTTTAGGCTTTTGAAATTAGAGCACCAAAAAGGACAATTAGGGTGTGCCAATCCTATGAATTGAGGGCGGTGAGTAGCTCCAGCACGGATCTTACCCACACAAGGATGACTTGCTTATACATCTCCTTTTAAAAAAAAAAAAAAAATTTAAATATATCTCTTAAAGTTAATTTCTAATATTTGAAATTTTGGAAGAAACACTTCTCCCTAATTTCAAATTTCACCCGATAATAATAATAAATTTTTTTTCTAAAATTTGTCAAGGAGGCATAAATTTCTCTTAAAATATGCAAACATGTGTAATTTTTTTTTTATTACATAAACTTCAGCCACTAACGAACCCTTCGGACCCCCTAGTGCGGTACCAAACCTACGAATCAGCGTTTTCTGCCCTCAGGTTCACAAGTACCACTAGTTCCGTGAGTGGTTTCATAAAGTTACTTATAGACTTGCTAGAGTTAGAGAAAAAGATTGCAAAGATTTAGGTATATATAAAATGTACAAAAAATGAGAATGATATGTCTTTATCAAAGGAGAAGACATAAAGTGCTTATAAGCTTGTATAACAGTGAGCTTGGCATTCTAACCAGGTTGATTATGCTGGTCTTTGATCTTCTAGAGTAGTTCTTCTTGGTTAAAAAAAAAAAAAAAATGAGAACAAATGGAAAGATAAAACTATACTATGTAAAATATAGTTTAAAATTATAGAAGCGTTAAAAGCCAAAGTTCCCTTTAAAATTATAGCTTTTATTTGATTGATTGTTCTTAGTAGAGTTAACAATGGCAGAATAGGAGACATTCAAAAGCATTATTATCTCCATTTGTGTGTGCTTTATGTTTTGATAGTTCAGAAACAATTATCTGTTGTTGCATTGTGCTTTTCCTTGGAGCAAGAGTTTGGCCATAAATGGACATGGACCACCACTCCTCGGAACCTCTAAGATAAGGCAAAACCAATTGAGAATAACCTTGACTAGGTAATCCTTGAGAAGCAACCCTCTTGCCCTATATAACAAAAACAATGAATTTATAATTAGGGTGTTGTTTGAGCATGAGAGTTTGATGTAACAGGAATGTTCATATTCATGGAATGAAAGGATACACATGAAATCTGGGCACCCTATTCCCACCTTCCACATGGGTAATTTTCCCTCATTCCCATGGAAATACAACTTTTTGAACCAAATTGTAGCCCTATTTTAGGTTAAACGAATATTAAACTTCATACTTTATGTGAACAATATTGCAGATTACTATCCATGATGCACTAAATGACTAAATCTTTTTGATTGATGGTATTATGTTATATGAATTGTAGATTGAACTATTAGAATACATGCTTGTGTTGAACACCAATTACTTGACTGATGCAGTATATTATGAATTGCATACTAGTAGTGGATTTAGGTTGTTACATGTTTGAAATGATTTATTTGCTGAAAACAACTAGGTTTCAGGTACAAGTTTTATGGGAAAATGTCTAATTTATAGACGACATGTTGCCGAAATTTTGTGAATTTTTTTTTGAAAATAAAATCATGTACAAATATAATTATGATAAAATGAATGTTAAAATAATTTTGAAAGGATGAGTGAAAGTTAAACGAATATTAACTTTATCCTTTATGTGCACATCATTATAGATTACTATCCATAATTTACCGAATAACTAAATCCTTTTGCCAATTCATCAGTAATTCCTCCGATGTACGTTTCCCATAACTGCACTTAAATTATTATACTTCTCTCAAGTTTTTTTTTTCTAGTTTTTTCTTTCGCATTAGTGTCTGAATGTCCAATTATTTTGCTATCAAATCGTTGATACTTGTGGTACGTATACATGTATGTTCAAAAATCATGTACTAATTTTTATTTTTTTTTATAATTCTTAATTTGTAGAGTTCGCAACTGTCACAACATCAGCAAGATGTCATGCACTACAGTCGGATGCTTGATTATTTTTTTATATTTTTTTATTATCTGAATAGATGAAATTTCTGTATTTTAATTTGAATATGTATAATGTGTTTGTATTTGAATTTGAATTTAAAATTTTTTTTTTGTATTTTTTTGTTATCTGAAGAGATGGAAATTATGTATTTTAATTGAATTTGTACAATGCATTTATATTTGTATTTGCTTTTGAATTAGAATTTTGAATAATTTATGAATTTTTTTAATAATTATGGTTTAATGTTATGCATGCAAAAATGTAATTACAGATTTGTCCATTTTTTAAATATTAGTGAAAGTTTCAAAATTGTCATTGATAGTAGAGTATTAGTAACAAATTTCAAAGTATTAGTGACAGTTTTAAATTCGTCACTAATAGTATATTATTAGTGACGATTTTAAATTCATCACTAATAGTATATTATTAGTGACGGTTTTAAATATTAGTGAAGGTTTCAAAACCAATACTAATAGTAGAGTATTAGTGACAAATTTCAAAATATTAGTGACGGTTTTAAATTCGTCACTAATAATATATGATTAGTGACAATTTTGAAATTTGTCACTAATACTCTACTATTAGTGATGGTTTTGAAATTTATCACTAATACTCTATTATTAGTGACGATTTTGAGTCAAACCAATGTAAAATTTATAGTGATGATATTAGGGTTTCAGTGACGGTTATAATCCATCACTAATACTCTATTATTATAGAAATCAACTTATTAAAGATCTACATGCATAAGAGTGGTCATAAATATGTTAATTTTATATTTACTTATTAGCAATTGACCATGTTCCTAAAATAAGATTTACAAACCAATCAAATCGTGTTTATTGGCTTAAGATCTTTTTAAAAGCTTGTTGATTAAATTATTTAAAGATTTGAATAAGAGTGAGATAAAAATGTCATTTACTAGTCATCACTTTGCTCTCTTTTGATTTGCATCTTCCACTCTTTTCTCATTCCTTGAATTCTCTATTTCAAGTGTAAGCAAACTTATTGACATTCAAAATTTGCTATAGTTAGAGTATCTTGAGGTGACCCACTCCATATTTTTAAGGCTTAATTTTACATTTAAATTTGGGCAAAAATAGTTTAACAGTGAATTAATTGACTAGGAATACTAATATAAATGACAATAATAATAGTAATAATAATACTAATAATAATAATAAAAGCAACGGTTCAACTCAGAGTTTTTTCCCGTTTTATAATTAAAAAGAAATAAAATATAAAATAACACTCTGATTGGGAAATTTTTTCCCAAAATAATGCTTACGTAATCTCGCAGCTTCATGCTGCGACATTTAAACTGATGGTCACTCTGCCTTCGACGCGTGGCAAAGAGAGAAACAGGGGGCAGGTGATGCATGGCAACGCTTGAAGAAATCTCGCAGCTCCAAGTTGCGAGATTTAATGAGCCATCGAACCGAAACGTGACGCGTGACTGGGAGATTAAATGAGGTATCGAACTGGTGGTGACGCGTGGCGGAAATCTCGCAGGATGAAACTGCGAGATTTGTGCCTGACATCCATCCGCGTGGTGACACGTGGTAAATCTCGCAGGACTAACCTGCGAAATTTGCTTCGTCTGCTGAATTCCTCCCCGAGCCTTCTCAGAACACAATATTGCAAAGAGAAAAGTTGCAGACCTTCGAGCTTGCAGAGGACCGTTGCGTTGGCAGGTTACCATTCGAGGTGCAGGTGACCGTTCGGACGAAGGCGAGGAGAGGCGAAGGTTACCGTTCGAGGTGCAGGTGACCGTTCGGGCGAAGGTGAGGCGAGGCGAGGCTATTTAAGGGCCAAAGATGGGGTATGTTATTTATTATTTAGAAAAAAACGTGAATATTTTATTTAACTTACTGAGATTTACTGAGATTTATTTTATATTTTGAGTTGGTTTGATATCATATTTGCGTTCCGACTATTTGGGTTCGTTGCTGCATCTAGAGGAAGGTTAGTTTTTTTAATTAATAATTTCATTAACATTTATGTATGTAATAGTATTTGTATATACTCCGCATAATCATGTAAATTTTTAATAATTTAATCTGAATATTCTAAATAAAAAAAAAGTATATTGATCTAATATTTATGCTTCAAATTTTATCTTCAATATTTTAAATTGACATATTCATTAATATCAAAGAAGAAATACTGTTTAGGACATTTGTTTGTTTGTATTTTTTGTATTGTTTGTGGGTCTTAACTCACTTTGATAAGGTTCTTTAATTACAAAACCATTATTAGATGAATTGATCCATAATTTACATTATCTATTATTTGGGTGTACTAGTTATGCATGTCTCCTTGATCATCAAGTATAAATTGAGACAAAGAGTTAGGATAGTTTAATATGTAATAGATATTTACATTATCAAAATGAGTTAATTGAGATACTTTTGGCTGTCACACAAACTAAATTATTATAAAATTGTGGACAGAGAAAAAGTTAATCTTTTACCAATATTTATTATTTATTAGAGTCACATGAAAGAAAATGAAAAAAAATAAAAATTGTTGTTATTTTTAGACTTCTTACATGAGATAATTATTTAGATGAAAAAATCTAACTCTGTGTTTTTCCGTAATAATTGTTGCACGTTTCACAATAAGTACAAAGATTTTTTAAAAAATAACATGAAATAATTTATGAATAAATATCGCGAAAATCTAATATGTTTTAATAGTTGCAAAGATGGGAATAAAATTTTCTATTGTATAATTATCTAATAGTAACAAATAAGTTGTAGTTTGTTGATCTATAAATGCTTAATAATAAAGTTAAAAGGTTAAATTTAAGTTAATTTAACTTGTTCAACATTAGTCTTATATACTCATATTAAGTGTGCTCCATGCCAAAATCATACAAATTTTTTTGTTAGAGTACGATTCGATCTACTACACATTAAAATAATTTTTTTTTAATGTTTGGAAGCAATGTGAATATGATAGTGGCATGCATATAAGTTGAAGGAATTATAAGTTAATTATTTAGTATACACTCAATGGCACATGATGTTTTGGAGCTTTTGAATCTATATTTGAGATATGTATATACATACATATATATATAATTAATTTTATTATATAATATAAATATAAAATGTTAATAAATTTTTATGAAAGATTAAATAAATATTTGTGACACACGCATTAATTGAAGGCTTGCTTACAAAAAAGTTTCAAAGATATTATATGTTATCTAAGCGCAAATTTAAATGCCTCCTGCATGGCTGATGCAGTGATGTGAATTGCATGCTGGTAGATATCATAGGTTCTCGTATGCTTAAACTAAATTATTATATTGTCTGCAAATGTTTAAGGGTCATTGTAAAAATGGGTAAATGTTCAAATTACACTTGGCATGCTGCCCAAATTTCGATACGACTTTTTGTAGAGAAGTCAGAATTGCATGCAAGAATATTTTCAAAGTGGCAAGTGAAACATTAAGAGAATATTGCATGCACATTAACGTATTGAAAATAATTTTTGTTCACTATTCACTTAGCATACGACTTATACATAAAATTATTGTTTTGCGTAGGCCTTTTATATTTACCAAGCGTCAATCTAGATGGCAGGAAGTTCAAGCAGTATTCCGGTTCCGATATTATTGTACATGAGGGGTAACATTATAACCGGACAAAGCGGTGTTAGTTATAGTATTCCGCCAGCTCAACCTATTAGAATTGGTGATAGGTGTAAATTAACTAAATTGCATACGAAGATATACAAGTATTTGCATATTGATCCAAATCAATATGCATTGCGGCTAACCGCAAGATACCCGATTAAGGGGCATCATGATACAATCTTCTATGAGGTTGTTCCTGTAATTAGTGATTACGGTTTGCGCATGGTCTTGGATGCACACTGCGTAGGGACGACATATTCGACTGTGCAACTGTATGTCGAACTCATTCCTCAGATGGGTGTCGCCGCATATGGGCAGCTGGGAACGTCTATTGAGCACGTGGTTGAAGCGGAGGAAGAAGATGCAGATGTTGGTGGGATGCCTGTTGTGGATATGAACGAATGTCCACGATCGTCATTCGAGGCGCAGACGTACGAAGGAACTACAATTCATACGAATTATCATGGTGTTTGCGAAGATGTTTCAGCAGAACAATGCGCTGGACGTGGGGATGAACATCATGAACGATGTTCATTTACAAGATGACACGTACGAGGAGGAAATTGGTGAAGGGACGAACGAGTTCCCCGATGATGTCGACCCACCCCCCCGTCAATCGAACGATGGCACGTATACGGCAGATATCATGGATGAACCTCCTATGTATGGTGTAATTGACGTAGATGCTGCAGATTTGTCCCATGGTGACGAGCTTCCTATACGGGTAACTCGTTGGGATGAATCATCAGAATTGAGTCAAGGGATGCTATTTGGGTCGAAAGATTAATTGATAGCTGCTGTGCGAATATACCACGCTCGAACGCACCATGACTTCCACGTCCTGCAGTCGACCCCACTATTATGGGTTGTTAGGTGTAAGAACTCTGAATGCAGTTGGAGACTACGTGCGATGTATCGTCAAAAACATCGATTCTTCGAAATCACTCAATATGGTGGTCCGCACACATGCTTGAATGAACTCCTCTCGCAAGACCATAGCCAAATCACGTCGCCCCTTATTGCTAGGGAGATTGTGAATATGATAAGGGGTGATGCGTCGACCTCAATCGTTACATTGAAAGAATTCATAGATCGTCGTTTCGGCTATTCCATCTCATATAAGAAAATTTGGTTAGGAAAACAGAAGGCAATTGCCCAAGTATTCGGCGATTGGGAGAAGTCTTATCAGACGTTGCCTAGGTGGATGGAAGCAATGTGCACTTATAATCCTGGTACTGTCGTCAAGTGGAGGTGGAACCCTATACCAGGCAGCGATCAGACCGTAACATTTGTATCAGTCTTTTGGGCGTTCGCAGCATCTAGTCAGGGTTTTCCCCACTGTCCTCCTGTGATATGTATAGATGGGACACACTTGTACGGTAAGTACAAGGAAAACTCCTTATTGCAACGTGCCCGGATGCAAATAAGCAAATATTTCCCGTTGCATTCGCTATTGTGCAAGAGGAAAGTTTGGACACATGGAATTGGTTTCTGTGTTGTCTTCGTTCCATTACCGATAGGGACGACATTTGCTTTATATTAGATAGGCATCCAGGGATCATTGCTACAGTGTCTCACAATCCCGATTGGCAGCCACCGCATGCGCACCACCGATTCTGCCTTCGACGCGTTGTAAGCAACTTCAGCACGAAAGTGCATAGTGTCAATCTGAAGCGAATGGCTGAGCGCGCGGGAAGGGAGCATCGGGTCAAAAAGTTTAACATGTGGATGGAGAAGATCTTCGATGAGGGTGGGGAACCCGCGAAGACGTTCTTTGATCAAATCGCTCCTCATATGTAGACTCAGTGCCACGACGGGGGCAGAAGGTATGGGAACATGACGACAAACCTCGTCGAATGTTTCAACGCCGTCCTTAAGGGCGCTCGTAGCCTCCCAATCACTGCCCTTGTGCAACTGACATTTTATCGCGTTGCACATTATTTCAACAGCTGACGGGAGGCTGCTTGTAATGCAATATCAGGAGGAAATGCATTAACTCCTCATATACTGCTTGCGATGGAAAGAAGGAAGTTGAAGGCGACCGGACATCGCGTGACGACGTTCAATTGGTCTAGAGGTACTTTTAGCATCACGACTGTGCAGTTGGGACCTCATAAAGGAAACAACGTGCAAATGTTGCACATTCAGGATTTGCACGTCTGCTCGTGTGGGAAGTGGCAAGCCTTACACTTTCCATGCTCCCACCTTATCGCTGCATGTGCGGAGACACGAATCAACGCCATGCAGTACGTTGAGCCTTGTTGGAGCACCGCCGAACATTATGCGACATATGCGGCGGATTTTCAGCCGATTATGCACGAGGCGTACTGGCCAGCATCGTCGTCGCCGACTATACAGGCAATCCAGCATATGCTCGACATAAAGGTCGTCCAAGGAGCTCCCGTATACACAATGAGATGGATGCTAGGGAAGGTAGGAAAAGGAGCACGTGCAGTATATGTCATCAAGAAGGCATAATCGCACAAGGTGTCCGAGAAGGACCCACTCGGGCGATGCAGCGTGACCATCGCGTTGATGTCGTATGCAGTTTTATACTATTTCACACCGGTTTTTTTTTTTTTTTTTTGTATATGCCTATTCTGATGCAACGATGCATTTCCAGGATTGATCCAGGGCCGTCCGATCCGGGCGTATTGACGATGGGCGATCATCACAGGGCCAGCCGAGCGTGGGTTGATGGGCACAGAGCCCCTGTGCTGCCGAGGGGGCACGTAGTTTGCCGAGCGTTGGTTAGAGGTAGACCCCCACATTGTCCAGCTGATATGCGATGCGGGGTTTTATGGCATTTATCGGATTGCTCATATCCAGCTTGATTGGCATCTTGTCACATCATTGGTGGAGCGATGGAGATCCGAGACGCACACATTCCACCTACCTCATGGCGAGGCCACCGTCACATTACAGGACGTAGCTGTTTTGTTCGGGTTGCCGATTGGTGGGCGAGCTGTCACTAGTCGCACTACCGGACCAGTGGAGAGACCTACAGACTGTCAGGGTCGACTCGCACTGTGTACTATTTGCGAGCATTTGTTAGGTGTCGTTCCGCCTGACAGCGAGTTGGTTGGTGCACGCATCCGTATGCGGTTCCTTGAGGGGGATGCGTTTCGTGAGCTCCCGGCACATGCAGATGTTCAGACGATAACATGCCACGCACGAGCCCACTTGTTGCGTTTGATTTGTGGGGTGATCTTCTCGGATGTTTCCGGCAGTTATGCGCATCCGATGTTCCTTCCACTCCTTGAGGACTTCGGAGCGTGTCACTCGTACAGTTGGGGGTCCACCACTTTGGCGTGGTTGTATAGGGAGATGTGTCGCGCTGCGCACCACTCAGAGACACAGATTGCGGGCCCCCTTCGCTTACTCCAAGTTTGGGCTTGGGAGAGATTTCCTTCATTCGCGCCTACGCGCGAGGTTTCTTGCAGATTGAGAGGGGTCAGGACGGTTGTCCGGTTGATCCTCTCCCACTCGAATATCGGTTAGTACAAATTTTATCTAACCCTTCTCATTCACTCAATAACTATTACGAATACTAATTCGTAATATGTAGTAGTCTTGCATTTGGGAACTTACGTTTCATCTTATACAGATGGAGGGACGACTTGAGGGCATCGATGGTTGCGCTTCACACATTGCCCTGGTACGAGTTCGAGTTGGACATGCACCGGGAGCATGAGGTATAACTCAGTTAAAGTATAGCACATGATATTATTTCTTTCTTTCTTTCAGTTGTGTATAGTTTCGGTATTATTTTTGTTTTGTCTAACTGTAGTTTATATGGATGCCCTACACGGATGAGATTTTAACCGACATGCCGCCTGCCTATGCAGACGGGAGGGACCTGTGGGTAGCGCGAGTGCCACTCATATGCTTTCATATTATTGAGTGGTATCTCCCCGATCGAGTCATGCTACAGTTCGGGTTTTGACAGGTCATTCCCGCCTCATTTATGACTTCGGGTTTAGATATTGTTGGGGACGATCTCCACGGCATGGATGGGCGCGGTCGAGGGGTCACAGACTGGTCGAGGACACACGCGATATTCGTTACTGCGTGGGAGCATCGGCGAGACTACATCGTACGAGGAGTGGCGGAGCACAGTCCGATGCGTCTAGATGACCCATACTTCACTTGGTATAGGTTTATCACACGCCGCTTCGTCAACAGGACCGCAGCTGTATATTTGAGCCTTGTAAGAAGATTAATGCCACAACTCATTTTATTATGTTCTGATTTGAATGTGTTAATAATATATGTTCATATCCTGCAAGCTGACATAGTCATTGAGGCAGACCAGATCTCGTCGGATCCTGCGATCCACCGATTGATGAGTGCTGCACTGGACCTCGTCCACGAGGACGGTCGACGGATCCCAGAACGAGGAGGTCGACCTGATGTACCAGCACGAGGAGGTCGACCAGCTCCAGTACAAGGAGGACGACATGCCTCCTCTAGTCGTCCAGGGACTCCCATGTCCTCCCCACCAGTCGTACAGGATGAGTACTTGTTCGGCCCGTCAGCGCCTTATGCGCCTTCCACTGCAGCTCATATTGCCGGACCATCGAGCAGACCGACTGATGCCCCATCCGACTCTACCACTATCCCATCCATGTCATTTTTATTAGACGATCTTTTCGATGGGGTGGAGGTCGATGCACCCCCTATGCCGCCTCGTTCTCGTCCCAAGACATCGTATCATTTCTCACCGCGTGCGCTCTGCATGGCTGATGATGATGATGCAGCACCTCTTGGGGGAGAGGATTCACATCCAGGACGACGGGACAGGACACCTGATGATGCTGACGAGCAGGGAGAGGGTAGATGCAGACGGCAGCCACCACGACCCTGGAGACGACCTCGCTGCGGCACGGAGTAGTTTAGCATTATTTTAATGCATTTTATTTGTATGTATATCATTGATTGTTTTGATTTCATTTGTATATAATTGATTATTTTTTTAATTCTTTTGTATATATCATTTAATAATTCGTATCTCTAAAGAATTCAATACTGCCAAATCTAAAAAATGACACATAATTCTTATCGTCTAAATTTGCATGTCTAGTTAAGTTAATTCCTTAAATTGAATTGTCTTTTACTGCAAAATTCGTATTGCTAAAATTTGTATGTCTGCATGCATTTACGTGTGTCGTCAGATCCAAACGTGTTTCAGCACTCTAAACATTTACACGTTAACCTGCCCTCACCGCCATATACTATATGCACCGAAAATCTTAGGGAGCACTTAATATATGTTCTCTCCATGAAACTCCTAGTCAATTTGTCTTAAAGTATATTAATTAATTATGTATATTAATTTTAATAAAAAAATATTATTGATTAAGTGATATATTAATTTTGAGAGTATGTATATCCTTAATTAAAGTTTATTTCATGATTTCTCTAAACCTATTCTTTAATTGACTATCCAAATTTAAAGTTCAAACTTCATGTAGTTACAACATGTAAGAATCGTTAATTTTGCATTTGAATTTAAATTTGTATAATTAGAAAAAGTTTAGTATGGTTTTCTCTACATTCATGAAAATAATATTTTAAGAAATTAAATATATATAAAATAAAAATATATTTTAAATTTTTTATATAAATTTAGAAAATAAAAAATTAATTTGATATTTTTACAATTATTTGAAAAATTAAAAATATTTGTTTCTACACGCAAATAATGTTACATCTTTTTTTTTATCTTTTAATTTTATATAAATAATATTGTACTTTCATTTTTACACACATGTGTCAAGGCGAGAGAGGTCCAATTTTTGAACTTGAAAGAAAATAATAATAAATCTCGTTATCATGAAATATCCTTGCCTTCTTCCTCCTTTCCTACAGTGCAGCTTATTATTAACTTTAAGCGCAACCTGGCAAATTGAACTATATATTCTGTGTTTTGAATATTTCATATATTTTAATTTAGCGATAGACATGCCTTTTGTCAAAGGAATTGTAGAGATAATTATTATTTTTGATTTTTAATTAGACTCAATTTTTTAAAAATTTAATTATTTTAATATGAATGGGTGATTAAGACAAAAAAATATTCTAACAATAATTCAATTTGATTCAAATCCTACTTTCAAACACCAAAAGGATGGGTCAAAATAATTGATTTAGTATGCAGATAGTCAAAATATAATAAAAAAGAGTAAAAAAAAAAAATTAAGGCGTACGAAGAGGTATTGATGCTACTATTATCTTTCATACACTCCGTAGAGAGACTATATGCATGTAATATAATATTTATAATTACATATGTAAAAAAAATTTTGTTTGGTCTCTAATCCACTCATTTTAAAATATCATTTTATTAAGGACAAATTTTGTTATTCCACATGCATTTAATAGTTAACTAACAAAATATTCATTTCGTCAATAAAATTCAATTATAAGAAATTTTGTAATAATTTTTGTAAATTCAGGGGTTAGAATCATATTTTGAATTTTTTTTTTGGATTTTATCCAAATTTTATGAAAAAATACTTATTTATAATCAATAATTTCTATTATTTAAAATTTTTTTTAAAATTATATATTTACAATTTAAAAATTAAAATTTAAGTTTAAATTATATTTTTAAGGGAAAGTTATGATTAAATTTATTAAAAGGGAATGTTTATTATTTAAATTTAAATTTGTAAAAAAGTGGAATAAATAGAGCCACAAATCTCGCAGGACTAACCTGCGAGATTTTCCCACTATCACGTGTCACCACCATGTTCGTCTGAGTCATTTTCTCTGCACTCTGTCATACGTCAGCTTCTCATTGGCATCGCTTTTAAATCTCGCAGCATGAAGCTACAAGATTATTTTGAAAAAAAATTTCACAAAGTGTTATTTTATATTTTATTTCTTTTTAATTATAAAACGGGAAAAAACTCGTTCAACTCAGGCATCTCCACTTTCCAAGGGCAGGCGTCAGGAAGAAAAATTCATAATCAAACTTAAATTTCCACTCTGCCTTTTACTCAAGAGTATGCTGACTAATATATTAAATAAAATATATAGATCTTACTGAAAAAGTTTGAATATTCTAACTTTACCCACACTATTTATAGCAAAGCCCAAGCATGCATTTTCCTCACCTTCATCCCCTACTGATTCTTCTTCCATACTCTACAACACCAGTACTGAAACCATGTTGGGCTCAATTCGAGCAGAGTTTGGTTCCAACATTAACGACGTCGTTCCCCAAGTAATCTTCGGCGTTATTTCTGTCACTTTACTCTCCCTCATCTGGTTTCTCCACAAGAAGCCCAAGAAGACTCAAACGGCGCCGTTGCCGCCGGGCCCCTACGGCCTGCCGTTGCTCGGCTACATTCCGTTCCTCGACACCCACCTCAGCCGTTGCTTCACCAACCTCGCCGCCGCCCACGGCCCCATCTTCAAGCTCTGGCTCGGGACCAAGATGTGCGTGGTCGTGAACTCGCCGGAGATGATGAAAGAGGTGATGCGAGACCAGGACCAGACGTTCGCCAACCGCGATTCTACCATCTCGATGCGCATCTTCTCCCACGACGGCAAAGACATCGCCTTTGCGCCCTACGGCGCCGACTGGCGGCTACTGCGGAAGGTGGTGTTGGTTCCTTGCTTTTTTGCTACTTCAACTCGAAATCGCTTATTTGTACTTCCTTTTATAGAGTAAATTTTGTTTTTGATGACGTGTCTCATCGGGAAATTATTAAATACGCGGAGTGTATACATATATTTTATTAAAATAAACAAATTTTATATACATGGTGAAAAAAATTGTATTAAATCCAATTAATATTTTTTTTTCTGTTCAATTAGTTTATTAATTTATTGTAATTATTTTTCCGCAGGTGTTCGTGAGGGAGCTCCTGAGCAACGCCAACCTCGACGACTCCTACGCGCTGCGGCGGCGGGAGGTGAGGAACGCCGCAAGGACAGTATACGGGAAGGCGGGGGCGCCAGTTGATATTGGGGAGCTGGCGTTCCTGACGTCGTTCGACGCGGTGACGAGCATGCTGTGGGGCGGAACCCTGGGCGCGGAGGAGGGGAAAAGTTTCGGGTCGGAGTTTCGGGAGGTGGTGATGGGGATCGTGGGGCTGGTGACTAAGCCGAACGTGTCGGACTTTTTTCCGGCACTGGCGAGGTTGGATTTGCAGGGTATAGAGAAGGAGATGAGGAAGATAATGTCGCATATCGACAGGATCTTCGATTTTGCGCTGGACAGAAGGATTAAAATGGATATGGGGAAGCGAAGAGAGGGTAATGGTGGAGAGGATGGAGGGAAGGATTTCTTGCAGTTCCTGGTAGAACTTAGAGAGCAGGAGCGTGCTACTGGTGAATCCATTACGCTCATGCAAACCAAGGCCATGCTCTGGGTAAGTTTAGTTTTGTAAGCACGCTCATGATCAGTCCTATTTAATCATTACCAATTAACGGTTATCTTCTTTTTGTTCGAGTTCTTTTAACTGTTATGAAAATATAAGGTGACAATCTCAATTGCACACGTCCATTCCCTCTACAATTAATGATTAAAAATCTAAAATTTAAATTGTTTCTTGATTCCATATGTATGTCCCTAGAAAAAGTACATCTCACATTCTTACTATTTTTTACTTTTTAAAAAAAATATATTCAAATTTAAAGATTTCTAACAAAGAAATTTCAGACTTTAACATAAGATATTTTCCAGGATTACTTTCTCAATGCGAAAATTTTGAATTTTAATTAATAGAATATTTTTGAGATTTTTCGAGAGTTACTTTCTAACATGAGAATTTTAATTTTAATTAGTATAATCTTTACGGAATTTTTTACGAATTTGTTTGCTATGTACGTGGCTTATGGCAGGACATTGTGGCAGCCGGGACCGACACAACAGCAACGACGGTGGAATGGGCCATGGCCGAAGTGATGAACCACCCAGAGATCCTACAGAAATTGCACGAAGAACTTGCGAACGTGGTGGGTCCCAACAATGCAGTCGAAGAGTCTCATCTCTCCAAATTAACATACCTAAACGCCGTCGTTAAGGAGAGTCTCCGGCTGCACCCGGCGTTCCCCGTCCTAATCCCACGCAGCCCCAGCGAGACCACCGTCGTGGGCGGCTACACCATCCCCAAGGGCACTCGGGTCTTCATCAACGTCTGGGCCGTCCAGAGGGATCCGAAAATTTGGCCTGACCCGTTGGAGTTCCGACCCGATAGATTCTTGGTCAGTGACGCTGGCAGAATGGACTACTTGGGCAAGAACTACCATTATCTGCCGTTTGGGTCGGGTCGGCGGATATGCGCCGGGATTCCACTGGCAGAGAGGATGACCATGCACTTGATGGCTTCGTTCTTGCACTTGTTCCGGTGGAGGTTGCCAGAGGATACATTGAAGATCGATTTCGAAGAGAAGTTTGGGATTGTGATGAAGAAAGCAATTCCTCTGGTCGCAATTCCGACGCCCAAATTCTCTAATTCGGAGCTCTATGAGTAGTAATTGGAACGGCAAAAGAAGAATATTATTATTTACGTTGTGTGACTTTAGTTTTTCATGTGCCGGCGTCGTGTGATAAAATTAAATAACAAATGCTTTTGCCTGTTAACCATGATTATAAGCATGTAATCTCAATATAATTGCTGCCAATTGTATGAATGAGAAAGTAGTTGTGGGTGGTGTTTTCTCTCATTCATTGGAGTGTTCGTTAAGCCTTGGCTCACTGCATAACATATTGATAGCTAAATCTTTCCACATTGAATGAGTCCAGTTTGAGTTAACCAAAAGCAATCAAACAGAGTTCACCAATCTCTTTGGGAGTTTCAGC
Source organism: Malania oleifera (assembly GCF_029873635.1). Classification (NCBI taxonomy): domain Eukaryota; kingdom Viridiplantae; phylum Streptophyta; class Magnoliopsida; order Santalales; family Ximeniaceae; genus Malania; species Malania oleifera. Next base: position 64,557,960 of record NC_080425.1, read on the forward strand.
ACATATAATTTGAATTTAGAGCACTTTCAAATTTTAATTTCCCGTTCTACACTCATGCTTTTATTAGAATAGGAGCATATCTCTAACTCATTTAATCTTGTCTTATTGAGAATAAGATAAAGGTATTGTGCAAACATCCCTTATTGAATAATAAATGAAACCTTTTTTTTTTTTTTTGAAAAAATGGCATTGATTTTCCCAGATGTTTGATAAAAAAATAATGATCTTCTCTGAGATCATTGAGAATAAGATAAAGGTATTGTGCAAACATCCCTTATTGAATAATAAATGAAACTTTTTTTTTTTTCTTGGGAGAAAAGGCATTGGTTTTTCCTGAGGTTTGACAAAAAGGTCAAGGCCTATCGTGAAGAACGATAACTCTAAAGTTTAAAGGATCACTTTCAATAAGAATGAGTGCCCTGAACTAATTTTGGGATTTTTGAAAGTACAATCAACGTTAGAGAATAGGACTTTGATGCTGAAATTGAAGGACAATGAAGCCTAGCCTATAATGGCTTCAGAGACTATAGGGGCTCCATTGAGGATGCCTGAAGTAAATTAAAAGGGCTCGACTCTTTTCCTTGAAAATCACGGGTACTCAGGGTCTCAATTTTAAAACTTCAGGTCTTTTAGATCTCAAAGCTAAGTCTTATTTTGCTAGGTTTACTTGGGATGGCCCGGTTAAAATTTATATATATAAGAAGAGGTTCAATCTACTGGAAGCATAGGACACACTTACACGTTGGAGAGAAGGAGGTTCTATTGCTTTGGAAATTCATATATATATATATATATATATACACACGCTAAAGAAAAGAAGGAGGCTTTGAAGATTCATATATCATTATTATTATTCATTTTGTGGGATTTTTTTAGAGGTCCTGAAGAAGATTGCAAGGTATGATTTAATTCATTGTTCTTTATGATTATAAAATTGTTTTCTTAAATGTTATTTGTAATTCATTCATGTCTTCTATTAAAAATTCCCATAGAAACTAGTTTTTTGATTGTATGATTTTGGATCATTTAGCATGAAAATATGCCTTATCTATCATACTAATGCATGTTGAGCCTTGATTTTTCCAAGCCCAACAAGGGTTCAATAAGTTATGGCTGCAAGACTACAAAAGAAATGATTTTAGTGGATGAGCAGAAGGGACGAGCAATTTTACTCATCCTGGAGTGGGCATATTAAGTGAAATTGGGTATGACAAAAGAGTTGTCTTTACATTTGAAGTTACAATTACAAATTGGACAACTCCCTATAAGGCGAATTCTAGAGGATTTTCATTTAATTCCCTCCAACATCACTTCACGATTGAATTGAGTGCACATAACAACTTCTTCTCTCTTTAGAATTTACCCTTTTCTTCCTATGAAAAATTTCCCTGCTTTTCCCTCTCTAAAATTTCATCTAGGGCAAGGGTACGATTCACATGTAACTGCTTCTTGCGAGCATACAGTTTCTTAACACGCAACAACATCTTGGGATCTTGCATACGTACACAATAACTTCTTGCATGTAGCGGCTTCTTTCATTTCTTCACCATTGTATAGCTTTTTTAGGTTTTTCAAATTTAAACTTGAAGGTAAATTTCATTTTTTTTCATCAATCATTTATGCATTTTTATGTTCTTTATTTGTAACTTCTTCGGTTTCATCCACTTTATCATTACAAAAAAATTGGTTTTTAGTGACGAAAGTATTAGTGATGCTTTGAATCTCATCACTAATAGTGCCCGTTAAGTGACGATATTCAAAACGTCACTAATACTTTCGTTACTAAAACTCAATTTTCCCTCTGAAACTATCGCAGGAAATTATTTGCGACAATTTTTTGGGTATTAAAGATGGTTCAAAACCATTACTAATAATGCATTTTTTTGGGAAATAAAGGTCAAGAGTATTAGTGACGGTTTTAAGAAACCGTCACTGATAATGCATTTTGTTGGGAAATAAATGTCAAGGCTATTAGTGACAGTTTATGAGAATCGTCACTACTAGTCCATTATTAGTGACGGTTTTTATAAATCGTCATTAATAATCTTTACCTTTATTTCCCAAAAAAAATGCATTATTAGTGATGGTTCTGATCTGTCACTAATAGTCTACTATTAGTAACAATTTATGAGAATCGTCACTACTAGTCCATTATTAGTGACAATTTTTACAAACCGTCACTAATAGTCTTTATCTTTATTAAAAATATATATATAAATAATTTATTTAACTATTAGTGACATTTTTTGAGTATCAGTGACAATTTTAAAACCATCACTAATACTCGAAAAAGTAAAAACTCTATCCCTTGCAGCTTTCTCCCACTTTTTCCCCCAATCTCTCCTCCTCCCTCCTCCTACTTGCACGCCTTCACTCTGCCCACCCCCGCGGCCATTCTTCCTTCCTCCCACGCACCTGGCCATTCTTCCCTCCTCCCACCACCGCCGCCGTCATTCGCTCCTCCCACCGCTGCTATCCTTCCCTCCTCTCAAGTTTTCCTTCTTCTGCAAACACTGTGTGTGTCAGCATGTGTGCATGTGTGCGTGCGTCAGTGTGTGTGTGTGTGTGCGTGGGTGCGCATGTATGCATGTGTGTGTGTGCACGCGTGTTTGCCAATTCTGTTTTCAGCATTTCTCTTTGATTCCATTTGTTATTTGTAAAGAGTAACAATGTATTTCCATCAGTATTCTTTGGTATTTTGTATATAAATTCATGCTTATATTTTTCCAAATACTAAATTCAATACAGAGAGCACATTTTTTCTCTTCTTCTAGAATTCTCCTTCTGCGAGTTCTTCTTGCTTTCTATTTCTGACATGGTATCAGAGCAGGACATAGTTTCCTCATATTGATATCTAAATTCTTTTGACCTCTTTAAACCATTCCGAATTGGGAATGGCGATAACCTTGCAGTTGTTTTTCTTAGGTTTTGAAAATATGGTGAAGTATTGATTAAAAATTGATTATCCTAACCTCTATGAATTTATTGCCTTTGTCTTTTCTTTTGACATTTCAAAAAGTTTAGGGGGTTGTAATGAATTTAGGTTTGAGAAGTGGTTGTTGCTTAAAATTAAAATCTTAGTATACGCATTCACTAAACACTATCTTGTTATACTAAGAATCTTTATTCACTTCCAGATGGACATGACATCTATGCCTGATATTTAATTCAAAATGTTTAACCCATGCTAACAAGAAAATCACAAGTTTAAGCATATCTTTGTCCATTGCACAAAATTGAGTGTTAAGGTTCCATCTTATATTATATATCACTACACCCTAAACTCACTTTTTGAGTATGAAAAGCCTAAATCAATCAAAATCAAGTCATCACTCTAGGCTTAAAGAACTATTGATCATAAATGACTAATATATATTAAGTGCTTCTTTTAGCTATAAACCAAATTAGAGGCAACCACTAAGGGATTCAGGTTTCATTGATTAAATCAAATTATTCTCTTTGAGTTTAACATATAAATCCTCTAATCTTGATTCACTTATCTCATCCATAAAAAATCTCTACCATACCACGACCATATCCAGTAGAGATTTATCCTTCCAGTGGTTCGTGTCCTTGCTCTAATTTATAATCATGTTCAGATGATACCCTCCATTTGTGGAAAATGAGAAATACCCGAAAAGAGCTTCGTTCAAATAAATTCATATACTCATAAACGCTATTTGCCTAAGCAGTTGGATATATTCAATTCCACGCAAATATCCTGAATCTTGTCCACTCAAAATGAATACTCTTCAAACTTAACATAAATTTTAATCCTTAAGAGTATTTAATCATTTTAGCTCCATAAGCTCTCAAGTGAAAATCAAATTGATTAGAGCTTCATGTACTTAGAAATGAGTTGAATGGTTAAGTTGGTTGCACTAGGTCTAAATCTAGATGAATGCATAAAATTCAAGTAGACCTATGTATGTGCATTTTTAAATTCAAAGTCATTCTAACTTGTGCCTCTCACGCGTATTGAAATTCATATCAATCACTACAAAAAATAAGGTTATTAGTGACGGTTTTAAACTGTCACTACTAGTATTAGTGACGATTTTGTGAGTATTAGTTGCTATATCTGCCGTTACTAATACTTGTTAGTGATGAATTTTTCAAACCGTCACTAATAATAGAGTATTAGTGACGGATTAAAACCATCACTAAAAACCTAAGCCTATCACTATAGATTCTACACTGGTTCGACCAAAAATCGTCACTAAAGCCATAGTATTAGTGACGGTTTTAAATTCGTCACTAATGCTCTATTATTAGTGACGGTTTTAAAACTGTCACTAATACTCTATTATTAGTGACGATTTTAAAACCGTCACTATTGCACTATTATTAGTGACGGTTTTAAAACCGCCACTATTGCTCTCCAGAACCGTCACTAATACTTAAATTGAACAATTAGTAGTGAAATTAATTTTTTTCCTAATTATTAATTCCTGTAAAAATCTGTAATTAAATTACATTTTCTTATACATAACATTAAACCATAATTGCAAAAAAATTCATAAATTATTCAAAATTCTAATTCAAATTCAAATACAAATACAAATATATTATACAAATTCAAATTGAAGTACAAATGTATTATACAAATTCAAATTTAAATACAAATACATTATACAAATTCAAATTCAAATACAATTCATCTGTTCAGATAACAAAAAAGGTCAAAAGTTGCATCTATAGTGCATGACATCATGCTGACGTTGTCGTAGTTGCAAACCCTACAAATTAAGAAAGTTAAAAAAATTAGTATATGTTTTTTGAAAAATTTTGACAGCATTTCTCTTGTAAATATGACATTTTCCATAGAGATATGCTCTAAACCTAAGTGTTTACTATAAACAGTTCACAATAATCTAACTAGTAATGAATTTTACGAGTGCACAAGAGCTTTATATAAATAAGTATTAAATAATATAACGTGTTCATACATTCCATAAGCAACATATATCAGAATATATTAGATTATCCCATAAACAACATATTTCACAGAGTAGACACAATTGGTATGAGATTCACTATAAAATGAAAATCCCAAGGAAGAGAGCTCCTCTCCAAAGAAAAGAAAGAGATAATACGTGCATTGTGAAGAGTGAAAATCTTAAGAAGATGAAACATCATCTACTCCAACGACTGTAACCAGACCAAGCATCCTCCCAAAATCAAATCTTATTGCCATTAGCTACTCTAAAATGAGTGGGAGGAAGAAACAAACAAGCAAAATGGGAAACAAATTTCTACAGACTTGCATGGGAAACAATGCCACTTCCTCTAGTGTTCCATCCATTCTTCTAGACTCTATATTACTTTTAATCTCCTTTTTTTGGCAATTAACAATTAATTTTTGGTTGCACATAAATAAATACTCAAAAAACATTTGAATCCAAAAAGGGATCATGAAATGTAAAAATTGGAGAAAAATCATATATGACTATGTAGTTTGTGCAAATGATGTAAGAGTATAATTGATAAATACCACAGGATCACAAATATTATCCATATCAGGGTTATCCTTCATTTGAAAATTTTTATTTAAACTAAAAATTTACAAATTAAATGAGAATATAACTCCTCTCAAAAATCACTAATGACCTCAAATGCTAAACAAGAAAAGTAAGATATCATCCACATAAAATACGGACAAAATAATCCAACTTTACCTTACCCCATCCCCAACCATAAAACCTGCAAACAAATTCCCTTCTAGAGCTCGCCCTTGACGATTTTTTTAATGCTTCCATCATAGCCATAATGGAACAAGAATAATATAGGGATAATATTCAAAACTACCAAATTGATATAGGACTATTTTAAGGTCTTGTCAAAAACATTCTTAGGTTAGAATGAGATTAATAGTTGGCATCGTTCTCAAAGAGGTAAGGACCAAAATTTTAAAATGGTAACAAAGAAAATCAAAAATATAATTTTTAATCTACTTATTGAGCATTAAAAAAACTAACTTGGAATCTCCTCTACGCTAACCTCAGTTCCGGCCAAAGAAGCTGTCGGAATGACGGACCCTACTCTTCCCACGTGCTGATACGAACTCCATCTCCTGCTCTCCTCCCTAATTTCATTTTTTCCTACATTCAAATTCAAATGATCATCATTGAAAGAAGGCCATAAGCAAAGAGAAAAAGATCACATAATTGAAAATCATATGCACGTGTATGAAAATTAAAATTGGAAGTCCGACCCTAATTAAAACGAGCTTCAACAAAAAGACTAGATTTATGAGTGAGTCGAGGACATGACACATATTTTGTAACAAACCTTTTTCCAAACTCAATTAGACTTAAGCAAATAGTGAATTACTAAATTAATATTAAAGCTACCACTAAAACTACTTGAGAAACTAAATAGATAATCATTGCAATAAATATAAAACACCTTGAATAATTTTTAGAACTTAAACTTTTAATAGATCCCAAAACAAGGCAATAACAATATTCAACTAAAATAAAAACAAGAACAAAATAACAAGGCAGTAACAATGTTCAATTAAAATAAATACAAGAACAAAATAAGAAGGCAGTAACAATGTTCAATTAAAATAAAAAGAAGAAAAAAATAAGAAGCCAGTAACAATATTCAATAAAAACAAGAATAAAATAAGATAAAAAAAGAGAAAGAGTAAGTGGGAGAGATAGCAATGAAGCTCGAGTGTGTGACTGGTGTGTTTTGCTCTAGTGACTGGAAGAAGCTACTGCTAGTTTTCTGCCGTGGTCCTCGGGTGTTCTGGTGTGGAACGAAGTGGGTGGTTGCAGTGGCTGTGTGGAACAGCTGGTGAAGGCCCTCCTGTCTGCTGGTGTCTTGGAGCTGGACCAGCCTGCTGGTGCTCTCGGTGACTGTTGCGTGGCCTACTCTGACTTATAAGTTGGTGGTTGCAATCGGAAGGCAGAGGGATGCCAAGGAAGGAGAGGGCAGCATCAATTGGAAGTGAAAAAGTGTGTACCTGAGGGCAGAGGTTCATCCATGGGGAAGGAGCAAAGTGAGGAGCAGAGAGATAGCAAATGGGAGGAAAAGAGGGACGTACCTGTGCGGTAGGAGTTGACAACGACGACAGATCGACGGTGGCCCATGGGGCCCAATGATCAAATCGAAGGCGAGGCAAGCTGTGTGCCATCTCAGATTGAACATAAGTTCCACAGATTCAGAGAGACAGAGAGAGAGAGAGAGAGAGAGAGAGAGAGAGAGAGAGAGAGAGAGAGAGAGAGAGGGAGGGAGGGAGAGGGAGATAGAGAGTGACGGAGATGGATAGCGAGAGAGATGAGCGGGGAAGCAAATTTAAGCAGGTTATGGCACGTTTAAGGGATTTTAGATTTTAAGCATCAGTGACGGTTTCAAAACCGTCACTCATACCTTATTATTAGTGACGGTTCTCCCAAACCATCACTAATACATTAAACTGATTTCTTTTTTATATTATTTAAATAAAAATACTAGTAGTGATGGTTTTAAAATAGTCACTAATACCCCATTATTAGTGACGGTTCTCCCAAACCGTCACTAATACTCTAAACTAATTTTTTATATATATATTTTAAATAAAAATACTAGTAGTGACGGTTTCAAAACCGTCACTAATACCCCATTATTAGTGACGATTTGGTAGAACCGTCACTAATACCCTAAACTAATTATATATATATATATATATATTTTTTTTTAAATAAAAACACTATTAGTGACGGTTTCAAAACCGTCACTAATACCCTATTATTAGTGACGGTTCTCCAAAACCGTCACTAATACCCTTAACTAATTTTTTTTAAATATTTTTTAAATAAAAACACTAGTAGTGACGATTTCCAAACCATTACCAATACCTCATTATTAGTGACAGTTTGGGAGAACCGTCACTAATACCCTAAACTATTTTTTTTAATATTTTTTTTAAATAAAAACGTTAGTAGTGACGGTTTCAAAACCGTCACTAATACCCCATTATTAGTGACGGTTCTCCAAAGCCGTCACTAATATCCTAAACTATTTTTTTTAATATTTTTTTAAAATAAAAACGCTAGTAGTGACGGTTTCAAAATCGTCACTAATACCCCATTATTAGTGACGGTTCTCCAAAACCGTCACTTATACCCTTAACTAATTTTTTTTATTTATTCATAAATATTAGTAGTGACGGTTAGTTAATCGTCACTAATAAGTTACTTTTAGTGACGAATTTAATCCGTCACTAATACCCTAGAATCGTCGCTAATATTTTCCGGAAAAATTTTCACGCAAAAATTATTTACCACGCTATTTTTTTGTAGTGAATAGAGGCAATATTGGCTTAGTTCACTTAAAAAAATATCTATTGTGACCTTTTGGCCCTCTAAGCCGAAAGCATTCATGCCAAGTCTAAATTCATTGAAAATCTTAATAACCTTGGCTAAAGAAAGTAGATAATTAAGAAAAGGCATAAATCGAATAAGTGCATAACTCAGGGGGAGCATTTCTCTTCATGAATATATATGCATTAAATGCTCTCATGATCTTTATCTTTTATGCCCATATGCCTTCATATGAAAAGTACTAAATTCCTACTATTCATTATATGTTAAATGAGTATATCTTCTAATGGATAGTTTATCTTTTGTATCATTTGTTGATTATACTACTGGATTGCATGCCTATTGTTAAAAGCCTCCTGCATGGAGGATGCAGTTGATGAGAATTGCATGCTGGTAGTGGATTATAGGTTCTAGCATGCTCAAATTGAACTATTTTGAATTGATTGCTTGAATCTATTAGGTTTTGGTGCACGAAAATTTGGAAAATGTTCGATTTACAAACGGCATGCTGCCGAAATTTTGACAGGAATCTTCCAAAACCAAAACCTTGTGTTAAATATGATTATGATAAAAATAATATTAAAACATTTTTGAAAAGATAATTGAAACCAAATAGATAATTAAACTTCATCCTAACATAATCATCAACTGTTTAGAAAGGCTCGGATCCATCCTTATAGGAAGCGCATAAATGATCCATATGCATCACTTTCATCTACTGAATATCGAGGCTCTTGAGAATACCCTAAACATTATATCCAGTGCTTAAAGCCTTATGATTTGATATGGAATGTTCTTGGGTCATGAACATTATTGCATGCCTCAATATATACTCTCTAATGCATCTATGATCTATAACGACAACCATACTAATCAAGTGATAAATGCAATTGACAAATACTCAGTATAGTTGATTTTAAAGATTTGGATTTATGGCTTATACTACTTGGAAAAATGAAATAATTCTCCATCCGGTATAAGCAGTTTGTTGCATCTAAGCTATAATTCAAATCGATAGGGGGAGCATCTTAAATTAAAATGTCTTTCATATTATGCTCACCAACATGTTTTAAGGTTAAATCTATTGTGAACTCACTGTCGCATGTGCTTAACCGAAATGACTTTAGTGAAAAACTTAAGTTGATATATATTTCTTTGCCACATGTTACTTGATTTGCCATATGATCTTGCATGTAACTGTTGAATTTTTATGATCATTATGGTTGTGGTTTTCTGGTTATATTTTAGTTTATGTGCTTAATTAACAAACCATAAATTGTTGCTTGCTTGTTTTAAATTAAAGCTTCTTTTTTAGCAAGCAACTCCCCAGTACTTTTTGCAAATATCAAGGGGGATATATATTTATATATATACATACATACATACATACATACATACATATATATATATATATATATATATATATTGTAATACTTTTTGGTAAGATCAAATTTCAAAAAGAAACTATTTTTTCTCTTGCCTCATTTATATATATATATATATATATATATATATATATATATATATATATGTTTTTCAAAATTACATAACTGGTTCAGTAACCTCATATGAAAATGCATGTGAACTGGTTAGACTGTTTTTATGCTCAAACCCACTTTTTGGTATCATATGCCATGTGCCTTTAACTCAAATCTTCCACGGGTCTTATGATATATTTCAATTGCTAACGGTTTGTATATGCTTATAGTCTAACCTTGTTTTAATGTCATTTAAATCATTTAAATGACCAGTTATATTGTTTGTATGCTTAATTGCTGAGATTATCTTTGTCATTCTTTTTGCATTGTATGACTATTATATTTCTTGAATGACTGAAAGTTATACCTCTATTTTATGTTTTGAGAATATTGGACTGTTTGAGTAAGTAGTTTTGGGTATATTATCAATATTTTACTTAATCAAGTCACTTTAATACAGATATATTTTTGGGAAATGCTCCAGTTTCAAATGACATGCTGCGGAATTTTCTTAAAACTTTCCCAAATCATATTTGGTATATGAATGATATTTTCCTCTTATTTGTCTATATATACTTAAATGTTTATCTATGCTCTTTTTGTTGTTACCAAAAGGGGGAGAAGTAGGCAAATATTTGTCATCATAAAAAAAAAATGGAGATTATTGACCCTATGGGTCATACCTTGTTTTGATTATGACAAAGACTCAGGTATTTAATGTCTACCGAGATGATATGCAGTTTATCTTGGTAATATCATATGATGATACTCAGAGACCCGAAGGAAAATGAAGATGGTACTTGGAGACCCGGAGAAAAATGAAGACCCTAATTGAATATTCATTGTTGTAATATTAATTTTAATTTGGGTCTGTAATAGTAATTAGGAAAAATGTCTGTAATATTTAATGCATATCACGCATGTAGGATCTACAAAGCTCAAGATCTTAGAATGCCTCTAGATCTCTACACAAAATCAAGACCATAATTGGACCTTAGGGAACACCCTTCGGTCGACCGAAGTTGACCGATGTCGAATTTTTTCAATGTCCTCAAAAAGACCTAGAAATGACCCTAAGACACTCATACATGCATATATATATATATGGTTATATGGATAGGATGATTGTATGATTAAATAGGACTGAAATGCACAAAACAAACATGTTCGATCAACCGTACTTATTAGTACAAAATCCTCTCAGTCGACCGAACCGGGTCCAGGTCAACAGTTTGACCATAGCTCGGTCGACTGAACTTACCCAGTTCATTCTCACCCGGTCGACTGAACTTTCCCAGTTCATTCTCACCCGGTCGACCGAACTCCCTAGGAGTAAACACATTGACCATCTGATCGACCGTGCCCAAAATGTATAACAACGCCCTGATCGACAGAGTTCCCATGTGTGAGAACTTAACGGTCTGGTCGACTGACCTAGATAGTTCAAAAAGTTCCCAGTCGATCGAACTGCGCTAAAAAGGAAAATCACCCTTGGGACACCATGTCCAGTCAACCAAACTCGTACAGATCGGTCAACCGAACCTCCCTTCCGTCGGCCGGTGCTCTCAGTTGCCCTATTATTTTTACCGTGGTTAAAATATTTAAACGGGGTTAATTAGGGTTAAAATGGTTTAAAATAATATTAATAATACCCTGCATGTCCTAACGGCTATAATTTTTCCTATCTCTATATATGCCCTCATTTGCAAAAATTAAGACAAGATTAGGGAGTTTGATTAAGAAGAATTTTCTCTAAATTTTTGAGTGCCATTTTTTCACACACGTCCCATATACTCATTCTTTTATCATTCCTTTGCCAAATATTTTTGAGTGAGTATATCTAGAGAGATCCTACTAATTTATAACTTTCATTACATTTGTTGATATTTGATTTTCATATTGAGAGTTAAGCAAAGATTTTTTCCACTGATTTAATTCGATAAATCTTTGTGTGGGAAAAATCTTATAGCTAAGTGGGTCTTTGCATTGTTATTGCAAGACTCATTTGGGCTTATATTTTTGTGTGTAAAAATATTTTACAAACTTATTTTTTGAATATCTCATTGTGCTTGAATATTGAGAAAATATTGTTTTGAGATATTTAGAATACTCTTGGTAGACATCTTTGAAACCCTAGACTTATGATTGAGATATATTGATATATAGTTTCAAAGATAGTTCTAGTATGCACTCTTGTGCTTATTTGAGAACACACATTGTAGTGAGTGTAGATTGCACACATTCACATCACTGAACTTATAGTTCCTATTATGTTGATGTGCATTGTTTAATGACTGTGCGTTTTGGTACAAATATGCTTGTTGGAGAAGCACTGAAATTTTACACGAACTTTATATTGTAAATCTGTTGTATTTTAGGCATGGCCTCAGGAGGCGGTAATCCAGTCCGGTAAGGATTGTGTAAAGGTTGGGGTCAGCCATTTGAATTTGACCTAGGGTCTTCTCCATTCCGCAAAAAAAATTTGTAAAAGTTGAGGTCAGCCTTGTGTTAATTGACCTAGTTGTATTAAGTGTCACTCCACCTGTTAAGTGAGTATTAGTGGAATCCTCGAGCTTGCGAGTTAGAGGTAGTGACGTAGGCACAGTTGGCCTAACCCTGATAACATTTCGTGCGTATTTTTTACATTTCCGCAATTTATATTTTTACACGTGTATGTTATAGTTTGAATGAAGCGCATGGTTTAATTTACATTTCTTATATTTATCTGCACATTTATAATTGCATAGAAAGACTTTAAGTTACCAAATTATATTGACTACTGATTTAATTTAGAAAAAAAGTTTAAAATTTCAATTCACCCTTCCTCGTGAGAATACACCAATTCTAATAAGTCTATTCCCCCCCCCCCCTCCCCCTCTAGACTCAACTCTAGGGCCAACAGGATCCTTAATTGTTTTTTCCCTTATTTTCTTTTCATTTTTCTTAAACAAAATCCTTAATTTAAAAAAATTTAAAAGTATAATTGATTTAAAGATAGAAATTAGTGAACGTGTATCATCACATGATATCAAGGCCACTTGATTTTCCAACTCTATCGAGAAATATACATATATACGATTACAAAGACGAACAGTAAACTTATCCAATTAAAAATAATCAGAAGAAAATAAATGGATGCTTTTCACACACGAAAGCAAGTGCATGTGTAGGTTTTTAAGTGGCTGCCAATTAAAATATTATTAATGATTGACTAATTAAGCAAATTTTCACCCAAAGCAATGGTCAAAAATTGGTTATCAACATTGAATCCTGCGGCTTTCCATTTATGCGGCTGTTCAAGATAACGTTCTTAAATGAAAAAGCCATCCCTCATCTCCAAAATATCAAACTTGGCGGGCTTCACTTGTCCTATTATCGCACAAATAATATAAAATAATAAATAAATAAAAATTACCGTCAATACTCATTTTCAAATCAAACATTAGCCACAAAATTCATGTTCGAGTTAGGTCATTTCCCACTTAGTTGCATAGTATTATTAAATTGTAATTATGTATCACGAAATGCAAGTAAAATGAAAATAAATTCATGTTGATTATAGTGCATTATTTTATGTTAAAAATATTAATTTTAAGAATGTGACTAAAGTAGACATACCAAATCCTTATAAAGTGTTGGTATTACAAAATTTTATAGTAATTAAATTTTATATTTACAATATATAGTACCATAACTAGATCAAACAATTTAGGCGAAGCTTTAAGTTCCTATTTTTATAGACTTGCAATATAATTTTTTAATATTAGTTTTTTAATGTTTGGAAATCAATGATATTTTTACTATTTAATCAATATTGATTTGACATTTTAAATCTAATCAGTAATAGATTAGATGGTTGTTTTAAATTAAAGCTTCAAAAAAATATTGTATAGCATAGAAGAAAGTTCTTATTAGGATTAAAAATTTAAATATAGCTAATATTAAGTTATTAAATAATAGTATTGCTTAATAAAAAATTAAAGAGATGGCGTGAATTTGAATGGATAAATGGCGGATTGATTGTGAATTGACCTGCTATCTCAAGTCTCATCGAAAGTAAAAAAATATGATAGAATCATAGAAACTGTAGGATAGAGGAAAGAGGAAAGTGAAAAGACTTATATTAAAAGAAATAGGGAGAGATAAAAAGGGAAGACACTAAGTGTACAAGAAAGTAAGATAAAAAGATATTAAAACATAAGAGGGATAAAAAATTTTGGAGCTTGTTTGGCGCTAGGTTATTGCATGATGTTTGTTGAGTTGGGTTTAACATCCCATTATAATAACCTTACACGTATTTATACTCTTTTGAGAACAAATCTATATTAATTATACAATTACAAGCATAAATTCAAAATAATAAATTCCTATTAATAAAGGAAGTTTATAAAACATTCAAAACCTAATTATAAATTAGGACAATTTCATAACATTAAAAGTTTAAATAATAATAGTTGACATGTTTGCTCAACACTTATCTGCCTTGTCACTTAATGAGGGGTGACTTTTTCCTCATGAGTTAGCCGACCATTATCACCAAATATTTTGCGCAAACTTTGGTTAATGACATATGCGACCATTGCCACTTGATAACTTATATGACCATCATCGTCTGGTGACTTTGTATTATCTATCACCTAGGTGATTAGCGATTTCATCTCTTGGGCACAAAATGTCTCAACTACAACATTTGACTTATACAACTTTTAGATTATTCTCCACTTAGTTACTTTGCTGAAAATAAGCAGATGAAATGGAAAATTACAAAGGATGATCGATTGACGTCTGAAGGTAGTTGTCGCCTGATTTTTTTTAAATGGCTTTTTAATATTTTTCAAAATTTAAACATTTTATTTTTGAAATTTTCTTTCATAATTGAAGACACACACACACACACATGCACACAAACGGTAAGCATGGTAACCAATAATAGAATGAATGTTTTAGGGTGCTAAATCTTTGAATTTAAAAAAAAAAAAAAAAAGATTTAAAGCATTGCCTTCCCTATTCACAAAGGTACACTTGAACCTACTGTTGGAATTGGTGTGATCCCAAGAGGGGGGTGAATTGGGTTTTAAAAACTTTTTTCTTAATTTAAATATTTCACTGATTCACCACAAATCATATTTCATTCATAATAAAAACGTGTATGTAAAATAATTAAACCATGAGTACAGGCATATACGCATGCAGTATATCTCATTTAATTTAAGTGTGTGCATGTAAATAATTTTAACAGTAAATAAACAAGCATACACATACAGAAATTTAAGTGCGGAAATTTTAATAAGACAGAGAAATAGAGAGTGACATCGGATTTGTTATCGAGATTCGGTCAAACCAGCCTACATCCTCGCCTTAGGCATACCTCCCAAGGATTACATTATCCCTCCTCACTTAAACGGGTGGAGCAGAAGCTGTTTATATTCTCTTCTTACGGGGTAAGGAAAATCCCAGCTCAATTATTAGGCTGAACCCAGCTGGTCTCCCATACGGGGCAGAGACTCCTCAATTCAATTTTCGGGCTGAACCGAACCAGTCTCACTTACGAGGCTAAAACTCCCTAGTTGAATTACGGGCTGAACCCAACTGATACAACAAAAATCATTTTAATACATATTAAAACGCTTCTAAATACAAGCATGAATGTACACATTAAAAGTTCAAATACATGCACTCTCTAGTGATATGAGTTATGCTCAGTAGAGTAAGGGTGTTTTTCTAAAAATGATTTTGCACAAAACAAAAATACAAACATTTTATATTCAATGTGCAAATCAAAGTAAGAATATATTTCTCCAATATAATATTTACCATGGAAATATATGGAGAAATATCAAAGTAAACTCCCAAAATGATTTTTAAAGTAAAAATGAAATGAGAGAGTTAATGCCTTGAATGAAAAACAAAATGCCTATAAAAATTACTCTCTTGTAAAAATGATTTACAAATAAATGAAAGAAAGTTTTGGAGAGTAAAAGATTTGCCCCAAGAAAAGAGTTTTTGCAATAAAAAATAAGTTGAGGGAACTTTGATTAACAAGAGGTTAAAAATATTTGAGAGAAAATATTTGCTAATTAAAGTTACTAATCAAAGCAAATGAGGGGGTATTTATAGTTTTTCAACAAAATATGATCGTTGGGGACAAATTAGGAATTTTTAAAATATTTTAATTGAGTTTTAACTCTAATTACCTCGGTAAAAAATTGGTAACCTGAGAGGTTCGGTCGCTCGATCCTTAGGGACGGTCATCCGAACAGATATAGATAGAAAAGATACTTTTTCAAGTTCGGGTGGCTAGGTCAAGGCGATTTTCCAAACGCTTGAGATTTGGTCGCCCGGTGAACGGTTTGGTTTGCCGAACTTCATAATTTGGCCGCCCAGGGTGATTTTACACTACAAGTTCGGGCACCCGAGGACAGTAAAAAAAAGTGACTTTAGGAGTTCGGTCACCCGGTAACGTTTAGTTCAAATTTGGGACGGTTGCCCAAGCCTTAGTCAATGAATCGACCTCCAGCTAGTTTGGTTACCCGAACTTTTTAACTTTCAAAGTTCGGTCGCTCGAGGCCCGATTTTTAACCTTAAATCATTTAAACTTTTTGTATGATTTTGACTTTTATGAAAATGTTTGTCTTCCAAATTTTTAGGTCTCTTAAGGTCAATCCAAGGTCAACTGAGTTAACCCAAAAAATCTGACATCGGTCGACTAAACCCTAAGGTCAGTCTACGGTCCTGTAATGCCCCAACCTGGGTCTACCAAGGAGCACTGCGTCTCTCCTCCTCCACCTAGATACAACAAGGGTAGGCCTTATCAGACTAATGACTGGTTCCACAGACCAACACGTGTCATTTTTAGTGTGTTTTGTCCTCACTCACACACTTCCTCAGAAAACTTCCTAGAAGGTCACCCATCCTAAGATTACTCCAAGTCAAGCACGCTTAACGGTAGAGTTCTTATGGGAAGACTCCTGAAAAAAAAAAAAAAAAAAGGTGCATCTTGTTGATATGGGTAGTAACATCTAATCCTTTTAAACCTTTCTTCCACAAGGTGTCACAGTGTTAGCCTAGGGTTTAAAGTTGGTCTATACAAGTATTCTTGCGCTTTGAACAATTTTCAACCGTTGGATCATGTAATTAAAAAATTTCAGTCTATTTCTGCACTAAAGCGCCATTCTCTGCCATGAATTCATCGACGAATGTCCGTACAAGTTGACAAATTTCCTTTAGTCGCTCATTGACGAGAACAGGGGATTCGTTGACGATTGGGTTGTCTATGATTGTAATGGTCTCAGTATTTTCACATCGAGAAGACTAAGAATTAGTCAACAAGTGGCCTTCATGCAATCATCGACGAGACTGGGGGAATCGTCAACGAGCTGCCTATTATTCAGCCTGATCCAACCTAGGTCAATACATATGAATAGACTTGGAAAAATGGATAAAAATCCATTAATCTGATCTGCATCTGACCCGTTTTAACCGACTTATAATCATCCGCTTGATAAGTGAGTCAAATATGGTTTTCCATTTTCATATCCGCCTTCTTAGTGGGTCGGGTCGGTTTTATCCGGCGAATATTCGCCAAACCGCTTAAAATTTCATTACTAATTCACCTATAATAGTCCAACTACCCACAGCCCACTACCCAAGTGTGGAGAGCCTAGTGCAGCAATGCACACATGGCCCACACTACACAGACAGCCCAGTAGCCCACACGGCCACAGGCCCACTGCCCACAGTCTATCAGTCCCTCCCTCCCACTCCCAAGTTAGCCCAGTCCCAAATCTCAAATCCTATTAGGGTTTCATTAATTCAAAGTTCAAACTTTCAATTCTAGCTGCGCAGCCGCATCCTACGACTATGACGATTCCCAATGCCACTGCCATAGCCGACTGCCACCCATGGCCACGAGCCACGATTCCCTCACGGCCTTGCCCAGTCACTCGCCCATTCGGCCCTTGCCAGCTATCATGAAATTGCTGGTATTTTCCTCCACGCAATAGCGATTTATTTAGTTTGCTCACTGCCCTATTACCTTCCCAATTCTTGCCGCCTTTCCAAAATAATTTCCAATCTCCTTTCTACAAGTGAAAATCCAAATATCTGCAGCAGCGGTGCTTCTTTCCAAACTTTTTGTTCGATCTCTAAACCCTTGCTTTCAAGCCCTCTATAGGTATTTTCTCCTCTTACTCTCCTCCTTCAGTTTGTAGAGTTTAATGAATGTCACTGTTTTGATTTTGATTTTTTCTTAGGATGAGGCGTGGGCGAGCTATTGATAAGCTGCAACATATGGAAGGTTGTAGAATTTTGATTGGATACTCATTACAGAGTATACACCCAGCAAAACCCTCACCACACACCTATTCATCCTTTCCATTTTTCTTACTTAATCCCTCCTTAAAAGAATTGCAAATTGCAAGTAATTTTCATTATTAATACTTTTTTCCTTCTTCTTCTTATGTCTAATACGATCTATTTTCATTTGGATGATTTAAATAAATCTTTCAAACTCGTGGTCTATCTTTATTTGGCTGATTAATTTAATTAAATCTTCAAACTTATCTTGATGTTTAAACACCAGAGGGTTTGCCTCTTATGACTTAATTTTATTTCAACTGGCGGTAATCATCTACTCTATATTTCTAATTTATAAAAGGACAAGTTTTTGTGTGAAGTGCACAAATGCATGGTGGTGGAGTCAAAAAGAAAGTGCGTGATAACCTCAGTGGGATTAATCTAAATTATAATAATTAATTGTTTTTATTGGAAAACCATTCTTAGTAGCTATTTTACTAGAAATATGAAAGTTAAGTGCAATAAGTCCGAAATATTGTTGGTGATATGCATGAGATGCTATATGAGGTCTTTCAAATGCATAGGCACAATTAGAATGAATTTGAAGGCTCACCTAGAGAAGAGACTACTAGTCGAAAACCTACACGGGGCCTAATGAGGATGTCAAAAAGTTTTATGAGTTGCTAAAGGATCTAGATAAAACTTTGTGTACTAGTGGATTGAACCTAGGCACTTAAAATGATAGGAACAACATCCAATTTGACTAGCAATTCAATTTAGATTTTAGAGAGACTCGCACAAATCACACAATTTGAGTTTCTATTTTGAGTTGGATTGGGACTAATTTATTATGTTTTAATGCTTACAATTTTACTTACGTGAATAAGGAGTTGTTAGTTAGTATAAACGATCAAATGATTAAAATAATTACTAGAAAAGTTAATATACAAACTAATCGCAAGTTGTCGTATACAATTTAAATTATTATGACACAAAATAAATTATTAAAAAAATTATATTTGAGAATGGCGGATTATCCGGCCATCCGCCATGAATTATCCGACCCGAAACCACCTAATCCGCCATTTAAATGAGTTTAATATGGATTATGATTTCTTCACCCGATAATCCACCTTATCTGCCACGAATTAGCCGACCCAATCCACTTTGCCAGGTCTACATATGAATATGTCATGAAAAACATGCATCCTAAGGTCAATCTATATGTCATTTTGAGCTTCGCATCAAATCTTATGAGTTATGCAAATACAATCAAACCTAATGCGAATTATAACTAACAATTTAGATTGCCTTTATCCTTTTGCTCTTTGGCTTCCATGGATTGAGTCAAGTGGTATGTGCTTCGTGTTCCTTATGGCTTCCATAGCGTATTTACCATCCATGCATGTTAAGTCATGATCCTATTTAAAATTTCATTCCACAGACAAAATACCAAGTGATTGGTCATTATCAAAACAAGATTAGACTCATAAAGTTAACAACATTGATGATGTGCGCTAAGATAATTTTGGGGTGAAGATGACATTAAATGATAAGGAGGACTCGCTTCAATGGCTATAAGATCTATCTACCTCTGCAAGATGATAAGAGATCTAGATTAGCCCTATTTTATGTTGTATTTCTCTAACTATGCCCCAAGCATGGACTAAATTTAGGTAAACCTAAATAAAACCTAATCTTCACTTTAAATCAATTTCCATCCTAGCCTAGTCAATGTTTCCTATGCATTTTGTAGACACCCTATTTTTTTCGGGCCCGATATATGAAAATTTAGGCATTCTTATTGTTCATACAAATACCAAAGGGAGTCCAGAATAGTGAATTCCAGGGAAATACATCAAAGAAATACCATGGAATACAAGAAAAATACAAAAGGGAATATGTTGGAATATTCAATTAAATTGAATGATTTATCTATCAAAATTGAATGATTTGCAATGAAGAAGGATGATTTGTTTCCTAATTCAATTATGTTGCTTGATATTTACATGGAAAGAAATTAATAGGACACATCTAGTTAAGGAGGAGGAGGAGGAGTAGAAGAAGAAGAAGAAGAAGAAGAAGAAGAAGAAGAATAAGGAGAAGAGTCGAAGACATTTACCTGAGTGAGAAAGGAAGTACTGGCAGGGGTGCTCAATTAGGGAGCAATGGCCAAAGGGTGCACAAGGAGATAAGAAGAAGGTGTTCGAAGACATTCACGTGAGAGAGGAAGGAAGTGTTGACAGTCACCTGAGAGAAGAAGGAAGTGTTGGCATGGGTGCATGATTTGGGAGAAATGGCCAAAGGGTGCACAATAAGAAAGGCGCTCAGGAAGTGTTGGTCAAAGGCTAGCTGCGCACGTGAGTTAAGTGCCACGAAATGCTGGAGAAGGAGAGGCAGCTAGCTTGCACGGCAGCACGATTAGGGATTTGTGGGAGGCTGAAGGATGCGGAATTTACTTGCATGGCAGCACAATTAGGGACTTGTGGGAGAGGGTGCATGATTAGGGATTTGTTTGAGAGAGAGAGAGAGAGAGAGAGAGAGAGAGAGAGAGAGAGAGAGAGAGAGAGAGAGAGAGAGAGAGAGAGAGATAGAGAGAGAGAGAGAGAGAGAGAGAGGAATTTCTATTATACTGCAGAGAGGTTGGTTTAGTTGAGCAGAAACATACGTAGAGTGCCAAATGAAAATTTTGCTAGGGGCAAAAAAATTGAACGCCCCTAATATTTGTCCCAAAGTTCCCTTATTTCAAATTTGGAGACAATGAAGACTGCCTCTACTAAAGTGACATGATAGACCTATTTGTTTTTTAGTGAATAAGATTATTTCTTTTAGTTCAAATCAATTTCTCACAAGACACACACCAATCGTATTTTATTTCATATAAGTATGCTTTGATTTTAAATATCGCAATCCTACTCAAGCTTAAATTTAATAGTAGTCTCTATATCCACAGATTTCACCTAAAAAAATGCTCATCCTCTCAGATATTCCAATTGGTTCTAAATATGCATCAAGCTAAGCCTAATTGTCTAAAAAACTAAACACACATGCCCAGATCAAAGAAAGATTCGAGCATTGAAATAATAAATTGACATGAAAGGGCCAACATACATGGTTGAAGAAATGCTTGAAGCTCTTTTCCGGCCCTTTTTTAACTTGTCTTGAGTTCTAATTCATAGTATTTAGTTCTTTGTGTTTTTGAACTCTACTCTCAGCTCTTCTGCTAAATTTCTTCCTTTCACCAAGGCACCCTTAAAGATGTTACAGCTCCCTTTTCTAATGTGTGCATTTCCCTTCTTATTGCATTTGTTCCTTTTGAATGCTTTCCATTCCTCTTTTCTTTTTTTCTTTTTTTTTGCTCTCTCTTCTTTCGAACTCATGCTGGACCTCACCTCTGGCGGGCACACTCTTTAATATACCCAATGTGACTCTTCCCTCTTTTCCTTTTTTTACCCCTCTCTTTTGCACTGAGCTCTTCTTATATTTAGCCCCTCTCCCTTGAATATGATTTACTCCTGTTACCCTTTACACGAGAGAAATTATACAAGGACTTTCGCTCCACGTGTTTATGTCTCTGTTTCTTAAATTATACACATGAAAAATAGATTCCCCTCTTTACATGTCTAATATTAATAAATATAGGACCAAATTTTTCATGTCTAATATCTATTATACAAACACATGGAGGGGAAGTCCACCATGTAATATCCCTATGAACAAATGGTTAGAGTAATCTCCTATTTACAACTTATTTTATACTTACTCAACAAAATATATTTGCTAGCGGATTAGCTGGGTGCCATGTGGCTTGGGACGTAGGGAGGAATATGCAGTTGTTGAGTGGGGACTCCAAGGGTGACCTATAGTTGAGCATAGGTAACGAAAGAAAGAAAGAAAAAAAGTTGCATGTGTTGTTCTTTGGCTGCGTATGAGATTGGGGTGTGAGAGATTGTGCATGTGAAAGAAACTATGGCACAGGTGCAAAAGGGGTGGGAGTGTCCGAGGGGTAAGGGATGGGTTCAATGAAAATTGGGGTTTTATTTATTTTTTGTTTGAAAAATTAAAGGTCCAATTAAATTTGAGTTGAAACATTAAAGTTCGACTTGGGCTTTAATTGAAACAACCGGGTTGGGTTTGACGGAATTGGGGTGCACCTGATTTCGTTATATGATGCTCAAATAAAATTGGGTGTCTAAATTATCAATGATGTTATTAAGGTAATCGGTGAGTAAAAAAATGTTAAATCTTAAAAATTTTATCAATAGTTAATTTTTAAATATTATTAATCTTAAATAATAAATAACTTTTAAAATTAAAATATTATCGAACACTTAGGGAGAAACTAAAATTTTAACATTTACAAGTTATTAAGGATTACGGAGTACTTAAAATTACCAAAACACCAATTATAACCTCTAAAAAGTTGCAAATTGTTATAAAATATGCTAGAAAAATAAATAAAGATGAGACAGAAATTTACGTGGTTGGGCTATGCCTACTCCATGGGCGGACGGGATCAAAAACTTCACTATCTCAGGCGGAATTACAAAATAATTTAGAACTGGCCTTGTACAAAATATCGGAACCGACCTTGTATAAGATATCTCTCTTCTCTTTATCTATCCTCTTCTTTCTATATGCCTGCTTACTTCAAACATGCAAATGCGTATACAAGCATGCAAATGCGTATACAAGCATGCAAATATGTGTGTTTCAAATGAGAAGGGGAGGGTACCCTTATATAAGGCAATAAGGATAACTAAACATTTATTGGAGTGAAAAACGAAGGGGTGGAAGATGGGGTGACATACATATTTTTCATAACACTCCCCCTTGGATGTCACTCATATATTAACTCCTTTTACTGAGATCTTTAAGATGTATCATTCCAATGAGATAAACCAATTTCTTGAATGTTGTAGTAGGAAAAGTTTTGGTGAACAAATTTGCTAGATTATCACTTGATCGCATCTAGTGAACATCTACATCATCATTCTTCTAGAGTTCATGAGTATAAAAGAATTTTGGAGAGTTATGTTTTATTATGTGACCGTTTATGTATCCTCCTCTTGTCGCGGCGTCCCGGGAGCGCGTGTGCCCTGGGCGGCGAAATCAAAATCAATTTTAATTTTTAAGGAAAATATGGAATGTCGGAGTCGCCACTAACCTTTAGTGCGGTTAGAACACATGATTACTACCCCGTTAGGGGTAGAATCGGTCTACCTTGCCAGAGTTAGGGTCGGGAGTTCGGTTACGCGAGGGGAAGGTACGAGCACCCCCTACGCGCCCGTTCTTATGAACGGTACCTAATTAATTTGAAATTATCCCTAAGTTAATCTAATAAGTCTTTAAATTACTCTTTTTTTATGAATTTACAAATACATGTGAAAAATAAATAAATAAATAAAGATAATATATATACGTATATATATTCCCTCAGAGCTTAGGGTACGTAATGCTCGAAGGCTCATACCCCTGCAATAAAATCATAGGGATATACCCACACAAAAATACTTACTAAAATAATACCAAAATATTAGAAATAATAGATATCTCGATACAAAATATAAACATAGGGTATAGTTGAGAATTCCATAAATATGTGAAAGTAATATCCCTAACATATTATAATAATAATATATTACCTGTAATAATAATACTACTATAATAATAACACGTATATATCTCATAATATTAATAACACATAAATACCAATATGATATTATAATACCACTTTAATATATATATATATATATATATATATATATATATATATATATATATATATACATCATAACACGTAAATATAAATACTACTAGACTAATAATACATATATATCATAATTTCACTAACTATACAATATGATAATAATATATCTTAACAAATACATGCAAAAACCCTAACTATAAATAATCAAAATTTTAACATAATTCTAATAAAACCCTGTTAATATTGACAATAAAGGAAACATGACAATAAATCAAACCCTAAAAGTTAAATATAAACAAACATAAAAACAAATAAGACCAAATTATGGCATTTATACAAATCTAAAAATAAATATACAATGATATGGAAATAATCAAACCCTAAAAAAAATTCAACATGCAATAAAATGGAAATAAATCAAAAATCCTAAAAATATGTACTAATAATTTGGAAACATAACAAACCCTAAAGTTAAAATGTGATAATAATATGGAAACACTCATAACCCTAAAATTAATAAACGATCTATATAGAGGCAATCAAATCCTAAAAATATTAATAACATGCTAATTATAA
Source organism: Malania oleifera (assembly GCF_029873635.1). NCBI lineage: Eukaryota > Viridiplantae > Streptophyta > Magnoliopsida > Santalales > Ximeniaceae > Malania > Malania oleifera. The sequence goes on from NC_080425.1 coordinate 64,582,331, forward strand.
TAACGATGATAATAACAATAATAAAAAATATGCTTGTATTTATACATAAACAATATACTTAATACTACCAATAATGTACAAATAATGTAATATTTACACTAACACGATTCATCTAATAGTTATACTAATAAATTAACAATGATATAACCAATACTAGTATACAAACCAATAATAATATTAACAATGCCAATAATAACATTATTACTTTTAGTACTATACAAACAATATAATATTATTACTAACATAATAATAATATTGTTAAATAATAATATCATAACATTACTGTTTACAAATAATACCATAATATTGCTAATAATCATATACAGGGAATAATAATATTAATATGATCAATATAAAAGAATATATATATATATATATATATATATATATATATATATATATATATACCTATTAACACTAACAGTAATATATATATATGTATATATGTGCATAATATAAAAGAAAATATATATATATATATATACATATTAACACTAACAGTAATATATATGTATATTTATGTGTGCTGTGTGTACAACAGTGTGCGTGAGTGTGTGCAGAGAGCAAGGAGACTCACAAGGGCGGCTCACGGCTGGGCGGTCGTGAGGGGTGACCGGAAAGAGGGTGGCCGGAGCTCGTGGGTGTTGAGGCGATGATGACGGAAACGGCGAGTGATGGAGGGCATTGTCGACGGCGCCGGTTGCTGGAACAGGGGCTGGCTGAGGAGTTGCCGGACGGAGGCGGTACTTGCAGTGGCGACAGCGAGTGGAGAGTTGCAGAGGGTCTCCGAGGATTCTTCTGGTGTGGCTATAGTAGCAGGGCCGCTTGGATGGATGACCGGAGCACTGCAGACGGTGACAGTGGCCGGCGAACTTGAGATGGTAACGGCGTACGAGGAGGTTGCTGGGCACGGGCTGGACGTGGGTGGAGCAGGCGGTGACGGGAGCTGTGGTGAGCAGGGAATGGTCGTGAGATAGGAGCAGGGGACTGTGGTGCTGGCCGTCGAGTGGGAGGGTGGCCGGAGATGGAGGTTGGCAGCGGGGGTGCCCGCGGTGATGATGGCCTCTCGGCTGGATCGTGAGTGAGGGAGAGAAGCGTGAGGGCGATGGGAGAATGAGGGAGGTGCTGTAATTTGGGAGGCGCTGCGGGTAAGAAGAAGAAGATGGAGAAGGAGGCTCGGAACGGAGAGGCGTGGCGGTTGTGCATGAGAGAGTTGCTGGCTAGGTTTTTTTCTTTTGGTTTCCTTGGCCTTCTGTGCGCTGCCCGTGCCCCACTTTGGCCGTCCCCTCTTTGCCATTATATAAAAAAAATCTCAAAAACCCTAAAACAACTTCCCTTTTTTTATTTTCTTTTTCTTTTTCTTTTTTTTTATTCTTTTATTCTTATGGTAATAATGAAAAAGGAAATAAAAATAATAATAATAATTATCATAATAATATAAGTATCCATAAGATAATAATAATAAAAATAATACTACTATTAATAGTAAATAATAATAAATAATTATGGTAAGAATAAAAATAATAAAGATATTATCAGTAAAATAATAATAATAATAATAATAATAATAATAATAATATATAATAATAATAATAATAATAATTAAAATAATAATAAAAATAAATAATAATAATAAATAATAATAATAATAATAAAATACTAATAATAATAATAAAATAATAATAAAAAGGGAACCCCTTGTTCTATTTGGCTAGGGCAAAAATAGGGTGTCTACACCTCTTAGTTGAGTTATACATGCAGTGTTGCCTTCATATAAAACTATTGGAATATCCTTGATTGATTGAAGACCACAATTTTATTAGATATGATAAATCATTGATCTAAGTCACATGCATTCTCTACTAGCTTCATGGATAGCTATTATTTTAGAATGATTGGAAGATGTTGTTGTAATCGTATGCTATATTGATTTCAAAGATATAACAGTTTTTTCGTAAAGAAATACATATCTAGTTTGAGATTTAACATTGTGATGATCAAATAGATATCTAGCATTTGCATATCTTACTAGTTGAGATTTGGAATCAAATGAGTAGAAAAGACCCAAATCAGATCTACCTCTTAAATAGCGTAGAATGTGTTTAATTCCATTCCAATGTCGTCGAGTATGAGCAGAGCTCTATCTTGCTTGTAGATTTATAGCAAATGTAATGTCGGGTTTTGTACAATTGGCCATAAACATTAGAGAGCCAATAGCACTTAAATATGATACTTCAGGACCAAGTAATTTCTCCTCCTTATCATGAGGTTGAAATGGATCCTTCTTAACATCAAGTGATCACACCATTATTAGAGATCCCAAAGGATGAACTTTGTTCATATAGAATTGCCTTAATACATTTTCGATATATTTAAATTGATGAACAAGAATTATGTCATTTACATGTTTAATCTGTAGGCCAAGACAATATTTTGTCTTTCCTAAATCTTTTATCTCAAATTCCGCTATTAAATAATTAACAGCTTTAGTGTGCTCTTCAAGAGTCCCAACTAAATTCAAATCATCAATATAAACAGTAATTGTAGCAAATCTAGATTCTGATCTTTTAATAAAAACACATGGAAAAATTGGATAATTTATGAATCCCTCTTTCACGAGGTACTTACTTAATCGATTGTACCACATGCATCCACATTACTTTAATCCATATAAAGAATGTTGGAGTTTAATTGAATATAAATTTCTGGGTTTTACTTCAGGCAATTTAAATCCTTCAGGGATTTTCATATAAATTTCATTATCCAACAATCCATATAAGTATGTTGTTACTACATCCATAAGGCGCATACTCAGTCGTTCAGCAATTGCTAGCCCAATTAAGAATCTGAAAGTGATTCCATCAATTACAGGAGAATATGTCTCCTCATAATCAATTTCGGGTTTCTGCGAGAAATCTTGTGCCACTAGCCTTGCTTTATATCGAGTGATTTCATTATTTTCATTTTGCTTGCACATAAATACCCATTTGTATCCAACGAGTTGGACATCTTCTAGTGTCTGGACTACAGGTCCAAAAACCTCTCTTTTTGATAGAAAGTTTAATTCTAATGTGATAGCCTCTTTTCATTTTGGCCAATCACTTCTATACTGACATTCATTAACATATTTAGGTTCAGGATCCTCACTACTTATGGTAATGTCAGTAGCTACTGCATATGCAAATGTGTTGTTGACAATAACTTTATTTCTATCCCACATTTCTCCTGTATAATGAATTGAGATCTCATTATTATTTCCATGTAATTGTCCCTTTTCTAGGGATGTCTCTTCAAGAGGTTCATCTTTAGGAGGTTCCATAATAGAGATTTCATTTTCAGGAGAAATGGGTTTGTGAATGTCGAATAAATTATCCATCTCTATAACCTCTTCTAGAGTGTTTACAGAATTCAATTTTCTCCTTTTGGGAGTTTTATATTTTGCACCAATAAGCATTCCACTCTTAACTTGTGGTTTAAGTTCATTAGCTGGTTGTCCTTCAGGGACATCAATACGTGTTGGAATATTTGCAGCAAGTATATGAGATGTTAATATGGCCTTGGTATCTACAAAAGAATCTGGTAATTGATTTGCAACTCTTTGCAAATGTATAATCTTCTAAACTTCAAGTTCACTTTGGTTTGTGCAAAAATCTAAATGAGATAAACTCATGGCATTCCATGTGATTTCATGTTATGCTTCAAGCACTAATTTTACTCCCCCTAATATAGGGAATACTGTTTCATCAAAATGACAATCTTGAAATCATGCTTTAAACAAAAAACTTGTTAAAGGTTAAGATATCTAATAATAGAAGGGGAATCAAAACCAACTTAGATACCAAGCTTACGTTGATGACCCATTTTAGTTCTTTGAGGAGGGACAATATGAACTTATACTGCACAATTAAAAGTTCTTAAAATAAGCTACCCAAAAACTAATTGCATGGGTGAAAGATTATTGTAAACACTTGGCCTTATATGAACTAAACATGCAACATGAAGAATAACACGTCCCTAAACAGATAAAGACAATTTGTTTCTTATAATCATAGGTCTAGCAATGAGTTAAAGTCTCTTAATAAAAGATTCAGCTAAACCATTTTGTGTATGGGTATCAGCAACGGGATGTTCAACATCTATTCCAAGTGACATGCAATAGTTATCAAAAGTTTGGGGTGTAAATTCACCAGCACTATCCAAACGAATTGATTTAATTGGATAATCAGTCAAATGAGCTCGTAACCTAATCAGTTGAGAAAGATGTCTAGAAAATGCAATATTACGAGTAGAAAGTAGAAAAATATGTGACCATCTCGTAGATACATCAATTAAGACCATAAAATATCTAAATAGTCTAGATGGTGGATGTATTGGTCTGCATATGTCACCATGAATTCTTTATATGAAAATGGGAGATTCAATACTTGCTTTTGAAACAGATGGTTTGACAATTAATTTTCCTTGAGAGCAAACAGTACACATTTTTTTTTTACTAAAAGAGAGCAAACAATACACATGAAATCATTTGATAAAAGAATCTTTTGGTTCTTTAGTGGATGACCATGTGAATTCTCAATGATTCTGCGCATTATTACATCTCTAGGATGTCCAAGACGATCATGTCAAAGTATAAATAACTTTGAGTCATTGCACTTTTGGTGCACGACATTATATGATTCAACTTTTTTAATCTTTGTATAATACAACCCATAATATAAAGTTGACAATTTTTCTAATGTTTGTTTCTTCCCAAAAACAATAGAAGTAATATAAAAGAATTCTTTATTGCCTTCATTTCTAGTTTCTGATATCCATTGAATTGTAAATCTTTAAAGCTTAATAAGTTTCTTCTGAATCAGCTGGAATATAAAGTTTCATCAATTTGTAATAAAGTACCATTAGGTAACTTTATATTAGCCCTTCCAGAACCTTCAATCAAATTTGTAGAATCAAATATTGTATTAAAATTGGTTGAAGATATATTCAAGTAATGGAAATATTTCCTATCTTGAAGATTTGTGTGTGTTGTAGCATTGTCAACTAGACAAACTTCTTCCAAAGAAATCTTAAAATCGATCAAAACTTTAATACAATTCACACTACAACACATATTTTAAATAATCATTATTATAATTAATCATAACAACAATAAATACGATAATTTATTAAAATCAAAATACAATATTGCTTACTTTATATTTTAAAATATTACATCATTATTTCATCTTGATTTACAAGGAAATTAGCAACATTAAGATACATAGAGTTGGATGGTCCAACATTAAGATCTATTAAAACAACATTATTAGCAAAATTTGTTTAAACTTCTTCACTTTTTTCTTTTTCTTTTATAGACGCTTGATATAGATCTACCAAGTGTCTGGGCATACGATAGGTACGCGACCAATGACATTTTCCTCCGCATTTGTAACATTCAGTTTCATACTGCCTAAGTCGCTGATTTTGATCATTAACCCTCTTTTGGGGGTTATCCCTCTTCTAAGGGATTATAGTCTCATGTTGCTGCCAGTGACTATTTTGATCACGACTACGACCATGCCCATGACCATGCTTGCAACCTCGTCCTCAACCACGAGATGTATTCATATTCATTTTAGGGGATGGGGTCGAACCAATTGGACGAGTTTGGTGATTTTTCATCAAAAGCTTATTATTTTACTCAAAAATAAGAGGACATGATATTATTTCAGAAAATTTAGTAAATTTTCTCTCCCTATATTGCTTTTGCAGAAGCACATTAATGTGATGGAAAGTAGTAAAAGTTTTTTTTAGCATGTCTTCATCAGTAATATTTTCGCCACATAATTTTAGCTTCAAGTTAATCTTATGCAGAACTGAGTTATATTCATCAATTGTTTTAAAGTTTTGCAACCTCAAGTGCAACCATTCATATCGAGCTTTTGGTAAAATCATAGTTTTTTAGTGGTCAAATCTATCATTTAAATTTTTTCATAGGAAAAGTAAGTCTTTAATAGTGAGGTATTCAGTCTTTAATTTTTCATTTAAATGATAATGGAGGAAGATCATAATTTTTGCACGATTTTGTAGGGATGCGGTATTTCCATATAAAATAGTGTTTCCCAAGTTCATTACATTTAGATGGATATCAATATCAAGAATTCATGATAAATAATTGTTGTCTTTGATATCAAAGGGAACAAGTTCAACTTGACTTAGGTTAGACATTTGAATAAATTAACAATAATAAGATGTTGGAAATGGTGTGATCCCAAGAGGGGGGGGGGGTGAATTGGGTTTTAAAAATATTTTTTTCTAAATTAAACATTTACCCCTATTCACCACATATCATATCTCATTTTCACATGTGTATGTAAATTAATAAAACGATAAATGCAGACATACACGTGGATCATATCTCATTTAAAATACAGGTGTGCCTGCAAATAATTATAATGATAAATGAAAGCATACACATGTGGAAATTTAAGTGCAGAAATATAAATAAAAGAGAGAGAGAGAGAGAGAGAGAGAGAGAGAGAGAGAGAGAGAGAGAGAGAGAGAGCGACACAAGATTTATTATCAAGGTTCGGCCAAACCAGCCTATGTCCCCGCCTTGGGCATACCCCCTAATGATTCCACTAAGTTTGCTCACTTAAACGGACGGAGTAGAAGTTATTTACAATCTTTCCTTACAGGGCAAGGTAAACCCCAGGTCATATTACAGGTTGACCTCAACCTTACAACCTCTCCTTACGGAGTGAGGAAAATCCCAACTCAATTACCAGGCTGAACCGAACTGATCTCCCTTATGGAGCGGAGGCTCCCCAGTTCAATTAACGGACTAAACCCAACCGGTACATTAAAACTATTTTTTGTACATATGAAATGCTTCTAAAAATACAAGTAAAGATGTACACATTTAAGCTCAAAATGCACTCTCTAATGATATGAATTTATGCTCAGTAGAGTAAGGGTGTTTTCAAAATAATTTTTGCAATTTTTGAATATGATATATATGTATATATATATATATATATATATATATATATATATATATATATATATATATATATGATAAATACTTCAAAGATTTAAATCCTAATAAAATATTTCTCCAAAAGATATTTTCAATATGAAGTAGGAGAACCTAGGGTTTTGCTCTTCAAATAAGTTTTGCACAAATATATATATATATATATATATGAATATATATAAATGATAAATATGTTCTCCAACAAAGATTTTTGCAAATGAAAAAAATATTTGGAGAATCTGGGATTTAAGCTCGAAAATATTTGTGCAATAAATAATATCTCCCAAGAATATTTATTAGGGAAAATGATCAGGAGAAACTAAAGCTACTCTCAAAAACGATTTTAAGAAATCAAAGCATATGTGAGAGTAAGTGCTTTACAAAATTAATGCCCAAAGTAAAAGTACTCTCTTCTAAAATGATTTTTGAAATGAAAAAGTGAAAGAGAGTTAAAGAGAGATTTAAAAAAAAAAAAATGCCCCAAATAAATGATTTTTGTAATAAAAAATGATTTGGGGAAACTTTGATTAACAAAGGATTTAAGAGAAAATAATAGCTAATCAAAGTTGCTAATCTAAGCTTATGAAAGGGTATATATAGATTTTCAGAAAAATACAATTGTTAGGGACATGTTGGGTATTTTCTAAATTATTCAATTAAAAATTAATTATGTTTAAGCCCTTAAAAAATTCGAAACATGAGAGATTCGGTCGACTAACCTTCAGTGTCAATCGACCCAACAGTCACAACCAATTTTTTTTTTTTTAGAAATAGGTTCGATTGGTTATGAGCGATGACCAGTCGGCTGAGCCAAGGGGATTTTCCAAAGCTTCGTAGGTTCAGTCGCCCGGACCTAAGGCCGGTCTGCCAGTTCATAAGGGTACATCAGCCAAGGTGTTTTTAAACCATAAGGTCAGTCGGCCGGGGGCAATAGAAAAGTCAAAATTTTAGGTTCGGTTGACCGTGGAAGCTATGTTCAAATTCGATCAGTCGATCGAGCTTTGGTCAACACTTTGACTCCGGGCAAATAGTGCGTCGGTTGACTGATGGGTTATAACACATAACTAGTTAGTCAACCGATGCTTTTTAATTAAGCCTAAAAATTCAACGTTTGTCGACCAAACCCTAAGGTTTATCTATGGCTGATTTGAACATTAAGTCATATCATGCAGATGCATGCATTATTACAGACGGAATAATAAAAATTAAATGCAATTACAATTAAAATAAATTTGTCTTCATTTTTTTTTCTCTTCTAACTTCATGGAATGCGCCAAGAGTATAATCTTTAAGTCCTTCAGGCTTCCATTTCCAGTCCCCTTATGTGTGTGTTGAATGATAACATGTTCAATCACTTAAAAACACACATAAGATACGAGTGCTTTGTCAGCATCAAAATAGGGATCAGACTCAAAAGATCAACATAAGACAATTTAGAAACAAAATGTAAGAACTGAAATAAAACTATGATAATAATATAATACTATTTCCACCCTTTCGAGATACTTAAATATGTTTCTTCAAGAATATTATTTCATTTTTCTCAATTTGTACTCTTTAAGAATATGATTCCAATTTACAATATTAAATTGGGTAATAATTTATCATCTCTTCTAGAGGTTAAATATACTACCTCATTTGGAGGATAAACGTTTTACCTCTTCTGGAGGTCGATTTAAACATCTCTTCGGAAGGTTAAAAATATACAATTTTCAGGAGGTAAATATTTACCATCTCTTCTGGAGATAAGATATATAACCTCTTCAAGAGATCTATCTCTTTGAGAGATTTAAATATATTGTCTCTTCAGGAGGTTTGTCTTTTCGAGAGATTAAATATATATATATATATATATATATATATATATATATATATATATGGAAGATTTAAATATATAGCCTATTCAAGAGGACTATCTTATCATCCCTTCTAGAGATTGGTAATCTTTAAACTTTAAAAAAAAAAACATATTCTTTTTTTTGGAGAATATTATATTCTTGTGCAGTAAAATTTATAAAAAAAAGAATAAATTAAATAAAAATTAAAAAAATAACTCAGTTGATTAGAGTCTCATGCTAATATGCAAAAAATAAATAGAGATGAAACAAAAATTTACATGGTTCGGCTATGCCTACTCCACGGGAAAATAAGATCAAAAACTTCACTATCTTGGGCGGAATTATAGGATGATTTGGAACCGGCCTTATACAAAATATTGGAACCAGCCTTATACAAGATATCTCTTTTCTCTTTATCTCTTCTCTTCTTTCTATATGTCTACTTACTTCAAACATGTAAATGTGTATACAAGTATGCAAATATGTGTGTTTCAATTGAGAAGGGGAGGGTCCTTATATAGGGCAATAAGAATAGCTAAGTATTTATTGGGGTAAAAAACAAAGGGGTGGCATACATACTTTTCATAACACAGATCATTAAATCAAACAAGCACTTATCTAGAATTTGGGAAAATGAAATTTTAGACTTTGAATTTGTGTATATTTTATCAAAATATAATATAAATTGCATTTAGTTTCTTTTAAAATCAAACAAATATAAATATGAGGCCTAAATTACATGTAAATCACAACTTTTATTGTTTTTTATGTGAGCATGAATTTCAAGATTTATATTTGAATTTATTTGTATTTAAATGAAACTTAGTGCAATTTTTTGTATTGTATTCTATTCAAATCTTTCAAATGCAAATCTCACATCCAAACTTCATACTCTCAAAACAAGAGTAAATAAAAATTTTAAAAAAAAGGTTAAGTAATGACCACTTTATTTTTTAAATGATTTGAAAAGTTAAAAGCCAAAGTACATTTAGTAGGTAGTATTTGTTAGCACCGGAGGAATCCATGGGTAACCTTGATATACATGGGTGAGCACCAACTTGATCAAAAAGTTTAAGTCTATGGGTTTTGGGCCTAACCATATATATAAGCACTCATTATCCACTTTACTTTTCCAATATGGGATAAACTCACAAGTGGAATTCTCAACTTCCCCTCACTTGTGAGTTCCAACTACTCTCCCGTGAATGAAAATCACCTCTCTTATGGGGGTAACCATAATTCTCCAACAATTGTACAAGTGGGCCTTACCACCGTGTCTTACATGTCTCGGATTGCATTCCACGTGCCTCCGAAACAATTCTACCTCCCACATCTTGACCATATTCGGATCCATCTTTTAGATCTAGATGATCCTTATTGGCCTTAGTCACACACTTGATCCTCCAACTGTTAGCACGTCAAGAGAATTAGTTTTGTCTCAACTTTTACAATGTTGCTTACCCAGAGTTACAACATTGTAAAAGTCAAGACAAGAAATTAATTCTCTTGACCTACTAGCAATTAGAGGACCACGTGTGTAAACAAGATTAGTAAGGACCATCTAGGTCTATAAGATGAATCCGAATAGAGTCAAAACGTGGGAGGTAGGATTGTTTCGGAGACGGTAGCCATTTAGCAAGCGTTACCAACTCGAAAATTCAATTGAATTTCCTCGAGCCATGGGAATTTAACCCATGGGCACTCGAGCACCTTGTCCTTTCCCGGTAGTCACAGGCCTCTCCATGTCGTCACTCCACAATAAGGTTGAGCGCAATAACAACCTCTCTCTTGGCCAACCTAAGAAGGTAGAGAGGACTCCCCCTCGAGATACGTTGCCCCAGTGGACAACCTTGTAATGCTCCTCCCCGCCAGATCACCTCCGCAGGCAAGTCCAACTACCGCAAAAATAGGCCAACTGGACGAGAGGACGATGCCACAAGGCTCCAGCCGCAAGCACTAGAGGCACGACTCCTTAGCCGCCTAGAGCGAGAAGTATCGCATCACGTGCCAACCTTGTTATTTTGTATATAACACAAGTGAGGGGGTGATTGTTGAGAATTTCATTTGTAAATTTGTCCCACTTTGTAAAAATAAATTGGATGATTAGTGATTATATACATGGTTAGGCTTAAAATGATCCTAACTTATTGGCCTCGATCACACACTTGGTCCTCCAACTGTTAGCACGTCAAGCGAATTGGCTTCTTGTCTTGACTTTTACAATGTCGCTCATCCAGAGTTACTACTTGTTAGCACCAAAGAAGTCCATGGATAATATTAATATACATAGTGAGCATCAACTTGACCCAAAAGTTTAAGTATATTGGGTCTTGAGCCTAAACACACACACACACACACACACACACACACACACACATATATATATATATATATATATATATATATATGATACTACTTGTTAGCACTAAAGAAGTCCATGGATAATATTAATATACGTAGTGAGCATCAACTTGATCCAAAAGTTTAAGTATATTGGGTTTTTAACATAAACATATATATATATATATATATATATATATATATATATATATATATATATAGAGGTACCCATCATCCACTTTATTTTTTTCAATATGAGACAAACTCATAAGTAGAATTCTCAACAATATTATTTAATTCCTCTTTTGTTTATTTATTTGGAGACTTCCAAAAGCCACAAACAAACAAACAAAAATAGTAGAGGTAATGAAAAAAATAAAAGAAACACCCTGTGGTAACAGTGGTACACACTCATGATTAAGTCCTGTGTTTTTTTATTTTTATTTTTAACCACTAACTAGCATCCATACTGACCATCTAATGGTCCTTTTATTAATTAACTTGATTATCTTTTTCATTACCATCTTAAGGGGGACATGTACGATAAAAAGTGAGCTATCTTCCATCTTATATTTAATCTTTCAGCAACATTAAAAATACAGAACACATAAAAGACGAGTCACATGCCCTAACACATCATCCTGGAATTTTTGAGAGAAGATTATATATCTACAAAGTTCTCTTTTTTGTGCTAGCATGTTAATTTGGTTTTCCAAAAATATAATCTCAAGAATATCTCGGGATGAGTGAGATCCGCGTGCGGGTGGTACCCACACCCGTATCTTCCCAAAATATTTTCAAAATTTTATTTTCGAAAAACTATGGATCATTTTTTCGTATGCAGGGAAGAATGCAGATGGATATAAAAATGAAGAGAGTGAGATTAAGCAGAAGCAGCAGGCTTGCAGACAGGGAGGTCGGCCTCCACATTAGGGGGGATCCGGAGGATGGGATTGCTCTCAAAGAAATTCACAGGCTTCAAATCAAAACTTGCCGACACAGTTGGCATTATGGGGAAGTCCTCCTGGCATGGTATGTGATGGAACCCTAGCGTGTACCACGCCACTATATCCTTGTTCTCTATTGCTCGATCCCTGCAAAACAAATTCAGGTTAAGTCCAACTTCATTTCAATTCCCACTAGGCAACTATCCGTACGAATAATTCAAAAGACATTCTTTAAAACCAGAGAGAGAGTTAGAGAAAGAGATAGATGGGGTTCACCTGTCAGACCACACTGCAAGAGTGTCTTCACCCTGGCTCTGGTAAACGAACGACCCGCCCGCCCACTGCTCGCTCCGGTTATACGGGGTGACCCATATTTGATTGTTGGTGAAGGCGCCCCGCTTCTGTGGCGGATCCTCGTGATCCATCAAGTTAGCCGCCGTGCCGCCCGGAACCACCTTGTAACCAACCGGGTTGCCCACCCGGGTGAGCTTGGACGGGTTGACCACGTGGAACTCGGAAGGCTCGTAGAGTTTGAGCTGAATCTGGGCGTCCTTCTCCGTCTTGGCCACGTGGCGGGTGGCTTTCAGGTAGCTGGTCCTGGGGGACTCACCGGCGGCGGTCATCTGGCGGCGTAGATCGACCTTAACGAAGGAGTTATCGGGGCCGTCGACGTCCATGTCCAGATAGAAAGTGACGTAGTGGTCGTGAATAACGCCGATGACATTTTCTGATAGGAGGGTTCCGTAGAGGTTGTCTTCCTTGTTCACTTGGTTCATGTTCTCATATGGTGTGCCCTTCACCATTAGTATGCCACTGAGTCCCACCTGAAATTAATTATTTAATTTATTTTCCTACAAACTTGAGAAGGATATAATGTCTATTGAAATGATTTCGCTTATAGGGATTCATTTACTCTTTACAATCTCCAAAATTTGATGTGATAAATTGCACAAGTGTCCCACATCACGTCAACATGGAACCAAAAAGTCTCACATAAATTTAATATTTACACAAAATAAAAAGTTCAATGAAGTGCTTGGGTGTCCATTCATGTTGAAAAGTCAAAGATTCCTTTGAATATGAAGTTAATATTTTATTTTAGTTTTTAATCAAGAAAAATCATAGATTAAATGAAATTTTTAATTAGAAAATGATTTGATACAAATAAGAGCGAAAGAAATAACAAAATAATAAATATTTTCACTGTATTTTTTTTTTTCATGATAAACATGATTAAAATCAATTAAAAAATATTTTTATAATAAATAAATAATAAACGAATAAACAAATGAAAGCAGAGAAGAAGATATATTATTTCTGACTAACCTTCACCCTGATGAGCCCATCCGTTTGAAACTCCCAATCCACTATATAGTCATAGTTCGCCACTGAAGCTGCCATTCTAACCACTAGCGTCACCTTTGGCCTCACCTCCCGAATCTGCCCCCCCACCAAAATATCACACGACATCACTTTCCAATATAATGGACAAGCAAGGGTAATTACGGCACTCAAATACATTTCAAATCCAACGGCTGACGTGCACTCATGCCATGCAGAAAAATAAATAAATAAAACCAATCAAGTGCAAAATAATATGCATAATTTATTATGAGCCGTCCGATTAATACTCACCCCCATTCCCGTGATCGGACTCTCCGAGTGTCGCCACCCGATATCCCCGGCGTATCTCTCGAACACGCAGACCATATTCGATCGGACGTACGGCATGCCGTCGGCGGCCGCAAACACGCCGTCCATGTAGTAGGCGTTCCTCGGGCAGTCATTTAACGGGTCCAGCGGCATCGCCTGGAGCCCGAACCCGTATTCGCCTGCGTCCATGTATGTCTTGAAGTACCACGCATCAGTCGGATCCATGTAAGGCACGAACAGTTCCGAAGTTAACCCCTTGTACATCACGTTCCTCGGATTCCCAGTTTCCGGGTCCCGGATCATGGCCCGAGACACGATCACGCCCGATCTAGGGTCGGGTTTCAGGTGGAACTCCCAGTTGGCCCACTTCACCCAGTGCCCGTCTTCTATTGTAAAACTCGGACCCTTCGGTTGCTCGATGGATATCGGATTCAAAAGCTTCATTTCTCGGTTGGGCTCCATCGCCGAGTAACGATAGTCTGTGTTGCCGGCTTTTGGGATCGGTACGTTCCTGCCTTGATCTGAGATCTCCACCACTTCTTTCGTGTCCATATCGAGAAGCACCGTGAGCCCTTCGATCGGCCTCATGTAGAAATTCGCAGTGTCCTTCATGGAGTAGCACTGTACCTTGATTATCCTCCGTTTCTCCTCCGCCTTACCGAACCATCCGCTGGATATCGGGAGGCACGCGAGATCTGCTAGATCGATCCCGCGCTCGATGATCGTACGATTGAAGTTCGCGTCCGCGAGTGGGGCCACCGTCGCCGTGGTCATGTCGTCGATGGTCATCACCGGGTAACCGGAAGACGAGCTGATCTCGTGACGTGTCACTCGTTTAGAGGTCAGGTCCACGGTCAGCACGTGCGATCTGCCGTCGACGAGCGCAATCACGGAGGCTTTTCTGGGTAACAGCGGGTCACCCTTTTTCCAGCGAAGGACGAGCGGCTTGTCGGGTTCATCGAGGACAACGGAGTGGAGCGCGTAGGAGGATTTGAAGCGGGGGTGTGAGGAGAGGATGGCGCGGACGTCGTTGAGCTCTCGGACGGTGAGGGGGTCGAGTGGGTGGTGGGGGACGTCGGCGTCGTGGTTGCGGCGCGTGTGGTGTTGGGGATTTTGGAGGAGGTGGGGAGTGGCTTGGAGGCGGTTCTTGGAGGAGCACCACCCAGAATAGAGGGTGCAGTCGAGTAACGACGCCGTGCTGAGCGGCGCGTGAGGGAGGCGAACCCATGTGATGACTAGAAGCACGACAACGCTTAGGAGAAGAAACAGAAAACGGAGGAGACTTCTACCTTCCATCTCCCTCTGTCACTCTCGGTCTCAACAAACTGGATAGAGAGATTGGTAAAATGAATGTACGAATGGAGGAGATAAGCCTGAGGTTCAAATAGAAATATGGATATACCATCCGATCTAATACCGGGGTGAAAGAGCAGAGAATCCTTAGGGAATCTGGACATTTGATACTCAGGTCACCCATTTTGTTGTATTCCAAACAAATAAAAATAATAATAATATAATCAAAACATTTCGAGTAGGTCTATGTTTATACTAAAAAAATGCTATAATTTTAAGAATAATACACTTAAAGTTTATCTTATCTTATTTTATTTTATTTTGGAAAGTTGATAAAGTATGAAGTGTTGTTACTTATAAAAAAAATTTGAACATTGCTTTAATATTATGTTTAAATTGGTGCAAAGCTTAATTTATGTTCCATACAAACTCATAAGTTAAATGCATTCAATTACTCACCATTTTTAATTTTATCAATTTGATCAAATGTTGCTATCGCTCCTGCTCACATATTTTTACGTAATCATCGGTAGTCTTGAAATTCAACATTTTGAATGCTATAGTAGAATGAAATAAAAGTTGATATGACAAATATATAAAATTAATTTTAGTAAAATCAATTTCTACTCTATTTTATTTCATTTCATTCTTACTTACAAAGACAAATTATGATGGTCTACTATCGTTATGCCTACTTTGATCGGAGATGTTGTTCAGAGGAGTCCATAGGTGAGTTTGATACACATGAGTGAACACTAATTTGGTCCAAAAGTTTAAGCCTATTAGGTCTTGGATTCAACCATGTTTATTAGCACTTATCATTTAGTCAAATTTTTCAATGTGGTACAAACTCGCAAGTGAAATTTTCAACAATCTCCCCTTCATTGATGAGTTCCAATTACTCCCCCTTGAAGGGAAATTGTCTCCCTTACGGGAGTAAACTTAATTCCCAAATAGTTGCTTAAGTGGGTCTTAGCACTAGCACCTTATGTACCTCAGATTACATTTCACGTGCCTCCGAACCAATCTTACCTCCCACGTCTTAACCCTATTTGGTACCATCCAAAGCTTAGATGACGTTAGAAGAATTAACTTCACATCTCTACTTTTTATGATGTCGCTCATCAAGAATTACGAACCATCAACTCTGATACCACTTGTTAGCACTGTAGGAGTCCATGGATAGGCTTGATACACATGAGTGAGCACCAACTTAATCCAAAAGTTTAAGCCTATTGGATCTTAGGCTTAACCATGTACATAAGAACTCGTTATTCACTCAAATTTTTCAATGTAGTACAAACTCGTAAGTGGAATTCTCAACAGATCTGACTACCATGAATATTATTCATATTTTTTATCCATCATCGCCTCCTCCTCCCTTTTGAAAATAAAACAATGTTTTAGATAAATTAAGGGAATGCCTCCATTAAAAAACTTCTTGGTGCCCATTTTTAAATATAGAATATATATATATATATATATATATATATATATATTGTTGCGAGATAAAATCAACGGGATTGCTCTTTCGACTTTCGTTGACCTGAAAAGGGAAAGTAAGAAAGGCTTGGAGGACCCGGGGTGTACTCTGAGGGATCACTCCGATGCCTAAGTAAGGGAAATGCTTTGGAGATGCTAAATGCAACAGTAAGAATGGGTGGTATGACTTACCTTGGCGTCTTCCCTGGGTCTTTTCTTATAGGGGCTAGAGTTGACCCTTGAGTTGATTCGTCTTTATGGCACAGGGGTGTGAATCGCTTCTGGGTCATAAAGTGTCTGTGTGCATCACTCTGACTATTTTAAGGCGCCGACATGGATCTCTCCTCCTCTTTATTGGTTTGGAGTTGATTGCTCTCACCAAAAGGTTTGACTTGGTGGGTGATGGCTAGGTGTTGGCCTCCTCTTATTGGTTGATATATTTTGGGCATATCAGTTGTCCCCCCCCCCCCCTCAGTTTCAAATTTTCGGAAGGAATTTTGAAAAGTTGTCGTGTTTGAGCTATTGTTCCGAGCCAAGCTACTACATGGAGCAAATTTGCCGAGTAGGTTCTGCCAAGCTGCTCTCTGGAGCAATTTTTGCCAAGCTGTTGTTCCAAGGCTTTTTGCCGAGAAAATTTCTACCGAGCTACTCTATGGAACCCCTTTTGCCGAGCTGTTGCTCGGAGGTGTTTTTCCGAGCTGCCCTCTGGGGCATCTTTTGCCGAGTTGCTCTCTGGAGCAATTTTTCTTAGAGCTGCTCTATGGAGCAATTTTTGCTGAGCAGATTATGTCGAGCTACCCTCTGAAGTAATTTTTCCTCAGCTGCCGCTTCAAGGCTGTTTTCTGAGCAGGTTTTTACTGAGGTGCTCTATGGAGCCATTTTTTGCTGAGCTGTTACTTCAAAGCTTTTTGCTGAGCTGCGATGTGGAGCAATTTTTACCCAACTGCCCTATGGGGTAATTTTGCCAAGCAGGTTCTGCCGAGCTGCTTTATGGAGCAATTTTTGCCGAACAGGTTCTACCGAGCAACTTTATGGAGCGATCTTTCCTAAGCTGTTGCTCCGAGGCCTTTCGGCAAACAAGTTTCTGTCGAGCTGCTCTATGGAGCCATTTTTGCCGAGCTATTACTCTGAGACTTTTTTCCGAGTTACGTTGTGGAGCAATTTTCACTAAGTAGGTTTTGTCGAGCTGCTCTCTAGAGCAATTTTTACCCAGCTGCCCTATGGAGTAATTTTTCCGAGCAGGTTCTGCCGAGCTGCTCTATGGAGCAATTTTTGCCGAACAGGTTCGACCAAGTTGCTTTTTGGAGGGATCTTTCCTGACCTCTTACTTCGAGGCTTTTCACCGATCAGGTTTCTGCCAAGCTGCTCTATGGAGCCATTTTTTCCAAGCTATTGCTCTAAGGCTTTTTACCGAGCTGCGCTGCGGAGCAATTTTTGTCGAGCAAGTTCTGCCAAGCTGCTATTTAGAGCAACTTTTGTCAAGCTACTTTCTGGAGCAATTTTTCCAATCTGCCCTCTAGGGCATTTTTTGCCGAGCTGCTCTCTGGAGCATTTTTTACCGAGCTGCCTAATGAGGTGTGCTTATTGGTTGGGTTGTTAGGTGCCTCACGCGTCATGCTTGTCAGCTGGGCCTTTCCTGCCTAATGAGTCGTGCTCATTCGTTGGGCTTATTGTCCTCATGAGTTGTGCTCATCAGTTGGTCCTGTTCTGCCTAATGAGGCATGCTCATTTGTTGGGTTGTTGGTGACCTCACGAGTCGTACTTGTTAGTTGGGCCTATTTTTCCTAATGAGCAGTGCTCATTTGTTGGGTTGTTGGTGTCCTCACAAGTCGTGCTCGTCAGTTGGGCCTGTTCTGCCTAATGAACTGTGCTCATTTGTTGGGCGGTGTTAGTTGGGCAGCATTCAATTGGACTTCACCTGCCTAGTGAGTTGTGCTCATTAATGGGGGTGTCAGTTTGATGCTTTTCTGAAGTGACGTTGTAGTCTTTTCTTCTTCCTTCCTGCAAAAGTGTAATGAATGCATGTTAAATCGATCGTACCTCAGGAAGTTGTGAATTCTTGGTATTATCACCACATCATCGTATGTATGGGGATTTTTCATATCTTTTCCCTCGAGACACACAACCCTTTCCTGCAGCCAAACATTCTCGAGATTCCAACTCCCTCTAGGATCCGTGCAGGTTTTTCTCTATAAAGGTGTGCGCTCCTTCATTCGCTTCTCATCTCACCCAAAGGGTTCTTTCTTTTCCCTAGGTACGCTCTCTCTCGCCCTCTTTCCTTGGTTGTTTTTCTCCGCTTGTGTGTTGAATTATATGTTTGTTTTGTTCTTCACTGTTCTTGTTAGAACTTTGTCTATTTGATCTGTTTTTGCATAGTGTCTTTCTTGTTTTCATGCAAAGTTCATCCGTTTGATCTTTTTTGGCACCTTGTCTTCCTTGTTTTTTGTGGGAGGCTCACCTGTTTGATATGTTTGCATAAGTTCTTCGTGTCGTTTGTTCCGCATTCCGATTTTGTGATGGAGTCTTCCTCACACCCAGCAAGGGTTTTGGCCACAGAAAGGAACGCCCGATGTGACCTGTCTTCCTCCGACTTACAAAATGTTCGGTACGTTTTTGCTATTCCCCTGAGCATTACTATTAGGCTACCCAACAGCTAGAAGTTGGCCCTTGACCCGAGCCCCACCGAGCTGTCAGCTTTGGTGCAACCCCAAGAGGGGGGTGAATTAGGTATTTAAAATTTATTGCCTAGGTCAATCCACTAATCAACAGTATTATACAAGCATAAGGTCAATCTAGTGCATGTAAAATAAATCAATGCAAATATACAATGGAATTTAAACACAATAGAGATTTAATCAAGCATGCACTATAAAGCAGTAAAGGAGATGACACCCAGAAATGTTATTAAGGTTCGGCCAAATTGCCTACATCCCCACCTTTGCTAACAAGCACAAGGATTACCACTATAGTCTCACTTAACGGGTGGAGCGGCACCTAAACAATCAGGTCAATTAGCATAGGGATGACATCTACCTTTACAACTAGCTAAATTAACACAGGGCTGACCTCAACCTACACAATCATTTCGGGTTGGATTACCACCCCCTTAGGCCACGCCTGGAAATACAATAGATTTCTCAATAAAAAAACTAGTACAGTGATTGTGCTTTCATGTAAATCATATATGTACCCAATACGCACAGTATAATCAATACACTACAAAAAGATAAGATTTGATAAGTTCAGTGTAATTTAAGTGTCTACTCTCAAATAATTATGCAAATATTGCAATCAGTGCGTGAGAGTGTAATTGATATGATCTTTGTGTCAAAATAATGTTTCAATCACAATGCAGAAATAAAGATCACAAGCACACTTCAAATATCTCAACAAATATAAACCACAAGAGATATTCAAAAATGGTTTGTAAAATATTTCTTTGAACTTAATAATAAAATGATAATCTCAATCAATAGGTATAACAATAGAGATCTTTAAGCACTCAAGCAAATATCTCAAAATATATATTTCTCAAATATAAGTGCAAGAGAAATTTGAAAAATGATTTGTAAAATATTTTTTCAAAACCAAAACCCAATATGAACTCTTGAGTGTTGTAATGAAAAATGCAAAACTCAGAAGCTCTAAGAAGTTTTCCTATGGAAGGCTTATTTACGAAGCCCCCTAGGAGAACTTGAAGCTTACTCACTATGAAAAATAAATCTTAATTAGAACAACCAAGAGAGAGATTAATCTTGGTGAGATAAGCACAAGAATACTATTACAAACAAGTATTTTCAATATGAACGAGTAAAAGGAGTAGTATATGGCTTGAATATGCAAAAATGGGCTTTTTGAGATTTAGAGGATATTTGCTAATTATTTTGTTAATCTCTTCCTAATTTTTGCAAATGAAGGCCTATATATAGAGAAAGGAAAAATTATAGCCATTAGGACATGTAGGGTATTATCAATATTGTTTTAAACCAATTTAACCCAAATTAACCTCATTTAAAAAAGTTAATTGCGGTAAAAAATATGGGGTGACCCGAGAGCATTGGTCAACCAGGACAAGTTCGGTCAACCCAAGTTCTTGGGGTTTAGTTGACTAGGCCAAAAATGAAATGTTCATTCGGTCGACCAAACATGTATGTCAGAGGGCAATTTTTCAAATTAGCGAGGTTTGGTCGACCGAGAAGATTTGAACTGGATAGTTTGGTCGACCATGGCATTGGGACATCTCTTGAGGACCCTTGGTCGACTAGAGCATTGGAGTACATTTTGGGCGCAGTCAACCAGGTGGTCAAAAAGTTGACTCCCTAAGGGGTTCGGTTGACCAAGTATAATGAACTATATAAGTTTGGTCGACCGGGCTATGGTCAATCTGTTGGCCCAGTTAGGGTTTGGTCGACTGGAAGGTAATGAACTGGGAAGTTCAGTCGACCGGGCCATGGTCAAACTGTTGACCCGGCACCGGGTCGGTCGACCAAGGAAATTTGTACTTGAGAAGTACGGTCGATCGAACATGCAACTTAAGTGCATTTCGATTCCTTTTAAACATGCAAACACCCTATTCAAATGACCATTCATATATATGCATGTGTGAGTGTCCTAAGGTAATTTCTAGGTCTTTTTTAGTTTGAGGGCACCGAAAAAATCCGGTGTCAATCCACCAAAGGTCAACCAAAGGGTGTTCCCTAAGGTCCATATATCTATGGTCTTGAGTTTATCCATCCTACCATGCAGGTAAGACATTAATTATTATTATAGACCATTTTTCCTAATTACTATTACAGACCCAAATTGAATAATAATAAATTACAATACAAAATGATCTTTAGGGTCTTTGTCTTCTTTAGGCCAATGTGCGTGCACCATATGATGCTTTCGATTGGTCTTGCATACAAACTCATTAACCATTAAATATCAGAATATTTGTCATAATCAAAATGGGATATGACCAACAAGGTCAACACGAGCTCTGCTTGTACACGGACTACCTAGACTTAGGTCTTAGACTTCCTTTTCCCCCTTTTGTTTCTGACGTACTACATTTTTACTGCATAGCCTCCTCACAGCTTGTCCCAAACTTTTACCTTTCTCTGGTGTTTTTTTTCGTTCTCCTGCTCAGGCAAGGTTATCAACCTACGGTGTCTCTCTTCAGGAGTTGCTTCTAGATGAGGACGCACTCTGTAAAGAAGGAACTGTACTATTTTAACTCTCTGTCCAGTTATAAACTCTTCACTCCGGGCAGTTCTTCCATACACAATTGGAAGTCCCGATACTTCTTTGCGTCTAGGGAGTTGAATTATACGGGCTCTCGCATTTGGTCTACTGCTCTTAATGGTGACGCTCTGTAATGCCCCAGAAAGTGATAGGCTTGGGAATGAAATAAATAAAATAAAATAGAATAAAAATTTTAAAATAAAAAAATTAATTAATTATTAAATAAATAAATAATTATTTAATTAATAATAATATAATATACATTAGACATATATATAACAAACAAACAAACCAAACAAAACAAAGCATCCTGAAGCTTAAAAGCTTCAGGAAGCACTAAGCAAAATCCAGATACCCCCCTCCACCTTTCTTTTTTTATTTTCCTTCTGCACAGTCTCTCTTTCTCTCCTCTCATTCTCTCTCCCTCTCTCCTCAGTTACGTGGCAAATTCTCGCCCGATCGAGAATCAGAAGATACCATTGAGCTTCATTCTTCGCTGCCATCATTTCTATTGGAGTGGATCGGTGGTAGGAGCGGTGTAGACGTATCTCCTAGGGTAAGCCAAATTTTTCTTTTTCTTTAATTTTTTGCAAATTATAAGACTAATTGACGAACGGACACCACCACGAGAATCTAGGGATGATTCTCTACAAGTCTAGCGGGACCGAATTCTCGAGGGATTGTAGTGGGTAAAACCCCAAATTTGGCGTACAGGGGTTATTAAGGGGTTTATTTTTAATTAATTAGGATTAATTTAGAAATGCTAAAATGTTGAGCATCTAGAGTTGAAGTAGAATTTTCAAAATTTAGGGCCCGGGTGAGTGCCATGGGTGTAATTTTGGGACCCGTAGATAAAATTCAAAAAATTAAGTGGGGGTGTCAAATATTGGTTTAAATGTTAATTTGGGGTATATGGAACCTAGGAAAGGTTAGATGGGTAGTATTTTGGGAAAATAAATTAATTAATCTGGGAAAAATGCAAATTGCAGGACTTGAGTTTCGGACACCAAGGGCGTGGGATTTGAGGTTCTAATAAGACTCTCAGTAAGCCAGGTAAGGGGAATAAATTATAAAAGTATTTTTAGAATTACTGTTTAAATTAATATGTGAAAATGAGCATATGGTATTTTCCCTGAAAATGATTATGATATAAATATTAGATAAATTGTGTGGCATATGAGTAATATTAAATAAAAAACTGTGTGGTATGTGACTTATATTGAAAAATGTGAAATATAACGATGTGTATTTTATGAGAAAATATTGAAACGAGAATGATTGATGTGATTAGTGAAAAATAATGAAATGTGATATTTATGCGTGAGTAGAGATTATTTGCATGAAAAATGAGTTTGTACAAATTACTGATATGAGTATTTTGGGAAATGTGAAAATATGTGAAATATGATATTTATTATTATGAGATGATGAAATGCGCACAGAAAATTATGAGAATATTTATATTGAACTGAATTGTGATTTACTGAAACATGATTGATGAAATGCCAATACCGCATAATGATTGCAGGTAGGTGATATTCATTTCCTACTGATGCCATTGGGGAGGTATGCTCAGTATGGAGACTGTGTGTGTGAAGTTCCTACTGATGCCGTTGGGGAGGTATGCTCAGTATGGAGATTGTGTGTATGTGTGAAGTTCCAACTGATGCCGTTGGGGAGTTATGCTTAGTATAGAGATTGTGTGTGTGTGTGTGTGTGTGTGTGTGTGTGTGTGAAGTTCCTACTGATGTCGTTGAGGAGGTATGCTCAATATGGAGATTGTGTGCGCGTGAAGTTCCTACTGATGTCGTTGGGGAGGTATGCTCAGTAGGGAGATTGTGTGTATGAAGTTCCTACTGATGCCATTAGGGAGGTATGCTCAGTATGGAAATTGTGTTGTGAGCTTCCTACTGATGCCGTTAGGGAGGTATGCTCAGTGTGGAAATCATAAATGTGTTGAGAATTGTAATTATGTGATCTATTATATTATGTAAAGTACATAAATGTGAATTTATGTATACATAAATATGTAATGAGTTAGAATGGGAAATGATTATGAGAAATGAAAGAGTATGTGTTTTATAAAATAAATAATTGAGGAGAAGTGAAACTCTCTGTCTGAAGGCTTACTAAGTAAGGTGAGCCCTAATAGGTATCAGATGTGGCTATATATGGCTGCATAACGTGTTAAGGCAGAGGGAAGCTACCTGTATGGGCGGGTAATCTTCCCTATTCTCAGGAACTTCGCGGTAAATATGTGTTGAAAATTATTGAATTTAAGAAATGGTTTTAAAGATTATAAAAGATTGTGTTGTATATCCATATGATTATGATTATGTGTATATCAATGTATTTTCTCAGATGAAACGATGGTTTGAAAAGTAAAGTGTATTATAACTGAGCCCATATGGCCACACAGTGAAAATAATTTATTCCTTCTTACTGAGATGCGTCTCACCTAAATTATCTAAAATTTTCAAGGAACAGGGATAGATTGGGTGATAGAGCTCTGTGATCATAGGGAGCTGGGACCCTAACACACACAGGGTGAGTTTTTGGTGGACTAGGGAGGTGTGATTCCCTAGGGTTGTATTGTTTTTGGGTATAAGATAGTATTGTGTATATGTGTATGTTGATATTATGAGTATTGTATTTTAGATGATATAAATATACTGTCTTCTGCTGTTAGGTTATATAAATAAAATAACTTTTTACCCGGTACCCAGTGCGGGTCGGGTCGTATGAATGATAGTAGGATTGTTGACGTGACCGATTTATGGATGTTGTTATGACGAGTGAAAATTCATTTATTATTGGAAAAAAAATTTTGTACGAAAATCAAGGTGTCACACGCTCTCTCCCCTTTATTTATTTATTGCTTATGCAGGGACTGTGTGTAGGGGTACCCCATTGCTTACTTGTTTCTTCTTTTTTTTTTTCTTCTAGCTCGAGTGCGTCATATTCTTCCAAGGCTCTCTCCTGGCGAGCAGGCCATCTTGAAAGAGCTATGAGCCTTGTGTCAGTAGGGGATAATCCCTCACGAGGAGCTGCTTAAGGAGCGAGTCCTTGTGTAGTGGGGGATTAGCCCCATTTCCCCAAGTCTTATCTTGCCTTTGATTTCTGTATATAGATATATCCATATATTTCCGCTACTCTTGGGTATTCTTATCCCCTCTCCTTCTTTTACAGATATGGATTTTAACAAATATGAATCTCTCATAGGGGAAGCCAAAAAGCAAAGGGCGAGCAGGAGTAAAAAGAAAAGAAGGGAGCTTGAAGGGGAATCATCTCAGAGGGAAACGCCCGTTGTAGGCGGTTGTAAGGTTCCTGTAGCAAAGAACATTGCGACAGCGCATCCCCAAATCCCTATGGTTTACAATGAGGCAATTTTCAATGAGTCGGCCCATTCTACTTCTACGCTGCGCAGGGCAGTCCATGTGGAAGATTTTGTGCAGGCCCAGTGTCTCTACCCGACGTCCTTTCAGCGAAGATCCGGCACACCTCCTACCAAGTATCTATTTAATTCATTCTTTTTGACTACGCTCTTCTTTTTCTCCTTAAAGTTATGTTAATCTGTGCTCCCCTTTGTTTGTTCTTAGCTAGCGACAATGACCTTTGCCCAAGAAGAGAAGGTTGCCGAGATGTACCGGTAGACCTTGGATGCCCAGAAAAAATATGTTGTCGCTCAGAATGAACTCTGTGATGCCGAGATCCATGAGCGTGGCCTTCTGGAATAAATTGAATGGATCCGTAGGGAGAAGGTACCTACCATTGCGGCTGCTGATGTCGCCCGAGCTGCAGTAAGGGAGTATAAGGACTCTACACGATTCATCATGGATACCGCCAAAACTTACCGAGTAGGGTTCAGGAGGTGCCAAGAACAGGTCAGGACTATGCACCCTGACCTTCCCATGGACGGTGTGAGTTCACACAGTTATGGCAATGAGAGTCCTGAATTCGCGGAAGAGATGGACAAGGAGGAAGAGGGGGAGGAAGAGGAGGCCAGAGAGGGGAGCAAAGCCAGCTGATATGCTGAATACATGTTATCTATAGTTTTATTCCAAATGATGCAATGTATTTTAGTGTTTATTGATAGTACATATGTTGTATTAAGAACTTATTACTTCGTTGTATGACGCTTTGCTAAAACGACAAAATCAAGAGTAATATTTTTTTAACATATAAGAGTACCACGTATTTTTTATCTCATTTCCCTCTATGTCTTCTAATTTTTATGTCCCCGGTTTTATCTCTGCTGTAACTCGGTATGGGCCCTTCCAATTTATCTTTAGCTTATGCGACCCTGACTCTTGTTGGCCATTTCGTGTCTTCCTGAGGACCAAGTCTCCAGGCTGGAAGTTCTGCACTCTTACTCGAGTGTTGTAGTACTTCACCACCCTTTGTTGGTATGCCACGATTTTTAGGCTAGCATGTTCCTGTCTCTCTTCCAGCAAGTCTATTTCCGCCCTGAGCTCTTCATTGTTGTCTTGCTTATTAAAGTATTGCCTTCACCAAGAGGGGATCCTTACTTCTGTGGGGATGACCGCTTCTACACCAAAAGAAAGCATAAATGGGGAATCCCCTGTCGCCGCTCGTTGGGTAGTGTGGTATGCCTAGATGATGGAGGGGAGTTCCTCTATCCACCTGCCTTGCATAGATTCGAGCCGCGTCCTCAAGTTGTACAGTATCGTTTGGTTCATGTTTTTCACTTGGCCATTACTCTAAGGGTGTGCCACTGATGCAAAAAGGAGTTTAATGGATATATTCGATTAGAATTTTTTGAAGCGCTCATTGTCGAATTGTCTCCCATGGTCGGTAATTATGGCCCACAAAATTTCGAACCGGTAAACCACCGATGTCTAGACAAATCGTGTGATGTTTTGCTCAATTATGTGGGCTAGGGCTACAACTTCTACCCACTTAGTGAAGTAATCAATTGCCACCAACAGGAATTTCCTTTAACCGATCACCGGAGGTAGAGGTCCCAAGATATCTATTTCCCACTGGGTGAAGGGACAGAGACTGGTCAGAGGGGAGAGGAGATTATACAGTACGTGTGGTATTCCTGAGCACCGCTGGCACCTATCACATCGTTTGATGAGCTCAACCGCGTCCTTCCTCATTGTGGGCCAATAAAATCCTTACCGTAGGACTTTGTGAGCTATAGCCCTGTTTGCTAGATGGTTTCCACATACCCCTTCGTGGATTTCCCTTAGTACGTACTCCCATTCCTTATTACTCAGATAACGAAGGTATGGTAACGTTAAAGATTGTGTGTATAGTTCTTGGTTTATCAATATGTATCTTGCTACCTTCCTTCTCACCTTTAGAGACTCCTTGTTGTCCTCTAGTAGGGATCTGTCATGGAGGTATTGTAATTGAGGCACCCTCCAGTCCCCCTCGTTGATTTCAAAATCCAACAAGTTAACACTCCCCTTCTCATATGAATGTTTTCCGACCCGCACTAAGTAAATAGCATCCCTCCATTCCGAGCTATTGGTTGAGGCCAATTTCGCGAGTGCATCAGCCTTGGTGTTCTCGGCTCTTAGCATGCGTTCTATATGGGAATGAATTAATGCCTTTGCATATTCTTGGGCCTTGGCCAGATACTTCTTCATTTTCCGATCCCTAGCCTCAAATTCTCCTTTCACTTGCTCTACCACTAGCTGGGAATCACTTGATACCTTGATTTGCGCTACCCCTAGTGCTTCTGCCAGGTGTAGACCTGCTAACAAAGTTTCATACTTAGTGTCATTGTTCGTTGCTGAGAATTCCAAATTTAGTGTGTAAAGAGTCTCGGTACCATCCGGTGCTGTGAGGATAAATCCTGCTCCTCCTCCGGCTGCATTAGATGACCCGTCAATGTGTAGTGCCAATACATTCGACTTTCCTGCTACTTGGGGGGTCTTTCGGCTGCAAAGTCGGCAAGCACCTAGGCCTTGACTGTAACGACCCGAAGAATAATGTTTTTTAAATAAAAAAAAGAAAGGGGAATGGAAACCGGAGACAGAAGGAGGCAGTCGACTTCGTCAACGAACGCTTTGCGTTCGTTGACAACATTGCATTTTGGAAAGGATAATCCCGAGGAATTTTTCAGCTCCTCGTCAATGAACACAAGGGACTCCTCAACGAGGGTATAAGAGGAGCTCGTCGATGAGGACAGGATTCGTCGACGAGAAGATACCGAGAGAGGATTTTAGGAATCTTGAAATTCATCGACGAGGGTTGAAGTTCATTGACGAACTTTCTACAAGACTCGTCGACGAGGTGACGTGGCTCGTCGAAGAATCCTGCAGGATAAATAGGGTTAAACGTGATTTTTCAGTCATTTTCCTGCGCAGAACTTCTCTCACTCTCTTACCCTTTGGTTCCTCCTCATTCTCTCTTCAATTTCAGGCCGAATTTTCGCCAGTTCGAGGATCTGAAGCCACCACGACGCTCCTGGGAAAGTTCTCTACAAATCTGCCAAAGCGGATCATCGATGGGGCTAAGGTGGAAACCATCCCAAATTCAGGGTAAGGCTTTCTACTTAATATTTGAATTCTTGACAATTGTAGAAAGTGTAGTAATACTGAACTTTAGTTCTGGGGAATGTTGTTTTCAGGGTGTTGAGTAGGGAACCCTATGGGCTCAAGATAAATTTTCTTAGGGGCTTTTCAAGAATCAGGTAAGGGGATAAATTAAGCTAGTATTTTATGAAAAATATGTATATTGTTATAGCATTTGATTTTAGGAAAATAAATATATTTATATATGATTTATATTTGGAAAAATGCTGTTAAAAGTGATGATATATTAAATATACGAAAAACCTGCTTAGTCACATGAGTAGAAATTAATATGAAATACTATTTCTGGGAATGTTTTAATAATACAAATTTTTATGATGGAAAACCGGCATACGGGCCGAGATTTTGATATGTTTGTCGGCGTATGGGCCGAGCTATGTATATAATTTGTTGGTGTACGGGCCGAGCTATGGAAATAATTTGCCAGCGTACGGTCTGAGCTATGTATATGATTTTAAAGCGTACGGGCCAAGCTATGGATGTGATTTTCCAGCATACGGGCTGAGTTATGGATATGATTTGTCAGCGTATGGGCCGAGCTATAGTAAAATGTGAAATATCGGTGTACGGGCCGATGATTTTCATGATATACGTATATATGCAAAATGATATGATTGATTTGAAAATTAATGATATGAAATATCCATGTATCACAATATCAATATATGTTATATGGTATCAGAACCTGGTTGGCTTGGTCTAGGCTAGTACTTGCACGGTACCGTTGCTATGTGTGAGATTGGATGGTCGATGTGGTTTTTAAGAAGTGTGTGAGCGCCCCGGGTGTACAGACCAGGTCAGGTAGACCCATCAGACTTACAGACTGTACTTTTGACTTGGCAATGGTTGGCCAACCATTGTCAGGTCCCGCCTTTGGGCCACACAACCCAGTCATGTGGGGGTAATACATGACAATAATTAACGAACCTACTAGGAATGTTTTTGTATTATTATTATATAAGATGATATATGTTTATGAAAATGCAGTATGTTCTGCCATGTTTTGATGATATATATGTTTTCCCATATCTGACATAACAGTTTACTGAGTATGTTTTGTATGGTATATGTATAACACAGAATACTCATGTTGCCACACACTAGTATTAGTTTATTTTCCTTACTAAGAGGTGTCTCACCCCGAATTTCATAAATATTTCAGGAACCCTTGATAGAAGAGCGGGTAAAGCCCCGCTGATCTAGTACGGTGGATCTACCCTTCTAGAAGGGTAAGTATTTTGATAGGGTTGGATGTATTTTGTGGAAATGGCTCTAAGACATATTTTTGGGTTGAGTGTTGTGTATATATACAATGATTGTAGTAACTCTGGTATTGTGATGTATGGTATAACGAGATGTATAAGATTGTATGTTTCCTACTGCTTAGGCTTCTGCTATATGTTCTGATATATCCCTAGTACCCACAGGTCCAGGTGGGCTATGATCTACTAGCTTTGTGATTTTGTATTTATTGTATTAAAAAAATGTGGAAATTAAGTAGGTCGTCACATTGATGGCAGGCCTCAGCAGTTACTGTATGTCAAACTCACCTAATTCAATGAACCACTTCGTCATCCTTCCTGAACTTTCTGGTTACTGAAGAATCTGCCTCATTAGTAGGTTGGTTAGCACAATTACCTTGTGGGCCTAAAAGTAGGGCCTTAGTTTTCGTCAGGCAGAGATGATGGAGAAAGCTTCCTTTTCAGTCGTATTGTAATTCTTTTTGGCTCCACTCAGCACCTTGCTAGTGTAGTATATGGGTTGATGTTGCCATCCTTCTTCCTGGACTAGGACCGAGCTAACTGCATTTGCCGTCGAAGCTATATATAAGCAGAGGTCTTCTCCCGTCTTTGCCTTCATTAATAGAGGTGAGGAGCCGAGATACTGCTTGAGCTATTCGAAGGCTTTGTTCTACTCCTCCCCCCATTCAAATCCTCCTTTCTTCCTTAACATTTTGAAGAAGGGTAGGCCTTTGTCCCCTGAGCAGGAGACAAACCTACTGAGGGAGGCTATCCTTCATGTCAAGACTTGATCTCCTTCTTCGTTTGCGGGGCCTCCATTTCTAGTAGTGGCCTTATTTTGCCCGGGGTGGCTTCTATACCTCTGTGCATCCCCATAAACCCAAGAAACTTTCTTACTGAAACACCAAACACGCACTTCGATGGATTTAGTTTCATTTAGTACGTGTGCAACAATTCAAACGTCTCCCTCAGATCTTTGCAGTGCCTCCCTGCTTTTAAACTTTTTACCAGCATGCCATCTATGTATGCCTCAATCATTTTTTCTAAGCTGATCTTTAAGTATCCTATTCATCAATCTCTGATACGTGGCCCCTGCATTTTTTAATCCAAAAGGCATTACTCAATAACAATATAGCCCCCTCTCGATGATAAAGGATGTTTTCTCTTCATCAGCTCGATGCATTGGCATTTGATTGTATCCTGAGTAGGCATCCATAAAACTGAGAAGTTCATGCTCGAAGGTTGAATCCACTAGCTGATCAATTCGGGGAAGAGGGAAGCTATCCTTCAGACATGCCTTATTTAGGTTTGTGAAGTCTACGCAGGTGTGCCATTTTCTGTTCGGCTTCCTTACTAGAACCACGTTGCTTAGCCACTTCGGGTAGTTCACCTCCCTGATGAACTTGGCTTGCACCAGCTTCATCACCTCCTTATCAATTACCTTGATTCGCTCAATTGCGAAACTCTTTTTCTTCTGTTTCACAGGTTGGTGGTTGGGGTCAACTTGCAACCTGTGTTCTATGATTGCAGGGTCAATGTCTAGAATGTCTTTGGCCGATCAAGTGAACACGTCCACGCATTCATTCAGCAGTTCGCTTAGCTCTGCTCTCAAGGTGTCAGGTAGGCGACTCCCGATCTGCACGCATCTCTCTTGGTGGCCATTTAGAGGTACGCGCGTGATGTCTTCATCCATCATGCTGATTTGAGGGTTTTCCCCCATTTACTTCTAGGTCTTCCATAGTCAAGGTCTCTCTTGCTTTCATCTTCCCTTTTAGTGCCATTATGTAGCAATTCTGAGCTGTTGCTTGATCTCTCTTGACCACCCCTGTCCCGTGCGGAGTAGGGAATTTCATCTTGAGGTGGTACGTCGATGTTACAACCCTAACCACATTAAGTAAGGGGCGGCCCAACATGATATTGTATACTGAAGGCCGGTCGACCACCAGGAACTCTGTCAGCGAAGTAACTTGTTGCGGGGTCATCCCCATTGTCACCAGTAGTGTGATTGTTCCCATGGGATGAACTACATCTCCACCAAACCCGACTAGGGGGGTTGAGGTTGGTTTTAGTCGTTCCTTATCGATCTTCATTCCTTCAAGTACTAACCAGAACATAACATTTGCCGAGCTCCCATTATCTATCAATACATGTCTAACTTTGTAATTCGCCACCAGTAGGGAGAGTATTAGTGCGTCGTCGTGTGGTTGTTGTACTACATTTCCATCTTCGTTGTTAAAGATGATATCATCATCTTGTTTGTTCCTTTTACTGCTTGGTTCCCCTCTCTTCGTTAAGAGTACTTGTTTAGCATATCTTTTGCAAGCACCTTCGCTATCTCCTCCACTAGCGGATCCTGTAAAGATCACCCGACTTCCCTTGTGACCTGTTCTTCCTTCTCGTTCCAGTTGGGTCTCCTCTGCTCGCAAGGTTCCCTTTATCAATCTTCTTTCTTTATGAATCTTAACAGGTATCCCCTTTTGATCAAGGCTTCAATTTTATTCTTAAGCTGAATACATTCCTCTGTGTTGTGCCCATGATCCCTATGGATGTGACAAAACTTGGACATGTTTCATTTATGTGAAGGGGATCGCAATGGTTCGGGCTATGAGACATAGTCCTTCTTCCTTATCTGCATCAATACTTCAGAACACAATACATTTAGGGGTGAATAGGTGGAGAACTTACTGGAATGGCCTCTCATCTTAGGGCTGCCGAGCAGCATACTGGTCTCCTATCTCTTTGCGGATCTAGAGGGTTCTCTCGTATCCCAACTATTACCTTTCCTTTTCAGCTCGATGCGATTTCCCTTAATGCCCATCATTTCTTCTAAGTTGATTTACTTTTGTGCACAGGCCATCAATTCTCCCATATCAATCGGCGACTTCTTCCCCAAAGAATACAGGAAGCTTTTGGGATGAAGGGTCGTGGTCAGAGGTTCCAAAGCCACTCCCATGTCTAGGTTGCGGATCTCCAGGGTCGCCATGTTGAAGTGATGCATGAACTTCTTTAGTGTCTCCCTCTCTCCTTGAACCATGCTCATTAGATGGGCCATTGATTCGATGATTCTCCGACTACTGAGGAAGTGGTTGGTGAACAACTGTTCCATCTCCGAGAAACCAATCAATCCAGGTCGCAGGGTCCGGTACCAATCCCTAGCACTACCCTTAAGGGTTGTTGCAAAAGCTAGGCACATGATGGCATCAAGAGCGCCTTGCAACTGGATCAACACCCTAAAGGTGTCAAGATGATCAATTGGATCGGACAGACCCTTGTACCTTTCAAAAGTGGGCATCTTAAATTTACTCAGCAGTAGAACCTTTATCACTTCTTTGGTGAATAGCGGCTCCGAGGATCTTAGAGATGCTTCCCTGTAGAAGGGGTTGGTCTTACCTTCTTTCATAATTTTCTCTATTTAGTCTATTTTCTTAATCCTTTCTTCTAGCTCAGTGGATTTTTGTTGGTTGACATATACACTATTCGCATCTTCTACCTTCTTGTTGAGGTAGACTTTATCCTCACTCTCCTTTGGCTTGTCAACTTTCTTGGTTGCGTTGTGGCTCTCCAGTTGTTGATGGGGGACATGCCCTTCCTGACTCTTCTGTTGTAAAAGCAGGTTGAACATATCCTTTATTTTATTTTGAAAAGCAAGGAATTCTTCCCTGCTGACCCTCGATGGTTGTGCGGGTGTGGAGTGAATGGACTGGGGCAACTCTTTTCCAGCGGCAAGATTGGAACTAGAACTGCATGAGGTCGGCATTATTTGAATGTAGGAGGTCGAGGGCAAGATGATCACCTCTCAAAAGCAAGTTCCCACAGACGGTGCCAACTGTTGCGGGATAAAATTAGCAGGATTGCTCTTTCGACTTTCGTTGACCTAAAAAGGGGAAGAAAGAAAGGCTTGGAGGACCCGGGGTGTACTCCGAGGGATCACTCTGATGCCTAAGTAAGGGAAATGCTTTGGAGAGGCTAAATGCAACCGTTAGAATGGGTGGTATGACTTACCTTAGCCTCTTCCTCGCATCTCTTCTTATAGGGGCTGGAGTTGACCCTTCAGTCGATTCGTCTTTATGGTGCGGGGGCATGAATCGCTCTTGGGTCATAAAGTGTCCGCGTGCATCACTCCGACTGTTTTAAGGTGCCGACATGGATCTCTCCCCCTCTTTTTTGGTTTGGAGTTGATTGCTCTTGCCAAAAGGTTTGACTTGGGGAGTGAGGGATAGGTGTTGACCTCCTCTTATTGGCAGATATATTTTGGGCATATCATATTGTCTCCATTTAATAAACTTTTTGGGTCCGCCATTGGTGGCTCTACCATGAATATCTATCATATTATTTCCCATCACCTACTCCTCCCTTTTGAATTGTTCCTTCCTCTGTTTCTGCTTTCTTCCCCCTCATAGCATGACCCAACATCCTTTGTTATATTGGTAAAGATTTTCTCACTACTCCTTAAATGATGATGTTGATTAGAGAGAATCATGGCTCCTTTTCCTTTGCTAATCTCTGCCTCACTTAATTCATTTCTTCATGTCCAATCTTCTCAAGAAATATTCTTGCCTGATCATCCTCTTCACAACTTGGGTAGAATAGAGTCAGCAAAAAAATCAATAAAGTAAAAGATTTTGATAACATAGAAGGAAACTTAAAAGCAAAATTTGAATTGTTTTTATTTTTTCTCTTCACCCTGCAGCCTAAAAAGTCTTTCAATCTACTACTAACTTCTCCATAAAGAACAAAAGCTCCAAGAATATAGCATTAATTGATCATTGCTGCTACTGGTGTTGGTTCTTGAAATAGGAAATATTTATTATTGTCAAAAAAATGAAATGTGATCGAAAAAAAAAAAAAAAAAACAAAAAACAAAAGCAATTTGAGTTTAAAAGAAGAACAAAGCTTCTAGTTGGATCAGAAAATCTATAAGGTTCTTCCACCCTTCATTCGCTTCTGTTTTTCAACCCTTCATTCTCTTCTTCCTTAATGCAATATTAGGATTAGTTTTTGTATTCTTTGTGACTTGAAGGAACATACAGAAAAAAAAAATAAAAAAAGCCATGGAGGAAAGGGAGGATTATTTCTCAATTTATGCATGAAGCTTTTGGGATTTAGTGAAACTTGAGAAGGGAAAACTTTTGTGCATCAACCGTCAAGTTACAGATTTCAAAGGTGTTTGTTGAATGAGAAATTCAATTCCAAACTACATGAGGCTTTGATATATATATGATCATGGCAACTACATTACAAATCAATGTAGCAATGAAAATAAGGAATTTCCCAATTTTGGTGCATTCCTCACTAGTTAAAGCGAGAAAGATTTGTAGGCCACTTGATATGGCTAAATATAGATAATGCGGCCACTCAGATAGTGTTTGAGAGTATAAATTTCAAAATTTGAATTTAGATTTGTATCGATTTGAACAAAATTAACATAATTTGTACTATGTTTTATACAGATTCAAATAAGCCCAAATTTAAGGTTCAAACTTCATACTCACAAGATCATTGTAACCTATGAAGAGCCAACCACTTGACTTGGCTAAGTGTGGATAAGGATGAACACTCGATGCAAAAAGGTTGTTTACTTGACGTCATGACTTAAATTTATTTGAAAAGTCAACTCCTTGGTCTAACTATATACTGATGAGTTGTAATGGAGATGATGTCAACTTTGTTGAGTTGTAGTGGAGTTGGTGCCAGTATTGTTAAGCTGTAATGGACAACTAGTATTGTTGAGTTGTAGTGTCGGTACCCCAGCTCATCTTCATTGAAACTTATTACCACCTTCCATTTCTATCCATCCCCATCCATATATATATATATGAAGATGTGTGTGTATGTAAAATATGTGAGTGTGATTGAGTTGAAGAAGGTGAGAAAGTGAGAAGTGCGAGAAAGAGGGAGAGTTGAGTTGAGTGGAGTGCAGTTGCCTCCTCCTCCTCCTTATATTTTCTCCAAGTTTTAGTAAAGATTGGTTTGCTCCGTGGATGTAGGCAAATTTGGGCTGAACCACGTTAAATCTTAGTGTTTATTTCTTGCTTGTGGTGTGATTGTTGCTCCTCGATCTTCAATAATTGGTATTAAAGCCAGATCATAATAAAACTTCCAGAGTGGAACAAAACCACAACCACCCACAAAATCAAGTTTTGAGCACACCAGGGTGCTCCTTTCGATGAGACAAAGCCAATGAAGCAAACTAGAGCTCGAACGGAGACTCCACGAGCCCACACACGCTTCAAGAAGCCTATCATTATCGCCACGCACCCTCGCGCACCACAAGGTCACCAGCATATGACCTCATGCACCAACTAGCCCACGATGTGTATCTCACGCATCTGGTGTAGCTTTAAGAAGAAGTTGACATCGTGTTGCATCAATAGCCCATCAGCCGCCACCTCACGTGCCCCCTCAGCAGCCTCCGAACCACGTCAGCGCCACAAGTCATTCGGTCAGTTGCCACACCATCATCTCGGACCCACTTTTCCATAACATTAGTTGGGACCCACTTTGCCGCATCATTAGTTGGGACCGACTTTGCCACGTCAACAAATGATTTGAGTAACAATAACGACATATTCCATTAAAAATAGGATATTCCGTTAAATTTAATGGAGGGTTTACATTTTGACTAGAAAGTTTGACCAGGCTTTTCGGAGCCATTTCAAGTCTATTTTTAGAACAAGTCAATCCATTTCCAAGGTTTTTGGTCGTTTTGAATCCAACCATGCTGTCTGTTTGAGTTGATTCCATAACTAGATAGGTGAATCAATATGTCGAATGAAAAGAGCTCAAAAATTGAGATGTTTGACGGCACTAATTTCGGTTTTTGGAAGATGCAAATCAAAGACTATTTGTTTTGTAAAAATTTGCACTTACCACTAAAGAGAAAACCAGAATCCATGAAGGAGGATGAGTGGGAGTTTCTTGACCATAAGGCTTTTAGAGTTGTCAGGATGATACTGGCAAAGTTTATTGCCTTCAACATCAAGCACATGACAACCACCAAATCACTTATGGATGTGCTTTCCAACATGTTCGAGCAGCCATCAGCTGCTAATGATATACCCTTAATGAAAAAGTTGTTCACCATGCACATGCCCATTGGTGAAAGTTTTAGTAAACATATAAACAATTTAACCGAGTTGTTAGATCAACTCGCCTCAGTTAAAATCACGTTTGACAATGAAATTTATGCCTTAATAATTCTTAGTCAGTTGCTCGACAAAAAGGTATCGTTGCTCCGATCAGTAGCTCTATCCGAAAATCAAATATAAAGTATGACAAAGTCATCAGCATGATTTTTATGGAAGAGATCAGGATGCAATCAAATAGTGCTTCCACTTCAAGTTTAGCCTTGAATGTGGAAAGTCGAAGGAAATATTCATGGAAAGGAAGCAGGCGTGGGCGATCAAACAATCACGGAGAATCTAGGACCAAACGGTCCAGATCCATAAACCCCGAAGGTTCCCAAGGCATAAAGAATATTGAGTGTTGAAATTATGGGAAGACCAAGCATTACAGAAATCAATGCAAAGGTCCAAGAAAAGAATATGAGGCAAAGATAAAAGCAAATGTTGCTTCAGAGAAAGGTGATATGTTGATATGCTCTTTGGAGAGCAAGAAGGATTCTTGTGTCTTAGAGTTTGGGGCCTCATTTCATGTCACTTGTAGTAGAGATTTCTTAGAAGAGTATACACTTGGTGATTACGATAAGGTATACCTTGGCAATGATCAATCTCATAACATAGTCGAAAAAGGAATTGTGAAGATCACGATAAACGGATCCATATGGAAGTTGAAAGATGTCAAATATATTCCAGACTTGAGAAAGAACTTTATCTCAGTTAGACAACTGGTAGATGAGGGATACACCACAACATTCACTGGTAATGAATGGAAGATATCAAAGGGTGCACTGACGATTGCACGAGGTAAGAAAAGTGAAACACTTTATGTGACCTCCAATTTTTGCATGTATATTTCAGTTGCTACAAGAAAGGACGATAGTAACATTTGGCACCAACAACTTGGTCACATGAGTGAGAAAGGACTTAAGGTGATGCACTCAAAGGGAAAATTGAGTGATCTATGGTCAATAAAGATTGACATGTGCGAGGATTGCATACTAGGAAAACAAAAGAGGGTCAGTTTCTAGACACACATTCATACCCTAAAGAAGGAGAGACTTGAACTAGTCCATTCAGATGTATGGGGACCGACAACCGTCTCATCCATAAGTAGAAGGAAATACTTCGTGACATTTATCGACGATCATTTTCAGAAGGTATGGGTTTACTTTCGAAAATATAAATCAGATGTCTTTGATGCTTTCAAGATATGGAAAACAATGGTTAAAAATGAAACTAGTTTAAAAATCAAGAAGCAGAAAACCGACAACTGTGATGAGTATGAAGACACCAGGTTCAAGAAATTTTGCTACGAGCATGGTATCAGAATGGAAAGAACTGTGCTAGGTACGCCCCAGCACAATGGCATAGCTAAGAGGATGAACTAATCATTGACTGAAAGAGCCAGAAGCATGCCTATGCAGTAAGGTCTACCAAAGCAATTCTATGTAGCGACAGTCAATACAGCAGCATACTTGATTTATAGGAGTCCATCGGTACCATTGGATCACGTACTACCAAAAGAAGTATGAAGTGTAAAAGAGGTGAGATTTTCACATTTGAAAGTTTTGGTTGTGTTGCATATGTGCATGTTAGTGATCATGTCAAAAACAAGCTTGATCCAAACTCTCGAAAATGCACCTTTGTCAGCTACGGTGAAGATAAGTATGAGCATCGCATTTCAGACGATGAAAACAAGAAGGTAATCAGAAGCAGAGACATGATCTTCAATGAAAAAGTGATGTACAAAGATAGACACACAATACAACCCATAGGACCAGTTCAGAATGAAACAACCTATGTAGACTTGGATGATGTCCTAGAAGGTGTCAAGACACAATAGAAAAATGTCGAGAATTATAAGATGGAGGAGACACAACAAAAAAACACCAAGAATCTTTCCGGAGCTTAGGAGATCTTCTCGGCCCCATATACCAAATAAAAGGTATATGGATTATTTACTTCTTACAGATAAAGGAGAACTTGAATGCTTTTATAAAGCATGTCAAGTGGGAGATTCGAGCAAGTGGGAGATTTTGATGAAGGATGGGATGAAGTCCCTTGACTCCAACAAAACGTGGGAACTAACTAAGTTGTCCAAAGGTAAGAAGGCTCTTCAAAACAAATGGGTGTACAAGATCAAAGAGGAGCATGATGGCTCTAGGAGGTACAAGGTCCGGTTGGTAGTCAAAGGCTTCAAGAAAAAAGAAAGAATCGACTACACTGACATCTTTGCACCAGTTGTGAAGCTAACAACCATCATATCAGTCTTGAGCATTATTGCCTCTGAGGGCCTACATCTTGAGCAGTTGGATGTAAAGATGACATTTCTTCACAGTGATCTAGATGAGGAGATTTACATGCACCTGCCAGAAGGATTCTTTGTGAAAGGTAAAGAGAATCTTGTATGCAGATTGAAGAAGAGCTTGTACAGTCTTAAACAAGCTCCCAGGCAATGGTATCGAAAATTTGACGGCTTTATGCACAGGAAAGATTTTCAGAAGTGCAATGCCGACCAATGTTGCTATTTCAAGAGGTATCAATATAGCTATATCATTATATTGCTATATGTCGATGACATGCTAGTCGCAGGATCAAATATAGAAGAGATCAAAAAATTGAAGCAGCAATTGTCAAAGGAGTTTGACATGAAGGACTTGGGTTCACCAAAGCAGATACTTGGGATGCGGATCTCTAGAGATATGCAATAGGGAACATTACGATTATCTCAATCGGAGTATATTAGCCATATTTTATAGAGATTCAACAAAAGTAGTGCCAAAGCCGTAAATACACCATTGGTTGGTCACTTCCGCCTCTCCAAGGATCAAGCTCCCCAGACAGATGAAGAGAAGAACTTCATGGCTAAGGTACCCTATGCCTCAGCCATTGGAAGTCTTATGTATGCCATGGTTTGTACCAGACTAGACATTGGCCAAGCAATGGGAGCTATCATCAAGTTCATGTTGTTAAATGGTCATAACCCGTGGAGTATATACGTGAGCCCCGCAACGGATATATAATATAGAGTCAAAGGGAGGTGAATGACTCTTTTTGCGAATTTAAAATTTCTATACAAAATAAATGTCTTGGTAAGAAGCAAGCAATTATATCACAATAGATAAAATAAAATGTGCACAAGACAAGTAAATAAAGAGTGGGGAGAGAAAGCTTAACACCAAGTTTTAACGTGGTTTGGCACCAAGCCTATGTCCAGGCCTTAGTACAACACCAAGGATTCCACAATCCACTATAAATGCTCCTTCCCTGGTGGAGCAAGACTTACAACTCGGGTACACAACCCTACAGTTGGGAGCAAATCCCTACACGCTTACAAAGAGCCTTCACTTTGGTTCACACAGAACCTTCACCAAGCGGTTCACAAAGAACTTATTACAATGAAGATGATATACAAAAAAACGCTCCTCAAGTGAGCTGATATGAAATACAATCAAATCTTCACTCTTATCTCTCAAGGAATGATTCACACAAGATCAATGAGCAAGAGAGGATTGAGCACTTTGTGAATGAATAACTAAAATGCAAGTGCAAAGTGTTAGGTTTTGGATTCAAAAATATTTTTCACAAAAATGATCAACAATAATCAAAAACCATACTAAACAAGTCTATGGACTTGTATATATAGCCAAAAATCCCTTATAGTCGTTAACTAGCCATTGGGAGCAACTCCCAAGCAAAACTAGTCATTTTCTAGTCGTCGATGTTCTCTCACCGTCCCAAACCGTCGACGGCTTTTTTGGGCTCTCTGAAACTGTCAACGGTTTCCTGCATATGTCAAATATTACCCAAAATCCGAAAAAGTTATCAACACAAAAGTTGTGTAATTTTTTTGTAGCTTTCCATAGATGCCAAGCTTGTCCTATTCGGACTTTTTGAGAAAAAGTTATGCCCCAAATACCGAAAGGTATTCAGGACTCGATGGTGTACTACGTTAAATGACAATTGCCCTGTTTTTCCTTCTCAAAAAGCCTTTTGATGACTTAAAACATTCTTGAACAATAGTATATGAAATATATTAAGTCTAATAAAGTTTAATACTTGTTCAAATGAATTTTCCCTTGAATATAAGATATCTTGTTAATAAAAACACATTTGAAAAATCATTTTGATATCTTATATACTTGTATGTTCTTTATTGAAAATAATCTTTACTTTTTTTTTTTTTTGAACCCTTAGGACATAAGACTCATTTTAATAAGATTGGGACCAAGTATGAAAATGATTATGAAATCAAGATGTTGAAAACTTGTCCCTTTGGAAAATAAAATTGAGTTTAGGATTCGTTTGACAAAACTCTTTGTTTTATATTTGAAAACTATAAATATGAGTTTGTGATCGAGTATATGCAATTTTGCTCAACTCTTGCTCATAAATCATGCAATAAATAAAATGCAAGAGTTACAAAAAGTTCCTACCACACACACAACCCTTATTACAAATAATTCTACAATTAAGCTTCCTTTGGTTGTGCTTGGGTTCTTTCGAGTACATGTCCATTTGATCTTTCCTTCTTGATGTCTAACGATCCGATCTTTGCCTTCAATCCAATACTTCATGTACGAGAACCTGTACTAAACATGATTTGCAAAGATAGGAAAACACTAGAAACCACATATAGGTTAATATCAAGGCTAACACGTGTCAAATCCAGGGAAGACTTACTAGGAAGCAGTGAAGGGTATTTTGTGGTACCTACATGGTACTATTGATAAGTGTCTATGTTTTGGCAAAGGAGACTTGAAAATTTAAGAGTATATTGATGTCGATTTTTCTGGTGAAGTTGATCATTGCAGAAGTACCACCAGATATATGTTCACTATTGGCACAACAACTGTTAATTAGATGTAATAGATACAAAAGATTGTTACCCTATCCACTACTGAAGCTGAGTACATAACAGCGATAGAAGCCAACAAAGAGATGATTTGGCTTTAAGGTTTGTTAACAGAGCTCGGAATAAAGCATGTGAGAAATGTTTTGTACAATGACAATCAGAGTACGATACATCTGGCAAAGAATTCTACATTTCATTCCAGAATCAAACACATTAGAGTACAAAGTGCTAGCACTTGAAAAAATCAGAGGTAGCAGGAATCCAGCAGATATGTTAACAAAGGTGGTGACTATAGAGAAGCTGAAGTTATGCTCAACTTTAGTTGGTCTTCATGCTTGAAGACAGATTTGAGTACATCATTTACCTATATACTGGTTGAGATAGTGTCTCTGTCTCCAAGTGGGAGATTGATGAGTTGTAATGGAGACAGTGCTAGCTTTTTTGAGCTGTAGTGGAGTCGGTGCCAATATTGTTGAGCTGTAATGGACAACCAGTATTGTTGAGTTGTAGTGTCGGTACCCCTGCCTTCTCCTTCTCCTTATATTTTCTCCTAGTTTTTGTGAAGATTAGTGTGCTCCGTGGACTTAGGCCAGTTTAGGCTGAACCATGTTAAATCTTGGTGTTTATTTCTTACTTGTGGTGTGATTGTTGCTCCTCGATCCTCAATATATATAGATGAGAGCAACCATTTGGTGCAACCTAATTATTGAAGAGTTAGCCATTTAACTAGTTAAGTTAAATGTAGATGAAAATAACTACTTAGCGTGACCTCTAAGGTAGAAAGCTAGTAACTTGACATTGCTAAAATAATGCAATTGAAGTAGGAGACACCTAAATGAAGAGCTAACCATTACGTTTTCTCGAATGCAATAGGGTAACCACTTGAAAATATCCTTGAAATAGAAATCCAATTACTTGATGTGACTAAAATCTTATTTAAGATGTAATGATTTCGTCTTAGTGGTAGCAATAAGGATTAATGGCCAATGGGTGACCCATTATCCATCCATTTAAATCGAGTTTGAGTTTAAGAGAGAATGACCTATTTATAAATTGATGGTATTGTTAACTGATGAGACCAGGGATAGCAATCTCAGAAGAGGTTGAAGAACATGTGACAATATTTGCAGCCATTGAAGAACCAGATGCTTCCATAATGTCAGATCAATTCAGATGAATAAAACTGCTGAATTCGGTCAAATCCAATCCTTGCAACGACCAAAAATATAAACCTTCAATTTGATAATCTTTGAGTTTAATCAGAGAAGTTGAAGGTGTCGTCGGAGTGTTGAGACCACTAAGGCAAGCTAAAACTAAGACAAGGAATGCCACTGACGACTGAGAAAACTGAATAGATCAATGCCAAAGAAGACGACCGAAGGCTTGAGGGGATACCTAGAGATGATCAACCGAAAAACTGCTGAAGAAGATGCGCCCTGGAGAAGAAAACCGGACTGAGATGGATTTCCAGAAAGCTACGAATAGAAAACGACCGAGACAACGAACTAGAATTGAGAGAGATGATGCCAGAGATGGGAAAGAACCGCCGGTTAACTGAGGAATGATGGAGACGATGCCAAAGCTGCTGTGGGTACCAAAACTAAGAGCTGCAACTAAGAGATGGTAGATGGTCGAAGAAGATGAGAGTCTGCCAGAGATGTTTGAGAGACGACCAGCTGAGAGAGAGGATGAGATACTATGAGTATCGGGAAGGAATCAGCCGAACAGAACTGAGAATGGAAAGCTACCGGAGAAGATACCGTAACAGAGAATGATGCTGCCACGATTGCAAGATGGTCGGGATGGCCAACCAAATGGCCGAAAAAAATAGGGAGAGAAGAGAACGAGAGGAACTGCAAAGTAGAGAGCAGCGGCGAGCCGACAAGAAATAGAGAGGAAGGTGGCGCTGGTGTTGCACGCCAAAGAAGGCGAGCAGATGGCCAAAAAGAGGGACTGCTGCAACTGAGACTATGCTGAAAACGAATGAGAGACTATGGCTACCGGAAACTGAGAGAGATGAGAGTCCGTTGGAGACCAGACAGAGATGAGAGATCTGAGAAACTAACGCCAGAAACGAATGAGGGACCGCGGTTGCTGGAAACGAACTGAGATGGTAGAACACCGGAGAGATGAGTAATGGACTGACAAAAACCTCCGTGCGGCAAGCTCCTTTACAACACACCCTGAACAACACCAACTCCCCCGAACCTTTGTGCCAAGAAGAAGGACAGCGAACATGCGAGTCTGAACACGTCGGGCTTAAAGAGAACACCGGGCTGGCAGAGAAGGAGCAGCCCAAACTGAAACACGAGCAGAGAGTGACGACAGCGGCAAAGAGGAAGAGAGGAAGAAGAAGAAGAAGAAAAAAATTAGGCTAACACCTAACGCTTTGATACCATGTTAAATTTGGAGAAAGACATTTTTTTTCTATTATTGATTATTGAATATTACAAGGGTGTATATATGCATGAGAGAATGAAAAAAATAGAAAGGGAAAAAATGGAAAGTATATTTTGTTAAGATGGAAAGTGTATATTTCTCTAATATAAATGGATCAACTCAAGTCCAACCCAATTAATTAAGGGGTTAGTCGGGTTCAAGTCAAGTACCCACTAGGTCATCCATTTTATTTTTTAAACAAAAAATTATTGGATTATATATATGTGTATTATAATATTTGATGCATGTATGATGTATCATGTGTGCATTTAAAACAACAAAGATAAGATACAAGTTATAAAAACACATTTGCTAAAATATTGAGGAAAAATTAACAAATATTGTAGGCATTGTTTTCTAAATTTCAAATTAATTTTTTAAATATTAAAGGGGAAATAATAAATAGGTGTTGTTTTTATATTTTAGGTACATTTGCTAAGATATTAATGAGAAAGAATAAATGAGTGTTATTTCTTTTCAAATTTTAACTTATTTCTATTGAAATATTAAGAAAAGATTAAAATAAATACAGTATGTATATATTATTAACAGGTACTTGTTAGTAGCCTATTTATTAATTGGCATGACTACATTTTTTTTTTTTAATGGACCATTAGATTCTCTAAAAAAGGGTCAGCCAATTTATCCTTTAGATTGATCGACTACTCAAACTTCCTGTCAAGGCTGGTCGACCTGCCTAAGTGGGACAATCAACTGCCTAGCCATTTGGCTAAGATCTATCAACTTCAACAAGCTAACAGCCTGGAATAATCTCCAAATATGTGTACATTTTCCCCATTTAAATGTTTTCATG
This sequence comes from Malania oleifera, assembly GCF_029873635.1. Taxonomy (NCBI): domain Eukaryota; kingdom Viridiplantae; phylum Streptophyta; class Magnoliopsida; order Santalales; family Ximeniaceae; genus Malania; species Malania oleifera. Next base: position 64,627,164 of record NC_080425.1, read on the forward strand.
TCATGATCTCCACATTCTAACAAATTTACAAATTACAACTCAATGAATATAGAAACAATGCAAACGAGAGATTGCAAATACAACTAATAAAAGTCTTTAAACTATTGAAGCTCTTTTAATTTGTCCAACTCTAAGGCTTTAAATCATTGAAACACATTTAATAAACAAATTCCCCTCCTCATTCCCCAACCAATGTGATTGCAACAACACGAAGCACTCATGTTTTCCCTTTTTTCTTCTTTTTGTTTTTTGCTTTTGTCCTCAAGGGACATTTGGCTCTCCCTCATTCCCCAATCAAGGATAATGTAATAACACAAAAACACTCTTTGGTGGCCTATAAATAACCCCCTTGGGAAAAGGAGAAAAGACACAAGCGCTACCCTCTAGGTTGATACTCTTCCAATACTCTCTCCCTATTATCCTCTCTAATTTCACTCCCAACAACCACTTTTTCTCCCAAGTAGTGAGAGAAAGAGAAGAAAAGGAAAGTTTGAGAAAGATTGTGTGGAGGAAGGATAATTTCTTCATACTTAAAATTCTTCCTCATCCACCCTTTCTAATATCATTTTTCATGAACAAAAGCATCATTTTTCCATGCAAGAAAGTGAAAGAAAGTAAGAGAAAGTGTGGGAAAGAGTAAAAAAAAAAAAAGTGATAGAAAGCTAGAGTGGGGGAATGAGAATTTCTTCATACTTGAAGTTCTCACTCTTCCACTCTTTCCAATCTCATTTTCCATACTAAAAATCCAATTCTAAACAAAAAAAAAAAAAAAGTAAAAAAAATAAAATAAAAAATAGAAAAAACAAGCAAAGAAAATTGAAGGTATAGTATTTTTTTTTTTTTTTTCTGCTCTCCTTCATTTTTTTTTCCTTTCTCTTGGTGAATCCCCTCCTACAATCTTCTCTTTATCTTTTGATCTTAAATATTATCACTTTTTTTATGTGAAAATACTCATAAAATAAAGATATCCAAGACCTAAGGAGAAGTGATTAAAAGACCATTTTTATAAAATAAGCTAGTATACAATATAATAACGACATTTTGATCATATAACTTTATAGTCTTGCATTAAGCTCATCTGTTTGAATTTTAGAGCCCATGATGACTTGTTTTAAGAGAAATGGAGCTTTCCTTTTAAGGATCCATTTTGTGCACTAGGAATCACTTTGTAGGGAAATTATTCCCACCTAATCAACTTTGTATAGTACATTGAGTGAATATATGACAACCTTCTAGTTTGACCAAACGTTAACAATCTCTCATTTTAGTATCTCTTTGAATTATTTTACAAATAATATATCATTAAGTCCACATTTAGATGGTTTTGTATGTGCACCATTGGACCTTGAAATATAAAATTATGGACAGCCTTACCCAAACTAGCAGCATAGAATGCACCAAAACTAGATGGCTAATAAAAAAAAAGTAAATTTTTGGTGACATCTTAATGTCGCTAAAATAAAATTTTGTATATAAAATAATTGTCACTAATTTACAATTAGATGTTTGCAAAAATAGCTTTTTAGTTACACTTTCTTGATCCCACCAAAATTTAACTAAATGTCACTTAAGTTTATGACAACACTGATAAAGATGACATCTAAGATGTCATATAGACTATTAGTGACATTTAACTATGTCATTGTAAGCCTTTTCTTTTAATAGTGACATAAGAGAACTAACATTCAACTTTATAATTTTAAAACTATGGATTTTAAATTTTTTTATGTTCCTTATTAAATATTTAATAGAAAACTTAAATTAAAAAAGATTGAGTTATGTTTTATTTATTCTATTAGACGTCCAATAATTTAATTTGGATGAAAATTACAAGCTAAATCATACCTTACCCATGTATGAGTCAAAGTTTAACATGACATCTTGTAATTAATGGGCTTGCTCCTAATCTTTTACAGAGGAACCATCCCTTACAAGTCTTTATCCATGATCTCTCATATTGCATGTATACTATGAAATTCTTCACCAACAGAAGATATGGTTTAATATTCAACTCTATTAAAAAATATGTTTATTTATTTATTTATTGTGGCTTTTATCACAGTCGTTGGATTGTCTCTAAATCCAACGGTTGTTTGGCGTCATATATATGTTTGTAAGCCATGGGAAAAAAAAGTGTGTATTGCTTGTCATTTTGTGCAAGGAGAGCTAGAGGGGGGCTTTCTCTCTAGGAAGATTTTTTCTTCACTGGTTTGATAGGTGAAGGGGTGTACAGAGGATCTAAGATCGGGGAGAGTCTGATTAGATCTTGTACTACCATCGTTTCATAGTGGATTTTTCTCTAAGTGCACGCTCCGTGGACGTAGGCAATCCTGCCGAACCACGTAAAATCTCTCGTCTACAATTTTTTCTGTGAATGTTCTTTGTGCTATTTATTTTGTTGATCGGAAGATTAAAATCGCTGCGCGTCAACAAGTGGTATCATAGTACAATTTTGATTGGGTGTAGATCTGATAGTTCAAATCAAATCAAAGGATTTTTTTTTTTTTTTGGATGGTTTTTCCGCGAGAGTGCTCAAGATCAAAGCTGTTCGTTCAGATCGGATTGAGGTACGCGGATTCAGATTAGGTGCTGAAAAATTATTCCAATTTTTTTTTTCAATTGAAGGAGGATCATTTTTTAATTGAAAGTGTGAAAAAAAAATTGGAAGGAAAATTTTTTTTTCGTGGATAAAGAACATGATGAACAGTGCTAGAATTGGGTGATAGACCTGGATTTAGAATCGAGTCGGGTACGAAATGCAACGGGTTAACACACTGGTCAAGAGGTTGGGTTGCGGCTTGGATCCAAGCGGAACCCGCCGGGTCAAGGCCCGAGTCAGCTAGAACACGTGCGGGTTGCACATGTAGTGGATCAGGGATCCAGGTCGAGTGGAAGGGGTTAGGTCGAGGCATGGATCCTCCCTGTGGAGCGCTGACATCACACTAATGTCATCCTGACAATTGCTGACACTAAAGGAGAGAGGGAAAAAAAGAGAAAGAAATTTTTTTTTTAAATGACGAGTACTTCAACGACCAAGTTCGAGGTGGATCCCTTTAATGGAAAAAATAATTTCGGTTTGTGGCAAAGCACTGCGAAGGATGTGTTGGTCCAACAGGGATTGATTAAGGCGCTATATGGGTAAAACAAGAAGTTAGAGACCATGTCAGATGATTAGTGGGAGGAATTGGAAATGAAAGCGGTAAGTACCATTCGCTTAAGTTTAGCTCCAGAAATTAAATACAATGTGTTGAATGAAACATCACCTGCTGAACTTTGGAAAAAATTGGGGACTATTTATATGTCCAAGTCCTTAGTTAATAGACTATATTTGAAGAAATAGTTTGTTGACCTTATAAGTCACACTCGATTTTGATAATGACAAATTCTTAGGTATTTGATGGTTTTCAAGTGTATGTGCAGGTTTATATGAGCATTTCAAGGAATGACACTTGAAGAAAGACATGAAGACCCCAAAGATTCTATTTCATATTGTAAATTCAAGTAATGTAATATGGGTATGTAATAGTAACTAGGTATATGGTCTATAATAATTACCTACATGTCATGCGTACAGGATATATGGTAAGCTTGGTAAGACCCTAGTATGACTCTAGGTCCCAACACTCATGCACATGTATCATACAGAATTCAAGAGTGTTAAAAATGAATTAAATTGAATATTATGGGGAAGTTTGAGAGAGTTCGGGCGACCAAACCCTAGGAGTTCAAAAGTTCTCGGGTGATCGAACCTTTTTAAACATATCTTCCTCGGGCGCCTGAACCCTCTAAAAGGGACCCCTCACCAACTCGAGCTACCGAGGAAATCAGTTCAAAAATGGCTCGAGTGACCGAACCTCTGAGTTCAGGCTACCAACCCACTGACCGAGGACCTGAACCTATGAACAAATGCTACTGACTTTTTTTCGGGCTACAGTATCAGAACTCGAGCTGTTGAACTATTTTTAGAGATATTTAAAAATGAGTGTCGAGTGACCAAACCTCGGTTCAGCCACTCGAACCTTCTCGGGTTAAAATTATTTTACCCGAGGTAAACGTGGGTTAATTTGGGTTAATATTGCTTAAGCATTTTAGAACTTTTCTAATAATACCTTGAAGGTCCCAAACGGTTATAATTTTTACCTTGCTTATAAATATAGGCTCATTTGTGGATTAGAATGTAATTAGCAAAAATCATTAGTCAAGAATCCTATCTACTTTAAAAATCCTACTTTGCTTAAATACCCTCAAATACTCATTCCTTTGATAAATCTGGGTATTGTAAGAGCTTAGTGAGTGTGCTTGTAATTGTTAGATAGTGCTAAAACTCCCATTTGTTTGATTGATTATTGATATTATTTTTGGGAAGTTTGGCTAAGGTTTATCCCATTGATTTCATATTATAAATCTTTTGTTGGGATAGACTAGCAAGCTTAGGGGTCTTTGCATATTTGTTGCAAGACTCCCATAGCTTTGATTTTTGTTGTGAAAAAATATTTTCAACAAGCCCAAATATTTTTCAAACTAGTAGTGTGCTTATCTCATTAAAGAAAATTTCTTGAGCTAGTTTGAATATTTGATTGATATCTTTGGAATCTTGATTAGCTATTGAAATTTGCTTTACCTAGTTTCAAAGATATTGCTTGTATTGAACACTCTTGAACATTCCATTGATCATACCCTATTAAGTGTTGTTTGCACAACTATTTACATCACTGGGCTTACACTGCATCCATATTTTTGATGTGTTTCTGACTGTTTACATTGGGTACATATATGCTTTACATGAAAGCATAATCATTGTACCAATCTATTGTGAACATACTGTTGTATTCTAGGTGTGACCCGAGGGGCAGTAATCTAACCCGGTGAGGATTGTCTGTAAAGGTTGAGGTCAGCTCTGTGCTAATTGACCTAATTGTTTAGGTGCCACTCCACCCGCTTAAGTGAGCATCATAGTGGTAATCCTTGTGCTTATTAACCTAGGGTTTCAATTTTGAAAATACCAATTCACCCCCTCCCCTCTTGGGATCACAGTAAAGCTAACAATTGGTATCAGAGCCATGTAGCATAGACTCAATACTTATTTTGCAAAAGATCTGAGATGGCTCAGAGCACCATGACCCCTTTCCCTGAGGGACGATCTTCCACATGACCTCCGATTTTTAGTGGTGTTAATTACACCTTCTGGAAATAGAGGATGCACATCTACCTTCAAAATATATATTGGAAGGTGTGGAGGATCATCTATAAGGGAAATTATGTTCCTATGAAAACAGAGGGTGAGACTAGAGTCCCTAAAACTAAGGAAGAATATAATGATGATGATATGAAAATTGTTAGTTTGAATGCCACTGTTATGAATAATTTGTATTTTGGTCTTGATGTGAATGAGTTTAATAGAGTAATGGTATGTGCTACTGCAAAAAAAAAAAATCTGGGATAAATTAGAAGTCACATATGAAGGTACTAGGGATGTGAAAGATAGTAGGATAGATATGTTGACTAGTGAATATGAGGTCTTTAGGATGAATGTAGGTGAGTCCATTCAGACCATGTACACTAGATTCACACACATTATAAACTTACTACATGCATTGGGTAAGATCTATCCTACATATGAGATGATTAGGAAGATCCTTACAGGTTTGCCTCCTATTTGGGAAGTTAAGGGTATGACCATTTATAAGGGTAGAGACCTTAAGGCCACGACTCTAGATGAATTGATAGGTTCCCTGATTACCTATGAATTAGCTATAAATGAGAGACTCAATTAACATAATAGGGCGAAAAAGGTGACAGCATTAAAAACTTCCACTAATACATCTAGTGAATGCAGCGAACCTGACTCTAAGGATGATATGGCCATGTTAACTAGAAAATTCAGTAGATTTTACAGGAAGAATAGAAAGCCATAAAAAAGATATAGGGAGTCTGCATCTGAGAAGGGAGAGTCTAGTAAAAGAAAAAAAAAATCAAATGCTCCCACGTGTTACAATTGCAACAGAGTTGGGCACATCAAGCTAGACTGCCCACTACTGAAAAAGGATGCTAGGAAAAAGAAGAAAGTCATGAAAGTAGGCACTTCATGGGATAAATTAAGTAGTAGTGACTTAGATTCAGACCACAACGATTCAGAGGTTGCTAATCTATGCTTGATGGCAAATGATGATGAGGTATCGTCTTCTTGCTCTTTATCTTCATATTATTCGTCTGATGTTTGTGATTCTGATTGCATGCCTACGTTTAGAGAATTACAATTTAAATATATTCGTGTATCTAAACTATTGAATAAAATGACCAAAGAAAATTATGATTTGAAAAAGAAATATGAAAATTGGTCAAAATTGTTTGGAATTGGAAAAACCTCTCATGCTTTGATTTTGAAAGAAAAATATGTGACTATAACTGAGCTTGAGAGGAAATCAAATGATAGCTCCAAAATTGTTTTTAAATTCACCGAGGGCAAACGCAATTTTGAAAAACTACTTGGTGCACAAAGAAAATCTCTAAGTAAAGAGGGTCTAGGTTTTAATGGCATTGAAAATGTTAGATGACCTAATCAGTTACTTAGTCTATCTTGTAGGTGTGTTTGAGATCTTCCTCCTTTAAGGACAGGTGGTACCTGGATAGAGGGTGCTCAAGGCACATAACCGGCGACAAGGCAAAATTTGTGTCAATCATTCCCAAGGATAGAGGGTATGTGACGTTCAGCAACAATGCAAAGGGATGCATCATCAATGTAGGTAAGGTTGGTAAGGATCCTTCCTTGGTTATTGATAAAGTTGTATTAGTTGATGGCTTGAAGCATAACTTATTGAGCATAAGTCAATTGTGTGATAAAGGTTATAAGGTATCATTTGAAAATGATAAATGCATAGTTGAAAGTAAATCAGATCATAAATTGCTTTTTACTGTAGATCGTCATGAAAATGTATACACTACTACTTTTGATAACTTAGTTTCACAACAAGTAACTTGTTTTTCTGCAATAAATGAAGCTAGTTGGTTGTGGCATAGGCGATTAGGACACGCTAGTATGGATTTATTGTCAAAGCTAGTAAGAAAAGATTTAGTGAAAGGCTTGCCTAAAACACCATTTGTTAAAGATAAAATTTGTGATGCATGTCAAATGGGTAAGCAAACAAAATCTAGCTTTAAGAAAAAGAAATTTATATCTACCACTAGACCTCTTGAAATGTTTCACTTGGATTTGTTTGTTCCTAATTCAGTGCAAAGTCTTGGTGGTAAATCATATGTTTTTTCATTGTTGATGACTTTTCTAGGTTCACATGGGTGTTATTTCTCTCACATAAAAATAAATCATGTGAACAGTTTACTAAGCTTTTCAGGAGAATTCAAAATGAAAAAGGCTATAAGATAACTCATATAAGAAGTGATAGAGGCACTGAATTTAAAAATAAAGGCATAGAAAATTTTTATGACTTAGAGAGCATATGACATAACTTTTCTACACCTAGGACCCCTCAACAAAATGGCGTGGTAGAAAGAAAGAATAGGTCATTACAAGAAATGGGTAGAACTGTGCTAAATGAACATAAGCTACCTAAATATTTTTAAGCTGAAGCCATAAACACTGCATGTTATATCATGAATAGGGTGTTGATTAGACCGTCACTTAATAAAACCCCTTATGAATTGTGGAACAACCATAAACCTAATATTTCCCATTTTTATGTTTTTGGTTGTAAATGCTTTATGCTTAGGGATAATGAACATCTAGGGAAATTTGATTCTAAATCTACTGAAGGCATTTTCCTAGACTATGCTCTTAATAGTAAAGCATATAAAGTTTTCAATAAAAGAACATTAACTGTCATTGAATCTATCCATGTCGTATTTGATGAATCTAATCCATTTTATAAGAAAGATAAGAATGGGATAGTAACTAGGAATAAGATTAGACTAGTTGCCCAGGGTTATAATCAGGAAGAGGGAATTGACTTTGATGAAACATATGCTCATATTGCTAGGATGGAAGCCATTCGTATGTTACTTGCTTATGCCACTTTTAAAAATTTTAAATTATTTCAAATGGATGTTAAAAGTGTTTTTCTTAATGGCTATATTAACGAAAAAGCGTATATAGAACAATCGCCCGGTTTTGAAAATCATAGATATCCAGATCATGTTTACCAGTTGTCTAAGGCCTTGTATGGATTGAAACAAGCTCCTAGAGCTTGGCATGAGAGGCTTAGTGATTTTCTACTAGAAAATGGGTTTACCCGTGGCAAGATTGACACTACACTCTTCATCAAATCCAAAAATGATGATATGCTCCTAGTTCAAATTTATGTTAACGATATCATTTTTGGAGCAACCAATGATGAGTTGTGTAATGAGTTTGCCAAATGCATGCAAAGTGAATTTGAAATGAGCATGATGGGTGAGCTTAGTTTCTTTTTCAGGCTGCAAATTAAACAAGCTGAATATGGAACTTTCATATGTCAATATAAATATGTCAGGGACTTGCTTAAGAAATTTAATATGGAAGATTGTAAAATTCTTGGTACCCCTATGAGTTCTTCCATTAAACTTGATAAAAATGAGCAAAGGATCCCTATTGATGTGAAATTGTATCGTGGCATGATTACGAGTCTTCTATATCTCACTACTAGTCGGCCTGATATTATGTTTAGTGTGTGCATGTGTGCTACGTTTCAAGCCGCTCCTAAGGAATCTCATCTATTAGCAGTTAAATGAATCCTTAGGTATCTAGTTGGAACTATAGAGTTAGGCTTATGGTACCTTAAGCATACTACCTTTGAGATTGTGAGTTATACTGATGCTGACTTTGTCGATAGTAAGGTTGATAGGAAGAGTACTAGAGGCACTTGTCACCATTTAGGACAATCTCTTGTTTCTTAGTTCTCCAAGAAAAAAAACTCAGTTACCTTATCCACAACCGAAGAAGAATGTATTGCGGCTAGAAGTTGTTGTGCACAAACTCTTTATATGAAACAACAAATTTGGACTTTGGGTTGCACTGTCATACAATACAGATTAAATGTGATAATACTAGTGCAATCAACATTTCAAAAAATCTTATCTCACATTTACGAACAAAACACATTGAGATTAGACATCACTTCGTTCGTGATCATGTGGAGAAAGGGGATGTGGCTCTTGAGTTTGTATGCACTAGCGAGTAGTGGGCGGATATTTTCACTAAACCACTTCCAGAAGATAGGTTTATACAAATTAGACGTGAACTAGGTCTCATGCATAATAGAGATGCTTCTAGATATTTCATAGTTTGCATAAACTTAGGGGGAACTTTTTAATATTTCAAAGTCTAATAATTAATATAATAATTGGTATCTTCCATTGGCCTAGACTTTATGAAAGTGGTTATGTTTTGCAATGCCAAATTCTCATATCTACTGTATGATGATGATTGCATTTATGTTTTATATATTGATCATACTGGAACTGTTTGAGTTGAGTATTTGTGGATAAACTATTAAATATTAAAAACTCAAAACAAGTCATTTTTATATAAGAATTTTTTTGGTTAATGTCCTACTTTCAAACGACATGCTGCCGAAATTTTTTAAAAATTCTCAAACTCATCTTGTATACAAATGATTCATACCCATTGCCTAAGGCTATTACTTTCATAGCCCTTTTTACTATTGCCAAAAGGGGGAGATGGATAAGAGGGCAAAAATTGGGTTGCACATAAGAAAAGTAATTTGTATTGACAAATTAGGTTGCACGTAAGAAAAATAATTTGAATTGACAAACTTTTACATAATGCACATTGTTAGGGGGAACTTTCTAAGGTTATACCCATTTTTTGCATGATGTATTTGTCATCGTCAAAAAGGCGGAGAATGTTGACCTTATAGGTCACACCCGATTTTGATAATGGGAAATACTTAGGTATTTGATGGTTTTCAAGTGTATGTGCAGGTTTATATGATCATTTCAAGGAATGGTACTTGAAGCAAGATATGAATACCCTAAAGATTCTATTTCATATTGTAAATTCAATTAATGTAATATAGGTCTGTAATAATTACCTGCATGTTATGCGTATAAGATATATGGTAAGCTCAGTAAGACCCTAATATGACTCTAGGTCTCAACACTCATGCACATATATCATACAAAATTCAGGAGTGTTAAAAATGAATTAAATTGAATATTATAGGGAAGTTTGATAGAGCTCAGGTGACCAAACCCCAAGAGTTCAAAACTCTTCAGGCACCCAAAATGTTGAAAACTCAATAGTTGACCTAGCTCTCGGGTGATCAAACCATTTTAAACATATCTTCCCTGAGCACCTGAACCCTCTGAAAGGGACCCCTCACCAACTCGGGCTACCGAGGAAATCAGTTCAAAAATGGCCCGGGTGACCGAACCTCTGAGTTCGGGCTACCGACCAACTGACCGAGCACCCAAACTTACGAACAAATGCTACTAAATTTTTTTCGGGCTACCGTACCAAAACTCAGGCTATCGAACTATTTTTAAGGGTTTTTAAAAAGATTTTGGTCGACAACCAAACCTCGGTTTAGCCGCCCGAACCTTCTCGGGTTAAAATTATTTTACCCGAGGCAAACGTGGGTTAATTTGGGTTAATATTACTTAAGGATTTTAGAACTTTTCTAATAATACCCTAAAGGTCCCAAACGGTTATAATTTTTATCTTGCTTATAAATATAGGCTCATTTGTGAGGATTAGCATGTAATTAGCAAAAATCATTAGCCAAGAATCTTCTCTACTCTAAAAATCCTACTTTGCTCAAATACCCTCAAATACTCATTCCTTTGATAAATCTTGGTATTGTAAGAGTTTAGTGAGTGTGCTTGTAATTGCTAGATAGTGCTAAAACTCCCATTTGCTTGATTGATTATTAGTATTATTTTTAGGAAGTTTGGCTAAGGTTTATCCCACTGATTTCATATTATAAATCTTTTGTTGGGATAGACTAGCAAGCTTAGGGGTCTTTGCACATTTGTTGCAAGACTCCTATAGCTTTGATTTTTGTTGTGCAAAAATATTTTCAACAAGTCAAAATATTTTTCAAACTAGTAGTGTGCTTATCTCATTAAAGAAAATTTCTTGAGCTAGTTTGAATATTTGATTAATATTTTTGGAATCTTGATTAGCTATTGAAATTTGCTTTACCTAGTTTCAAAGATATTGCTTGTATTGAACACTCTTGAACATTCCATTGATCATACCCTATTAAGTGTTGTTTGCGCAACTATTTACATCACTGGGCTTACACTGTATCCATATTGTTGATGTGTTTGTGACTGTTTATATTGGGTACATATATGCTTTACATGAAAGCATAATCATTATACCAGTCTATTGTGAACATACTGTTGCATTCCAGGCATGGACTGATAGGGCGATAATCCAGCCTAGTAAGGATTGTCTATAAAGGTTGAGGTCAGCCCTATACTAATTGATCTGGTTATTTAGGTGCCGCTCAACCCACTTAAGTGAGCATCATAGTGGTAATCCTTGTGCTTGTTAGCCAAGGTGAGGACGTAGGCAGTTTGTCGAACCTCAATAACATTTCTGAGTGTCATCTTTATTTACAACTTTCTCGTGCATGATTGGTTAACTTAGTTGTGCTATTTATATTTTGTTGTACATCTAAATTGAGTTAATTTATTTGCACTAGATTGACCTTAAGGTTGTGTAATACTGATGTTAGGGGATTGACTTAGGGCTTTCAGTTTGAAAATACCAATTCACCTCCTTATTGGGATCGTGGTAAAGCTAACATAGTTGTATCAGTTGAGGATGACTGAGGGCATAGAAGTCGGAGACCAACTCAATTATTTCAATAAGATAATCATGCAGTTGCTGAGTATTGAGGTAAATATTGAGGAGGAAGATAAAACACTGATTCTGTTGTATTCGCTTTCCAATTCACTTGATACTTTAAAAACCACACTACTACTAGGTAAGGAGACTCTTATAGTTGATAAGGTGACTACTTCCATTCTGGAGAGTGAGAATTTTTACAAACGAGATTATCCAGGACATGGAGTAGGGTTGGAATCGAGGGAAATCTTGATCCAAGTCTAGGGGTAAGAATGGGAACTGGAGGAGTGGTTGTTTTTATTGTGGGAATGAAGGGCATATGAAGAAGGACTGTCTAAGGAGGAAAAAAGATTTAGAGGAAAAGAACAGGAAGAAGACTGAGCAGGCTATTGTAGTAGAGAGCAGTTCATCAGTTTTTAATGTGGATCTTTTTGACGTTACTACAAGTTCCGGTTACTTAGCCGATACCTGGACTTTGGATTCAGGGTGCTCATATCATATGTGTCTATACAGGGACTGGTTTGACTCCTATGAACATCATATGTGTCCATACAGGGACTAGTTTGACTCCTATGAACATCATATGTGTCCATACAGGGACTGGTTTGACTCCTATGAACCAATCTCTTGAGGGACGGTGTTGATGGGTAATGATGCTTCCTGTGGTATTCTTGGTATTGGAATGGTCAGAATCAGGATGTTTAATCGTGTGGTTAGAACCATCAAGGATGTGAGGCATGTTCCATATCTGAAAAAGAATCTGATTTCCTTGGGCTCTTTGGACAGTAATGGTTTCTCTTTCGGCTAGGGATGGTGTGCTGAAAGTGGCTAGAGGTTCACTCGTAGTAATGAAGGGTCATTTGAGGAACAATATGTACCCTCTGGTGGGTAGCACAATGATAGGTGGAGTTGCAGCTAGCACCTCTTCAAGTACAAATACAGATGATACTACTCTGTGGCATATGAGGCTGAGTCATATGAGTGAGGGTGTTTGCAAAATCTGCACAGGTGGAACTTACTGAGAGGTAATTCTTGTTGTAAGCTTAAGTTCTGTAAATATTGTTTGTTTGGTAAATAGCGTTGGGTGAGTTTCAGAATAGGAAAGCATACAAGCAAGGATGTAATAACCCAAAAAAAAAAGTAGAATAATAATAATGGTCATTTAGTTAGTATCAAAACGAAAGTGTTTCTCTGTTAGGATCTTTGATTTCATGTTTGATGCCTAAGAAAGACCTTGTCTAAGTGAGTGCTCAGAGACCATTGCGGCTCAATCGCTCCTTAGAGGTCGGCCTAGTCAAAATAGAATTTCATAGGATAAAATAGGGTAGACACTATTTATATACGTAAATAAGTACATAAAATAATGTTTTGACTAACAAAATTTGTAGAAATATATGATAAAATAATAATAATAATAATAATATAGGTATTCTATGCGGGACCCACAAGACCGTGTGGGGCCCACATGAGTCATGAAGCCGTGTGGGGGTCCACATGAGTCTCGAAACTGTATAGGGCTCATAAAACGGTATGAAGACTATGAGAGTTACGTAGGACCCACTTGGGTCTCGAAGTTGTGTGGGGCCCAAAAGACCGTGTAGGGCCCATATGAGTTTTCGAAATTCGAATTTAATTCTTAAAAAAAATATTAAAACATGGCTTAAAAATAATAATAATAATAATAATAATGATTTAAAAATAATAATAATAATAATTAAGTAAGAAATTAATTAACAATTAATTAAATGAGAGTGGTGGCAAGCACTCCCACATGGTCTTCATCCCCATCTCATACTCAACCCATACCTTGCCCATTCTTTAATTTTTAAAAAATTATAATTTCACTCAGCTCTCCACACTTTTACAAATTTCACTTCTTCCCTAAAATTTTCCTATAAATAGGAAGCACTAAACCTTCATTTTTCACAAAAAATTTCAAAGAAAGAGAATGATTAGTGAGTGAAAGAATTAGTGGTGAAAAGAGAATTTTTGAGTAAGTTCTCACTCACCCACTCTTTCCGATCTCATTTCTTAAAGATAGTCATTGTGTTTGTAGCGCAAGGTAAAAGAAGAAGTAAGTAAATTTGATTATGTTAGTTTTTTTTATTTAAAATTCATACCCGAATTTATTTTGTAAGTAAATTTCAATTATTTTAGTTAGTTCCATAAAATTTTCATGAGTTTATTTTTACGCATATTTAATTATAATAGCTCTATCCTTAATATACTTGCATTTATTTTTGAGTTAAGAAATGTTCTAATCCCTCCAAGTAAATTTTCAGCATTTCTTTCTATTCAAAAAAAAATTATATATATTTTAACACAAAAATTGTGTGACATAAATTTATTTCTACGTTGCATTTTTTCATGAAAATATGAGTAAAGATGAGATTTTCATGAGAATATTTTAAATTACATAAATTATAATAAGATGGTTTTAAAACCCCTTATGGCAAAGGAAGTTCAAAGTTACAGATGCTCGGTACCGCAGCTTAAAGTTTAAACGGATCAGAGTGCACCCACACTGTTTACAGAGTGGTTATTTATGTTAGTGGATTTCTCCTGAGTGCACACCTGGTTCCGAATCAGGACTTAATAAGGAAAATCTCACTTAATGTTTACATACGTTGATTTAGTTTGGTCAGCCAGCCAATTAAGTCCAGTTTTTAGATCGTACAACCCAGTTATGGGGGTAAACATGACTTACGGCAAACAGACCTAAGGGTGGTTTTTATAATATATGTTTATGCATATTTAATTACGCGTATAGAGTTATTGATGATTTGAAGGAAAAGTATATGTTTATGTAAAAAGTGTCATTTTTGTGCCTAAATGACGATCTAAAGGAAACGTATATAGAAAAGTATATATATGTAAATAATTAAATATTTTTACAATTTTAAAGTTAAAATTTTAATTTAACAGTTATAGAATATGATTATAAAATTTTACTATTGTAGTTGATGACAAAAGTTTTATGCAGAAATTTTTAAATTTACATTTATTTTAGAAACAGTTTTGAAGTTATAGTATTAAATATTATTTTATGAAATTTTAAAAACTCATTTTGGTCTCACACTAATAATAATCTTATTTATTTACTGAGCGTCATCCTACCCCAATCATATTTTTATTTCAGATAATTCTGAATGGCATGTCGGAAATCAGGCTTAGCAAGCATGTGGGTGGGGATAGAAAAAAAAAAAAAAAAGGATTGATTAGAAATATTAGTATGATGTCAAATATTTATACTTGTGTAATTTTCTTCTTTTGAAATAAATAATTATAATATGGATAATTAGCGTTCTGGTTTAATAATAATTGAGTTTATTTACTTTCGCTGTAAATCAATGGTAAAAAGTAAATATCTCAGACCCTTCGGGGTTGGGGTATTACAAAGGAGGTGCTGGAGTACATTCATTCAGATGTATGGGGCCCAGTACAGGTACAGTCTCACAGTGGTACTATTTATTTTGTCTCATTTATTGATGACTTTTCTAGGAAAGTCTGGGTGTATTTTTTGAAGCACATGAGTGAGATATTCAGTAAGTTCTAGGAATGGAAAACTCAGGTAGAGAAACAAACAAGGAAACAAGTGAAGTTTCTGAGATCTGACAATGGATTGGAGTACAAAAACAACTAGTTAATTGACTTCTGTAAGGAAAAGGGGATCACTAGGGACAATACAGTTCCACATGAGCCACAACAGAATGGGGTGGCTAAAAGGATGAATAGAATATTACTAGAGAGGGCAAGATGTACGAGGATTCATGCTAATCTGCCTAAGTCATTCTGGGCAGAAGTAGTGAGTATAGCATGCTACTTGGTAAATAGCTCTCTTTCTGCAGTTATTGACACAAAGATTCCGGAGAAGGTATGGACAGGTAAGCCAGTAGATTACTCTGTGTTGAGAATATTTGGTTGTTCATCGTACGTGTGTTGACCCTATGGGTCATACTCGGTTTTGATAATGACAAATACTCTTTGTATTTAATGGTTTATGAGTTTGTATGTAGGATCAATTGGAAGTATCATATGGTACACGCACATGGACTTGAAGAAGATAAAGACGCAGAACATTTATTTGTTATAATTTAATTGTTTTTTACTTGGGTCTGTAATAGTAAATAGGAAATGGTATGTAATAATCAATGCATTACATGCATGATAAGGTAAATAAGCTCAAAGGATTATTGAAATGACCTTAGGGATCCCCTTAGGTCGACCGACGCCAGATTTTTAGGGTTATCTAATGAAGACCATAATTGTCTTTAGGATCCTAAATATTACATAAAAATGTCCCTCATTGTCTCGAAAATAATCATCATATGAATAGGGACAACATTATAAAGATAAAATGACCAAAATGCCGAAAATAGGTATGCTCGGTCGACTGAACCCAACCAAGCTTATTCAGCTTGGTCAATCGAACTGGTCAGTGGTCAATGATTTGACCACAATACGGTTGTCGAACCTAGCCAAGCTTATATAGCTTGGTCGACCGAACCTCCTTGAGGTAAAAAGTTGACCCTTCAGTCGACCGACCAAAAAATGAACTCCAATATTCTGGTCGACTGAACATCCTCAGGAGAAGTCCAACTGCCTAGTCGATCGAACCTCCTAGTTGAAAACAATTCGATCGACCGAACCGTGCGGATTTGAAAAATTGCCTTTGAAACCTTCAAATACGGTTGACCATCTTTCTAGTTCAAAATACTCTCGGTCGACCGAACCCAGGCATTCGGTCAACCGAACCTTAAGTACGGTCGACCGGTGCTCTCGGGTTGGCAAATTTTATCGAGGTTAAAAACTCTATTATTTTTATTAACCTCACTTAAACTTTTTCTAAAATAACTAATATGTCCTGAACGGTTATAATTCTAGGGAAGTCTATATATACCCCCTCATTTGCAAAAATTAGTATGAGATTAGCAAACATAATTAGCAAATATCTTATGAATTTCAAAAAGCTTATTTTTCATATTCAAGTTTCATACTCCTATTCTTACTCATCCATATTGCAAATACCACTTAGTAAGAGTGCTCTTGTGTTCATATCACCGAGCTTAAATTCTCACTTGCTTGTTTTGATTGAGATTAATTTTTCTTTGAGAGTAAGCTTCAAGTTTTTCCAGGGGGCTTCATAAATAAGCCTTCCGTAGGAAAACTTCTTAGAGCTTCTGAGTTTTACATATTTATTGCAATACTCAAAAGTTCATATTGCGTTTTTTTTTTTTGTGAAATACTATTTTACAAACCAATTTCAAATATCTTGTGCGATTTATTTTGAGAAAAATATATTTTGAAGGTATTTGAAAGTGTGCTTGAAGA
Source organism: Malania oleifera (assembly GCF_029873635.1). Lineage (NCBI taxonomy): Eukaryota > Viridiplantae > Streptophyta > Magnoliopsida > Santalales > Ximeniaceae > Malania > Malania oleifera. The sequence goes on from NC_080425.1 coordinate 64,644,304, forward strand.
TAAATACTATTTTACAAATCAACTTCAAATATCTCTTGTGATTTATTGTGAGAAAAATATTTGTTAAGTATATTTGAAGTGTGCTTGAGATCTTTGTTGCTGCATTGTGATTGATACTGTTATTTTGACACAAAGATGTTTTCACATACACTCACATGAATTGATTGTCATATTTGCATTAATCTTTGAGAGTAAACATTAAGACTACACTGAGTTTATCGTATCTTATCATTTGGTTGTGTGTTGATTATATTGGTACATATCAGCTTATGTAAGAAGCATTTCCATGTACATAAATTTTATATTCATTATATTCCAGGCGTAGGCTTGAAGAGGGAGACTAGCCCTTGTCGTGACGTCCTGTACCCACCAGAAACCACTCTGGCAATGGGTGCGGCTGCGAACTTGACGAAAAATGGATATGTATTTTGAAAAATATATTTTCGTGGAAAAACAATATGTGATAGAGTCGTCACTAACCTTTTGGAGTAGTTAGAACACTTGATTGCTACCCCATTAGGGATATAATCAATCTGCGTGACCAAAGTTGGGCTCGGGAGTACGGTTACGCGAGGGGAAGGTATTAGCACTCCCTACGCACCCATTCTTACGAACGGTACTAGATTAATCTAAAATTATCCCAAAAGAAGCTTTAAAATTACTCCCTCTCAAAAATTAAAGAAAATGCACAAAATGAATACTATATAGGTATTCCCTCATAATTGGAGCAATCTAATACTCTGAAGAGTCCATGCCCTTTGTTGCAATTATCATGATGAAAAATCAAGAAAAGTTTATGAAAATACTCTCCCGTGTTTTGAAGTCTTTATAGAATTTTCTAAGTATTAAAAAATAATATTCCCAGAGGTTTTGGGCATATTCGGGATGAAAATGACTTTTGGGATTTTAAAAGTATTTTCTGTGATTTTTTTCTAGGTATGAAAGTATTTTTTGTGATATTATGTGATTTTTCAATATTTTTCCTGAACTTCAAAATAGCACAAATAAAATTAAGACTAAAACCATGGAAGATAAAGTTGGAAAATATTTTTGGGATTTTCTACAAATTTTGAGATTTTTTTGTGGATTTTGGTGGATTTTGGAATTATTAAAGTAATAAACAAGTGAAGTGAAGAAAACTAGTGCAAACCGATTCAGGAAATGATGAACCGGTCAAACGTTGATCGGTTCCGGGGAAAAACCAGTTTAAGGTCTTGGTCGAGACCAATGGGTGCAGAGTATGTCTATGGACACAAGCATGGATGTTGAGCACATGGATGTGTGTGCATGTGCACGAGATGTAGACATGTTCGTGAGTTGTGTGCATGGATGTGAATGTGGGTGCATGCATGGATGAGCACATGCATGAATGTGTGTGCATGCACGGATGGGTGGTATGAGTATGGTGTATGTACAGGCATGAATGTATGGCCATGGGTATGCGTGGACATAGGTGCATGTATGAACGTATGCATGCATGTGCATAATTATGTGAATGTGTTGTGCACGGATGAATGTATGTATGCATGTAACATAAGGGTACATGTGTGAGTTTTGCATTAATGTATGCATGGATGTATCATGAGCATGTGCGTGAGTTTGTATGAATGGGCACATGTGCATGTAACCAAAGTATGTGTGTTTAAGAGTGAGTGCATGCATGCATGTACGTGCATGACTAAGTGAATGTGTGCATATGAAGGTGTTAAGTGCATGCATGTACGTGCACATGTGTATGAGAGTGTTATGTACATGCATGTATGTATGTGAATGTGTAACTATGCGAGTGTGTGGATGTGTGCATGTATGCATGTGTGTGCATGAATTTGTGAATGAGTGTATGGGTGTAGTTGTATAGACAAACACGCGTGCATGTATGTGATAAATTTATTTTGAACCCATGGAAACTAACCTAAACATCTTTTTTAGAAATTCTTATATTTTTTTTGGATTTAAGGAATTTTTTTTAATTTTTATATGTTTTTTTATGGATTTTATGCATTTTTAAAAGGAAATATTTGGAAATATACATAAAATAAAGAAAATCAGAAGAACCGGAGCAGTCTGGTTCAGGGGGTGGACCAGCCAAGCTCTGACCAGTATGAGGGAGACCGATTTTAAGGTCCGGGTTAGGACCGCTGGCGCCACATGTCGGTTCTTGAGAGGCTAGGAGGCGCGCGGTATGGTTTGCCCTTATGGCGTGATCTTGAGCGTCCACGAGAGAC